>NC_143253.1:35805000-36430000 GCF_984573655.1 Nuphar pumila | reverse complement strand
CAGCAGCAGCCCTTCCTCACACAGCAACTCCATTGCCTTGCAGCTCTTCTTCATCCACCACAGCAACCAGCACCCTACTTGTTCCAGCCACTTTAGATGACTTGGCCATCTTTTGCAGCAACCTACCTTCAATCAATCTAGGCAAACCAAGGTAAAGCCTATTTTTCATTTTCTTTCATGAGTTTTAGCTTGAATCCAAGCCGTATGATGATCGTAAGAAAGCCAAACTAGGTTCAAGCAAGCTAAAATGCTTCTTTCCTTTTTATGAAGATGGATGTTTGGCCATGTGAGAGAAGGGATCCATTCAAAAGATGGATCGGATCCCTCCTTGCAATGGCCCATATCAAGATGAATCATGCCCCCTATTGATTTTTTGTTTCATTTTCATTTCTTATATAGCTTTCACATTTTAGACAATAGGTTTAGTTTTATTACGTTGTGTTCATATTCATTTTGCTTATTTAATTTAACTTTGTTGAAGTTCCATTGGTGGTTTATAATTTTATGTATATGCGTAGAATCCAGTTAGGATTTCATGCAAGATTTTTCATTCATAAATTCTGTAAATTTCATGATCATTAGACTCATGTGTCATTAAACTTCTGTAAAAAAATTGGATTAGTTTGAAATTCGGAGTTTCATAAAAAAAATAAAAGATTGATCTGAGATTTCACACTTCCAAAAATTTCAATTTCTGCTTTAGCAGACATAAACCTCCGACACCACCCTTGTGGGAGATCTGGATCGTCCTCCTAAAATCATAGTGGATTCATCATTGAATCTACTAGTGATCTGAAAATTTTTATATTTTTTCAAGCAGTTTTGCCCTCTTAAAAAAATCGGATTTCCCAGACCCCTGGGAAAATCTCAATTTTCCTTCGTCAGGGTATAGACAGACCCTAATGCACAGACTCCTCCAAATCTGTAGTCTGTCTGAAAAAAATTTCAACATGAAAGTTGTTCCTAACATGATTTCCTGTCATTTCCCAAAATTTTGGAATTTGTGGATCTGTTTCATTATTTTTCCCGGATTTTCTCTTTCTGTCTAACAGATTCCAATGTCCAGAAATTCCAGAGATTTAGGTCTCTGATAATAGTGTGGTCTTTTCCAAACCGTAACCCGAATCTCAGTAGTGTCAAAATATAAAATCTTCCTATGTTTGTCAGGGACATTTTCCCACAATTTCAGCCATTTTCCCATCTGTCTGCCATTTTTACCACATTTTCTACCGAAACCTGTCTGTTTCTTTCATTTCCTAGAGTCGTCGGATTCCGATCCGACTTGCCGGAGTGACACAGCTCCGATCATAGGTCAAAAACAGAAAGTGTAAAAGTAAAAAATCCTTGCCTTACTGTCATCTGTCATCCCATAAAATTTGGAAAATTTTTATGGAAGTTTGATATCCTAAATCCCCTTTAGAATCAATATTTTAGGCAAAACTCATGAAATTTAGGGTTTTTATTTGAATTTCCATATTTAAAAATACAAAAAAAATAGATTTTCGAGCTCCATTCTATTTTTAGGGTTATTTTAGGTGTCCATGCCAAATTTGGTTTAATTCCAAGTTCATTTGCTCCATGTGTTAGTTTATCTTTAAATTCAGAAGCGAAAATCAAGCGAAAATCAGGTTAAATTCGCTATTTTATGATATTTTCGCCATTTTAGGGTTTTTATCATGTACATAAGCATGTAGAATCATATTAGGGTTAATTTTAATCTCCTTTGCATTTCATATTTTTCAATTTTGCAAAATTTATTTCAGAAAACCCTGGTTTCAAGGCCATAGTCTTGTTATTGGGGGTATTTTGGTCATTTTGACCTAAATTTCGAAATTTCAATTTCTAATTCTCCCAAAATTTCATGCATATCATCATATTTCATCATATTATGTTTGATTTATTTCATTTTATTTTCAAATTTCCAAAATTTACAAAAATTCTTTCAGAAAACCCTGATTTCAAGGTCATCAGGGGTATTTTGGTCATTTTGACCCCAATTTCGAATTTTCAAGTTTATTTTCGAAATTTATTCATTATTCATCATGTTTATATCAAAGGGGGTATGATTTTGGGTTTATATCTGAATAATATCCGATAATTTCTCATATTTTCGGATAAATTCAGAAAAACCTACATTTTTGTGCTAACCTTGTTTTCTAGTTTTGCAGGAATATTCAAGAAGAAAATTTTATTTTCTTATTTTATTTCAATTCAATGTAACATCAAATGTAATAATTTGGAATAAGAGTTACATTTCTGCTTAGAATAGGGTTGCATTGCATATAGTTTAATTTATGCAAATTTTAATATGTGATGTATGATTCATGCATATTTGTTTCAAATTCACTATGGTTTACACGAATGGCACGTGCACAAGCTTTTATGGAGTTTATAAACTCGGTGGGATTCGTATTTATGGCCATAGTCAGAATACGAAGAAAACCAAGATTTGTGATCTTCGTATTAGCCACATTCAGCCTACACACTTAGGCTAACTTCAAAATGCACTGCATTTTTCAAAGTTTTAAAAGGATTTCCCAATTCCTCAATGAAATTCCCTTTTCAAATTCATATTCATTCATTCATATCATTCAAATTGCATTATTTTCAAACTCATTTTCCAATTTCAATTTCAGAAAATTCAATTTTCTCAAGAATTTCCAAGTCTTTCTCAGGATCTGATTTTCTCAAAATCTTAAGTTTTCAAATGACATTTCAAAGCATTTCCCAAGTTCAAATCAAGATTTTCCTATGTTTTCAAATTCTCAAATTTCAAAATCCCAAGTTTTCAGAAATCGATTTTCTCATATTTTCCAGTTTTCCTGAGAATTCATTTTCCATTTCAAAAGTCATTTTCCAATAAATTTCTTAGATTTTCTCAAGATTCTCAAATCCATTTTCTCATAAAAGCAATTCCAAGTTTCCAATCTCAAAACCAATTTTCTCAGTTTTTCAAGTTTTCCTGAGAAATCACTTTTCAATGCAAATTTCTGATTTCCAATGAAATTCAATGATTTTCCCAAAAACTCCAATTTCAAGCACTTTTCCAATCATTTTCCAAATGCATTTCAATTTTTCAAAGCAAACATCATAGTTTCTCAAACTTGCATTTTTTTAAAAAATTTCATAGCACAAGCCTGATTCTTTGTGCATTCTAGGAAAAATAGAGCATAATTTAGATATTTGAGTCAAGTTAAAGCACATAATTGGTCCTTGGTTCAATTACCCCTGGTAAAGGCGTCAGGAACGGTTGAACCTCGTACCGACAGGCGGATCTCATTCCATGGAATTTTCCCGCAAAATTTTCAAAACGGAGGCGAGTAAATTTTCAAAACAATTTTCAAAACTTTGGTCGAGTTTGACTCGCGGAATTCGTTTCTCTCTCGCAAGGGAGGGGAAAAATTTTTGCGATGATAACAGCGAGACATGTAGATACCCTGATAGCGGATGTGATTCGAGATAATCACATGCATAATGTTGGCACAATGTACTGTTGTTTCAAAAGATAAAGTAAAGTTGATAAACTTTACATCTTTGTGAAATACTCCTGTTGAGGCTTCTATTGACGAGCTATGCCCCCCTTCATCCTAGAGTACTTGTAGTCATGCACGACACGTCTAGTACTGCGATTATCAGATGAGACGGTCGTGCGACCTCAAACAACGCTAAATGCAAAATGTTGTAATCACAAAAATGGCTTCACATTCGCCTTCACAGGCAAGATGCTCGAGTGGTTTAAATACCACAGCATAGAATGGGTTGTTAGTTAAGCAACCTTTAACGTACCTATTCGCTTCTTTGTGTCTGTCAAGGGAGAGGACAGAGCGGTACAAACTCCAATGGACAGGTTGTTAACAACCACCCTACGGGCAACGATCCGGCCTCCCCAGTCATTGGAGTTAGGGGAAAGGGGCTACATTAGTTAGCTCAACACTTCTGCAGAAGTTGTATGCGTCCGTGGCATAGCCTCCTTTGGGGAATCCTCTCTCGGCTAAAGTCGTCCCTTTGGAGCGAACTCAACTAGCTATTCGGGTTATTGAAAATACATAGAATAACAGACGCCCGAACTAGTTTTAGTTGGTTCTACGTTTTGCCTGCTCGTACCCGCAGGTTCGTAATTATCGAAACATAAGGTCTGTTCACACTGGTCGTTGAGTCATGAGATTCGCTTGCACTACTGCTTCGCTTGCACTATTGCTTCTCTTGCACTACTGATTTGCTTGCACTACTAAATCGCTTGCTTGCTCGATAGTTCAGTATGCTACTCGTTGAGTTACAACACACCTGTAAAGACGTTACTCTAGTTGGTTAAACTGCTTACGCAGTTTTTTGTGGAGTAATAAGAAGTTTCTCATACTAGTTAAATGCTTATAATAATAGCATTATACCAGTTGCTACATATTAGCATGTGACTTGCATTATCCCTTGGTCGAACTGTTTGGTGCTTATTGTAGCGTAGCACTTGTTGGCTTGCATCTCTTATGATTGATGTGATTGCATACAGCTCGTAATCTACGAACTGGTGGCAACTAGGATTAATGTGGCTGCTTGTCTTATAAGCTGCTTACATATTATGATATAACTATTGTCGTATGATTGCTTATGAATGGCTTGTGATGTAATGGTTTATGCCTTACGATTAATTTAATTACTTGTTGATGGACTAAGCCATTTTATGGTAATTATATGTTTACAAGCATTGTTATGAGTGCTTGTCTTATTCAGTTGTTTTGTTTGGCTGACGGGTAAAGTTAGTTACCATCCGCCCATAGAATCAACTGAATTGCCATATCTGTGCATTCTCATGTGTCGTTTACACATGCTTTGAGAGCCCAATTGAGGATTGCAATATTCCTTGTGGCAATAACATGATGCGTAGGATTATATGCTTCTATGTGAAGTGATACGATGCAAGTTGCTGATATGCATGCTTGTGCCCATATTGTGGCTACTGACCCCGAGGCGGTCAATGGTTCAGAGCAGTCGATTATTGAAGCATGTATCACTGAGTGGGGTGTCTGTCGAACACCTGATCTTCAAAGGATTATCTGCGAGGGCGTGTATGATCAAGACCAGGTACCCGACTAGAGTGGTAGGTTCTCTGTGACGATGTATACTGTCCACGAACGGATAGCCGCAAAGACGGTGAACTTCTGTGAGGAAGTGTATGGTTCAAGACCAGGTATACCATCTAGGGCAGAATTCCTTGTGAGGTTATACATTTCCCAGACCAGGTGATCCGGCATTGATCTTGTCGTTTGTATTAGTGGCTATCGACCTTGAGAGCGATCATTCGTGTTGATGAATGTATCACAATGATTTTAATTGGATATGACATTTGTTGGAGACCGGTTTCCCAAAGGTTTCGCTGTGGGGGTATGTATGATCAAGATCAGGTGACCCGGCTAGAGCGGTAAAATCTTTGTGAGGATGTACACTGTCAATGAACGGGTAGCCGCAAAGACGGTGAAATCCTGTGAGGAAGTGTATGGTCCAAGACCAAGTATACCCTCTAGGGCGGTAATTCCTTGTCAGGTCGTATATCTCCCGAACTGAGCGATCCAATGTGGATCTTGTGTTTTTGCTTACCATAGAAAGTTATGGTGAGCTGTGACGATCTTCTGAGATTGTTTTTGATAGCCAACTATGAATTCATAGTTTTGACTTCCTGTTTTAGCATGATTGCATGCTTGACTCAGGTGTGAGAATCAGATCGTTAACGATTTGAGTTAGTGATCATGTTTTGGACCTTCTACGGAAGGGTGAGCTTTTCTGAGAAGGTATGACGCCTTAGTGCGTCATAACCGGTGACGGTTAGTCGCGTAAGACTTTGAGAGATGAGGATAGATTAAGGTCGTTCAGGACAAAGCGTTGGTTAGAAGTAGTGAGTGACAAACTATGTCCTGGTGGTGGTGTTTAGATGCAGAGACCTCGTTTTAGGAACGAGGACAAGCTTGTTGCGTAGTAGTTCACAACTTACGATCAAATGGATCGTATGCTGTGTTGGTCAGTTGCACTGCTTACTTGCTTTGAACTGCTTACTGTTTGCACTACTTACGCATTTGCACTGCTTACGCGCTTGCACTGCTGACTCGCTTGCACTACTTACTCGCTCGCACTGCTGATTCGCTTGTACTACTTACGTGTTTGCACTATTCACCTGCTTGCATTGCTTACCTGTTTAACTGCCTATCTGCTTTAAACTGCGTAGCCTAATGAATTAAATGTACTTAATTCAGTTTCCTGTTAGTCTCTCTTGTGCATCTACTAGTTTTTCGCGAAACTAACCCATTCTATGGGTACAGATGATGTTTAGGTACTCTACGGGCGATGGCGCGATTGCAAGATTGCTTCAAGACTTCTTCTTCCTGCTCTTAGCTCGCGTCCTGGACACTATGGGTTTGTATCGGATTTTCCTTGGGATATCCGAATCTTGTGAGTTTTGGCTCTTTTAGCTAACGTGCTCAAAGTTGTCAGCTTCCTTATGATTTATCAAAAGCAAAATCTTCCGCTGATTTCATAAAACAACTCTGAAGGAAAGAGATATTTGTAGTCTCTTGCCTGTTTTTCTGAAAACGTTCGCAAGTTTGAAAATTGGGGCGTTACACCCGCGGTACGTGGTAGGGGGGCGTTAACCCAAATAAGTGGCCCAGTTGTGGGGCTCTGTCCCGAACTAGGGTTCTGGAAGAGAGCCCAGCAACGTGAAGACTGGGACAATATAGGTAATTGAGGTTTTGAAAAAATGATCACATGCAAGAAATAGATGGCTCTAAAACCTAAAGAGATAGACTTTTGAAAATCTTTGAAGAAGCATACATTGTTTGCATTCAGATCCTAAATTGAGGAGAGTTATATTTAGACCTAAGTCTATGTGAACATGAAAATATCTCCTCAATCTGGTCCTACCAAACCATGCCTAAGCTATATGCAGTCAATGTCAGCTAGGCTAGAATCTAGGCTCCTAGGTTCGCATGATATCAAAAGTAAAGAGCTGACATTTTGTGAACACATAATTTTGATAATTGAACTAAGTCAAGCACTTTTTTTGTCAGATAACGACGGGTCCCATCACGGTCGCCAAACCTGTAATCGTCGCAAAATTTTTTCCCGTCTTCCCTTCCTTGCAGAAGAGAAAGGAAAATGCTTTTGCGAGTCAAACTTGACCGGATTTTGTAAACTGTTTTGAAATACTCGCCTCCGTTTTGAAAATTTGCGGGAAAATCCATGGGATGGGGCTCGACCTGTCGGTACGAGGTTCGACCGTTCCTGCCGCCTTTAACAGGGGTAATCAAACCAAGGACCAAAATTGTGCTTGACTTAGTGAAATTATCGAAATTGTGTTCTATCCTAAATGCACAGAGAATTCAGGCATGTGCTATGAGATTTGGTAAAATATAAGTTGGAGAACTATGATGTATGCTTAGAAAACATTTGGAATTGAAAAGCATTTCTTAGGAAAAAGATGGAAATCAATCTCTCAGGAAACTTAGACGAAGAAGATTTGAAATCTCGAGAAAGTTTATAAAGATTTGGAAAATCTTGAAGAAATGAGAATCTCGAGAAAATTGTAAGATTTTTTTAAAAAAGATGAACACTTGAAGAGGAAAACATTTATCAAAAAAACTCGGACTTTGAGAATTTTCTTTGGAAAATGATGGAAGATTTATAGGAAAGCTCATTGGAGAAGGAAATTTAAAACTTAGGAAATTGAAATTCTGAGAATCTTGCTCTTGAAATATCTGAAAATCGATTTTGATTCTTGAGAAAGATGAGAAATTCCATTTGAAAAGAATCTTAAGAAAATAATATTTTCAGGAAAAATCACAGGAAAACTTCACTTGGGAAATCCAACTTCAAAAATCTTCATAGTTTCTTGAGGAATCGATTTCCATAAAGTGAAAATTTCTTGAGAAAATCATGAGAAAAACAGATGATGCAGATGATTTGAATGAATGAATGTCCTTTGAAAAGATTTCTGAAAAATTTGTTGGAAAAATATGGATTAAGACAAAGTAAAGCCTTCACATATTCTGACTATGGCCATGAATATGTTCAGAGTTTACTTGAGTTAATTCACAATATTTTGAAAAATTAGAAATATGATGTGCATTTTAAGATAACCTAAGAGTGTAGGCTCAGTGTGACTAGTAGAAAGATGATGGATCTGGGTCTCGTCCATATTCCGACTAGGGCCGTAAATATGGACTCCACCGAGTCCATCAACTCTCTCTAAGAGTTGGTGCATGTGCCATTCGTGTTCATCCACAGTGAATTTTTGAAAATTGAGATATATGAATCATAGAATCAGGATATTGCAGGAATCAAACTACATGAGATGCATCCTAATCTAAGCAGTAAAGTAAATATTATTCCATGTTTGATTATTACATCTCTGACGTGAGTCAAAATAAATGAAATAAACAAAATACATAGTGTAAAAGAATCAACATCCTCCAGATTCTCCTGCAAAATGAGAATTAGTACAAGATAACCAAGGAAATGGGTATATATACTATATACAACGAAGATATACATGGTTATATCTAAATGCTTGAATTTATGATAAATGGCATGTGATAATGGAGATGTATTTACAAAAAGAAAAAGAAAAAGAAAAAGAAAAAGAAAAATATATGTGATAACAAGTGCACATGAAGATATCTCTATACATATAAGCATATATATATATATATATATATATATGTATGTATGTATGTATAGGTAGATATACATAGGTATATACATATATATATAAGTATAGGTAGATATACATAGGTATATACATATATATAGATATATATACGTATAAATGAGAAAATATATATAAGAATTAGAATTTCATATATAATGGGTAAAATCAGAAAATACAGGTATATATAGTTTCTGTAGGTGATTTCATAAAGCCGTAATTCCCAAATTACAACATATTTCTCAATAAAATTGGGTATGGAGCTTCCCTATATATCAATGACAAAGCATGCAAAAGATGGTATAGAGATCATGAATAGATATTGAAATATCCATCCATGAACATGGCTCATTTTCAAGACCGCACTCCTGCAGAAAAGAGGATGAGAAACATATGGATGACTCACCTATAAATGGGAATGATAGTGAACGACCAAAGGGACTGATTTTTTTTTTTGTACCCTTCCAACCAAAATAACGAAAACAGAATGACAATGAATTCTGTACCTTGATCATCACAACATAAGATGGATATTATGAAAATTGGCATACAAAGATGTAGAGCATGTTGAGATGATATGCAAGGCCTTGATTGTCAATCAATTGATGCTTTGTTCCCTGTTATGGGCTTGATTTCAGTCATCTAATGAACTGAGACAAACTGATTTACCAGGAAAAGAAGACTCAAGTTCCAACCTGCACATTTTATAAATTTCAGAATAATTTCCAACTATGGTAGAGACAAAATCAATATCCTCAAACAAATGGGAACATACAGTTTTTAATTTATATCCTGTAGCATCTGCTGAGATACTTTTGAGCACTAAAACGCGTACCAAAGTACCACTTGAGAAACAACAAAACAAATATCAACCAAAATGAATCCAGAGAGATGTCAATCAAGCTGCTATAATGTCAATTGAATCTCCAACCAATCTTATTTTCCAAAAGAGAATGATCATAAAATTCATTTGAATGAACCATAATGCAATCATCTAGGTAGTTGATGTGATATGGCTCAAATGAAGTGCTGGCTACAAGTTAATTCCTGCAACTGATTTCAGTAGTCAATCGCCAAGGGGCATTTCAGCAGATTGAAGGTTTCAATATATGGATACATGTCTATTTACACTGTTAAACAGCCATGACAGATTCATCTTAAAGGTATGAGCATTCTTATGGCTGTAGCATAGTTTTAGCTGCTGTAACAGAAATTTAATAATGCTAGTATGAGTATGTTCAGATGCAGTGGGCGATACAACAGAGGTCGAACCCAAATCGGCAATGACAATACTCATACATCTCCTTCTGAATAATCAGTTTCAGACTATAACAAGCAAAACGTCCAACAATGGGTTGATGAATGATAACCAAATCACTTCTCTGGACAGTATAGCAGAATGACATTCCATTCAAATAGCTCTTAGCAACGTTTAGCTAACAAAACACACGCAATTATTCCTTTCTTATAAACTACTCTCTGCAAAAAAAAAAGAAAACAATCACTATCGTGACCTATTTCCAATAAAATACAAGCAATTTTAAAACAACTTTTGTTAAAGGAGGTTGAGGTTTAAGGGAAAGTGAAGTGCAGGAACAAGATGAAAGAGGCGTGCTATGTTAAAATTCTGAACATGGTGAGAAATATACCATCGTGCTGTGTAGAAAATTGATAAAATACAGAAACGAATAGGAAGAAATGAAGTTCAAACATTTGGAAACAGAGATATCAATGCCATCACCTAAATGATAAAGATATTGGATTTCTGCAGTGAACAAAATATATTCGATCCAGGTGATAATTTTTTTTTTTTTTGCAAATACTATGTCAGAGCAAAAGAGTAAATCACATGATATATGTTGGCCTCAGCTGCAATAGGCCATTGATATTATTGCAGAGCATATAACATCGATGCTACTATTGGTAGCTCAAGGATGCAATACTGCGTTTTGAGGTAAAATAAGGAGTGAAACAAAATGAAAACCAAAGAAAGAAAAAAAAAACTGAATAGGGAAAGGGGAAATAGCACAGATCAAAAAGGGTATGGCTCACCTTGAACCAGAAGAGTCGATTCCTCTTTGGGTTTTGCAGCTTGGAGGCCTTTTACTTCAATTGAACTTTATAGATTTCCTCAATTCCAGCTAAATAGCATTGTAGCTCCTGCTTCAATCAACTTGTAGAAAGCAAGTACGTTCTCTGCTACTGGACTGAAGAAGAGGCAGCAACCGTGTGGCTTGCTGTTGTATATACTGCTGGTAGGCTGAAGAAAAGGGTGTAAAACGATGGCTGGACTGAAGGAAAAGATGGACACGTTGGCTGAGATGAAGAGGAGGATGAACACGTTGGCTGGGCTGAAGAGGATGAAGACGCTGGGCTGAAAGAAAAAAATAGGAAGAAACTCCCTGCGAGAAACCCAAAAAGACAAGAACAATCCAATTTTTCTTCCCTCTAATCGACCAGGATCTCCCCCTTTTTAAAGATTTTCAGCTCCTCTCCTCAAAAGATCAGAGCTTTCCCCTTTTGAAATTCTGTTACACCTCTTTTGAAAGTTTTCGAAACTGCAGAATTCAATGTAGCCGTTTTCAAAAGGGGCGCCTCTTGTGTATTTTTCAAAAAAAAACATTTCATTTACCTAAGTTTTAGGTAAAATGAAATTTATTTTATTTTTTTGGAAATTCGGCTGTGCCATTTAAGGCTGCTTCCTTCTTAAAAAAAATTTATGTAAACAAATCAATAAAAATGAATAAAATAAAAAATGAGTATTGAAATAAATGAGAGGCTTTTATGGAAATGCCACCTCAACCTACTTTTAAAATCCTTTTGGAAAATAAAGGTTTATTTTGTTTTGGCAAATCTTTTATTTTCAATTGGGGTGCCACATGTGTGTGAGCCCACTAACTAAAAAAAATAAATAAACAAATAACATTAAGAAATTAAAAGAAGAATTTGCAAATTGGTGCGATCTCCGGGTGGGTCCCGCTTGAAAATAAGAAACTTACCTGGGAATCTGAGTATGATGCTAGTTCAAAGGCGGGTCCCGCTCCATTTATTGGAAAATAAAAACATAAGAAATAACCTCTTTTTTTGGAATTTTTATAATATGAGATAAAACTTTGTTTGTTTTCAAGAATTTGGAAAAAAATGGTTTTTTAGGGCAAAAATATGGATAAAGAAAATACAAAAATTTTGTAAAGAGATTTAAAATCTTTTTGTAAAAAGTTTTGAGATAAAATCAATATCCAAATTATTTTCCTTGAGAAAGACTTTTGTAATTCAAAGTCCTGGGGGTAAAATGGAAAAAAATGGTAATTTTGAATACCCAGGGTTTTAAAAATCAATTTTGAAAAGTTTAAAAATCAATTTTGAAAAGTTTAAAAATCAAATCTGGATTGACAATTTTGAAAATCGGGAGTTCTGGATCTCAAACTGACATACTGTGCAGTGAAATGATGCAAAGTGTTCATGCAATGCTGTGCAAAGACATGTTCTATAAAATGTCATTCTGAATCTAGAATTGGAAATTCTAATTTCTTGTCAAGAATAGGATTTTGCAGTTTGAAGATGTCTCTGAACCTAAATATAGAAATTTTGAGGTTTAAGAATGAAATTTTGGACTTTCTGCAAGGTTCAATCTCAGAAAATGACCATTTTGTTCTTTATTGCTTCTGGAGAACTGAAATGTGATGATTGAGGGAGATGTCAGTGAGGTGAGTGAAAATTTGGGGTGTTTACATCAGGAAAAACCAAAGCATAAAGATTGGAGCTGGGATCGAGACTTCACTCCTTTAAATGAGCCGCTCGACAAAGTTCTTGAGTACATGCTGACCAAGGGATTAGTCAGGCTCCCAAAAGTCGCAAGCCCTCCCATGATCATGGGAAGATTCAAAAACTAGTTCTGCAAGTTCCATCGGGCAGCGGGGCATGACACTGATCATTGTTTCGTCCTCAAAAAATATTGTTCAAGACTGCATTGACAAAAATCTCCTGGCTAAAAACGGAAAAGGGGAGCATCCAGCGGTTTCAGCTGAGCAAGGTCAGTCCAGCTCCGAGAAAGGGGTCAACACTCAACAGAAGCCAAGCAAGCCAAAGAAAATAAAGCATGATGGTTGGGGTTATGACCGCAAGTTCACCCCTCTAGGTCAGCCAATTGAGGAAGTTCTCGAATACCTGCTTGCGAAAAATATGATCGAACTCCCAAGAATCGTCGATCCTTCTATCACCATGGGTAAATGGAAAGAGTGTTTCTGCAAATTCCATCAAGCAATAGGACATGAGACAGAGCGTTGCTTCGTCCTCAAAAATATAATACAAGATTACATCAACAAAGAAATTTTGGTACCAGAGGAAGGAGAGGAGCAACCTGAGGCCCTGACCAAAACTCTCCCGGATCACTCAAAGAATTGAGGATGCCCAAGTTTTCCTACACTGACGTTCCTTTTGTTAGTCGTCTTATAGGGGCAGTCAGCCCAGTCTTTTTGAATCTTTTCCTTTTAAAGTCCTTGTAAATATTCAGTTTTGTTATCAAACCTTTGCTTATCAATGAAATGTCAATTTTTCTTTATATCCTTGATATTCAAAACTTCCTTCTTTTGCCATACTAAGGCATTAAATTCCTGTTCTTTTTTAGAATGCGGGACAAAATACTGACATCAGTCATGAGAGAAATGATATTACCTATGAGGGTTTTTCAAAAATCATGAAATTTTGAAAGTCTTCATTATGATAACCAAAAAAGTTCAAATATTTTTTTCAACCTTTGTCAATCCTCGTGTTGATCATATTTTTCAAAAAATAGGTTTCAAACCATTATCAACCCTTGTTCGTGTTGATCATATTTTCCAAAAACTGGGTTTCGAACCATTATCAACCCTCGTGTTGATTGTATTTTCCAAAAACTGGGTTTCGAACCATTATCAACCCTCGTGTTGATTGTGTTCTCCAAAAATGGGTTTCGAACCATTATCAACCCTCGTGTTGATCAAATTTTCCAAAAAATGGGTTTCAAACCATTATCAACCCTCGTGTTGATCATATTTTTCAAAAAATAGGTTTCAAACCATTATCAACCCTCGTGTTGATCACATTTTCCGAAAATTGTGTTTCGAACCATTATCAACCCTCGTGTTGATCATATTTTCCAAAAACTGGGTTTCGAACCATTATCAACCCTCGTGTTGATCGTATCTTCCAAAAATGGGTTTTGAACCATTATCAACCCTCGTGTTGATCTTATCTTCCAAAAATTGGTCTTCAAATCATTATAATCAAAGATCAACCCTTGTGTTGGTCTTATCTACCAAGATTAGTTTTAAAACATTGTATTAAAAAATCAACCCTTGTGTTGATTTTATTATCAGTTTTGAACTGTCATTTTTAGAAATCAGATCTATTGTTGATCTTCTTCTTCAAAAATAGGTTTTCAAAACATTGCCTTCAAAAAATTGACCCTCATGATGATCTCTCATGTTTGATTTGAAGGATCAGTCCTCGCGCTGATCATTCTTCGTGCAGGTGATCTTCTTCCCAAAAATGATGTATCACTTGTCTGTCAAATAAATATTTTCTCTCACTTTAAAGATCCTACGTGCAGGCAGGATCAGACAAACTCTTTTTTCTAAAAATCTTATCAATTTTTCAGTTAATCTTATCTTTATTAGTTGCATTCATTTCATTTTCCAATTTAATCAAATTTTCGTTAATTTATTATTTTTATCAATTTTTGTAAAGTTTTATCAAATTTTCATCAATTTTATTTAATGTTATCAAATTTTATTCTTTCATTTCTAACCCTTTCAGGTTAAGGGATAAACCTGATGCCTCTTTTCAATAAGGTATTCTTTTATTCTTTTACCCTCTCAGGTTAAGGGATAAACCTGACTCTCATTCTTCGAGGTGTTTCCATTCAGGATAAGGGATAATCCTGATAACCCTCATAGGAGCACCAAGAGTTCTTTTTCAAAATAAATTTTCAATAAATTTCTTTAAATTCTTCTCCATTTTTATAAATTTTATTTTCTTTCCCTTTCAGATTAAGGATAAACCTGAATTATTTCCAATAAATTCCTCAATTCACATCAAATTTTATTCTATATTCCTTTAGCATAAGGGAAAATCCTGAAGCCGTCATAAATAGATTTGAATCTTAGGCTATCTTGGGTCAAGGATCTCAAACGAATCTATCATCTTCTTCATTGTCAGAATCTATTCATACATTTTGTCAATCCTTCTAAAATCTGACTCCCGGGGTGGAATCGTTTTCTTCCCATCTGAGTTCTGACTCAAGTTTCGCTTTCTTTTTAAGGTCCGGGTTCTGACTCGGGTCTCATATATGTTCATATTTCTGGAGTTGCGAGTTCCGACTCGGATTTTCTTTTGGTTCCGATGTTCACATTGAACCAATTGTTACGTCGAGAATTCGAGTTCGTAAAAACTCGATTTTCATTCATTCTTTTATTTTGAAAAACTGGGTTCCGACTCGAGTTTTCTCCTTTTTATATATATATATATATATATTCGTATTTCTGGAGTTGCGAGTTTCGACTCATACTTTCTTTTGGTTCCGATGTTCGCATTGGACCAATTGTTACATCGAGAATTCGAGTTCGCAAAAACTCGATTCTCATTCATTCTTTTATTTTGAAAAATCAGGTTCCGACTCGAGTTTTCTCCTTTTTATATATATATATATATTCATATTTTCAGAGTTGCGAGTTCCAACTCGGACTTCCTTTTGGTTCCGATGCTTGCATTGGACCAATTGTTACATCGAGAATTCAAGTTCTCAAAAGCTCGATTCTCATTCATTCTTTTATTTTGAAAAACCGGGTTCCGACTCGAGTTTTCTCCTTTTTATATATATATTCGTATTTCCAGAGTTGCGAGTTCCAACTCGGACTTCTTTTTGGTTCCGATGTTCGCATTGGACCAATTGTTACATCGAGAATTTGAGTTCTCAAAAACTCGATTCTCATTCATTCTTTTATTTTAAAAAATCAGGTTCCGACTCGAGTTTTCTCCTTTTTATATATATATTCGTATTTCCGGAGTTGCGAGTTCCGACTCAGACTTCCTTTTGGTTCCGATGTTCGCATTGGACCAATTGTTACGTCGAGAATTCAAGTTCTCAAAAACTTGATTCTCATTTATTCTTTTATTTTGAAAAACCGGGTTCCGACACGAGTTTTCTCCTTTTTACATATATATTCGTATTTCCGGAGTTGCGAGTTCCGACTCGGACTTCCTTTTGATTCCGATGTTCGCATTGGACCAATTGTTATGTCGAGAATTCGAGTTCTCGAAAACTCGATTCTCATTCATTCTTTTATTTTAAAAAATCGGGTTCCGACTCGAGTTTTCTCCTTTTTATATATACATTCGTATTTCCAGAGTTGCGAGTTCCGACTCAGACTTTCTTTTGGTCCCGATGTTCGCATTGGACCAATTGTTACGTCGAGAATTCGAGTTCTCGAAAACTCGATTCTCATTCATTCTTTTATTTTGAAAAACCGGGTTCCGACTCGAGTTTACTCCTTTTTATATATATATTCATATTTCCAGAGTTGCGAGTTCCGACTTTCTTTTGGTCCCGATGTTCACATTGGATCAATTGTTACGTCGAGAATTCGAGTTCCCAAAAACTCGATTCTCATTCATTCCTTTATTTTGAAAAACCGGGTTCTGACTCGGATTTTCGCTTTTGTATGTTCTTATTCTCTCGAGTTCCGACTCAAATTTCTCCTTTTGATTCAATGCTCGTATTAGACCAAAAATTTCTCCTTGATTTCCCTTTTAGGTTAAGGGACAAACCTGAACCTCCTCTTCAGGATAAGGGATAATCCTGAAACACTGACAATCATTTTCGCTTAAATTCTCAAGTATCTTTGAATGTTGGTCTCGTTTTTAACTCTCTGTAAAAAAACCAGTGTTCGTACTGGTATGCATTTTCGAAAACCAGTACTCGTACTGGTATGCACCTTCGAAAACCCAGCGCTCGTGCTGGTGTGCATTTCGAAAACCCAGTGCTTGTGCTGGTGTGCATTTTCAAAAACTCAGCACTCGTACTGAGGTATTTTTTGAAATCCAGTTTTCGTACTGGTGTATTTTTTAAAACACAGCGCTTGTGCTGGTACATCTAGCGCTCATGCTAGTGTCTGGCTGACTGATCAGTTAGCCCTCCAGGTTCAGTCTTTGTACTAACCAAACATTGTCATTCAAGCTCTAAATTCTTGATTTCGACCTTCGGGTTATCATTTTATCAAAAATCAATCTTTATCTCTTGCGAAGGACCCTCTTCAGGGAGAGTTCGAGGGAGCTCGTTCCTTTTGCATGCAACCATCTTTCGTTCGCAAGAACCCTCTTCGAGGGAGAGTTTGAAGGGACTCGTTTTCTTCGCGAATAGTTTGCAAAACAACAACCAACTTTACGCAAAAGAACCCTTTTTCCAGGGAGAGCTTCGACGAAAGCTCGTTTCTTTTTGTGGCCCCCGTTTTCTCATCTTTGGCCAACCCCTTCACAGAGGACCCTCTTTTAGGGAGAGTGTGATGGACTCGTTTCCTCTGTAATACTTTCTCAACTTTGTTTTTCTGCCGCCTTTCCATAAGAGAAACTTAGAGATAGAGAGTTTTGACGAAAACTTAATTTCTCTTCGAAAGTTCCATTTTGCAAACACCTCCTCTTTGGGGAAGAGAGGAGTATTTTCAACTTCCCATTCAGGTAAGAGCTAAGCCTGAGTCTCTCTTTTTTGGGGAAAAAGAGAGGAGAATTTTGTCATGGACGTGTCGATTCGACATCAAGCGATTACATTCACCAAGGATTTATAGAATACTTTGCCAATTTGCTATCAAAAGTCATTGTTGATCTCAAAGTTTTCATCATATAAAAGAATTACCTCAAAACTACCTTTAGTATTATTTCCAAAGGAGCAAGACTTTTGCGAAATAAGAACTAAATTCAAGTTTTTTTTTGTTGGTCAACCAAGAGGATGAAGAAAAATCTTCGATATGACAGGCAAAGGAAAAATTCAATGATGTTGAAAAGCCATAAGTGAATTGATATTGATCATAGCTATGACACATTCTTAAAGATCGTTCTTTTGGCAGTAAGACAGTGGAAATATCCTAGGCAGTAAAAAAGAGAACCTACCCAATCCATATATCCTTAGTCCTTCAAAGCTGCAATCAAATATCCGCAAAAGAGATCTCTCAATTGTCCTCAAGATGAAGACGAATTATACGAGCTAGATCTCTGGGGCCAAAGAAGATTTGAATCATCTCTGAGATGAAGGAGTTTGTGAAGGGTCCTTCCAGGGAAAGTTCAGATCACCGTCGAGATGAAGGCGAGTGTGATGGACCTACCGACAAACCCTAAAAGATATTTGATTTCTGCTATCATCTAAAGACCTTTTAGAACCGATGTCATCAATATAACCCCTGAGATAAATGAAGGATCAGAACATCTTCAAGATGAAGGAGTTTGTGACGTACCCTTCCCCGAAAAGAGAGAAAAGTCAGGACATCTCCAAAATGAAGGATGATGTAAAAGCCCAAGAAAGCTCCATAACTCAAAAGAGTGCAAAAAGATCATCATGGAAAATGCCCAGGATATCAAACTGCCCAAAACTATCAGGAATCATCTTTATCTATGTGAAATTCTTTTATTAATATCTTCCCACTCAATCGCTTTTATGAAGCTAAGAATATTTCCTCTCTTTTCATATCAGGGAAATTGATATCTTCCTTAAAGGAACTCAACAACAACAAATTTGAATTTGACTCTTGATTCTACAGATTTAGCCCAATTGGAGCTAATACTCTAGGTAGAAAGATGTGATATTTTCATGTACAATTCAATCATTTTAGATCAACTACAAATTTTTGGAATCTTATTGGCAATATTTCCTAGTTATCCCAAAATGAAGCAAGAACTTGATGTTCATTTTGACGTATCCTGACGTCATCCCTCCTTAGGACTGAAAAGTCATTTCCTTCCGTCTGATCTGAGCGCTCTTAGATTTGCACACTTCCATGTGTTCCTCACTGTCCCGCCATAGACAGTTCTCGCTCAGAATAAGGGTTAAACCTGAACTTTTTTGCAAATGGGCTGTTATTGTCAAAAAACTATTTTCAATCTTAGCAATGAGGCGCCCAAGAACAACCCCTTTTCAAGCTTTAGGGACCCCCATTTTCATCCTTTTGCAAACCCCTCTTAGACTTATTGTGCGAAGTCTAGAGGTCCCATCGCAGTTCCCTCACTCCTCGAGGATTATGTATCCATTCAGGCTAAGGATTAAACATGTTACCTCGCTCCTCGAGGCATCACCAAAACCTTCTGCGAGAGGTCGTCTGTTTTTAGAAAGCTGATTTAGTCTCATCAATGAGACGCCCCAGATCATCCCCTTTCCAAGCTTTAGGGAATCTCTTGTTTGTCTCTTCTCGCAAAACCCTTTTCGGATTTGTTCATCCAAATTCCGAAGGTCCCATCATGGACTCATCATCTGAGGATTCCATATGGTCGCCCCTTTCAGGTTAAGGGTTAAGCCTGAACCTCGCTCTGCGAGGTATCTTTCTGTTCAGGTTAAGGTTAAACTTGAATCCCGTTCGACTAGATAACCTTTCTAGTCCCACCGCGGTTTCTTCATCTGAGGACTTCATGTGATTTCCCCTCACTCAGGTCAAGGCTAAAACCTGAATCTCGCTTTCGGCGATGCATTTTTTTGTCCCATTACGGCTTCCTCGTTCGAGGATTCTGTATGGTCATCCCCTTCAGGTTAAGGGTAAAGCCTAAACCTCATTCCATGAGGTATCTTCCTTTCAGGTTTAGTTTAAACCTGAGTCTCATTTAGACGAGGTAATCCTCCCATTCCCATCATGGTTCTCCCCACAAAGGAATCCATGATCTATGTATATCCATCCAGGAAAGGATCATACTTGAGTTTCATCTCACAAGACATTTCCCTCAAAAATGTCCCATCGAGGTCCGCTCATATTCCTTTCTCCATTCTAAATCATCTTGATATATCTTCGTCCCATCTAGGTTAAGGGTTAAACCTGAGTCATTCCAAAAGACTGATCTTGTCTCACTCATGAGACTTGATCAAAATTCTTATCTTTCACCATTTCTGGGATCTTTACCTAAAAGCCCATCGCGATTTCCTCATGTCTATCATTCAGTCATATCATTGTCGAAGATTTTGTCCCCCTAGAACCATTCAGGATAAGGTTTTAAGCCTGAAAAGCCATTCTTTCAAAATAAATTCTTCCACACCCAGTTAAGAGCTGCTGACTGGGATATTTTTCAAAATTTGGAGTGTTTCTTTGCCACTAAGCTCGGCTTTCAACTGGCTTAGTAGCAAAGAGGGGCATCTGTGAACACCCCAATTTTTTCAAAATGTTGTAAATATCCCCTTTTTGCCCCTGACCTCATTTTCTGAGTCATTGAGTCAGTTTTAAATCTAAATTCCAGTGCATTTCTCAAGTTTTACTGAAATTAAATTCATTTTATATATCTGACTCAATTTCGGATCCGGATCCAGATAAAAGATTCAAATTTGAGCTTCGTTATCCAATTTTTAAATCAAATTCTCAAAATTACCAAAATAACTTCTTAAAAGGCCCAGACATTTCATCTGGTATCCATTTGGGTCCATCGCGTTGTATTTCTCGATTCAAGTTTTAAAACTCGAACATTCTCTCAAAACTTGGGTCCCAAAACCCATTTTCTGAAGAAATTTCCCCAAAACAGCCTTGAAAACCTTCTTTTGTAAATAATTCCCAAAAATACAAAAACAAAAATTTAGTTTAAATCTTCGTTTTCTCGTAAACTTTAAGGTTTCATTCCAAAAATACCAAAAAAATGGAAAAATACAAAGAAAAGAAAAAATATATAACTCTGAAGACCTCCTTTTTTAAAACATCTTTCGAACTAAAACCATCTTTTTAAAAATACTTTTAAAAAGACCACCCTTTTGAAGATAGTTTTTGACGAATTTCTTTAGGGTTTCTTTTTAGAGTCTCGCTCTCTCTTTGTCTCGGTTCGCAGACCCCCCTCCACTAAAATCCCCATCGAGCCCTCGTCCAGAGCTTTCTTCCCCATCAAGTTCCTTCATCCCATGTGCGACCTCCTTCTTCCTCCTCCACTCATCCCTAACGAACTCCGATCGATTCCGTGAACCTTCTTCTCCGTCCACAACTGTCGATCATCAAGGACTTCCCCTCATTTTCCACCTTCCATCTTCAACCACCTTCTGATTCTCGAAGCCTCCACTACTTCGTTAAGAAGGGGGCTCTCATCCATGAAGGTGGCATCGGTTTTTCCCTTGGATAGCATTGCATCTTCCCTTTTTCTGAAGAAATACCTACAGCCGATCGCGCTTCACCGGCTGCCCTCCTCCAAGATCCGGAGGTTCACGGTTTTTCTTTCTCAACCGGTTGGAAGAGGCAGACATCCTTTAGCCACATTCTTCTGCAACCGGATCTTCCGTCTACTCACGGGCATCAGTATCGTATCCTGGACTGAAAAATCTACGAAATCAGGTCAGCAATCCCTTCTGGTTCCTATCCTTTTCTTCTTTTATTTTTTTTCCTTTCTTTTTTTTTCTTTTCTTCTTTTTTTCTTTATAGTTTTTCCTCTTTGCTTGTCCTCGTTATTTCTTATTCCTATTAGATTTCTTGGTTCTGCCCCATTGAAACACTCATGGTAACATCGATTCGTTTCATAACAAATCAATATGCCTCTGTGCAACATTAACAGGAACAACTAGATTCCGACAATTCTTTTTTCTCTGTCATTTTTTTTTGTTTTCTCTTCTCATTCTTTCTTCTTCTTTCTTACTTTTTTTTACCAGTTGGTCAACATATTGATCATCTGAGGCTGGTCAGATGCATGTCTTGGTTATGGGTTGAACATTGGATCAACGATCGGTTAATCTCGACAGGCGTAATGGTCTAGATTTCTTGGTTTGTCCATGTTTGTCCTCACTTCTGTGTAAGTATCGAACTATGTTTTGCTTAATCTATTTCCATTGGTTTGGCTGTTTACTTTGATCACCATCAGCTTTATTTTATCTTCTTTGAGCCCTCACGTTTACTTTGATTGTTGTTACTTGATAGATATAAGAAATTCAGATTTATGAAGATAATTGTTCAAGTCATCCTTTGATTCATCTACTTCACTGTTCAAACTTTTTTTTTTTTTGCTTACTGTATGTTCGCTTCATTAGACATGCATTGATTTCCCGTTATATGGCTCCTGCATTTTTTTCCTCTAAGCTAGCATTTGCGTGTCTACTTTGGGATCCGATTCAGGATTGAAATCATGTCCTCAACCACATTCACTGTCGTCAGCCATTTAGATTTCCTGTTTTATCTTATCCTCATCTTAATTTCTAACTTGCATTTGTTTTCTGTAGTTTGGGTTCCTATTTTACTTTAATATCAGCCTTTATTCATTTTGGAAATTGTTTTCTCTCGTTCCTTTTTTTTTCTTCTCTTTCTTTCTCTTCTTTCTGTTTTGATTTCTTCCTAATCTTGATCCACAATCGGTTCATTTTTTTTCTCTTATAATGGGAATAGTATAAAGGAAATAAACATTACTGGGTCCTTAGAAGCTCAGCTCAATCTCTTGTTTTAGCATAGTAATTTCATGAGTTCTCATATGACTTGTTTAATTTGCTAGCTTTGTGATTCGAATGCAAATTCATACCATGTTGATTTCATCCATCAAATTGCACTTCTCTACACAGTCTTTGTCATTACAGTAAAAAAATAAGTAAATAAATAAAAAAATAAATTCTAGTGTGTCACAGGCTTACCATGACAGGCTTTTATCGTGTTACCCCTGTGTGATTTGCATCATGCTCCACCCCCACTCGTTGGCTATTGGGTGTCTTGCAGTTCACACCTTGGTGATACGTCAGCTCTGGTCAAGCCATTGGGCATCTGTCTTAGAACTATCATAATTTCTCCATTACATGCCAGAAGGAAGGCTATGTTATATTCTTATAACAGTGGCCTATTAACATTACAAAGAACAAAAGGGACCTTCAATAATATTTCTGCTGACAACCGGTTCCATATTTTCCTATGTGATTTGTCTTTAGATAGATTATCCTTGTTGGTCGACCTTCGATTTGTACTTAAATGGCTATCATATAAAATGATATGCATTCTTTACAGGAGATATGGGTGGTCCAGGACCATGCATTGGTAAATTCCAAGGGTCTAAAGAATGGGATTGGTATAGGTGAGTGTGCTTACTCAGATGAGCCTCCAGATGGTATTAGGGAAGCCGACCCTATTACCCTTAAACTTACTTTTTCATTTAACATTAACCTCATAACCATGGCCTTCTATACTTTGGTGAATATCCCTAGATTCAATATTCCTCACCTAAAGCCGGTCAAATGAAGATACCTAAAAAAAGAAAAAGAAAAGTGAGGAATCAGTATCCCATCACACTCCACCACTGTGTTGAGACACCTGCAAAATAAAGTTGTTGTCCCAATTTAATTAGTGTCAAACGATCATATCTCTGTATATCCAAGTTAAAAGCTGTGATTAGGCAGCAACATCTAAAGTTGAGGGCTGACAGAATACCATAGTTCATCAAGTTTGAAACCTTATGTGTGATATAGAAGATAAAATTACTTTGATCGGGATTCTGGTCTAACCAGAATAACATTTTTATTTTCTGTTACGAAAAAAAGAAAAGAAAAAGGGGAATATATATATATATATATATATATATATATATATATATATATATATATATATATATATATATGCATAAAATATTGTTGTTACAGCATTATTATATCATACATCCCTCCCCCCCTTTAGTTCAACATTACCACTATAACTACAGGTAATTCTGTCTGATTCAACATTAGGGGCACACTTGCCTTGGTTATCGTTTCTTGAATCCCAACATAGTACAAGTCTATAATTTACGGTAGTGTAAATGTGTTGTGGGTTTCATATTTATCTCAGCATATATATGTATTTCCCATTCCAAAAGAAATGTATATATATATATATATATATATATATATATATATATATATATATATATATATATATTCACTACAGCATATGTCCCACCTGACATTTCCTCTTATTTTTAACATATGTTCTACACGCAGGTTAGTTGAAGTGTGATCATTTTTTTTTATATTTTGCTGGCATGTTCTCCATCAGCTCATGTTGAATAGTTTTTTTTAGAATATTTTACTCAAAGAGATTGAGCAATGAAAGATATAGAGACTTCACTGACAGCCCCATCATCCACAGGAACCATGCATATGGCTCTTTCCTGTCACTGCATGTTGGCCATCACTTCCACCACAATCCACCACTTATGTTTATATTCTGCACTCCATCTGCATGATACTTTCCTAAAAATCATACTTTGCTCCCCCTACCTAATGCCTCCTATAACACATTAGCCGCATCCTCATTATAATAGCTGAGATATCAGGTGTTCGTTGAATTTCATTTTTATCACCTTCATTATAACTTGGATTTCCACCTGCATATATACTTATCCATTATCCCTTACATTTTTTTTTCTTTTTGCAATGTGATTCTGTGCTAAGACTATTTTGCAGTAGTCATACGAAGAAATGTCATTCTCCTTCCTAGATTAGGAGTTTTTAACTCAATTCCAGTGTTGTAATAAGCTAGATATTAATGAAAATTCTACATTTCCAATCTTAGATAGAATGAATGAGCATGTAAACTCTCGCTGTGTCATTATTTTCTTTTATTTTTTAAGAAATCACAAATGGGTACACGAATGGCACGTGCACCATTTTTGTAAAAGGTGATTAAATCCTAAGTTGACGATTTACATCAATGGCCATAGTCAGGATGTAAACAAAACTTAGGATTTTCATCTTTTCTAGAATTACACTGGAACCACACTGGATCCTCTTCAAAAAAATCATCATGCTTAAATATTTTTCTCTTTTATCAGAATTTAATTTAGAATTAATTCAATATATATACCAATAGCCATAGTCAGGGTATATTGAGAGTTAATTTCATTTTAAATTCTATAAAAGCACCAAAATGTGTTTTATTCTTCATCTGAATTTAAATATAGATTATTATATAATACATTCGATGACCATAGTCAAGGATGTATTATATCTTCAATCTTATTCTAATTCATTTGAAGAATGAAATAGCTTTTCAAAACCCAATTTCAAATCCTTTAAATTTCATTCATCATTTAGGATAGAACTGCATCATATTTTCAAATTTCTTTTCCAAAATCCAAGTGATCTCAAATATCTTTCTTCAATCTCTATTTTTATTCATTCTTCTATCTTATTTCAAAGATTTAAATTTCAATTTCAAAGTCCAATTTGACTTTGAAATTTCAAAATTCAATCTTTATATTCAAAATTCCATTTCCAAATTCAAGTCCAATTTCAAAGTTCAATTTAAACTTTGAGATTTTTGATCCATCTTCTGATTCAAAATTCGAATTTGAAGTCCAATTTGACTTTGAAATTCATTTGTATATCCCAAAAATTCAAAATTCTAAATCAAACTTCAAGGTTCAATTTAAAGTCATCTTCTGTTTCAAAACCAAGCTTATCTTGCTATCTTTAAATTCAAAATCAAAGTCTGAGATTGATTCTGAATCTCAAAGCTTGACCTTTTCTAAATTTTAAATTCAATATGGGTTTTCAAAACCCAGATCCATCTTCAAAAAAGTCCCATTTGGACTTTTAGAATCCAAATCCAAAATTAGATCCTAATCCCAACTTGCATCCAGATTTTCAAGTACAATCTCTACTTTTTGGATCTCAGACTCTAGATCCAATCCCCATTTAGGATCCTAGATCCGAAATCCAACATCCACTTTGGATCTCAGACTTCAGATCCAAATCCTTTTTAGGATCTAGAATCCAATTCTACTTTGGATCTCAGA
This sequence comes from Nuphar pumila, assembly GCF_984573655.1. Lineage (NCBI taxonomy): Eukaryota > Viridiplantae > Streptophyta > Magnoliopsida > Nymphaeales > Nymphaeaceae > Nuphar > Nuphar pumila. Next base: position 36,404,376 of record NC_143253.1, on the reverse strand, counting down.
CTCCAAATCCAAATTCCATTTTAAGATCTAGAACCCAGTTTCACTTTAGATCTCAGACTTTAGATCCAAAATCCATCTTAGGATCCAGAGTCCAACTTGGATCTCAGATTTCAGATCCTAAACCCATTTTAAGATCCAAAATCTATTTTAGGATTCAGGATCCAATTCCATCTTGGATTCCAGATCTTGGATCCAATTCTATTTAGGATCCAGAATCCAATTCCATTCTAGATTTCAAATCCAATTCCATTTTCAGATCTCATCTGAACTTCCTAAATCCATTTCTATTTTCAAATACCATTTGGGTTTCTTAAATTTATCCTGATTTCAAATTTTAAATTCAATTCCATTTCAAATTTCATCTCTTCTCCTAAATCTAAGTTTAAGGTCCATTTTTTGACTTTGAAATTTCCTTCTTTTTCCCTTTTCTCCCATCTTCAAATCATTCTTTCTGAATTCAAAAGATTTATTTTCCCAACTCAGATTATTTCAAAAGACTTAGAACTTCTCTGAGCTATCTCAAGTTCTAAGTTAGATTCAATCATTTCTTCACTCTATTTCATCTCAGAAATACTTGGAGATTTCCAAATCATTTTAAAAAAGAAGCATACATCTTTGCATTGCACAAACATGATTCTTTCTGCATTTTTGACTTAGAATAAATTCTTAGATAATATTTAGGCAAAGAAAAAAGGCATAAATTCGATCCTTGATTTGATTACCTCTGGTAAAGGCGCCAGGAACGGTCGAACCTTGTACCGACGAGCGAATCCCGTCTCTCCATTTTCTCGCAAACTTTCAAAATGGAGGCGAGTTAAATTTGCTAAATATTTTCAAATCAAGGTCAAGTGAGACCCCGCAAAAGAGTTCCTCTCTCTCTTCTTTCCTTTTTTTTCTCTTCTCTCTTTCTTTTCTGTCTTTTATTTTCTCCCTTCAAAAAGGAGGAAATAAAGGCTAGAAAGGAAAAGAGAAGGAAGAGAGAGAAACCACAAGAGAGAAAATTTTTTGCGATGATCACATACAAGAAGAAATCAAAATCTGATAATGAAAATATCCCATTACGTGGGATCGGGTTGTCACGAAAAATTTGTGACAACCGCATTGTTTTTCTGTGAAAATATGAACAAATATTTAATTTTGAAAGGGACATATCCTGACAAAAAAAAATATTTTATCATAAAAGAGGGTAAGGAAAAAAAGAATTTGAAAGAGGATATCAAAGAAAAATTTGAAGAATTGCAGGCAGGATCAAAGAATCAGAAGAAAAAAAAGAAAAATACACCTGGGTTTTAAAAACAAAAGAAGAAATTTTGAATAATATATACCCAGGGTTTTGGAGAATATAAAAAAGATATAAAATATCATACAATCACAGATATACAAACAAAGATGTACAAACAGCATTCCCTAAAGCTGACTCTATATGCAATATTTGAAATGACTAATAGGACCTTAATCCTAACTCTAAGATTTTGATCATCTGATTCCAATCAAGGTATGCCGATATACTCAAGCCGAAGCTCGAAGTACGTGGCATAAAATATTTCTCTGGTTCTAAGGTAAAGGCTTCCCAACATCCTTGGTCACCTACCGATATACCTCAAACTATGGCTCTTAGGTACGTGGTAGAGGGGCGCAAACCCAAATAAGTGGCCCAGTTGTGGGGCTCTCTCCCGAACTATGGTTCAGTGAGACAGCCCAACAACGTGAAGACCAGGACAATATAGGTAGGGATGTTTTCAAAAATATGATCAACATGCAATAAAACCATAAAGCTCTAATGCAAGTCCTAAAAGAGATAGATTTAAATGAATAGAAGCATACACTTGCATACATTGTTTGCATTCAATCCCTAGAATTGAGGAGAGTTGTATTTAAGACCTAAGTCTAATGTGAATATGGAATAATCTCCTCAATATGGTCCTACCAAACCATACTTAGATCCTATATGCAATGATGTCAGCTTAGGACAGAGTCTAGGCTCCTAAGGTTTGCATGAAAATGAAGCTGACATTTATAGAATAAAGACTTAGATAATATCAAAGCAAAGCAAAGACATAGATCCAACCGGACGAAGATGAAGGTCCCATCACAGTCGCCAAAACTGTGATCATTGCAAAATTTTTCCTCTCTTGTGGTTTCTCTCTCTCCCTTCTCTTTTCCTTTCCAACCTCTATTTCCTCCTTTTTGAAGGGAGAAAAAGAAAGAAAAGAAGAGAGAAGAGAAAAGAAAGAAAGAGAGAAGCGGAACTCTTTTGCGGGGTCTCACTTGACCTTGATTTGAAAATATTTAGAAAATTACTCGCCTCCGTTTTGAAATATATTGCGGAAAAAATTGGGAGACGGGAGACGGGATCCGCTCGTCGGTACGAGGTTCGACCATTCCTGGAGCCTTTACCAGGAGTAATCAAACCAAGGATCGAATCTATGCCGTTTTGCTTTGCCTAAATATTATCTAAGAATTTATTCTAAGTCTAAATGCACAAAGAATCATGCTTATGCAATGCAAGGATGTATGCTCTTTTTGAAAAAATGTTTTGAAAATCTCCAAATGTTTTGAGATGAACTTGATGGTTGAATCTAACTTAGAACTTGAGATAGATCAGAGATTTGATGTTCTAAGTCTTTGAAATAATCAGAGCTGGAAAAATAAATCTTTGAATTTGGAAAGAATGATTTAAAGATGAGAGAAAAGGGAAAAGAAAGAAAATTTCAAAGTCAGAAGATGGACTTTGAACTTAGATTTAGAAGAAGAGATAAAATTTAAAATGGAATTGAATTTAAAATTTGAAATCGGGATGGATTTGAGAGATTCAAATGGTATTAAAAGATAGAAATGGATTTAGGAAATTCAGGTGAGATCTGAAATTGGATTTGAAATCTAGAATTGGAAATGGAATTGGATTCTGGATCGTAAGTAGAATTGGATCCGAGATCTAGAATCCAAGATGGAATTGGATTCTGAATCCCTAAATGAATTTTGGATCTTAAAAATGAATTTAGGATCTGAAATCTAAGATCCAAGATAGAGTTGGAGTCTGGACCCTAAGATGGATTTTCGATCTGAAGTCTAAGATCCAAAGTGGAGTTGGACTCTGGATCCTAAAATGGAATTTGGATCTGAAGCCTGAGATTCAAAGTGGATGTTGGACTCTGGATCCTAAAATAGAAATTTGGATCTGAAGCCTGAGATCCAAAGTGGAGATTGTACTTGGAAATCTGGATCCAAGTTGGGATTAAGATCTAACTTTGGATTTGGATTCTGAAAGTCCAAATGGGACTTTTGAAAATGGATCTAGGTTTTGAAAACCCAGATTAAATTTAAAACTTAGAAAAAGACTTGAATTTGGAATCAATCTCAAAACTTGTATTTTGAAGATAAGAAAATAAACTTGATTTTGAATTTGAAATCAGAGGTTTCAAAGTTAAATTGAACTTTAAAAATGGAATTTTGAGATATTAAATTGAATTTGAATTTGAATTTTGACAATGAATTTGGAATTTTGATTTGAAAATTGAATTTTGAGTATACAAATGAATTTCAAAGTCAAATTGGATTTTGAATTTAAAGTTAGAATCTGAAAGTGATATTTGAATTTACAAGAGTTAAAAAATTGATTTGAGAAGTAAAGAAGATATCTGAAGAAAATCACTTGGATTTCTAAAAAGATTTTTGAAAATATAATGCAATTCTATCCTAAATGATGAATGAATTTAAAGAATTTAAAATTGGATTTTGAAAAGCATATCTCATTCTTTAAATGAATTAAAATAAGATTCTAAATATAATACATCCTTGACTATGGTCATTGAATGTATTATATAATAATCATATTTCAATTCAAGTAAAGAATAAAATATATTTTGGTGCTTTTATAGAGTCTAAAATGAAATTAACTCTCAATATATTTTGACTATGGCCATTGATATATATTTTGAGTTAATTTTAAGTCAAACTCTGATAAAAGAAGAAAATATTTAAAGAAAATATGATGAATTTTGAAAAGGATCCAGTGTGGATCCAGTGTTATTTTATAAAAGATAAAAATCCTAAGTTTTTTTTTACATTCTGACTATGTCCATTGATGTAAATCATTGACTTAGGGTTAATTACCTCTTACGAAATGGTGCACGTGCCATTCGTGTTTCCATTTGTGAAATTTTGCAAAATAAAGGCAAAAAGCATGAAAACAAGCAATTTATGGCATTTATAATGCCCATTCATTCTATTTAAAAGCTGGAAATGTAAATTAAGACCTAACTTATTAAGTCACATTGAATTTACAACCCCAAATAATGACATTTTCCACATATTCCCTGCAAAACACCTAATTAGTATGAAAATGGAGAAAAATTGCACATATCGTATGGATATCAATGGTAAAGATGCTCACATGCCAAAGTATTTAAGATCTAAAGTGTGGAAAGATGAAAATGATATATATATATATATATATATATATATATATATATATATATATATATATATATATATATATATATGTATATAGGTGGAATGGTGAATGTGAAGGGACTGTGTAGGCAAATGGTAGCAAGAGGTTATTATAATTATAGGCATTGGAAGCGATATACTGTAATGGAAGGTATTTGAGATATACATTAGGTAGGCTGATATGGCATGGGTGCAGCTATATGGGAGGGGCTGCCATGCAAACAACAACTTTACTACAGATATTTTTGTGAGTGATGCTGTGAACATCACAGCCGGTAGGGGTTCTATGGAGGCTGGTGGAAAGGAAATTGTGTTTGTGCAAATGGTGAGTGGGTATTCAATAAAAAATAGGAAAATGAGACTGTAGGTGGATAGTGCAGAGTGATATGGTGTGTAAGTGTTGAAGCTGAAGGTGATGGAGGCTGTGCACAGGGCAATGGGGTGCAAGGCATTGGGTGGTAATTACTGTGAATGTATGCTTATGAAGGAGGTAATTTATTCAAATAATATAAACCAGAAAAACAACACAGTTGACAAAAGCATGAAATTTATGAATGTTTGTTCATCTGCTAACCAATCGATAAATATTCAGGAGAGAATGCCAATTAATACTCCATCCAAAACAATAACTATGTATGTCAAAACAAACTCATCATAGGACTCTTCACAAGATAAACAATATACCCGAATTAACAGAAAATAAAAAAAAAGAAATAAAAGAGAAGGGAGGGCACTTACAAATGCATTAGAAGGAAGTCACCTGATAACAAGACCACTCACTTACAGTGGTTTGATAGCAAATCATCATCTTATGAAATTGAAATAAACAGTGGTCAAGACATGATAATGAGTGTCTTTGGCTCCTTATTCACTTTTGCAGACAGAGGCTTGCATCAACATTGAAAAACCTATTAAAACTAGCATTTAAATCCCAATTTCAAGGCAAAATTCAGATACAGTGGCATGGAATGTAGCTGGCAACAGTGAGGTGCAGAGGCAGTATACGATTAACAACAAGCAAAGAGTGACACAACGATTAGATTGATAAATCAATTCCTAACAGAACAACACTTAATACTCTGCATCGTATGTTACTTGTCTACAAAACATCCAAACTCTAAGTCAATCATGTATATTTATAAAGCAATCTTTAAGCTCAGAAATTTACCTGTTTTGCTCCCCAACCCAGGAAGATGAGCATAATTGAGATATACCCATAATGAGATGCCTGGGCTCAGAAAGGTACTCAAAACATAATAGATGTAGGGACCATTCATGTAGCCATTTTAACACAGATTTAGCTTTTGGAAGGGGGATCCAGCAGGACAAAGAACTCCATGGTGAACTGGGGATTTATCATGGACTTTCATTTCAGCAAATGTAGGTGGAACTTTCAGATCTCATAACCCATCGGCATGGCTGATGCAGATCTGAACAAAAGAGACCATAAACACCTGCATGACCTGATTGTATCTGTTTGTGAAGTAGGTCGATCCTTACCGCCGTCGCTCCCATGATGTAGAAATGAAGGAAAAGCCGATTATATGAAAGACATATCCAAGTTAACATTCAACAGGAAAATGCACAAAATAACTGGATCCAGCTTAATAATAATGAACATAGCTTCGACTGAGTAGACTAATGCTACAAGGAGGCATGGTTTAAGTGAGTCAGGAGTTCAATGACAATGACTTGTTACATAAATGGAGATGGTTATTATAGGGTGACATACGATGACTCCCAATACAAAATGAAGACAAAACTTTGGAAATTTTGAAGCTAGAATCACTTAAACTTCTCATGAAATTCTTTACACATTGGTATTCATGCCGAAGGTCACCCTGAACATAGCACAAACTGCTTTCCCATTTTAATATGATGTCATATGTTTTCTCAACATTGTTGTAGAAGAATGATTGGGCTGCTAAAAACCTACAGAAAGTGAACACACTAGGCATTCTAAGCATGGGATGCACTGTGTTGATGAAAAAGCAACTACTCTGTCAATGTATAATTAAATTCCTGCATAACATGTATCACTAGATATTTACAAGTCAAAAAGATGTAGCAGAATACACAACACAAAGAGAGAAAGAAATTGTGAAATGATCATACCTAACAAGATTTGGGACTGCGCAAGGGTATTCTAATCAAAAGCATTTGATATCCCTCCAAAAACCACCACAAGTAGCAAGTTGTGTCTAACCAAAGTCGCTGAAGGAGAAAGCTCCAGATGCCTGTATCTTAAGATATATAGATGAGATGCCACAAGATATTAGAGATCATGCCATGAAAGACAGATTGCTGAGATGAGGAGCATTATTGTGCAGTAGATTTCTCAGTCACTTGACAGGATGGTTTCACAAGCCACGAAGCTAAGGTCAATCAAAATGTGGCTTTCGGCCAGCCAAATCCCAGCAATTTGGAGTTTTATTTTATTTTTAATGGATTAGCATGAACAGGGAGCAGACCCATTTGAAATCACATGAGGTCTTCAACTTTTAATGGGCCCCAATAGCCATCTTCAGTGGGCTGAGATTTTTATAGCAGGTACTGCCATGAATTGGATCTTAGTCATGGATGTTGTGATGACATGTATTGTACTTAATGAACTCAATGGTTAAGTCGTATGAGGCAGAATATATAGGTGGGGAAAAATTCACATCACGCTGCTTGGACTTGGCAAAATGCTATCATCATGGAGATGTCAATATAGCTGCATTGTAAGAGATATATCTTATGCAACAGCTGAACCAGATCAATCTTTTGATTGATTCCGATAGTTATCTTTAGCAAATTTAAAACATCCATGACAGCTGCTATTGTGACTTAGGCTTCTGCATCAGGCACTGTGAGGAAATGCATTACACTCGATGAGGTTTGAGAACACAGATATCACGATTTCTCATGTGATGGTGAATGCAATATGCTGGAAGCAAGGAGATGAGAGGGTATGAGACATGATAAGTTAAACATGCAGAAAATGACAATATGTTTAAAACATAGAGCGAATCTGTAGATGCTAACAAGAAAGCACAAGGAAATACCAGCGCAAAACAGATCCATAACAGGGGAATGTAAGGATGATATGAACAACTCAATGCTTATAAATCTTGGATTTTCTTTTCAGGGAGAAGAATGTCCACGCAGTGATCATAACATTTATTTGACTCATAGAATGATACATAAGAAAAAAAAACAATCTCCACGCACTTTATTGATGCTGGATTCGAGATATCTGAGAGAACTTAAAACCTTACCATCTCTTTTGCAAGAACTTCATGATAGAACCTGCTTTGTATTAATAATTCATACCCAACACCCCTTTTTGACAAAGGTGAGTCTTATCCAGGGCCCGACAAATTCATCACAAAATGGCAACAAAATATTAGCACCCCTGAAAGGACCCAGATGATGTATTCAAAGCTACAAAAGGTTTCTAATGATGAGAGAACATATACTAGGATTAAGACAATGTGATTATCATAGCTACTATCATCATGTTAGCAAAAAAAATGCATGAGTATCACACAGTAGCAAATAGTAAGCCACGAAGATAAGAAGAGGAAAGGCCTGACACTGCGTTTGGTCTGAAATTACAGGAAATAGCCTTCAGGGTCGTGATGCCGGAAACGAGACCTGAGCAATCTTAGCAGGTGCCAGATATTGGATTGTAGGGAATACAACATCTTAACAGGTTGATTTCAAATCTTAAATTTAATGAATCAAGTTCTAACATCAGCAACCAATCGATTATCCCATTGGATACAAAACAAATTAATTCCTGCTTCGGGTATCATAAGATTCCAACAGCTAACCTATGGCTTTTAGAGATGATGGGTCACATAAATTGAGATTATGAGGACAACATTTTATCTTCTAGCTTCTGATTCTGTTACTTACGGAAGAAGTTCCAGCATCGGCTGAGAGAAGATCGATATTGATAATATGATGCTGGTGAAATAAGATGATATAAATAACAACTAATTCAACTGGTAGCCTAAAACAATAAACCAAACAAGGGAAGATATCAGACGCTTCTAAAACATAATGAAGCAAAGTATCATAAAATGATGGACCAAGGCATTCACGGAATATAGTGAATCATTCAAACCGAGTGTAGAAAGAAAACAAAATCTATATATATTAAAACAAGGAACGAGAATGTAGCCTCAAGAATGCCATAGGCATTGGAACAGAGGCAAAGTTGTTGTTGCATTTGCGCAACATCGAGGCTGCTAAATACAAATCGATGCTACCAACATGCTTTTATGAATTAGTGAAAGGGTAAAACAAGAAGAAAACAAAACAAAAACTGGTAAAGTAAGGGGGAGGGAAGGAAATAGAAAAGAACAGAGGAATACGATGGCTACTTACTGTATTCTTGCTGCAGGGAGGGCTGGAACTCTGAAGAAAGGAGGCGAGTAACACCTTCTCTAAGTATCGCTGCTGTAAGATAGGGTTCCTCGGCAGAACTTTCGTTGTAAAATCAATTTTGCTTCTGTCGATTGAGTGATGATATCTTCTTTAAAGGTTGGAAATCTGATTCGAAGCTTGACTGTAGAGATGGCCGATGTTCTTCCGCTAGTTGGGGAAAAAACAGCAAAATAAGAGGAGGAAGAGTATGCAGAAGAAGAGGAAGGGTTCAGGAAGAGGCGATCGAAAGAAGCTGAAGAAGGGAATATGCGGGGGTGAGGAGCGATGGATCTTGGGTTTCCTCATCGTGCCCCTCTTAAAGAGGGGGGCGAAGGTTCGGGAAGGGGGGGAGTTTGGTTGGAGATGAAGGGCTTAGGGAGGATAGCTAGGCGATGGTGGATGAGAATGGAGAGAAGGTGGAGGTCGTTGGGCAGGAGGGGAAGGTTTTGGAGAGAGAGTTTGGGCGAGAGAGAGGGGATTTTCGAGAGGGAGAGAGAGAAGGTTTTCTAAAACCCTAAAAAAAGTTTTCATTAAAAGGGGTTTTATGAAATCTTTTTCAAAAGGGTGCCTCTTTTTAAAAGTTTTTTTCAAAAAAAATGTTTTTTAGAAGATGTTTTCAAAAAGAAAATTTTCAACAACTTATTTTTTTTTTCTTATATTTTTTTTGTTTTTTTCTTGACATTTTCTATATTTTTTGTATTTTTGAGCACAAAAACTCTAAAACTAAGGAATTTAAACTAATTTTGCAAAATTTCAAAATATTCTACAAAAGAAGTGTTTTTCTGAAAAATCAGGGTTATCTTGGAGAAATTTCTTCAGAAAATGGGTTTGGACCCAAGTTTTGAGAAAATATTCATGTTTTATACCTCGAATCGGGAAATATAATATGATGGATCCAAACGGATACCAGTCAAAGTGTCTGAGCCTTTTAAAAGGTTATTTTGGTAATTTTGAGAATTTGATTTAAAAAGTGGACAACGAAGCTCAGATTTGAATCTTTTATCTGGATTCGGATCCAAAATTGAGTCAGATATATAAAATGGATTTTAATTTCAATAAAACCTGAGAAATAAAATGGAATTTAGATTTAAAAGCGACTCAATTACCCAGAAAATGGGGTTAGGGGCAAAAAGGGAATATTTAAAAGATTTTAAAAAAATTGGGGTGTTCACAGATAGTAAACAAAGATCAAGAGAAGTGTTGCTTGATCATCTCCTTAAGTTCAACAATATCTTTCTAAATTGAAGAAAGTTGTTGAGTCACATCTTCACGAAAAGTGTGTTGATGCAACTCCAAAGCTTCCATTTGCTGCAAAATTTCATCATTGTCTTGACTAGTAGATAATTTCTTTCGTTTTGCTTGAGATGAAGGTGTCACAGAAGATGGTGATGGTTCAGTTTGATCAAAGTTTAAAGGAGACATATATTTGATTTTCATTCGTTTAAAAATAGTTTGATCAAAGAACTCTTTTTGTTCAATATATTTTTCATTGGTTACGGGTACTTTGAAATATCTGAAAATACGAGTAAGAAGACATCCATACGGAAGAAAAGGTTTTTGTTTTCAGAAAGTAGTAAAATACACATTGACCCAATTTACCGAAATATTTTCAAATAAGACGTAAAGAACTGTAGAGAGATTTGTGGAATAGTAATCAAAAGATCTAGTTTTAGGTAGAACATTGTGGGCAAGAATTCGTCCAGCAATGCGTGCACGAGTTTGAAGATTGGTATTTTTGAAAGGAGGACAATGAGGTGCACCAGGAAGAAGAATTTGTTCAAAAATTCTTTCATCATTAAGTTCAATACTATTGAAAAGAGTTTCTGAAGGTGGAATATCTAGGATTTGTCCAAGCAGTTTAGAATCAAACTCAATTTCGACATCACGAACAAGAGAGGAAAGAAATCCAGTTTCATGATCAATTTGTAAATATGTGTAAAACAAATGGATCAGCAAAGGATAATGTAGGGGGTCTGCACCTGCGTCAAACAGATGTGAAATGCCTGGGAATAATTCTCTGATTTTGTAACGAGAAAATAGGTGAAACAGGACATTTCAGCCTGGTAAAATAGGAAGTGCAGAAATTGATCCAAAAGTATCATATAAAAGAGGATTTCTGAGTAGTCTCAGAGAAAATCCATGACGTGCTTGTGGTGTAGATGGAGGGGTACCTTGTGCGGAGGCTATTTTCTGATGAGGCATGGTTGTTAAGAATGAAATGAATTCACCTGTCAAAGAGAATCGTTGTTGCAGGGAGTGGTTGATCAATAAAGTTGTTGCTTTAAAAATGACGTCCGATGGGAGGAAGATATCGTCAGGCGTCGTGGAGGATAACCAATGCAACTGAAACACTTTGGCGAGGCGGACAATGTGCCTTCTACGATCAAGGTCTCTGTTAGTGGCCAAAACAATCAGCAATAACAGCCCACTGAAAAGGGATGTCGAGTTTCCACTGATTTTAGACAAAAAAGGAAGAGGTGATAAAGGGTTCGGCGAATAGGAGGTGATGCGGCAGGTGAGAAGAGGTTGTTGCAAGCGTCGTTGGCTGAAGAGGCACCCTGTCACAGCAAGAGAATTCCAGCGAGGCGGAGTTCGTATGACACTCTGAGGGGTTTTCAGAAGAGACAGAGGAGAGAGAGAGAGGGTTTTGTTTATGAAAAGGGGAAAACATACGGGCATAAAAACGAAACAGTGCGTTAAAAAAAACACGGGTAAAAAAAATGATTGCTAAAAAAAAATCCAAGGGGTATCGGGTCCTTTCAGTTGAAGTTTAAAAACATCAGTCGACAAGAATTTTGAGATTTTGTTCAAAAATAGCATTTTCTAAAAGCAAATTTATAAATCTAAAAATGAGCAAATACCTAGTTCTCTCCTAATTCTCATAAAATCTTCATTTTTAAGTGGTTTAGTGAAGATATCGACATGTTGTTCATTAGTGGATATAAAATTTAACGAAATGTCTCCTTTTAACACATGATCTCTGATCATGCATATATTTCTTCTTCTTCTTCTTTCTGAATTTCATTCTTCGTAATGTGTGAATGTTAGCTTATCAACAATGTGGAAAAGATAAAAAAAAAAACATTAAAAGGAAAAATATATATCTACAAAAGAAGTTCCAGCGATCAACAGGGATCTACCAGAATATTTGTTCTAAGGAATAATTTTGATAAATACTTGCATTAATTCTCGATCAAAATCTTGATCTGGATCTGCTGAAGTAATTTCTGTATATTGATTATCTGAATCAATATCAGAAGTAGACGAATTGTTTTCAGAATTCTGTTGATCGTAATGACTAAAATCTTACTTCCGGTGAGTGAAGTCCAGCCTGAATGAGTCTTTCGGTGCTCGATTGCTTGAGTGTGAACGATTAGATGTCTGGGTCAAATATCTTCAATTGATTTCTAGTTTAAATTGTTTGAACTTCAATTTGATGATATCGGATTGCTGATCAAAGTAGCTCCAGCAATCGGCTGAATCTCCGCCGGAATTTTTCTGAACGATGTTGATGCGTGGATTTCTGGTGAAGGTCTGATCTCTTTGGAAATCACTGTGTCTTCTGTCATCCAAAAATTTGAATTGTGTTTACTAATATCTGATATTCTCCTGCCGAAATCCTCTGCTTTAGCCAGAGAGATACCGATTTTTGAATCAATTTTACTGTTTTTCTGGTGACTGGTTGATTTTTATTGATTTTTTTTCGGTGATCGATTGTTTGAAATTTTATTGAGTGTCGTGTTTTACTGATCTCCAATGGCTGTTACTGTTTTTTTATCATCGTCCGTTGAAGTTACTGAACATTTGATCTCTATTGTTGGTTGGAATATCGGTAAGTGATTGTTTTTCCAGCAAGTGTCTGATCTCTAATCACAGTGCTTTTACTGTTTTCTGGCAAGTAATCTTCTGATCATCGATCATGATCAAGGGAATTCTTGTAATTGTCTGATTGATTTCCAATTGATTCCACCCTACGTAAGCTGTAAAATCAAGAGTCATCCATGAATTATAGAGGCATTGTGATTCCTCTAGGTTAATCGTGATTTATAACAGGAATTTTTGAACTTTACTGATAATCAATGTTTTCTGGCAAAAGTCTTTCGGCAGTTGAAGTTGAGTGAAATACAACAGTCTTGAAAATAGTTTGTAGCAATCTTGTATTGATTGAAGAGTGTTGAGATTGGAGTAAAAGTTTCGGTAGATGTTTGAAATATCTGTGAATGATAATGTTGTGTAAATCCAGTACATATCAAATGCATGAAATGCTAAGTTTCACAGTGTATTTTCTATGAATTTCACTGTTGATTTTCAATGAGTATCATTGAATGTTGTTATTAAGTGTTAGCTGGAGCAAATTTGAGTTTTAATTATTGAGTATTAGTTCATTAACTTGTAGATTTCAGTTTAATCTTCCAATAGCTAGTTGTTAGTTCATCAATTAGTTAATAGTTAGATTTAATTAGCATCTTTGTGATAATTAGCATTTTATTTCATGTCAATTAGTAGTTAGTAATCATTGTTAATTTGAAGTGTCATTTAGATTTTATAATTTTTTTAGTATAGTTTTATTCTTTTATTTTGTATTGCTCGTGTTTCTTTTGATTTGTGCAGGATTGCACAGAAGTGGAGCTAAAGCGCATCTGTGACACGAAGTACATAAAGATAGAAGATTGTTTTTACTTTTATTTTAGAATTTAGGAATTTAATTCTGGGTTTATAAATATCACTTTTTACGCCCTCTGCAAAGGGTATTCATTTGTTGTAATAGTTAGTTGTTTTTCCTTTTCTCGTATATTTTACATTTTATAATTCGGCACTAATGAATAGTTTAGATTTGTGTGCTTGAATACAAAATATTCCCGTTCCCTGAGTTCGACCCAGTCTCATCCACTAGTGAGAACCGGTTTTTATTATTTGATGTCTAGTTTTCACATGTTTTACATATAAAAATCTTTTCAAAATTACAACGATTTAAAAGAAGGCATCAAATTTTTGGCGCCGTTGTCGGAGAACGGTGTAATATTAGTATTCACTTTATTGCCTAGTGTTTGTTTGCATTTAGGAGTAGAATCACGTATGTGCATATCGTAGAGACGAGCTTACTTTTCTGCACAGCCCACCCACTAGAATTCCCTTAGATGTGACTGTGTATGATTGGTACCGTACACATAAATTTCATATTTTCTTTGTATAATCTCTGTTATGTGCAACTGCGTGGTGTTTGTTTAGTTTTTGTTGTTTTTAGTCTACTTGCTTTGTGGTTTGTGTGGTTTGGCCGCTTAGTGCGTTAGTTAGGTAAAAACCCCAAAGTTAGGACGTGTGCTACACTGGTCTACTCCAAGGTGTACGCAATGGCTGACAATCATTATTTGATTCATCCTTTGAGGGAGTACTTCATGCCAATTACGTATACTCCCGCCTCCTGCATCACGAGACCTGATGTAGGAGCGAGCCATTTTGAGATTAAGGTCAGTGTGATTCTAATGCTACCTTCGTTTTATGGCCTTAGCAATGAAGACCCATATCGTCATCTCGACGAATTCCTTGAGATTTGCTTGACAATGCGAATCAATAACTTTAGAGATGATGCTATGAGGTTAACTTTGTTTCTGTTCTCTCTCAAAGATAAAGCCAAGCACTGGCTAAAATCTCTTGAGACGGTTCGTATTACTACTTGGGAAGGAATGCAGCGCGGATTCCTCAAAAAGTACTTCCCAATTGGTAAAACGAATCAGTTTCGTAAAGCTATAACTAGTTTTTCTCAAATTGAGGGAGAACAGTTTCACGAATCATGGGAGAGATTGAAAGATCTTCTCCGCAAGTGTCCCCATCACCAGGTTTCTTGTTGGCAGTTGGTGCAGTATTTTTATGACGAACATACTGAGAAGCACCGTCAAATGGTTAATTCGTCTTGTAGGGGCACTTTTATGCTCAAAAGTGAGGATGAGGCATGGTCTCTATTTGAGACCTTGAGTGAAAATACGATGCATCATGCTTTGTCTTCACGGCTCGATAGGACTACATCTGTGTCTAGTGGTCCTAGGAAAGTTGGGATTTCCGAAGTTGGGTCTCAGTTAGAATTGCGTACCAAGGTTGACCAGTTGACTAGGAATTTAGATCAACTCCTAGCCAATTCTTCGAGAAGTCTAGTAGGAAGAGTGTGTGAGCTTTGTGCTAGCTTTGTGCTAGCCCTGCACACTGTGTTTTAGAGTGTCCGGCAGCACCGCTATATCCTGAATTCGTTCAGGAGCAGGTGAATGCTACCCAAGGTTTTGCTAGGACTGAGCAAGATTCATATGCACCTTCATATAACTCAGGATGGTGAAACCACTTCATCAGTCCACCCCCTAACCCTTCCTAGAGCCAAACCAGGCAAGGCGGTTATGCGCCTAGATTTCAGCAATCAAGTTATCCCCCAGCCCAACCTGCTTATACTCAACCCTATTCTCATGAGCCTTTACCTAGTCAATCCTTCCAAGATAGGATATTACAAGTTTTGAGCTCCCATACGCAATCAATAGCCAAGCTAGAGACTCAAATGGGACAGTTAGCTCAGACATTGAGTAGACAAAGCCAGAGGAACCTTCATAGTCAGTCTGTTGTCACATCCAAGGGATAGAAGCCCATGCCATTTGACTTGCAACCCACTGCTTCACACCCTGTGCAAGTGAAATCTGTTACATCCCTTCAGTATGGGAAGGCGTGTCACTCCACTCGAGAATCGACTCATGAGCCCCATATCATTTCCACTAACGAGTCAATTTCCATTATACCTCAACAGAAGGGGCAAGGCCCTCAAGTGTTACATTCTTCACATATTCATAAAGCCCCGTTTTCTCAATCTTTAGGATCACCGATTGCTTTCAGTAAGCAAGAGGTACAGATGCAGAAGGTGCTTGACCAAGTCAAACCAGATCATATTCACCACTTGTCTGAAGTTGCATTCATTGATAATCGGTCGGTCCTAGACTCTCATTTCCTGACTAGTCTCTCAGATGAGACTAATCTTCATCCTTCTTGTCTACAGAGTCATGATACCACATTTAGAGGTAGACGGGATGGAAACACAGTGCGCAGTGTCACAGATGACACTCTTTTCTTCATAGAGCCTGATTGAGCAATACTTTATGTCCATTGATCTCATGGACGATGAAGGTTTTTCCAGGGATCCGTCTGGCTGGGGATGTGAAACTTAGCGCTTTATGGGAGGCAACCCATATTTTGTACAATATTACATTCACTTTTAGGATTTATAGATTTTATTTGGTTTTATTTTTCATTTTCTATCTCTTTCTATGAGTTTCATGTCATGTCATGTATACATTGCATTTATTGCATTCATAGAACGTACATTTTTAAATCATGTCAGGTCATTTTACTCTTTTCCCTCATTTATTTCCTCTCATGTGCATTCACTTAGTTTCATATAAGCATGGGGGAGTGTCACTGGGACAGTGTCATTCAAGCATGGGGGAGGGTGTAGTTTGCACACCTTGATATTTATGTTTACGTTCTTGCACATGTTTACACATTTCTCATGAAAAGTAGGTTTTTAAAGAAAGAGTTTGAACTTATATGAATGTTATTTCAAATATGATGTTTTTAGAGGATTTTTAAGTCCTACGAAATTTTTTTCTGACATGGATCTAAAAATTATGGTTGTTTATGTGGATTTCAAAGAAATGATGATAGATACATGTTAGAATTTATTTTGAATCATAAATATGAATATGCATAGTTCTATTTTTGAGAAACTAAGTAAATGAACAAAAGCGTAAAAAAGAGCTCAAAAGAGAAAAAAGAAGCATGTGTTAGGTTGTTTGGATAATTCCACAATCCTTAGTAGATGGAACTTAGATATAAGTTGAAACTTTTGGATTCCATTTTGAAAAGGATAGTGGAAAACTTCATGATCCTAAGTAGCTGAGAACAGATACAAGTTGAAGTGTTTGACTCTCACGTTGCAAAGGTGAATGAAGGAAGTCACTTTTATGTCTTAGTTGATATCTTTTGGTATGCATTAAAAAAGTATAGAAGATATTGACATTACACAAGGCATAAAAGCAGACCACACGTAAGCTATAAGAGAAGAATGAATGCGCAAAAAGAAAAAGTGTGAAAAGAAAAAAAAGAAAAGAAAAGAGAAGAGCTTAAAAAGAAAAAAAGTTCAATGCTTAGAAGTGTGATTGAAAAAAATCTGTGCAGAAAACATATGAGTGAGGATAAGTAAATAATAATATGTTTTTATTGGATTTTCTAAGAATAAAACATAAATAATTGTGATATTTAGAAAAGTGAAAGAAATTCTTTTTCTGTGGTGGTATATAAAAGACTCTAATTATGTTTTGATTTTTTTTGTAACACAAAATATTTGTGCAAATAAAGTCTTTAATTAACTACTGCTTATGAGGATGTGTAATATTATGCATACATGACAGAGATGTTTGTGGGCAGCATCACTGCAAACCCTCACGAGACCTTACTCGTCCACTGGGGTAACCCAGGGGTTTAAAGGGCTTGTTGCATGAGCTAAATGCAACCGTGATTCCTACGAAAGTGAGGTAAATGATAGTTTTCATTTCATGCATTTGTCTAGTTTGCTCAAGGACTAGCAAAACATAAGCATGGGGGTATTTGATTATGCATATATTTTAGGGATATTTCATATAAAAAATATGCATGATTTCATGAAAAAATGATTTAAAACCCAATTTTATGCTGGTTTTGAGTGAATGAGCTAAAATGAATTAAAAATGGAAAATGTATGAAAAATAGCTTTATTTTTATATTTTTGGGCATATTTTAGTTTTTGGCTTAAATGTAGTAGGTTAGTTTTTTAGAATATAGTTAGTTAGTTTTAAAACATAAGTTGAAATGAGGTTTATTGTAAATATTTTTTTAAGTAGTAGTCTTTAGATTAGAGTAGTTTAGTTTAGTTTTGAGGTTTTTAGCAAATAAAGTTTTAGAATAGTTTTTTTTTTTTTTTTGAAAAAATAAAACAAACTGATTCAAACCGGTTTGCCCTCTTTAAAAATAGACAGAGGGGAAAATTTTCCCCCGTCTTCACCCTGTGTGACAGAGCCCTCTTTCCTAACGTTTCCCCTCCACCTTGTTTCTTTCCTCCTTATTCCCCTTCTCCCTATTTCTCTCTTCTCTTTTCCGGTGGAGGTGCTTCTTCAGTTCGGCGATGGCGTACAGGTGGATGACCGACTCTCTTCTAATCCCTCTGAAGCTACGGTAAGTTTTTTTTCTTCTTCTTCTTTCTGAATTTCATTCTTCGTAATGTGTGAATGTTAGCTGATCAACAATGTGGAAAAGATAAAAAAAAAAAGAAAACATAAAAAGAAAAAATATATATCTGCAAAAGAAGTTCTCGCGATCGACAGAGATCTACCAGAATATTTGTTCTGAGGAATAATTTTGATAAATACTTGCATTATTTCTCGATCAAAATCTTGATCTGGATCTGATGGAGTAATTTCTGTATATTGATTATCTGAATCAATATCAGAAGTAGACGAATTGTTTTCAGAATTCTGTTGATCGTAATGACTAAAATCTTACTTCCGGTGAGTGAAGTCCAGCCTGAATGAGTCTTTCGGTGCTCGATTGCTTGAGTGTGAACGATTAGATGTCTGGATCAAATATCTTCAATTGATTTCTGGTTTAAATTGTTTGAACTTCAATTTGATGATATCGGATTGTTGATCAAAGTAGCTCCAGCAATCGGCTGAATCTCCGCCGGAATTTTTCTGAACGATGTTGATGCGTGGATTTCTGGTGAAGGTCTGATCTCTTTGGAAATCACTGTGTCTTCTGTCATCCAAAAATTTGAATTGTGTTTACTAATATCTGATATTCTCCTACCGAAATCCTCTGCTTTAGCCAAAGAGATACTGATTTTTGAATCAATTTTACTGTTTTTCTGGTGACTGGTTGATTTTTATTGATTTTTTTTCGGTGATCAATTGTTTGAAATTTAATTAAGTGTCGTGTTTTACTGATCTCCAATGGCTGTTACTATTTTTTGATCGTCGTCCGTTGAAGTTACTGAACATTTGATCTCTGTTGTTGGTTGGAATATCGGTAAGTGATTGTTTCTCCAGCAAGTGTTTGATCTCTAATCACAGTGCTTTTACTGTTTTCTGGCAAGTAATCTTCTGATCATCGATCATGATCAAGGGAATTCTTGTAATTGTCTAATTGATTTCCAATTGATTCCACCCTACGTAAGCTGTAAAATCAAGAGTCATCCATGAATTATAGAGGCATTGTGATTCCTCTAGGTTAATCGTGATTTATAACAGGAATTTTTGAACTTTACTGATAATCAATGTTTTCTGGCAAAAGACTTTCGGCAGTTGAAGTTGAGTGAAATACGACAGTCTTGAAAATAATTTGTAGCAATCTTGTATTGATTGAAGAGTGTTGAGATTGGAGTAAAAGTTTCGGTAGATGTTTGAAATATCTGTGAATGATAATGTTGTGTAAATCCAGTACATATCAAATGCATGAAATGCTAAGTTTCACAGTGTATTTTCTATGAATTTCACTGTTGATTTTCAATGAGTATCATTGAATGTTGTTATTAAGTGTTAGCTGGAGCAAATTTGAGTTTTGTTGAGTTTTAATTATTGAGTATTAGTTCATTAACTTGTAGATTTCAGTTTAATCTTCCAATAGCTAGTTGTTAGTTCATCAATTAGTTAGTAGTTAGATTTAATTAGCATCTTTGTGATAATTAGCATTTTATTTCATGTCAATTAGTAGTTAGTAATCATTGTTAATTTGAAGTGTCATTTAGATTTTATAATTTTTTTAGTATAGTTTTATTCTTTTATTTTGTATTGCTCGTGTTTCTTTTGATTTGTGCAGGATTGCACAGAAGTGGAGCTAAAGCGCATCTGTGACACGAAGTACATAAAGATAGAAGATTGTTTTTACTTTTATTTTAGAATTTAGGAATTTAATTCTGGGTTTATAAATATCGCTTTTTACGCCCTCTGCAAAGGGTATTCATTTGTTGTAATAGTTAGTTGTTTTTCCTTTTCTCGTATATTTTACATTTTATAATTCGGCACTAATGAATAGTTTAGATTTGTGTGCTTGAATACAAAATATTCCCGTTCCCTGAGTTCGACCCAGTCTCATCCACTAGTGAGAACCGGTTTTTATTATTTGATGTTTGGTTTTCACATGTTTTACATATAAAAATCTTTTCAAAATTACAACGATTTAAAAGAAGACATGAATCTTGTAATGATGTCTAACTTCAATATGCTTAGTTCTTGAGTGCTGAACAGGATTTTTCGAAAGATTTATAGCACTAGTGTTATCACAATAAATAGTTGTTGTGGAGTAATTCAAACCAAAATCTTTTAAGGTTTGTTTCATCCATAGTACTTGTGAACACGCTAAACTAGCCGCTATATATTCTGCTTCAGTTGTTGAGAGTGACACTGAATTTTGCTTTTTACTAAACTAAGAGACTAAGGAATTTTCTAAGAAATGACAGGTTCTGCTACTACTCTTGCGATCAGATTTACTTCCTGCAAAATCTGCATCACTATATGAAACTAAATCAAAGGAAGATGATTTTGGGTAAATCAAACCAAAATCTGAAGTATCTTTCAAGTAACGAAGAATTTGTTTTACTGCAGTTAGATGAGATTCCTTTGGATTAACTTGAAATCTAGCACACATACAAACACTAAACATTATATCAGGTCAACTAGCAGTTAAGTATAATAGAGATCCGATCATACCTCTGTAGAGCTTAGTATCTACATTTTTACCATTTTCATCTTTATCAAGAAAAGTAGTTGTGCTCATAGGATTTCTTCTTGATTTCGATGAGTCCATCCCAAATCTCTTGAGAAGTTCTTTTGTATACTTAGCCTTGTTGATGAAGATTCCTTCTTCAGTTTGCTTTATTTGAAGTCCAAGGAAGTAGTTTAATTCGCCCATCAAGCTCATCTCAAACTCTTCCTGCATAGCTTTAGCAAATTCTTTACAAAGAGAATCATTAGTAGAACCAAATATTATGTCATCAACATAAATTTGCACAATAAGAATATCTGAATTAAGATTTTTAATAAATAAAGTGGAGTCTACCCAACCAATGGAAAAACCAGATTGCTCTAGAAAATTTTGTAGTCTTTCATACCACGCTCTTGGTGCTTGTTTAAGTCTGTACAAAGCTCTTTTTAATTTATAAACTTTTTCTGGATATTTCTCATTTTCAAAGTCTGGAGGTTGCTCTACATAAACTTCTTCATTAATGTGTCTATTTAATAATGCACTCTTAACATCAATTTGATATAACTTAAAATTCATGTAACTAGCAAAAGCAAGCAGCATTCGAATTGACTCCAATCGAGCCACTGGTGCATAGGTTTCATCAAAATCTTTGTCTTCTTCTTGATTATAGCCTTGTGCTACTAGTCTTGCTTTGTTTTGAATGACTTCGCCATTTTTGTCAAGCTTATTTCGGAAGATCCATCTTGTTTCAATTATTGGATGATCCTTTGGTCTATCAACTAGATCTCATACATCATTCATAGTAAATTGGTTAAGTTCTTCAGATATGGCCAAAAGCCAAAATTCATCATCATAAGCCTCATTGATATTCTTTGGTTCTATTTTAGATATGAAAACAATATTTGCAATATATTGCAATTGCCTTCTAGTTTGGACACCACTCTTTATTTCTCCAATAACTTGTTCATGTGGATGATTGGGAACTTCTTTCCAAGCCGGTTGAAGAAGAACATTTTCTTGAGAAGTACTCTCTATCAAAGGTTCTTCTTGAAGTATGACTTTTTCTCCTTTGCTTAGAGGTATAACCCGCTCACAATTCTCATCAAATGCAACATGTAAAGATTCTTCATTGCAAGATGTTCTTTTATTAAAAACACGATAAGCTTTACTTCTAGAAGAATATCCAAGAAATATTGATTCATCTGATTTTGAATCAAACTTATCAAGATTATCTTTGGTATTTAACAAGAAGCATTTACTACCAAAAATTTTGAAATATGAGATCTTTGTTATACGATCATAATATAATTCAAAACATGTTTTATGTAAGATTGGTCGAATAAGAACACGGTTTAAAACATAACATGTTGTATTTATTGCTTCAGCCCAAAAGTATTTTGATAATTTTTTATCTTGAAGCATGGTTTTAGCACATTCTTGCAAAGTTCTATTCTTTCTTTCAACAACTCCATTTTGTGGAGCCGCTCTAGGAAAAGCAAAGTTGTGAGATATACCATATAAATCACAAAACTTTAGAAAAGATTCATTTTCAAATTCACCACCATGATCACTACGAATTTTAATTATAGATATAGATTTTTCATTTGTAATTCTTCTACAAAGTTTGGAAAATTCAGAAAAAGCATCATTTTTGCTTTTTAGAAAAATCACCCATGTAAATCGAGAATAATCATCTATTATAACAAAAGCATACTTGCTACCATTCAAACTTTGAATTCCAGATGGTCCAAATAGATCTAAATGTAAAAGTTCAAGAGGACGTTTTGTTGAAACTATATCTTTTGCTTTAAAAGAACTCTTGATTTGTTTACCCCTTTGGCAAGCATCACATAAGTGATCTTTCTTATATGATATTCTAGGTAGGCCTCTTACAAGATCATTTTTGGATAACTTGGAAATAATTTTAAAGTTAACATGTCCAAGTCTCTTGTGCCATAACCATTGAATTTCATTTGAAACAATAAGACATTTTTCATTAAAAGTGGGTAACTCATCTAGATAAAGTTCATACACATTGCTCCTTCTTTTACCTTTAAAAATGATCTTTTTAGATTGAAAATCAGAAATTAAGCATAAATCATGTTCAAAAGAAACAAAAAAACCTTTATCACATAATTGACTAATGGATAATAAATTATGCAATAAACCATCTACTAAAAGAACATTTTCTATCAAGGGAAAGTTTGGATTACCAATGTTACCGATACCGATTACTTTTCCATTGTTATTGTCACCAAAGGTGACCGTTCCTCCATCCTTACTTTGAAGGGTGGAAAATAACTCCGGCCTTCCAGTCATATGTTTGGAACAACTGTTGTCCAAGATCCATTTGCTCCTTATTTTGTGTACCTACAACAAAATTGGAAGACAAAGCATTTGACCCCTTTCTATTTTTGGGTCTATGAGAGTTAGTCTTAGGAACCCATATCCATTTGGATTTTGGTTTCCTTTGATAATAAATATTATTTCTATAAAAAGATTTAGCATTTCTAGAGTAATCATGTCTAGGCTTATAAGCATTATAAGTTCCATGATTAGATGCATTTCTATTATAACTAGAAAATTTCATTCTTTGAACAAATGGTTGAGAATATTGTCTTCGATTCTTCACCATATAGTTTGGTCTATTTTGAGTATCAAAGAAGCAATATCGCAATCTGGTTTTATTAACCGAGCATCTTTGAGAACCAATAAGTTTTTCTAGATTCTCTTGTCCATTTGTGAATTTGGTCACTATAGAAAGAAGATCATTTGATTTTTCTTTTAGACTAGTTATTTCTTTTTGTAAGAGATTGGTTCTAATTCCAATTTCTTTTATCCCAAATGCTTGACAAGAGTTTTCCTTCTTGAGATCTTCTATCTCTTGAAGTAACACTTTGTTTTGAGAGTCAAGAGTTGAATTTTCAGTTTTTAACTTTTTGTTTTTAGAACTTAGACTCTTAAATTTAGCATATAAATCATTAAATGCTTCTAATAAGTCATCATACTCAAATTGACTTACCGAGTCTTCTTGAGCTACAAAACACATGTTGGTGACTTCTTCATTTGATTTTTCATCGGAAGAGGAGTCACTATCATCCCAACATGCTTGAAATGCTTTTTTCTTCTTGAATTGGTCCTTGGTCTTGATTTTGAGAAAAGAACAATATTTCTTGATGTGTCCTGGCTTTTTACAGTTAAAGCACTTGACTTCATTAGGATTGGAAGAATCTGCTTTCTTTACCTTTCTTTGAAATCTTTCCTTTTTTATGAATCTTTTGAATTGCCTTGTAATGAGGGCAATATCTTCATCTTCATCTTCTTCTGAATTTTCAGAGTCAGAAGTAGCCTTAAAAGCAAGAGATTTCTTCTTGGGTTCTTCTTCTTGTCTGTCTTGAAGTTGGACTTCATATGCCATTAAGTTACCAACCAAATCTTGAAGAGTGAGAGTGTTTAAAGCATTTGCTTCCTCAATAGCTGTGGTTTTTCTCTCCTATTCAGGAGTTAAACACCTTAGGATTTTTCTGACTAAATTCACTTGTGAATATTCTTTTTCAAGGGATTTTAGAGTGTTAGTAATATCGGTCATTCTAGTTACCATGTCCGATATAGATTCATTTTGTTTCATTTTAAACAATTCAAATTTATGAACTAAAGAATCAATTTTAGATTCATTTACCTTTGTCGTACCTTCGTGAGTCACAAGAAGAATATGCCAGATTTCATTTGCTATAGAGCATTGAGAGATGCAATTGAACTCTACCTTGTCAACGGCACAATACAATGCATTCATAGCCTTGGCATTAAGTGAAGCAGTCTTCTTTTCTTCATCAGTCCATTGGCTGAAATTAGTTGATGGCATTTGATACATTTCTGAAACAACTCTCCAAATTTCGAGATTCATGGATTGTAAGAATATTGTCATTCTCATTTTCCAGTATCCATAGTTTGTTCCGTCGAAGAGAGGAGGACGAACATAGGAGCATCCTTCTTTATGCTAAGATGATGTTGTTGTCATGCTAGATTATGGTAAGATCAAAATATAGCTAACCTGCTCTGATACCAAATGAAAGTGCAGTAGGATCGAGGCAACGAGTACTAGAGGGGGGGTGAATAGTGCTTTTAAATATCGTCTTCAGAATTTTGATGGATTTTGAAATTCACAAAGCAATCACACAAAGAACACAAGAATTTATCATGATTCGGTCTTCCAGACCTACATCTAGTCCCCAAGCAAAAACCCGCTTGAGATTTTCACTATCAACCTTATGTAACTACAAGATCATACAGACCAAATCTGATCCCACTTTCAGTAACACACCTACTGAAAGCAAACAACTCCTTTAAACCAAGGATTCCTTCCTTTTACAGAAAAATGAAATAAGTAACAACTTATAAACAACCTAGGAGCCCTTCTTATGAATGTAAATGAGATGCAATTGGCTTTTGAGGTTGTTGAAATACTCAACTCACAAATTCACTGTCTCTCAAAGGAATTTGAGTGAAAAACTGAAGTGAAAAATATCAAGTGAGTGAGAAAATGAATATGAGTGAAAAGCAAAGAGTAATTTAATGTAATTTGATAGGATTGCATTGCTTTTGAGTGTGGAATGCACTCATATTTATAGTTGAAAGATTTCATACGTTGAGAATATGAAAGAGTGTCAAAATATTCCATTTTGAACGATCCAAACGTTTGAGAAAATGAAAAGACACGCATTTTAAAAGTTACAGAAAAACAGCAAAATTAGTCGACTGGAACAGTAGTTAGTCGACTTATAATTAACTATTAGTATACTGACAGTTATCATCGGTCGACTAATGTGTTCATCAAGCTGTTTGAAAATCTAAAGTTTTGAAACTTAGTCGACTAGAGAAAAAGTTAGTCGACTGATAATATCATCAGTAGACTGAAAAAACTTTAAGTCGACTGCTGCTAAATTTTCCTGAAAATACATGTTCTGTCCAGTCGATTGATAAAATCATTAGTCGACTGCTGCTAAAGTTTTCAGAAAATAGGCATTTTGTATGGTCGACTGATAAAACCTTCGGTCGACTAATTTGACAAAAATGACATTTTGCTTAGAAAATTTGGCACGAAAGGATTAGTCGGCTAGTGAGTCTATTGGTCGACTAATAAACATGAAAAATTAAATAAAGAGTTTTTTAAAAAGATTTTCTAAAAGGGTTCTTTTAGAAAAGTTTTTCTAAAAACTTTTTAGGTGAAATGCAACCGAAATATGCATTCTAAGTAAGGCTCTTACAAGAATCTAAGACTTTTAATGAATTTAACATTTGCACACTAGTCTTCAAAGATTCTTCATTGAAATCTTCAATTCTTGTCATCTTTCTTTATTGCCTTAGCTGAAATGCAGTTGATTCACTTGTTCATCATCAAAACCTTGTACTTAAAGTATCGTGTACGGCTTCATTGTCATAACACATCCTTGAGCACCTGCCGATATACGTTAGACTATGGCCCTTGGTACGTGGCAGGGGGGGCGTTAGCCCAAATAAGTGGCCCCGTTGTGAGGCTCTGTCCTGAACTATGGTTCTAGAAGAGAGCTCAGCAACGTGAAGACCGGGTAGAGATAGGTGGGTGGTTTTTGAAAAATGATCACATGCAGGCAAACAGAGGGCTCTAAGTCCTAAAAAGATAGAATTTTGAAATATTTGAAGAAGCAAACATTGTTTTCACACAAATCCTAGATTGAGGAGTATTGTATTTCAGACCTAAGTCTAAGTGAGCATGAAAAATTCAACTCAATGGGTCCTACCAAACCATGCCTAGTCTACATGCAATTCATGTCAGCTGAGTTCAAGCCTAGGCTCCTAGGTTCACATGATATCAGAAAGTAAAAGTTGACATTCTATAGAACACAATTTTGATAATTGAGCTAAGTCAGAGCACATAATTGATCAGACGAAGATAGGTCCCATCACGGTCGCCAAACCTGTTATCATCCCAAAATTTTTCCCCCTCCCTCTACGAGAGAGAGAAACGATCCTGCAAGTCAAACTCGACCAAAGATTTGAAAATGGTTTTGAAAATTACTCGCCTCCGTTTTGAAAATTTGTGAGAAAATTCCGTGGAATGGGATCCACCTGTCGATACGAGGTTCGATCGTTCCTGGCGCCTTTACCAGGGGTAATAGAACCAAGGATCAAATATGTGCTTTGACTAAGTTAAATTATCTAAATTATGCTCTATTTTCCTAGAATGCACAGAGAATCAGACTTGTTCTATGAAATTTTGAAAAGATGCAAGTTTGAGAAATATGATGTTTGCTTCCGAAAATTGAAATGTACTTGAAAAATGATTGGAAAAGTGCTTTGAAAATGGAATTCCTGGGAGAATCATTGAATTTCATTAGAAATCAGAAATTTGTATTGAAAAATGAATTCTTAGGAAAACTTTAACTTTGAGAAAATCAATTTTGAGATTTGGAATTGCTTTTTATGACAAAATAGATTTCTAAAATGGATTTGAGAATCTTGAGAAAATCAGGAAGTTCATTGGAAAATGATTTTTTGAAATGGAAAATGGATTCTCGGGAAACTGGGAAACCTGAGAAAATCGATTTTTGAGATTGGAATTGAGGATTATGAGAAAATCAATTTCTGAAATAATTCAAGAAACTTTGGAAAAATCGATTCTGGGTTTTGAAAATGAAAGTGATAATGTGGAAACCTTGGGAAATCATGATTTTGAACTTGGGAAATACTTTGAAATCTCATTTGAAAATTTAAGGTTGTTGAGAAAATCAAATCCTGAGAAAGACTTGGAAATTTTTGAGAGAACTGATTTTTCTGAAATAGAATTGGAAAATGGATTTGAAAATAGTGCAAATTGAATGACTGGATGAATTTGAAAGAGAATTTTGTTGAGGAATTGGAAAAATCTTTTTGAGTTTTGAGAAATGCAGTGCATTTTTTAAGTTAGCCTAAGAGTGTAGGTTGAATGTGGCTAATACGAAGATCATAAATCTTGGTTTTCTTCGTATTCTGACTATGGCCATAAATACAAATCCCACCAAATTTGTGAACTTCATAAGAGCTTGTGCACATGCCATTCGTGTCAACCATAGTGATTTTGGAAAATGTGCATATGCAACATACATCTGATATCATTTTTTTCAGAAATCAAACTATATGCAATGCAATCCTATTCTAAGCTGAAAAGTAACTCTTATTCCAAATTATTACAACTTGATATTACATTGAATTGAAATAAAAGAATAAAAGCTAAGTCTTCTTCTTGGATGTTCCTGCAAAACTAGAAAACATGTTAGTACAAAAATGTAGGTTTTTCTGAATTTATCTGAAGATATTATTCAGATATAAACCCAAATTCATACTCCCTTTGATATAAACATGAGAAATAAATAATAAAATTCGAAAATAGGCTTGTAAATTCGAAATTGGGGTTAAAATGACTGAAATGCCCTTGATGACCTTGAAATCAAGGTTTTCTGAAAGATTTTTTATAAAATTTGGAATTTTGAAAATCAAATGAAACAAATCAAGCACAATATGATGAAATATGATGATATGCATGAAAATTTGGAGAATTAAAATTTGGAATTTCAAAATTGAGGTCAAAATGACCAAAATGCCCCTGATAAGAAGACTATGGCCTTGAAACTAGGGTTTTCTGCAAAAATAGAAAATGTGAAATGCAAATGATATTGAAATTAACCCTAATAGGATTCTATATGCTTATTTATATGATAAAAACCTTAAAATGGCAAAAATATCACAAAATATCAAATTTAACTTGATTTTCGCCTCTGAATTTAAAAATAAACTAACACACAAAGCAAATGAACTTGAAATAGAGCCAAATTTGTCATGGACACCTAGACTGACCCTAAAAATAGAATGGAGCTCGAAAATCTATTTTTTTGTTATTTCCTTAATATAAAAAACAAATAACTGAAAAATCAAAATTTTGCCTAAAATGTTGATTCTAAATTGGTTTTAGGATATCAAACTTCCATAAACATTTCCCAAATTTTATGGGGTGACAGAAAACAGTAAGGCAAGGATTTTTTCATTTTACACATTCTGGTTTTGACCTATGGTCGGATCTGTACAGCTCCGGCAAGTCGGATCGGCATCCGACGACTCTAGGATTTAGAGTAAACAGACAGGTTTTGGGAGAAAATGTGGGAAAAATAGCAGATAGATGGAAAAAGAGCTGAAATTGTAGGAAAATGTCTCTGACAAACAGAGAAAAATTTCCTCTTTTTACATCATTGGGATTCAAATTATGATTTGGGCTGTGGCAGAGGATTATCAGAGGTTTGAATCTCTGAAATTCTCAGGCATGAGAATCTGTCAGACAGAGAAGATAATTTTGGAAAACATACTTGTATAATCCAAAAAATTCCCAAATTTTGGGAAATGACAGAGGAATGGGTTAAGAACAACTTTTATGTTGAAAGTTTTGACAAACGATTTATGGATTGAACGAACACAACACTTTAGGGTCGGTCTATACCCTGACAAAGAAAAGTCAAAGTTTTCCTAGAGGTCTGAGAAAATCGATTTTTAACAAAGGTAAAATATATTTATAAAAATCTCAAAATTTTCAGACAATTATCAGATTCCACTGTAAATCTACTGTAAGTTTTAGGGGAGGATCCAGATCTTCCACGAAGGTGATTTTGGACCCTAAAGTCTGCTAAAATAGAATTTGGATTTTCCAGGGGGTTCAAAACCCAATTTAGTTTTGGATTTTTAGAATGGGGTTATAAAGCCCGGATCAAACTGTTTTTTTTTAGGCATTCAGAAACGAGCAAATCTAAATAACATAAAAAATTTGTGATTTAAAGATAAAAATTTGCACTTGAAATAATGATGGTATTATGCACATGAGTGGAAAACCTATAAATTAACCATTAGCTATTGATAAAACTAAACTAAATGAACAATATGATTATGAAACTAAGAAATATATCTAAAATAAAGAAGAAACATGGAGTCTATATGATGATGGTACATAAACAACAAAAAAAAGAAGATTAGGGAGTCATGAGTTATTTCAATGTTAGCCTTTGAAATGAGGGGGGGAAAGTCTGATCCATTCATTGGATGGACCCCTTTCTCTTCATGGCTTCAACATGGACAAGAGCAAAATTTTCAATAATACCAACCCAATTCAGATCCGTCATCCAAAAAAAAAATCATAGCGTTTCTTTTTTAAAGAAAATCGGTATAGTAGAAGAGGAATATAGGTTTACCTTGGATCGGATGAAGCGAGGGCAATGGAATGGCTAGATGGAGGTTGGATGTAGAGGAGCTGGCAGGTGTTGTCTCCAAGTAGTAAATGGTGAAAGATGAAGCATAGGCTTGTAGTGATGCTGCTGGCGCTGGCTGAAGGTAAGCAAGGAGGTGGTTGGGCGTCCGCTGCTGGAGGTGGCTGGGCGTCCAAGGAGATGGCTGCAGCTGGAGCCAAAGGGAGAACCAAGGGAGAGAGAGAGAGAGAGAGAGAGGTGAATCTCCAAAAGAAGAGGTAGCAGCCGTATGTGGTTCCCTCTCATTAAAACCTAAAACTTAGGTTTTAATGAGAGGTAGAGTTAGGGTTTTTCAAGGGCTAATGAAAAGGGAGGAAAGTAATGTACGTGAATGGGCTGGACAATAGGGAAAGGAAGGAAGGGAAGGGAAGAAGGAAAGAAAGGGAAGAAGAAGAAAGGAAAGAAAGAAGGAAAGGGAAAAGGAAAGAAGGAAAAGAAAAAAAAGGAAAGGGAAAAAAAGAAGGAAAGAGAAAAAAATCTAAAAAAAATTATTTTTATTTTTTATTTTTTATTTTTTATTTTTAAATTTTTTTGTACATGTGGCACCACCTTGGAGTGGGCCCACATGGTTTTTTCAATAAGGGTTTTCAAAATGGGGTGCCACATTGGAGTGGGCCCACACGATTTCTAAACAAAAAAGAAAATAAAAAATCAAAAACTTTTGTGCAACACCACTTAGAGTGGGTCCTGCTTGTGACAAAGGCAAAAAAAGTAAAATAATTGTGTAAAATTCCTCAAAAAACTTTTGGCTATTTTTGGCAGTTTTTGAAATAAGCTCAGAATTTGAAGTTCAATACCCCATTGCAAAGCGAATCCAGTTTAGAATTTAAAAATTTGAGTTTGAAAGAAATCTAGATTGTTTTTCTCGAGGAAATAATTCTAATTTTAGAATCCTGGGTGTAAAAATGTCAATTTTGGAAACCCAGGGTTTGAAATTGATTTCTTAAAACTTTTAAAACTCAATCTGGATTGAAATTTATAAAATTGTTGTTCTAGACCTCGAAAATGAAATGAAATGTGATGAAATGTTATGAAATGCTGAGGAATGATATGAAATGATGAGAAATCTCATGAAATGACATGCAAAATGTTGACCCTGAATGAAGAGTTTTGGATATTGGGCCTCGATTGGCACTTGTACTAGTTCAAAAAGTGTTAAAATTGATAAAATTTGCAAAATGATTCAAGAAATGGTTTTCGAGTTCTACCGGGCGAGAGTGACACTAAAAATTAGGGTTTGAGCTGGATTGAACTGAAATGAGCTGGATTGAGCTGGGTTTTAAAACTTTAAAACTCAAATGAACTAACAAGACACTGACTCAACTGACCTTTTCGACTAAATTTTCAAGAGAAGCTGCCATTTTTAGAGAAATGGCACGGAATGGTCACTGGAGTAAAGTGAATTATGAATCTGAGCTGGGTTTGAGATGAAATGAAGACCAATAATACTGACATGAACCAAAATCGAAGCTCGAACACTAGCTCAATCGATCGAACTCAACTCAATTTCAGCTGAAAGAGCTAAAACGGGCTAAAATGGGCTCCTGGACACTTGGAAATGGTTTTAAACTAAAATTGGAGCACTTGAACTCCTGGAGAGCTCAAGCTAGACTCTGGGGAATATGACTGACTGGGAATTACTGACTTAGATACAACTGGATCGGGTTTGAGTGAGAAATGAGCTCATTTTTGAAGAAATGATCACATTTTGGCAGGAATGGTTAGGAATGAAAATGGCCTTCTCACTGTGAGCTTAGATGAGCTTGAAATGACTGATATTTTAACTGTTCTGAACTGACCAATGAGCTTGGTTGACTTCGACTGACTGGGGTCTAGGATGTCCTAGGGGTAAAATGGTATTTTTCTTAATAAAAGTGGGTAAAGTAGTAATTTTTTGAAACTGACTCGGGGTTTGACTCCTACACTGACCTAACAGGGTTGGCACTGCACGAGGAGGGTTGTCTGA
Organism: Nuphar pumila; assembly: GCF_984573655.1. Taxonomy (NCBI): domain Eukaryota; kingdom Viridiplantae; phylum Streptophyta; class Magnoliopsida; order Nymphaeales; family Nymphaeaceae; genus Nuphar; species Nuphar pumila. The sequence goes on along the minus strand of NC_143253.1, from coordinate 36,372,483 downwards.
AATGAGTGTGGAAAATTTAGGGTGTTTACAGGTTCTTAAAGAAAGGGAGCTTGCCTGTGAAATTCCTTTCAGAAAAGGTGGAGAAGAAAAAGGCTGGGGAAGAGACGATATGTACAGAAAGGGGAGGGGTGAAGGAGATCAGATGAAGCGCACATGGAGGGGAAAAAGATGGATGCTGAAAGAGGAAAAAGAAGAAAGGTGGGTGCGATGGTGAAGGCGGGATCGGGTGAAGGGGTGAGGAATGGATCGCAAATTGCTGGAGTGTCTGTTTATATAGGGAAGGAGGAAGGGTCTAGAGGGATCGAGAGGGAGAGGAAACGATCGAAGATGAGAGAAGCGGTTGGGGATCAAGGGTCGATGAGGAGAACTTCTGAGATCGGTCGATCGCCTCCCTCAATCAAACATCCCCTCGGCGTTGCCTACTGTCTAATGCAGAAAACTCTAACCCTAGTCGATCCAGAGAGAGAGAATCCATTCGCAGGATCTTCTAAAAAAATAAAAAAACAAGGCTCTTTTAAAAGGAAATTTTCTCAAAAGGGGTTTTTAAAACTATTTTTTGTAATTTTCTTTGTGTTTTGATTTTTTGTTCTTTTCTTCATGTTTTTAGTATTTTTTTGTTATTTTTTGAAATAAAACTCTAAAATCTAAGAAAAAAGAAGGGATTTAAAAAAATTTATTTTTATATTTTTGAGAAATATTTACAAAAGCGGAGTTTTTTGAGGATTCAGGTTTAAACTTTTGAAATTTCCTTAGAAAACAGGTTTGGATCCAGAATTTGAAGAGATATTCGAGTTTTGGACCTTGAATCGAGAAATATAAGACAATGGATCCAAACGGATACTGGATGGACTGTCTGAGTCGTTCAAAGGTTATCTTTGGTATTTTTGTAATTTCAATTTAAAAATTGGATAACAAGGCTCAGATTCAAATTTTGATATTGGATCCGGATCCGAAATTGAGTCAAATATAAAAAAAATAAATTTGAATTCCAGTGAATTCGATAAATAACTGGAATTTCGATAAAAAATGACTCAATTTACTCAGAAAATGGGGCTCAGAGGCAAAAAGGGAATTTTTATAAAATTTTGAAAATTTTGGGGTGTTCACACTGCTATCCCCATCAAAACTGAAGTAAAAGTCTAGCCTGGTATATACTTTCTTTCCCTTATCTCGGATTTGTAGATCCTTGACTATCTTAGTCAATGCTTGGATTAAATCTTCTGTCGGGACCCCATCTCTAGGCTTGTTTACTGATCCAGGCTCTTCTACCACCTTCTTGAGTTGTCGCAAAGGTCTTGGGATGAACACAAACTGCTCTTTCTTGAAATCCTCCTCTGCCGATTCTGTACCCTCAGAGGTGTTGTCCTGCTGGATTTTCCTTTTGATGATCCTGACATGCTTTTTCACTAGCTTTCTCTTGATCTTGTTTTTAGAGGATGTTTTCTTCAAACCTGCCCTAGCCTATTCAGACATCATTTTTGCCATCATTTTTGGGAATATCTTGTACATTGCTGGGTTAACATCATCTTCCTCTGAATCATGTCTTCGGGACAATCTGGGGGAGTCTACTTCCTCTATATCATTGTCATTGTGTTGCTGAGCTGCTGTCCTTCCTGCTCTTGTTTGAACCATGATGAAAGGCCTGGTGTTTTCTATAGAATAAAGGAAGGGTTTAGACTTGAGGAGTATTTTGGAAAAAGAGAGACGATGAAGGAGATATTAAAAGATTTGAGAAGAGATCTCTTGATAAAAGAGATCTTTGATGAAAAAATAGAATTTGAAGACATATTTGAAGATGGATGACAAGACTTGAATATTTTAAAAAATTGCAGGCAGGATCAAAAGAATTGAAGAAATCAGAAAAAAAAAAAAGAAAAATACACCTGGACTTTTGAAAGGTAGAGGAAGACTTAAAAGAATGTCCAGGGTTTAAAAATTTATGAGAGAATAGAAAATGAGAAATATACAATCATGGATTTTTGAAAAAATAAAAGATTTTTTTTTTAAATAAACATCCAGGGTTTTGAAAAAGGTGAAGTAAATAAGAATTTACAAGATAATATCTACAAAAAGAAGCCAAGCTATACAAGCAAAGATGCACAGAACAACACTCCCTATAAGCTGACTCTAGATGCAATATTTGAAATGGTTTGTAGGACCTTAATCCTAACTCTAAGGTTCAGATCATCTGATTTCAATCAAAGTATGTTGATATACTCAAGCCGAAGTTCAAAGTGTGTGGCATAAAAATATTTCTCCGGTTCTAAGGTAATGGCTTCTCAACATCCTTGAGCACCTACCGATATACTTCAGACTATGGCCCTTAAGTACGTGGTAGGGGGGTGTTAACCCAAATAAGTGGTCCAATTGTGAGGCTCTCTCCCAAACTATGGTTCTGTGAGGCAACCCAGCAACGTGAAGACCAAGATAATAAAGGTAGGGATGTTTTTGAAAACATGTTCAACATGCAATAAATCAGATGGCTCTAATGCAAGTCCTAAAGAGATAGAATTTAAATGAAGAGAAGCATACACTTGCATACATTGTTTATATTCAATCCCTAGAATTGAGGAGAGTTGTATTTCAGACCTAAATCTAAGTGAGCATGGAATAATCTCCTCAATATGGTCCTACCAAACCATACTTAGATCCTATATGCATTATGTCAGCTAGGACAGAGTCTAGGCTCCTAAGGTTTGCATGAAAATGAAGCTGACATTTGTAGAATAAATACTTAGATAATATCAAAGCAAAGCAAAAGGCATAAATTCGACTGAACGAAGACGAGTCCCATCACGGTCACCAACTTCTGTGATCATTGCAAAAATTTTCCTCTCTTGTTTTTTTCTTTCCCTTCTCTTTGCCTTTCTAGCCTCTATTTCCCTTTTTGAAGGGGAAAATAAACGATAGAAAAAAAGAGAGAAGAGAAAGAGAGGAACTCTTTTGCAAAGGTCTCACTTGACCTAAATTTTGAAAATGTTTTGAAATTACTCGCCTCCGTTTTGAAAATTTACGAGAAAATAAAGAGACAGGATTCACTCGTCAGTATGAGGTTCGATCGTTCCTGGCGCCTTTACCAGGGGTAATCGAACCAAGGATCTAATCTATGCCTTTTGTTTTGCCTAAATATTGTCTAAGAATTTATTCTAAGTCTAAAATGCACAAAGAATCATGCTTGTGCAATGCAAATGGAAAAATGTATGCTTTTGAGAAAATAGTTTAAAAATTTGAGATTTTCCAAGTGATTCTAAAATAAATTTGATAATGGAGTGATGAAATGATTCAAAGGTTTGAAATTGGTTTGAAAAAGTTAGATTTTGAATCTAACTCAAAATTTTAAAATAGATCTGGAAGAAGACATGAAGTTCCAAGCCTTGGAATGATCAGAGTTTGAAAAATGGATTTTTGATTTGAAAAAATGAGAAAAGGAGATTTTTGGAACTTGAAATAGAATTTTAAGAAAAATGGAGTTTTCAAAGTAAAAAATGGACTTTGAATTTGAATAGATTGATTCTGAAAAATGAATTCTTAATTTCAGAACCTGAAAGAGGAATTGAATTTGGATTTAGACTTAAGAAATAGATTTGAAAATGAGAATTGAAAATGGAACTGGATTTGAAATCTGAAATGAAATTTGATCTGAAATCTGGAATCCTAGATGGATTTGAATCCAAAATTTGAATTCTAAATGGAATTGGATCTGAAGTCTGAAATCCAAGATGGAATTGAATCCTAAATCTGGAATCCTAAATAAAATTGGATCCGAAGTCTAGAATCCTAGATGGGATTAGAAGATGGATCTGGATTTTAGGAAATCTTGATTTGAATTTAAAAGTGAGCTTTAAACTTAGGGAAAATCGAATTTTGAGATTCAGAATCAATCTCAAAACCTTGATTTTGAATTTGAGACTCAAGACTCAAACTTTAGATGAAACTTTGGAGATTTTGAAAAATAAAGAATAAACTTGATTTTAAAACTTGAATTTTGAAATTAGGAGATGAATCTGGAATCTCAAAGTTGAATTGAACTTTGCAATTTGATTTGAATTGGAAATTGAATTTTAAATATTAAAAATGAATTTGAAATTTCAAAGTCAAATTGGACTTTGAAATTGAAGTTTTAAATTTTTTAAATAAGATAGAATTTGAGAATAGAAAGAAGAATTTGAATTTATAATAATTGAAGATTGATTTGAGAAGTGAAGAAGATATTTGAAGAATTATCTCAAAATCACTTTGGATTTTGAAATAATATGAAAAGAATTTTGAAAATATGATATAATTCTATCCTAAATGATGAATGAATTTAAAAGAATTTGAAATTTGATTTTGAAAAGCATATTTCATTCTTTAAATGAATTGAAATAAGTTTGAAGATATAATACATTTCTGACTATGGTCATAAAATGTATTATATAATAACCATATTAAAATTCAAATGAAGAATAAAACACATTTTTGGTGCCTTTATAGGGTTTAAAATGAAATAACTCTCAATATATCCTGATTATGGCTATTTATATATATTTTGAGTTAATTCTAAGTTAAAATCTAATAAAGGAGGAAAATATTTAGAAATATGATGATTTTTGAAAAGAGATCCAGTGTGGATCCAATGTTATTCCATAAATGATGAAAACCATAAGTTTTGTTCACACCTTGACTATGGTGATTGATGCAAATCGTCAACTTAGGGTTTAATCACCTCTTATTAGAATGGTGCACGTGCCATTCGTGTTCCCATTCGTGAATTTTTGAAATAAAAGAGGAGAATGATATGAAAACAGATAATTCATGATAATTACATGCTCATCCATTCTAATCTAGGACTGAAATGTAAAGAATTCTCATTAGATCTAACTATTACATTATTGAAATTTAAATTAAAATGACAGAATCCTAATCTAGAAAGAAAACTTGATACATTACATCTTTCCTACAAGACATGGTTAGTACAAGACTGGTTTGAAAACATGAAGCAAAATCTAGATGTCAGACTCATATTGAAAAATGCATTCATGAAGGAATTGATCTAAATGTATATGGGAGTGCATTTATCCAACTAGAAACAAGGGTGAAAGATGCTATGTTGTGAATGGTAGTTAAAGGGTGTGAGAAAGTTAAGTTGTAATCATAGAAATACCGTGATAAATGCACTTAAGATGTTGTGAAGGGCCTAATAACAAATTTAGGCACTAAATGAGTTTATGCTGAGTATGTTATGACAAATGAGAAGTGACAATGTCCCTATTAGTAGTAAGGCTATATGCAAATGATAGCATTACTACTAAATGCAAACATTATAAGCCAGAAGAAATGGTAACTTTGATGTCACAGATCTGAAGAAACAACAAACTGACTTTGTATGTCCACTCCAAACTACCCTTACAGCTCTATGCATGTTTAAACTCCCCTTACTGCCCATATATATCCTTAGGCCTATGCAGAATTTCAAACCATCAGAGTATAATTTGTGCTTCAGAGGTGAGGACTAGGCACATTGTCATTGACAATATAACAATCATTATTTATGAACTACTCTGGTTGCACCATGATCCAGTTGCATGCGGAAGACACCAAAGATTCCCATTATAGTCAGTAACTTTTCCTAAAAACTGGGAATGTTTAAATTTCAGAAATTTTCCTAAAGATTGTAACAAAGATTATAACAAAGGTTTTTTCAGGAAATTTTCCTAAAGTCTGGAGTGCAGACGATATCTCTTAGCATGTCCAGCAGCACTGATGCTCAGCCTCAACACAAAAAACGTGATAGAGGCCTTGTTAGCATCTATAGTTCACACAATATGCATGGATGGGCAGGTATACACATGACATGATTGGCAACCTGTAGTGGGCACAAACCTTTAACAAATGGAATTTCAAAATGGATACTCAAATTAAACATACAATGCAGGAGGTAAGTATGGTAGTAGGATGTTGTTGGTGACGGTAGTGATGTTAGTGCAAAGTGGCAGTGCAAGTGGATATTATGTTTGTAGTAAACATAAATGGAATTGTAGGGAGTGTAATGGAATAAGATGGAGTGTGGCAGCAGGAGCTAATTAAAGGCACATGTAAAGAGTGTTGCAGGGAACAATGCAAGTAACAAGGTGTAGGTGAATAGTGTGTTTTGCAGAAAATTTATCTTAGCAACAAACGTGTTGCGCATGCTGAGAAGATGTAAGTGTGTGTAAGGGTGCAATGTAGGTATGATAGGTATGTAAATGATGCAAATGTTATAAACAGGATACAATACAGCTGAAGAGGCATATTAAAATGGGGGATAAGTGGTTGCAGGTAATACATAAGTAAGAGTAACAAGATAGCTTAATCAAAATGAAAAACCATTAATGCATCTTGACATACCAAGAGGATCCAGCGATTCTCCCAATATTGAATAGCCTCAGTATATGGGAAGTAATGAGCAAATCATGCTCTTGACAGTGAAAGAGAAGCGATGTATAAACTCAAGACAGACACAGGAATTTAAGATGGGAATGCATAGGACAGGAATACCTATGATGTAAGGAAATTCTAGGATCCTCAGGTGCTTGTTGCCAGATGATGTGAGCCCTTGGCGAATATAGATGGTATTGGATCAATCACGCTGATAGTGGCCTGAATAGATCCTGGCTATATAATAGAATTCAAATGGAAATAGCCATCTCTTCTGGTAGCTGGGTTGCAGGCATGAATATTTCACATTTTCATGATGATGTAACTATACAATCTTGAAATTTTAGATCCCTATAAATACAAGATTCCAGATCGGAGTAGCAAAAGACAATATACAGGCTTCAAATATCCTAGCAAAAACTCACAAGTAACCTAGATGCACTGGAGATCTTTCAGAGTTTTGAATGCCAGTCCTTAATAGTGCGCACTCGAATCAATAGTTTTAGCGTATTGTAAGTACATATGACACAAATCATAACCAACTTTCAAGGTTACATGGCCACTTTTATATGGTACACAGTTGGCCAGAGATCAAGGGAACTAGTGAATAGCATCAGCAACAAGAGGGTTGTCTTATACAACACACTTGGATCAAGGTTTTCTTTTTTACCATGAATGCAATATTGGTCATACAGACTAAATCCCTAGAAAGGTTTTTAACTGATGCCTCACACATCACAACCTAGCCGAAATCCCCATTAAGGTTAACTAGATTTTTTTTTTTTTGCAATCTCCTTGATAAAGTTAACAGGGATATGACACAAGCATGTCAGTCTAAAAAAAAAGAAAAAAAGAAAAAGCCTCTGCTAAGTTGCATTGCTTACCTCGACCTTCTGGGAAGATGGGAAATCTTGTAGCTTACGACCTATAGAACTAAGTGAGTTCTCCACTTGTTCTCTGAAGAAAACTCCAAAGGAACAGGTTAGAGAGCCCCCTTGAAACATGCAACTCCATCAGTGAGGATGCCAAACTCTCTTGATCTAATTGAGTTATCCCACAGAACAAGCATTGTTCACATATTGAAAGCTTCCCTGGTGACGTTGGGGAACCAACTCATCCAGAAAGAAAGGCACTAACACGAGATGATGTTCAAGCATGAACGAAACAATTTATACCCATGATACTGATATTATCCAATGAAGCAGAACAATGATGGTGACGGCTATGCGGGCAATCCCAGCAATGCTCATTGTTGAGAATCGATGAGACAAAGAACAGAACATTGATGGACGCTGATGAAGGGGGTAGTAAAGGATCAGATGGCACCCTGTGCCAAGGTTTGGACAGAACTGCATCTCTAAAAGAAAGAACCATAACATTTGTATCGATGTTGCAAATGCAAATATAAATTAGGTAATCCACCAGCATCAATGCAACCTCCTCGCTTCTCTTTCAGACTTGCGAGGGCGAGGTAACATAATGATGTTGTAGACCAGTAAACTAAATAATGAACCGAAATGCTATAAATGAACTAAAGGTTACCAAACAAAAGGAATTAGCAAAATAAATCAAAAGAGATGGACGTCACTAAGCAATCTTAACGATATGTAATGAACGATTCAGAAAAATGGTCTAAACGACTAGATTTCACAGAGTGAAACCAATGAACCAAATAAAGAGATAGGGGGATCATGCAAGTAAAATGGATGATGATGTTATAATCAAAACAAATAGAAAAGATATCCAGATATTACCATTCAGAAGTTTTTTAGGAAATGCTGGTCAAATACAGATAAGGCAGTGAACATCATAAAACCAGAAATTAAGATAAATCGGAAATCAAAATCAATCATAAGCAACTGGTGATACCAATAAGAAATCACATACGATGGATAATTAAACTGAAAGTAGGAAATCAACATACGAAAAGGAACAGAAGAAGATAAAAAAAAAAAACTATCAGAGTAGAACAGAGGATCGAGCATAAACAGGAAATCAAAAGGAAAAGGGGAAATTGGAATGAAGCAGGACACAAATTGGAATGTAAAATGAAACAACAAAACGTAAAGGAAACAAAGAAAACTAACTATTGGAACGAGGTCATTCCTTTGCTATTGCACGAGAGAGAGGCTGATATTGCAACGAAATGTCATTAGGGCTTTTCCAAAAAGAAAATTTTACTAAAAAGGGCTCTTTTCGAAAGTTTTCTCAAAAGGGTTTTTTTTAAACCATTTTTTGTATTTTTCTTTTCCAATTCAATTTTTTTGTTTCTTTTTCTTTGTATTTTCTTTGTATTTTTGACATAAAATTTTGAAAACTAAAGGGTTTTAAACTAATTTTGCAAAAATTTAAAGATATTTACAAAAGAAATATTTTCTGAGAATTCGGGTTTCAATTTTGAAAATTTCTTCAGAAAGCGGGGTTTTGATCTAGATTTTGAGAAAATTTTCGAGTTTTGGACAATGGATCCAAATGGATACCAGATGGACTGTTTAAGCCTTTCAAAAATTATTTTTGGTATTTTTGTAAATTTAATTTGAAAATTGGATAACAAGGCTCAGATTTGGATTTTTGAACTGGATCTGGATCCGAAATTGAGTCAGATATAGGAAAATGGATTTGAATTTCAGTGAATTTGAGAAATAACTGGAATTTAGACTGAAATTGACTCAATTATTCAGAAAATGGGGGCCAAGGGCAAAAAGGGAATATTTATAAGATTTTCAAAATTTTGGGGTGTTCACACACATCAGTGCAGTGGTCTGGAACATACCATTCTGCCAGATATGACTGAGATTCTTTTGATACTCTCACTCTTTTTTCAGGTCCTCAAGTGTCTGTTGATTATCAGGAGTGGTGGAAAATTGTTTGTCCCCCTCCTTTTTGTCAAGTTTATTATTGGTAAAATTATGTCTTTCTTCAATAAAATTTCTTTAATCTTCATTCTATCATGGTTTGACAACCTCGCCTAGGTAACAAGGCATATTTTTAGATGTTCGTTCTTTTTGCAAAGAATAGCGGCGCAATTGTCGTGACTCCAGCGATGACTCAGTCCCTAGTAATGGGATATCTTTCCAATTGTCTACAAAAGTTCCAACAAATATTTTCTTCCTGTTCAAAACCATTCTCAGAACCTAACCCTCAGTTTTGCCCTGCAGTGAGCGTTCGTGATACTTAATGGTTCAGACGAGGTCAGGGAAGAAAACTGCACCAGTCGAGCACGCAATATATTCAACAGCCTCAGAAGAAGAGATGGGCTCCCTCTGATCAACTAGGAGCCAAGGTCAGCAAGAAAAGGACGATATTGATCCTCAGATGTATGCCCTTTTTCAAAAGATGATAAGTGAATAGGCTGGAGCCAGTTCAGGAAAAATCTCCACCAAGAAGAAGGCCAAGGGCCGAAAACTGAAAAAGCAAGTGAAAGTATCCAAGAAGCGTATCCAACGTGAGGATACATCTGATGAATCAGAATCGGTGGATGATATTGATGAAGAGTACGAAAATCAGCAGATACTCTGCAAGTCAACTCAAGAACAGGGGTCAACCCATAAGTTTAACGATCAATCTGTCAATGATTCTGACCAACCACAACTCAGGGATGTGGTTAAAATGGTCAAAGATCTGCAGACCCGCGACAAGGGCAAGAAAGTCTTCACGAGCGAAGACTTTTGTGATGGTTTAGATGGAGATGACAATCTCCATAATCTTCCCAGGAAATTTATCAAGTTCGATGGTTCAGGCAATCCAAAGGTACATCTGGCCATGTTCTTCGCTGAATGTGCAAAATTCATACAAGATAATCGAGCTCTTTTTCTTTGTTTTCCTCGCAGCCTGGAGGGCACTGCCGCCAAATGGTACTCGGAGCATATGAATCCTATCGAGTTGAAAGAGTTTGATAAGGTAGTGCATTTGTTCATCAAGCGGTTCATATTCAACACAAAGGTGCTACCAACCCTCAATCATCTCTACAATCTGAAGCAGAAAGAGAATGAAAAGGCTAGAGACTTCATTCATAGATGGAGATCTGCTTGCAATCAAATGAGGGATCCGATATAAGAAGGGCATGCATTGTCGGTCATTTTGAATAATTTCTCCTAACCCTTGAGGGGCCTGATCTCTACCTCCCCGATGCTATCCTTTGTTGAATTAATAGAACAAGCCAAATGGCTCGAAATGAGGATCGAAAATGGTGTATATGAGAGCCTCACTCTCTCGAAGAGTAGCTCAGATGCCAAAGAAAAAGTAAGAGCCACTTACGCAAGAAACACCACGGGCCCAGACAATAGCAGCGACATGAAAAGCAAAAAGGGTAATGCCCTCAAGCTTGATAACAAGACTTCTGGCTCCTCGCAGAAACCGAGCACTCGAGAGAAGATAAAGCGTGATTGTTAGGGTTATGACCATGAATTCACTTCTTTAAATCAGCTGCTTGAGAAAGTTCTTGAATACCTGCTCAAAAAAGATTTGATCAAACTTCCAAGGGTTGTCTATCCTCTAGTCGCTCTAGAGAAATGGAAAGATCGTTTCTGCAAGTTCTATTGAGCAATGGGGCATGATACTGAACGTTGTTTCATTCTCAAGAATATTATTCAAGATTGCATCGACAAAAAGCTTTTTGTGGTAGATGAAGAAGATATTAGTCAGTCATCTTGACCAAGCTTTTTTTTAATCGTTCAAGAAATTGACAACACTAGTGCTTTTTCATTTCTCATCTTGCTTTTATGATGTAATCTCGTTTATCTCTCCTTGATTTGCCATTTTCCTTCAATGCATAAATAAAATTGTCAATTTTCCTCATAAGCTTGATGCCACCTTTTATTCTCCTTCTCGGCACAATGTCCTTTCATGAGGAGTGATATTCTTCGGAGTGCCTCTCTAATCAATCAAAAAGCCAGTTGCTTTGTCAATTATCTTCCTTTTATCCGAAAATCTTTTTCCCCTATTATACTGGGGCATTATTTTGAAAATTGATTTTAAAACATCTTGTATGCAAGCAGAATCAAACAAATCTCTCATTTTGCACACATGTGCACCCATTTACATCATTTTGCATTCATTTTCATTTGCATGCATTCATTTGCATTAAATTTATTACCCATTCAGGATAAGGGATAATCCTGAGACCCTCACAAATCATTCCTGTCATAATTCCCAAAAAATCTTTGGAACACCGGTCTCTTTTCGAAGTTCGAGTCTCAAGCAAAATCCAGTACTCGTACTGGTGCATTATTAAAACCCAGTGCTCGTACTGGTTCATTTCAAAAATCAGTTCTTACACTGGTTCATTTCAAGATCCCATGCTCGTGCTGGTTTATTTTCAACAATCTAGCGCTCATGCTAGTTCATTTTCAAAATTTAGTGTTCTCACTGGTATGCTTCAAAATTCACACTGGTCTAATTTTTCCTCCAGAATTCGAGTTCTGACTCGATTTTTCTTTCCTTTAAATTCTAATTTTTTTCTTCAAGATTTGAGTTCCGATTCAAATCTTCTTTCCTTAAAACCTTAATTGGGTTTAATTTTCCTTCAAGATTCGAGTTCTGACCCGAATTTCTTTTCCTTCTAAATTGGTCTAGAAAATTAGAGTTCTGACTCGAATTTTCTAAAAAATCCAATTCAAATGTCTAGAATTGGTCTAGAAAATTAGAGTTCTGACTTAAATTTTCTTCTAAATCCAATTCAAATGTCTAGAATTGGTCTAGAAAATTAGAGTTCTGACTCAAGTTTTCTTTCAAATCCAATTCAAATGTCTAGAATTGGTCTAGAAGTTTGTCTGTCAAATCCCTGTTAATTTATTTTATCAGAATTAGAGGTCTGATAATTCTCTGTCTTTTGTAACCATGAGTTTGATGCTAAAACAGTAAAAATAAAAATTATTACTCTGTATGTCAGGGAAATCCTCCTAAAATTTCAGCCATTTTAGCTACTGTTTGCCATTTTTCCCGATTTTATGTGAAAACCTATGAGTCTGTCCCCAATTCTAGAGTTACCAGATTCCGACCGAACTTGTTGAAGTTGTAAATCTCTGACCATAGGTTGAATCCCAAATATATAAAAGGAAAAAATCTTTACCTAACTATCCTCTGTCACCCCCTAAAATTTGGTGCTTTTCCATGGTAAGTTTCTATTCGAAATTAGGTTTTTATTAGGCTAAGGTCTAGGTTAAAAGGCAAAATCATCTTTTTTTTATTGAATTTCCATATTAGAAAATACCAAAAAATTAGTTTTAGGATTTCATTATGTTCTTAGAGTTAGTCTAGGTGTCCATGCCAAATTTGAGTCAATTTCAAGTTCATTTGCTTTGTGAGTTAGTTAACTTTTAAAATCAAAGGCGAAACTCAAGCAAAATTCAGTGTTTTGTGATATTTTTGCATTTTTAGGGTTTAACATGTATATCATCATCTCATAACATATTATAATTGATATCCACATCATTTTCATTCATTGGATTTTCAAATTTTGAATTTTACAAAATTTATTTCTGAAAACCTTGATTTCAAGGCCATAGTCTTGCTATCAGGGGCATTTTGGTCATTTTTATCTCAATTTCGAATTTCCAAACTTTAATTTTCATATTTTCATCATATCATATCATCTTGTGTTTGATTTATCATTATTTGAATTTCAAAATCTTATTTTTATAAAATATCTTTCTGAAAAAACCCTGATTTCAAGGTTATAGTCTTGCTATCAGGGTTATTTTGGTCATTTTCATCATAATTTTGAATTTTTAAGTCTTATTCTTTGAATTCTCATCATTTATTTCTTATGTTTATATCAGGGAGGTATGAATCAGGGTTTACATCTGGATAATATCTGATAATTTCCCATTATTTTTGGATAAATCCAGATAAACTTACATTTTTGTGTTAACTTGTTTTCTTGTTTTGTAGGGATATTCAGAAGGAAAAAAATTCATTTATTTTCTTTTATTCAATCTAATGTAAATATCAAGTTGTAAATTTGGAATAAGAGTTACATTTTCTACTTAGAATATGATGCATTGCATATAGTTTGCTTTTGCAATTTTAATATCTGATGAATGTACAATTCATGCATATTTTTCCAAATCCACTATGGTTGACATGAATGGCACATGCACAAGCTCTTAAGGAGTTGACAAACTCGGTGGAATTCAAATTTATGGCCATAGTCAGAATACGAATGAAACCCAGATTTGTGATCTTCGTATTAGCCACATTCAACCTACACTCTTAGGCTAACTTAAAAAATGAATTGCATTTTTCAAAAGTACAAAGGATTTTCTCAATTTCTCAGAAAATGTCCTTCAAATTCACATTCATTCATTCAAATTGCATCATTTTCAAACTCATTTCCCAATTCCATTTCAGAGAAATCGATTTTCTCAAATATCTTAAGTCTCTCATGAATTTATTTTCTCCAAATTTTGAGTTTTTAAACGATATTTCAAGCATTTCCCAAGTTCAAATCATGATTTTCCAATGTTTTAATATTCTCAATTCCAAGGTTCAAAGCTCAAAAATCGATTTTCCTAAAATCCTTGAATTGTTTCTAAAACTGGTTTTTCCTAGAATTCCCAAATCCTCTTTAGAAATTGATTTTCATTTCAAAAAGCAATTCAAATCTCAAAAAATCAATTTTCTCAAAGTTCCAATTTTTTTGAGAATAAATTTTCCCTTTAAAAGTTTTTTTCTAATGCAAATTTTTATTTCCAAATGAAATTCATGATTTTCCAAGTATTTTCCAAGCACATTTCAACATTCCAAGCAAACATCATATTTCTCAAACTTCATAGCACATGCCTGATTCTCTGTGCATTTTAGGAAAACAGAGCATAATTTAGACATATAAACTTAGTTAAGCATACTGATGATGCATTAAATATGCGTAATCATAATATATTTTTACTGCATAAATGCATCATTTATAGGTTTAGAACCCACACTTAGATACATATTGATGTCATTGAGCTATGGTTCAAATTTCGTTTGAATATGAGTTCAAACGAGAAAGTTACTGCATTTACAGTGTAGCGGGTTGGAACTTGGATGAACCAGGTTAAAAATGGATCCAATTGGCCCATCTGGGCTCTGGATCAATGCCAAAACTCCCAGATCCACCCTACATCAGCCCAAAATCGAGTTTTAGAAAATATTTGCTAAAAACCCCTCCATGCTAGGCGCCTAGAAAATATTTCCTTTTTAATCCTCTTTCTGGAATTGCCAAAAAAAGGGTCTATGCATTAAAGCCAAAGAGACACCCAACAAGAAATCATCTTTGTCTTGGTTTCTATGCCCTAGAGAGCCCGACTCCTCTTCCTTCATCTTCTTCCTCAGCCGCCCCTTGCAGCCATCTCCTTCATCATCCATGGATGTTGCAGAAAAATCGCAGCCATCCTTTGGAGTCGCCGCCCGTCTCCATTTTCCTTCGTTCCACACCTTCCCTTCTTTTCCCCTTGCTGGAACTAACACCTCATGCTCCATTTTGAAAGAACTTGCAGCTATGGAAGGACTCCAGCCATGGCATGAGTGTTGTCTACCCTACCATGGCTGGTCGGCCCTACCCCGATCCAACCTTCTCCCTTCACCATTGGATTCACACCCCATTCGAAGTTCCACCTGCTGTAAGCTCCAGCTTCCTCCAGCAAAGCAGGGTTAGACAGCATCACCAAGGGCATTTTGGCACAGCTTCAAGGCATAGTCTGCTCCCCATCTATCCCTTCATTCGTCGGACGCCCCGATTGAGGTATGTCTTCTCTTTTTCCCCTCTTCTAGTTAAAACCCCAAATCGTGCGTGTGGTTTTGTTTTGTTTTATTTTCTAATTTCTGTGATTGTTGTGTGTTTTTCCTATTTTCCCAGCCATAGGTGGATGCATTAGTGCTTAAACCAACACTGTAGAAGGTATAGGTGTTTGTGGAAGTGGCGTTTTTGTGGATTTCGTAGTTTTACTCTTCATTGAATTGATCTTTCCCTTTAGCGTCTAATCCGGCTAGAGAGATTCTAGCTGGCTGAAATATTTTGCTTAATTTTCTGTTTTGATTGACTAATGTAAATTAGTGTACAATGTTTGTTAATGTAGAGAGGATACTTGTAATATGGTAAGTGGGTTCGTTTTAATTAGAATTGCAATTTGGTTTTTAGGGTGATGCGAACATCCCAATTCGGGAAGAATATTGCTACCCGATTTTAGTATTATACTGCAGATAATTAATTCGTTGGAATAGCTGTTAGTAACTGTAGATGTGAGTAGTCTTAAGCTTAACCAGGAAATTGATTTCGTTTGATGTTAATGTTGAGCTGTGTTTTCGTTTAGTGTAGTTTAGGTATGATTTATACTCCACCCAATTTAGGTGTGTCGATGTAAGTAGAGGTAATGGTGGATTCCCTGTATTGGGTATTAGACCCGGCTAAGGTATAGTTAATTCTGCATTGTTTTGATGTTTTTCTGAGTTTGGATTGCAGGTTAGTATTCTATTAGGTTTAACATGATTTTAGAAGTGGTTTTCCCTCTACTCGAGTTAGGTATGTTCCAATTAATATGTAATTCGTTAAATTCTATTTAATCTTTGTTCTAGCATAGTTATAGCACTCAATTTTTTACTGTACTAGAATAATTTAGATGATTTTAGGATTATTTTGATGCATTGTACTTGAGTAATTAAGTTGATCCTATTCTAGTATTAGTCGTGTAAGATAATTTGGTTTCTTATTTTATAAGGTTTAATGTAATGTTTAACATAGTTAGTTCATGTTTTGACATTTAGCTTTATTTAAGATCATTAGGTAGGTAGAAGGCTGGATTTGTAGATGTATTGATTAGATAGTGCGAACATTGAATTAGTTCTAATGAATAGTGTATTGAAGTAGGAACTCGAATTTTGCGTTAATTTCCGCTCATTACCTTACGCGTAATATTCTGAGTTTTCTTGAAATTAGTATTCTATGATATTCATTAGTGTGTTAACTGTGTTCAAACAAAAAATCAACTCGTTTCGAGTTGATTTGATTTGCCTTTTAAGCGTTCTGCAAAATTAGGTTTTACGCGATTTTAGATTTTGGGTCAAACGATTCTATAATTTTTATCGAACTTGAAACGCTTATATCCGGAGTTTTCAGATGAGTTTTTTAGTTTTGTAAAGTTCGACAGACTCTTGAGTCTTTTGACATACTCTTGAGTCTATCAGAAAGAGAATAAAAGAGAAATACTTAGAATCGGACTTAGTTTGCCCCTTCATACATCCTGTTTGCGAAAACCTATTTGAATTCGATTTTGCACTGTTCAGGGACAAAACATTCATTCGCTTACGTAGTTGATTTTTGGTAGTTTTTAGGATTTTTTAGCATGTAGTTATTGAATTAACAGTAGTTAGACTAGTTAGAATGTATTTAATTAGTTAGTTTAGTTAGAAATTATAGTTTTAGTTTTCTTTGTTTTTAATTGTAGTTTAATTTAATAATTAGTTCAGAAATAATTGTAGACATAACTTATAATTAATTAGTGATTGTTTACTGACTCTTTATTTTCATTGTTTTAGGTTGATAAGTTAGAAACAGATCTACAGGTGTATTTACAGTGCGAAGTGCAGATGCACGTGTGGTGAAAAGACCGAATTACCCCTGGCTATTCGGAGAAGACTTAGCAACCATGTTTCAGTTCATTTTCATTTTTAGATTGTTATTTAAATTAAAATTGTAATGTTAACGTAGTTGTAGACATTTGTGGTATTAATAAATTGAAGTTTTAGATTTTAATGTGAATGTATCATGTTTCCTGGGGATTTGACCCGTACTTGACACATTCGTGGAAAGTCGGTGTATTATTACTTGTTGGGTGATTTTTCAAAACATTTTCAATGATGAATTAATGTTTTAAAATATGCACTTACAAAATACACATCAAGTTTTTGGCGCTGTTGCCAGGGAACGACGATTATATTCTGTTATTTCTGAGAATTCAGTTTATTAATGTGTTTAGTTATTGGTTTTTATTTGTTTTAGTCAGTAGGAATTAACATAGTTAGCAGATATAGGATTCGCATGTTGTTTCCTATGATTCACTGAATTTCATGATTCACGGTGCGATTAGGCATGTGAGTTTAGAGAACATAGCTTGTGATTTTCTATATTTGCTAAATTTACTGATTTATATCTAGATTTAGGTTTGCTATTTTCATCGCATAGAGTAATTCTGACATAGTTTAGCTGCTTTATGTGTTAGTGTTTTTGTTTTGTTAACTGTTATTTAGGGTGTATCATATGTATATTAGAAATAAAATTGTTATTTGTTTATGTGTTTTGGCTTTGATTTTTGTTTTGGATTTCATTGTTGTCATGCATGAACACCGTTCCATCTGATGCTTCAATGTATGAGTCCAAGTTACCAGACATAGAGCATGGCTTTTAGAGCAAACAATCAATTAGGTTAGCTGAAAACTGAGCATCGGCGTATGCTTAGTGGTGGAGCATGATCCAGTCAAGAATCAGCTCAAGAGGCCTCGCATATCAGGTCCTATCTATTCGCTCTCCTGTCTTGATTTCAAGTTCTGTTAGTGTGCATCTACATTCATTTTTATATCTCTGCATGCCACTAGGGACAGTGTCATTCAAGCATGGGGGAGTGGTTCAGTAAATACACACTATTTTGTTCTATTTATTAGGTTTCGGTAACTAAAACTCATAAATTAGGCGTTTCAGAAAAAAAAATTAGCATATATGAATGTTTTTGACATAATCTGACATGTTAGAAATTTTTAGAAGCCCCATGAGGAATTTTTTTTGAACAAAGCTAAAAAAAGTGAGTATTTATGTGAAGTTCAAAGAAAAGGCTGTATTTGAATGTGAAAAGTTAATTTTGAATCACAAAGTATAAGTAAGCATAGTTTGAAATAAGCTACTAAGTAAATGAAAAATATTAGAAAAAGCTCAAGCTCAAAAGAAAAGAACCTGCGTTAGGTTGTTTGGATGATTTCACAATCCCGAGTAAGATGAGTTCAGAAGCTAGTTAAAGCGTTTGAATTCCACCCAAAAAGGAGAATGAAAACTTTGTGAGCCTCGGAAGCTGAGACCAGATACAAGTTGAGGTGTCTAAACCTCATGCCGAAAAGGTAAATGAAGGAAGTCACTTTTGTGCCTAGTTAACGCCCTCGACATACAGATAGTGGTATAAGAAGGCATTAACATTGCACAGGGTACAAAAGCAGACCACTCACAAGCTAAGAAAAAAAAAGAAAAGAATTGAAAAATTGGAAAATTTGAAAATTCAATGAAAAACAAAATAAGAGCTTAAATGAAAGGAAAATGTCATTACTTAGAAGTAGAATAAAAGAGTGTGCAGAAAAATACACAAGTGATGAAAATAAACAATAGCATGATAATACACGATTTTCTAAGAAACAATCATAGATAAATGCGATTTTTAGAAGAGTGAAAGGGATTTTTTTATCGTGGGGGCATAAAATCTCTAATTATGTTCTAAGAAGTGAAAAATTACATGAAATGTCTGCTAAATTTGATTTCTGAAATTGCCTAGCCTTTTAAAAAGAAAATTTTGAAGTTCTGCATGATTTCTGATGTTTGTGGGTAGCATCTCTGCAAACCCTCACGAGACCTTGCTCGTCCACTGGGATAACCTAGGGGTTTAAAGGGCTTGTTGCATGTGCTAAATGCAATCGTGATTTCTACGAAAGTGAGTTAGTTGTTTAATAAGAGCATGCATTTTATTCAGGTAGTCTGTATCCTCATTGCAAAGGTAGGGTGTATTGCTAGGGACTAGCAATTATTCTAGCATGGGGGTATTTGATGATGCATTAAATATGCGTAATCATAATATAATTTCACTGCATAAATGCATCATTTATAGGTTCAGGACCCTCACTTAGATGCATATTGATGTCATTGAGCTACGGTTCAAATTTCATTCAAATTTCGTTCAAATCAGACTTAAAACGAGAAAGTTATCTCATTTACAGTGTAGCGGGTCAGAACTCGGGTGAACCAGGTCAAAAATGGATCCAATTGGCCCATCTGGGCCCTGGATCAATGCCAAAACTCTCAGATCCACCATACATCAGCCCAAATTCGAGTTTTGGAAAATCTTTGCTAAAAACCCCTCCATTCTAGGCGCCTAGAAAATATTTCCTTTTTAATCCTCTTTCTGGAATTGCTAGAAAGAGGGTCTATGCGTTAAAGACAAAGAGACACCCAACAAGAAATCGTCTTTGTCTTGGTTTATGTGCCCTAGAGAGCCTGACTCCTCTTTCTTCATCTTCTTCCTCAGCCTCCCCTTGCAGCCATCTCCTTCATCATCCATGGATGTTGCAGAAAAATCACAGCCATTCTGTGGAGTCGCCGCCCGTCGTTCTTCCATTTCCCTTTGTTCCACACCTTCCCTTCTTTTCCCCTTGCTGGAACTAACATCTCATGCTCCATTTTGCAGGAACTCGCAGCTATGGAAGGACTTCAGCCATGGCATGGGTGTTGTCTACCCTGCCATGGCTGGTCGGCCCTACCCCCATCCGACCTTCTCCCTTCACCATTGGATTCACGCCCCATTCAGAGTTCCACCTGCTGTAAGCTCCAGCTTCCTCCAGCAAAGCAGGGTTAGAGAACATCACCGAGGGCATTTTGGCACAGCTTCAAGGCATAGCCCGCTCCCCATCTACCCCTCCATTTGTCGGACGCCTCGATTGAGGTATGTCTTCTCTTTTCCCCCTCTTCTAGTTAAAACCCCAAATCATGCGTGTGATTTTCTGTGATTGTTGTGTGTTTTTCGTGTTTTCCCAGCCATAGGTAGATGCATTAGTGCTTAAACCAGCACTGTAGAAGGTATAGGTGTTTGTGGAAGTGGCGTTTCTATGGATTTCGTAGTTTTACTCTTCATTGAATTGATCTTTCCCTTTAACATCTAATCCGGCTAGAGAGATTCTAGCTGGCTGAAATATTTTGCTTAATTTTCTGTTTTGATTGACAAATGTAAATTAGTGTATAGTGTTTGTTAATGTAGAGAGGATACTTGTAATCTGGTAAGTGGGTTCGTTTTAATTGGAATTGCAATTTGGTTTTTAGGGTGATGCGAACATCCCAATTCGGGAAGAATATTGCTACCCGATTTTAGTATTATACTGCAGATAATTAATTCGTTGGAATAGCTGTTAGTAACTGTAGATGTGAGTAGTCTTAAGCTTAACCAGGAAATTGATTTCGTTTGATGTTAATGTTGAGCTGTGTTTTGGTTTAGTGTAGTTTAGGTATGATTTGTACTCCACCCAATTTAGGTGTGTCGATGTAAGTAGAGGTAATGGTGGATTCCCTATATTGGGTATTAGACCCGGCTAAGGTATAGTTAATTCTGCATTGTTTTGATGTTTTTCTGAGTTTGGATTGCAGGTTAGTATTCTATTAGGTTTAACATGATTTTAGAAGTGGTTTTCTCTCTACTCGAGTTAGGTATGTTCCAATTAATATGTAATTCGTTAAATTCTATTTAATCTTTGTTCTAGCATAGTTATAGCACTCAATTTTTTACTGTACTAGAATAATTTAGATGATTTTAGGATTGTTTTGATGCATTGTACTTGAGTAATTAAGTTGATCCTATTCTAGTATTAGTCGTGTAAGATAATTTGGTTTCTTATTTTATAAGGTTTAATGTAATGTTTAACATAGTTAGTTCATGTTTTGACATTTAGCTTTATTTAAGATCATTAGGTAGGTAGAAGGCTGTTTTTGTAGATGTATTGATTAGATAGTGCGAACATTGAATTAGTTCTAATGAATAGTGTATTGAAGTAGGAACTCGAATTTTGCATTAATTTCCGCTCATTACCTTACGCGTAATATTCTGAGTTTTCTTGAAATTACTATTCTATGCTATTCATTAGTGTGTTAACTGTGTTCAAATAAAAAATCAACTCATTTCGAGTTGATTTGATTTGCCTTTTAAGCGTTCTGCAAAATTAGGTTTTACGCGATTTTAGATTTTGGGTCAAACGATTCTATAATTTTTATCGAACTTGAAACGCTTATATCCGGAGTTTTCAGATGAGTTTTTCAATTATGTAAAGTCTGACAGACTCTTGAGTCTGTCAAAAAGAGAATAAAAGAGAAATACTTAGAATCAGACTTAGTCTTCCCCTTCATACATTATGTTTGCAAAAACCTATTTGAATTCGATTTTGCACTGTTCAGGAACAAAACAGTCATTCACTTACTTTGTTGATTTTTGGTAGTTTTTAGGATTTTCTAGCATGTAGTTAGTGAATTAAAAGTAGTTAGACTATTTAGAATGTATTTAATTAGTTAGTTTAGTTAGAAATTATAGTTTTAGCTTTCTTTATTTTTAATTGTAGTTTAATTTAATAATTAGTTTAGAAATAATTATAGACGTAACTTAGAATTAATTAGTGATTGTTTACCGACTCTTTATTTTCATTGTTTTAGGTTGATAAGTTATAAATAGATCTATAGGTGTATTTACAGTGCGAAGTGCAGATGCACGTGTGGTGAAAAGACCAAATTACCCCTGGCAATCTGGAGAAGACTTAGCAACCATGTTTCAGTTCATTTTCATTTTTAGATTGTTATTTAAATTAGAATTGTAATGTTAACGTAGTTATAAACATTTATGGTATTAATAAATTAAAGTTTTAGATTTTAATGTGAATGTATCCCGTTCCCTGTGGATTCGACCCTCACTCGCCACATTCGTGGAAAGTCGATGTATTATTACGTGATGGGTGATTTTCCAAAACATTTTCAACGATGAAATAATGTTTTAAAATAAGCACTTACAAAATACACATCACATACTATTGATCCTTGGTTCAATTACCCCTGGTAAAGGCGCCAGGAATGGTTGAAGCTCGTACCGACAGTCGGATCCCATTCCATAGAATTTTTCGACAAATTTTCAAAACGGAGGCGAGTAATTTTTAAAACCAAATTTTAAAACTTTGGTTGAGTTTGTCTCGCAGAATCGTTTCTCTCTCTCGCAGAGGGAGGGAAAAATTTTGCGTTGATAACAAAAGCCTCTTTCGTTATATGTTTCAGTTAATCAAACCGCTTGTGGCAGATTCTTTGCACAGTATGAAGAAGACGGTCGAGTAGAGCATGTCATTTATTATGTGAGCAAGACCTTCGTTGATTATGAGAAAAAGTATTCTCAGATAGAGAAGACATGTCTAGCACTGGTCTGGATGTATCAAAAATTAAGGCATTGCTTGTTAGCATCAGAAGTCAAAATTCTATTGAAGCTTAATCCTCTCAAGTATATTCTTAAACAACCGTTTCTCAGTGGACGGATCGCCAAGTGGAAAGTTCTGTTAATACAGTATGACGTAGAGTATGTTTCTCAGAAGTCAATTAAAGGCCAGGCCATCGCCGACCAGCTAGCCGATTTCCCTTTGTCAGAAGATATAAAGGTCAAGGATGATTTTTATGATGAGGGCATTCATAATGTTCAGCAATCTCTAGTATGGAGTCTATTCTTCGATGGTTCCAAGAACATAGCCGGCATAGAGATCGAGATCTTATTGATCACACCCAAGATAGAGATGATCCCTTTCTCCCTTAAACTCGATTTTCAATGTACTCATAACATGACCGAGTATGAAGCTTTAATACAAGGTCTGATGATTCTGCAAAATTTCAATGTCAAGAAAGTGCACGCCTTTGGCAACTCACTGCTCATCATCAACCAGGTCAAAGCCGAATGGCAGGTGAAAGATCAAAAGCTACTTCCTTATCAAAAGATTGTTCTAGCTCTTGTTAATAGCTTCGATGAATTCCAGCTTTTTCATATCAATAGAGAATTCAATCAAATAGCTGACGGCTTAGCCAACCTAGGCTCTATTATGTCTTTCAGAGATGGTGAATCCTGTCGCTCTTTCGAAATTGACAGACTCGATCAACCTGCCATCATTCCAGTTATGCAAATCAACAAGGTGGAGCAGAAGAAGAAGCCTTGGTACCAAGACATCAAAAATTTCATTGAGACTAGTGAGTTTCCATCATAATTGTCAAAGAGGGAGCAGAAAGCGATTCAATGCATGTCAGATTGATATTTTGTTCTTGTCGATGTTCTTTATCGTCGTGGATTCAGTGTCATGTATTACAGATGTTTAGACAAAGAAGAAGCCAAGGAAGTTGTTCGAGAAGCACACAAGGGCATTTGCGGTAGCCACGTTGGCTACCAAACTCTTGTCAAACAGATCAATCAGGCAGGGTATTACTAGAAAACCATGCAAAAAGACTGCTATCATTTTATAAAAAAGTGTGTTCAATGTCAGATGCACACACCTTCCATTCATGCGCCGACCACATATTTACAATCAGTCATATCTTCAAGGCCATTTTCTATGTGGGCCTTCAATGTTGTAGGCCCAATTACTCCTTCTGCATCCAATGAACACAAATATTTCCTTGCCGCAACAAAGTATTTCACCAAGTGGGTTGAGGCTGTCCCTTTGCGTACAGTTGAAGGCCGACATGTAGTTTCATTCCTCCACAAGAATATTCTTTGTTGTTTCCGCATACCACATGACATTGTTTCAGATAATGGCACTCATTTCAAGAGCGAAAGAATGAAGACCTTTTGTTCAAAATTTAGAATTTATCATCATTTCTCAGCTCCTTACTATCCCCAAGGGAACGGTCAGGCGAAAGCTACTAATAAAATTCTGATTCTCATTTTAGAAAAAATTGTCGAAACGGGTTGTGATTGGCACGAGAAAATCCATGATGCACTCTGGGCATATCGAACCACCATTCAAACCCCAACCAACGCAACTCCTTCAGAGCTTGTTTATGAAACCAAGGTGGTACTGCCTCTTCATGTTCAGAAACCCACTTTTAAGTTCGCATCATTACTAGAGCTACCATCTGATCCATATCAACAACAGAGGTTGATACAACTTGATCTACTTGATGAGAAAAGACTCAAGGTGGCAGAGCACACTCAATCTTATCATCAGACAATAGGTAGGCAATATGCCGAGTCAGTCATCGAAAGGAGATTTCGAGTTAACGATCTGGTCCTTAGTTCAACAGATCATCTCATGCACCGCCCACGTGGCAAATGGTCACCAAACTGGGAAGGTCCCTATGTGGTCAAAGAAGTGTTACCACATAATTCATATCGTTTAATTAATGCAGACGGGGTAAAATTACCTGATCCTATCAATGCCCGACATTTGAAGAGATTCTACACTTAGAAAACTTCCATTTTATCTTTTGTATTCCTCAATAAATTTCCTTTAATAATGATGAATTATTATTTTATCTGAACGTCTTTCTCCCATAATAAAATAGGGCATTTTTGTTATAAAACCTATTTTTTATTCAAAATACCATGTACACAGGTAGGACCAAACAAAATCCTCTAATTATTCATTTACATTCATTCGCATTTGCTTGCATTTATTTGCATTCATCTGCATTTCACATTTATTTGCATTCATTTGCATTGATTCACATCAGATTTTATTACCCATTCAGAATAAGGGACAAATCCTGAGACCCCGGCAAGTTGTCCAAGTCATCGTGAGGGCGAGGATTGAAAATCTCCCATCACAATTAACAGGTACTTTTTCAAAACCCAGTGCTCGTGATGGTACTTTGTTTTCAAAACCCAATGTTCATGCTGGTACTTTTTTAAAACCCAGTGCTCGTGTTGTTACTTTGTTTTCAAAACCCAGTGTTCATGCTGGTACTTTTTCAAAACTCAGTGCTCGTGCTGGTACTTTGTTTTCAAAATCCAATGTTTGTGCTGGTACTTTTTCAAAACCTAGTGCTCATGCTGGTACTTTGTTTTCAAAACCCAATGTTCGTGCTGATACTTTTTCAAAACCCAGTGCTCATGCTAGTACTTTGTTTTCAAAACCCAGTGTCCGTACTGGTACTTTTTCAAAACCCAGTGCTCGTGCTGGTACTTTGTTTTTAAAACCCAGTGTTCGTGCTAGTACTTTTTTAAAACTCAGTGCTCATGCTAGTACTTTGTTTTCAAAACCTAGTGTTCATGTTGTTACTCTTTTAAAACCTAGTGTTCATTCTGGTGCTTCTTTAAAATCCGATTCTCATACTGGTCACTCTTCCAAAATTCAATCCAAACACTAGTCTCGCATTAGAGTTCAGGCTCAATGCCAATCTTCAGACCTGCAAGTCAAACAATCTTTATCAGACCTCTGGGTTAATCAAATTTTTATCAATCCAATTTTTATCAATCAGACCTCTGGGTCGCCCATTTTATCAACTTTGTCAGATCGACCTTTAGGTCACTAATTTTTATCAAGAAGACCTTTGAGTCATCAATTCTACCAAAATCATTATTTTCCAACCTTCGGATCGCATCCGCCAATCATGGTCTTTCAAGACTCAACCTTTGTGTCAAACTCGTCTGCCAATTGGCTCAAAATCAATTATCGATCATTTCTCTTGCGAATGACTATTTTTTCAGGGAGAGTTCGAGGGAGCTCGTTCTTTTCGCATGCAATTTTGTTGGTTCGCTGAACCCCTTTTTAGGGAGAGTTTGAGGGGACACGTGTTTCATGAATAGTCTCCAAAACAATTTTTTTATTATTATTATCACACAAGGAACCCTGTTTCTAGGGAGAGCTTCGACAGAAGCTCATTCTCTTTATCACCCCCAATATTTTTTGTTAGGCCACCCGTCACCGAGGACCCTTTTCCAGGGAGAGTGTGATGGACTCGCTCCTCTATGATATTTTTCTCGACTTTTGTTATCAGCCACCTTTCTATAAGAGAAGCCTAGAGATAGGGAGTTTTGACAAAAACTTTATTTCTCTTCAAAAGTTTATTTTGCAAACACCTCCTCTTCAGGGAAGAGAGGAGTATTTTTCTATTACTCGTTCAGGTAAGGGTCAAGTCTGAGTCTCTCCTTTGGGGAAATGAGAGGAGAATTTAGCCATGAATGTGTTAATTAGACCTCAAGTAATTTCTTTCATCAAGGATTTTAGAATATTTTGTTAATTTGTCATAAAAAAATAGTTGTTGATCTCAAAATCTTTATAGCACAAAATTTTACCTCATATTACCTCCAATATTTCTTCTAAAAGGACAAGACTTTTGCGAAGAAAGAAAAAAATTCAAGCTTTGTCTATTGGTCAACCAAAAAGATGAAGAAAAAATCTTCGATATGACCGACAAAGGAAAAATTCAATGATGCCGAAAAGTCATAAGTGAAATGATATTGATCATAACTATGGCACATTTTTAAAGATCATTCTTCTAGGAATAAGGCAGTGAAAATATCTTGGGCGATATAAAAGAATTCACTCAATTTCAATATCTCTCCAATTAATCAATCTACAATCAACTATCTGCAAAAAAGATCTCTCAATCATCGTCAAGATGAAGATTGATGGATGAGTTAGACCTCCGAGGCCAAAGAAGACTCGAATCATCTCCAAGTTGAAGGAGCTTGTGATGTGTTCTTCCAGGAAAAGTTCAAATCATTGTCAAGTTGAAGGCTGATGCGATCAACCTCCCACCAATCCCTAAAAGATATTTGATCATTGTCATCATAAAGATATTTTCAATCCAATGAGACAACTTTTATAATTCTTGGAACTAAAGAAGACTCAAATAATCTTCGAGTTGAAAGCATATGTGACGTGCCCTTACAGGGAAAATCAGAACATCGCCAAGTTGAAGGTTGATGCGATAAAATTCTTGCCAAATCCCAAGAGAGCTTATTTTTCATGTCTCAAACGAGCACAAAAGATCATCATGGATAAACTTCAGATATCAAACTGCCAAAACTGCCAAGAATTATCTTTATCTATGTGAAATTCTTTTATCAATATCCTTTTCATCAATTGCTTTTGTGATTCCATTCGCCCCATGCTTGGGAACTAATGATTGGTTCGTTCTACAAAGATTTTGGATTTGTTCAGAATGATAAAATTATATCCGGTCTCGTTTCTACTTTTCCGGTCATTCTAGATATAATTTTGAAATATTGGATCTTTCATTATTTAAATCGTGTATCTCCTTCACTACTGAGAACAAATTCTTTTCTTTTCATATCAAGGAAATGGATAGCTTTCTTGAAGAAACTCAATAGAAATAATTTGATTTTGATTCCAGATTCTACGGAGATAGCTCAGTTGAAGGTAATACTCTAGGTAGAAGATGAGATATCTTTCAAACAAATGTGCTTACATTTCAATCATTCTTGAATCAACTACAATTTTTATCTTATTGAGAATATTTTTAAGTTATCTCAACATGAAGTGAGAGCTTGATGTCTATTTTGATATATCCTGGCATTGTTTTTATCCCTCTTTAGGATCTGATAACGGGAGTTTTCAAGATCCTTCCCTTCTATTTTAATCTGAGCGCTTGGACTCTTAGATTCACACACTTCCCTGTGTACCCCACTGTCCCACCATAGACAGTTCCTATTCAGGACAAGAGTTAAACCTGAATTGTCTCTGCAAAAGGTCATCTGTTTTAAAATCCATTCAGTCTCAGCGATGAGACACCCAAGATCAACCCCTTTTCAAGTTTTAGGGAGCCCCATTTTCTTCCTTTTGCAAACCCCTCTCGGATTTACTATGCAAAATCCGAAGGTTCCATCATGGTTTCTCCTTTTGAGAATTCCATCTTTACCCTTCACGTTAAGGGTCAAACCTGAACCTCGTTCTTCCACGAGGCATTTTTCGTCCCCTTCAAGTTAAGGGTCAAACCTGAACCTCGTTCTTCCATGAGATATTTTCCATCCCCCTTCAGGTTAAGGGTCAAGTCTGAACCACGTTCTTTCATGAGGTATTTTTTGTCCCATCCAGGTTCAGGGCTAAGCCTGAGCCTCATTTTGGTGAGGTGAATTTTCTTCTTTATTCTTCATTTCATATCTACCATAATCATCAGAGCAAATTCTTTCATACCTAGTAAGATCTTCTAACTTGGGCATTTTTATAGCCTGAATTTGGCGTGTTTTTTTTTGCCACTAAGCTCGACTTTCAACTGGCTTAGTACAAAAAAGGGGCATCTGTAAACACCCCATTTTTTTCTCGTTGACTTTCAGACACCCCCCTGCCATAGATGTCAAACATGTAGGTCAGTGTAGGAGTCTAACCCTAGGTTTGTCCCCTTTTAGGTGTCATTTCACCATCATTCTATCAGTAAAATTCCCATTTTACCCCTAGGTCATTGTACATCCTTGTCAATCAGAGTCGACCAAGCTCATTTTTCAGCTCAGAACAGTTAGAATGTCAGTCATTTCTAGCTCACATGAGCTCACGATGAGCAGATCCTATTCATTTCTGACCATTCCTGCCAAAATGAGTTCATTTCTTGAGAAATGAGCTTATTTCTAACATGAATCCCAGTCAATTGCTTCTGGGTCAGTCAAATCCAGTTGACCCTATTCCCCTGAGTCTAACCTGAGCTCACCAGGAGTTCAAGTAGCGTGGTTCCAGTTCAAACCCATTTCCCACAGTCTAGGAGTCCATTTTAACCCATTTTAGTTGAAATTGAGCTAAGTCCAGTCAGTTGAGCTAGTGTTTGAGATTTAGTTTTAGTTCATCTTAGTATTATTGATCTTTGTTCCAGCTCAAACCAAAATCTTATTTGTAACTCACTTCAATCCAGTGATCATTTTTCACCATTTTCCTAAAAAATGACATCATTTCTCGATCGTTCATTCTAGGAGTTTAGTCGAGTCAGTGTCTTGTCAATTGATTTGAGTTCTAAAACCCTATAACTCAGTTCGTTCCAGTTCAAACTAGTTAAAACCCTAGTTTTCAGTGTCACTCTTGGCCCTGCAGGGACAAAAACCATTTCTTAAATCATTTTGTTCATTTTTATCAATTTTATCACTTTTTAAATTGGTACAACTGTCGATTGGGGTCGAATACCTGAAATCCTTTATCCAGGGTTTGCATTTCACATGACATTCCATGTCATATATCATCATTTCTTATCATTTCTCATCATTTCGTATAATTTTATTGCATTTCATCTCATTTTTGAGATCCATCACTCTAGTTTTTCTAAACCTCCAATCCAGATTCGAGTTTTAAAACCTTCTTTTCAAGAACAATTTCATAAACCTGAGTTTTGCATAAATATTTTCATTTGTTAACCCCTCAGGATCTTATTTTCTTTAGAGAAACAATCTGGATTTGTTCTAAAACCAATTTTTAACTGATTTCAATCCTTAGATGAGACCCAACTAGGTGGTGTCGCTTCTGGATTCCTTCATTTTTTAAATTTCTTAAAATTTCAGAGTCCTAGTTGGATCAAGACTCTGTCTTTTCATCTTCTTAAACCTTTTCAAAACTCCATTTTGATTTTAAACCAAATGTAGTCACATCCCTTGCCCATTCTTTTTATTTTGGCCAAAATCTTAGAGTCCCAGTCGAATTAGGACTCTTTCCGATTTCATCATTTACTCATGTTCTTCACTTGTTTTCGAAAACCTTCTCATCTAACTTTTAAAAGAACCAAAATCTCAGAGTCTCAGTCGGATCAGGACTCTACGTTTTACTGCTATTTCTACCTGTTTTTTAGAAAACTTTTTCAAAATCCTTCATTTTGGCCTATAATTTTATAGTTTTAGTCGGATTAGGACTCTTCTTCAGAGTTTCGATCGAATTAGGACTCTATCTTTCGTTGCTATTTTTACTTGTTTTCAACCAAATCTTTCAAAATCTTTCAAAAGAAGTTAGAAACTCAGAGTTTTAGTTGAACCAGGACTCTACTTAAGAGTTCTAGTTGGATCAAGACTCTGACCCTGACTTCAATTTTGAGAGAATCTTTCAAAAATCTCTTCATTTATCTTTTCAGAAACCAAATTTCAAAATTGTTACAATTTTATCATAGAATTTCAAAATTCTGGGACTGTATCATAGAGTCCCAGTTGATCAGGACTCTGACCTCGGTCTCGTATTTTGCTCATTTTCATCAGTTTAAGAGCAGATCTTTCAAAATCTTGGTGTTTTCCTTCAAGAAACTCTAAAACTAAAGAGTTTCAAAATTTCAGGACTCTATTTCAGAGTCCTAATTGAATCAGGACTCTATCCTGATTTCATTTTTTTATTTCACTTTCACTTGTTTTCAAAAGTCCTTTTTAAAATCTCATTATTTGCTTCTCAGAAAACAAAAAATTCTCAGAGTTCTAGTCGAATTAGGACTCTTCTTTGGAGTCCTAGTTAGATCAGGACTCTGAACCTGACTTCAATTCCTATCTTATTTTCACCTGTTTTCTAAAATCCTCTCATTTGTTTTCTTAGAAAACTCAAAACTTTAAGAGTTTTAGTCGAACTAGGACTCTGTCCCCAGAGTCCCAGTTGGATTAGAACTCTGTTCTGATTTCACTGTCTGTTGCTATTTTCATTGGTTTTCAAAAGTTCTTTCATCTATTATTCAAAAAATGCCAAAAATCAAGAGTTTCAGTCCGATCAGAACTCTGTCCCAGAGTCCTAATCCAATTAGGACTCTATTATGAATCTTGTTTCTACTTTCATTTTCATTTTCTTAATTTATTTTTCAAAAATTAGTCCATTTTGCAAAATCCCAGTTGATTCAGGACTCTCTTTCAGAGTTTCGGTTGAGTTAGGACTCTAACTCTGACTGCTTTTTCTGACTTGTTTTCACTAGTTTTGAGAAAATCCTTCAAAAACTTTTTCGTTTGGCTTTCAAAAACCTAAATCTTAGAGTTTTAGTTGGTTTAGGACTCTGGTCCAGATTCTCAGTCCGCCTAGGACTCTATTTTCAAAACCTTTGAATTTCATCTATTGATTTTAACTCCATTTTAAAACCATTTTTCTATCTTTATTTCAACTTTTTCAAAATTATGATATGGGGCCCACCCAGTTGGCGCCATATCTGGAAGAGTCCTGATCCAGTCAAAACTTTATTTGGTTTTAAAAACTTTCAATTTTCATTTTAATTTTAAACCTCTTTTGAAAACCTTTCATTTTCAAGTTTTAAAATCATTTTTGAAAATTTAAGTGGGGCCCACTCTGGGGCAGCACCACATTTGAAAGATTCAGAGTTAATCAGTGTCTTAATTAGGTTAGGAGTCTAGAAAAGCCCAAATTGATTTTAAAACTTGATTTTGTTTTAGTGTTTTCAAAATATATTTTTAACTTTTAAATTTAAACTTTTAAGAACCAACTATGGGCCCACAGGGGTTGGCGCCACATTTGGATAGGTTTTTAGGGTTTTGATTAAGTTAATTAAGCTAGTTAGAATCCTATATAGGTTAGGTTTCTCCAAAAAAAATCGCCTCCCATATGCTTATCCAAACCAATTAGGCAAGTTTTTTTTCTTTCTAAAAATGGATTTTGAAAAACTATAAAAGGATGCCAAAAGGGGGGGGTCAACCCCTAAGGCTTTCTCTCTCTATTTCTTGTTACTTCTCTCTTCTCACAAACAACGCTCCTTCCTCCATTGAAGCTGCAGCCACCAAGGTAAAATTTCTTTCACTTATTCCATTAATTTTATTAGTTTTTTTTTTATGTTTTTTTATAGTTTTCACCATTATCACCCCCTTGTTCATGGATTTCAAGCATGATCTACCTTCAAGAACCCTAAAATGAAATCAAGAACATGATCTAATATTGTTCCATGCCTTATTTTACGTTTTTAATCCATCAGAACAATTCAGAATATTATTTTTTATGTTTTTGCCAAATAAAAGATGAGATTTGCCCGTTAAATGGGTCAAATCCCTCTTTCGAAGGCTAAATCAAGTTCTAACCATGCTTTCCCTGATTTTTTATCTTATTTCACTGTATTAATGTCTATTTTACTTATACCAGCATCAAATCTAATTTTGTTGTGTTATTTCTTTATTTTTTTCATTATTTTTCATGTTTAAATTAGGGTTTTTGATGTTTTATCGAATATCCATGTATTTTAACCCCGGGCACTCAAAAATCGTATTATTTCATAGTTAAATCTTCGTTGAAAAAATATGATTATTTTAGGGTTTGTTTAAGGATTTGTCGGTGACTCCCTGTAAAAAAATCAGATTACTTTGGGCTCTATACCCCTATCAAAAAAATAAGAAACCAAACCATGTTTTTTAAATCATGAAATCGTTATTGGGATTTGTTAACAATTTGTAGAGATAATATCTCTCTCGTTAGAGATTCGATTGATGATCCATAAATTTAGTAGTTTCATATTGATGTCTAGTACTTAGTGTATTTTTTTTATATTTTTCTGCATTTGTCTATTATTTTTTCTTTGTCAGAAGATAGAATTGGTTTCTTAGAGCTTGTTAGGCTTCATTTAAACCCTAGATCGACTTGTGTCAATCATATCTCCCTAACCAGAAGTCTGATCGATGATCTGTAAAAAGTAAACTCTTTATCTATGTGTTTACTACTCACTGATAAAATTTTATAAGTTTTTAGTATGATTTGATCTATTTCATTGTACCTGAAACCGGATGTACTTATTTTAATATGTTTTATATTCATTAAAATCAAGCATATATTAACGAAATGACATCTCACTAACTGAAGATGTTTTTTCCAATCTGTAAAAAGGAAAATCTCTGTTTTACTGTCTAATATTTTTATGTAAAGTTTTATGAATTTCTACAGTGATTTGATCTCTAATACGGGTCTAACACTATGACTGGTACATGCCCGCAAGCAAAATCGTATATTTTAGAGTTTTATCTGATTTTCATATTAAAATAATGTCAAAAATGTATCTTTTTTATTTTATTTTACTATTAGAGTTATCAAAGCTATCCATGTCAATTTTGGTTAATTTTTGTGTTTATTTGATATATTATTTGTTTAAATTGCAAAAATAGGATGCCCGCAGAGTCTTGATTTGAGCAAAACACTGGAAAAATCATAATTTTTGTAATATTTTTATTTTTTTAATAAAAATTTATGTTTCTAGGGTTTTTTTATGTTTAGAATCATGTTAGGATAATACATATCAGATTTGGCCTTGATTTGAATCTTTTTAAGCCCTAAATCCAAAATTTTACCAAATTATTTTCTAAAAACCCTGATTTCAAGGCCATAGTCTTGTTTTCAAGGGTATTTTTGTTAATTTTTCCTAAATTATGAATTTTAAAGTTGTTTATCTTCATTATTTATTTAATTTTATATCATATTTTATTATGTTTATCTCAAAAAAATATGGAAAAAGGCTTATATCTGGATAAATCCAATAATTTTCAGATATTACTAGATAAATTCAGAAAAGCCAACATATCTTCACTAACAAGTTTTCTAGTTTTGCAGGGACACTCAATGTTGTATTTTATTTATTTTATTTTTCTTTATTTAAATTCAATTAGTGATGTAAATTAATTATAAATTTGGAATAAGAATTTATTTTTCCTGCTTAGAATAGGATTGCATTGCATATAGTTCTATTCTTCAATAGTGTTAATGTGTGATGGATGATGATTCATGAATATTCAAACTCACAAAGGTCTACACGAATGGTACATGCACTAGCTTTTAGGGAGTTGATAAACTCGATCGAGTTCGTATTTATGACCATAGTCAGAATACGAACAAGATCCAGATTTATCATTTTCTTTTAAGCCACAATCAGCCTACACTCTTAGGCTATCTTAAAAAACCATTGCATATTTCAATATTTTATAAATGTTTTTCTCCTTTTAGAATCAAATGAGATATATTCAATCCATATTTGTGGCCATAGTCAGGGATATGAGGCGAATTTACTTCATTAAAGTTCTACAAGGCACATAAACTCTTTTTTCCAAATAATTTTCTAAAAAATCTTCAAATTTTTTTTCTAAAAATCGTATTCATACATCATTTAGGCTTATATTGCATCATGAAAATGAAAGTTTCATAGGGCTACACACCCCTTCTTTTGACTTATTTTCCAATTCTATTTCAAAGAAACTAATTTTCCTCAAAATTGCTAGATTTTCTTCAGAAATTGACTTTCTCAAAACCCTTGGTTCTTTTTAAGGATTTTTCATATACTTTCTCAAACTCAATCCATAATTTTCTAAGTTAGATTCTTTACTTCAATGTTCGAATTCAGAGAAATCAAATTTTTCTAAAGTTATTTGAAATTCCTCAGAAATTGATTTTCCCTAAAACACTTGAATTTCTCAGAAATTGGCATTTCTTTTCTTTAAAAATATTCTCTCAACAAGGCTCACGATTTTCAAAGTGTCATCTTTTCTAAGAATTTTCCAAGTATTTCAAATCCCGAAAGCATACATCATGTTTCCAATCAAAAAAATTTCTCTAAGTCATAGCACATGCCTGATTCGTTGTGCATTTAGTAATACAACATCGGTTTAGACAAGTTGAGCAAAGCAAAGCACATGATTGATAATTGGTTTAATTACCCCTGATAAAGGTGCCAGGAACGGTTGAACCTCGTACCGATAGGCGAGTCCCATTCTTCGAAATTATCCTGCATTTTAAAACGGAGGTGGGTTATTTTCAAAATATTTTTCAAAGGTCAGTTTGACTTGCAAAAGTCAAATTTTGTAATGATAACAAAAGGCTCTGTGAAAGGTGTTGTATCTGACCGCACTTACGTTGCAAACACATACATGTCAAATTATATTGAAATGATACGGATTCGAGAAGTGTAGTCATGTCTCATGTGTAGGGATATAAACGGGTCAGACTTGGGACAGGTTTAGGCATTACCAAGTCCAACTTAATTGGGTCGGATCTAATCGGGTTCAGAAAAAACCAAACCCAAAATTGACTAACTTAAAACCCAACATTTACAATTAATCGGGTTCTGGGTTTTGTCAGATTCAGATTCATGTTTGAATGCAAAACTGAAAACCAAACCCGTATCCAGTTATTAATTGGTTCCTAAGTTTCCTAACAAAGCCAAGTAAACGGGATTGGTTCCGTCAGGTACCAGACTCAAACCCGTTCTGTTTACATCCCTACTCATGCGCCATGGCAGTAAAAAGTAAAAATTTTAGTAAAATAGTTTCACCATTTGAATGGAGGTACACTTTGGATAAGGTGACCGTGAGGCACCATTTGCGTACAGGTGAATCAGTAACATCGTTTTCCCAACAAAAAGGCACGAAAAAGTTTTTTTTTTTCAGATTTTTTTTTGAGAATAAAAGGCACGAAAAAGTCTAAATTTCTATCTGCTTCTCTCTCTCTCTCTCTTGAAAAGAATGAATTGCCACGTTATTATGTGATTATCAACAGCACATGAAACCTTTCCCCTTAAAGGCACATGAAGAATCTTTGGCAAGTATGGCAAGTTATCAGTTTGGGTATGCATTTTATGAGTCATGAATTGCCCATCAACATGGACTAGGCATTCACATACCAATAGGAAAGATATCTTCACATGCAGCACATTCCCTCCAAGGCTCCAAATCCACTTTGTTTACTTGTTATCCCTTTCCACAAAGAATCCAAGAGATCACCTAAAGCTAAAGCTAGAGTATAAAAAACCGCTAGAGTATCACGCGCCTTGGCCTTCTCATCATGTATATATAATGTTGGAAAAAGGACACATAACATAATTGAGTTCCATTTCTCTCAATTCAAAGCATTATAAAAATTATGAGAGGCACCTGATTGGTTCTGCATTGATGAGTCATTGGGTCTGCTAAATGTCTATGGACATAGATTGGGACACTCAATGCCGCCTAGACCAATAAAAAGAGGCACCTCTTCACGCGTAACAGATTCCTCCCCAAATCATTAAATACACTTTCTTGATTTTCTATCCATTTCCACAAAGAATCTAAGATATCATCTAAACCTAAAGAATCACACGTCTCAACCCTAAAAGTGATTCATGTGCATCAATTGCTACCGGTTTTTATGCTTTGGGAGGCTTTTTATTTTGTTGTGACAAAGCAAAAAATGGTGGTCTTGGGGACAAAAAGAAGAGTAATTAAAAAAAGAAATCCACTTAAGTTATCAGATGACATAAAATGAATTGGTTCATAAAAAAAGAAAAAAAAAATATCGGTTATACCTAAAGGTGGGTACTGAAATAAATTCAGATAAAGTAGGCAGTTAAATGTAATAGCTTAAATGTTGGATAAGCTTCCAAAAAAAAAAAAATCATTTATAAATCACCCAAAAGAATTCGAACTCTTTCCTCGAAAAATGTTAATCAACAAGAAATTTTGAACTACATATTTACATTGTAAAGAGAATCCATACATTGTCTTTTTCTTTTTATCAACGGGGTCTCAGCATGGTTGGTAGGAGCTGTCAGTGCACGTCTTCCTGTTGTGGGACGTTGCAGGTTCAAAACCCCAGTGGTATGTTGAATAATAACTCTTGCCTTTCAAAAAAAAAAATACATTGTCTTATTTTAATGTAAGAACTAAGAATGCATTGCCATAACTTACTCCAAATGATGACCTGATCAGTTTCCGTGCATCAACATCTTTAAAGCAGGTACAAGATGACGTTGCTCATCCTGACAACACTTAAATGGTATTGTCCGTTTCTGGACGAATGTTATCCCTATCTATGTGTTGAGATCACACCGTATCATCGTCAGATGACATAAAAAAAACTTGGCACATTCAAAGGTTAGATTATATTCCTTTAACCCATCTTATTAATTCTTAATTGAAAAACTCAAAATTTGAGCATCTCTGTCCTCATTGGAGCTTTCTTCTCCATTCCCTCTTTCGATGCTTTAGTTGCTTTTTGCAAAAGCATTCAAAAAATAAGGCGGCACCATGGAATCATATCTGCATCTTGTTTATTTTGTAACTTCCATTACTGTATTATTTTATACCATAACATTTATTGTTCAATACAATTGGCATTCCATTTATATAATGGGCCTCCTCTCAATGCGCCACCAACCCCAGATATGTAAAGGTGAAATCGTATCATCTAATCTAGATTGCCATGTTTATATGGATATTGGATAACAAGGTTTCATCATCCCTGTTTGCCATGTAATGATATCCTTGTGTAACCAAGATAACTGGATAAGAGCATGCCCTTATCATGAAAACTTTGATTTTTCTTTTTCTCTAGATAAGATGTTCTTGACATCATTGAAGCACAACACCTGATAACTGAAGCAAGCTAAGATAGATTTTTTTACGTTTTTGAAGCCAATGTTTCCAATTGAACTTGGGACTTTTGAAATAGATCACTAAACATGAGGACTTGGTTTACTTCCTCTTTTCGTCTACCAGTTTTAAGTCTCATAATGAAGATTTAACGTAAAGAGCAAAGAAAATTGAGAAGTGGATAGGGGTTTGTACACGGTAAGCACTATTAATTGGTTGCACCCAATATCGCAATTCTCGTTCTTGAGAAAATCTTGCGTATTTTGAACCTTTTGTTTTTATTTTTAATCTCAAGAACATATCGATGTATATAAAATATAAAGAATTTGAAAGGTAAATAAAATTACAAATATTATAAATGATATTGTAATAATAGTTTTTATGTTGTTAAATCACCAAAAACACTATATTCTAAAAATAGGTCACATTTTGAAAATTGTTCAGACCAAACGATCCCCATGCATCTCCTGCTAGGGGTTGAGACTGGTGATATTGAAAATAATCACCAATGGTGATTTTTTCCATATCCACCATATATTATGCTGGTACTGAGTAACACCATGGGGAATCCTTTGGGCTCCCTCATGGGAATTTTCATACCACCAAGCATTTGATGGTACGGACATACCCTCCCTACAGGATGTGTAGTGGTTATTGAAAATCACCACTAGTGGTGATTTTCAATATCACTTGATCTCAACCCTCTACTGCAGTAACTTTTATGATGTTTGCTTGTACTTGAAAAGAAACCTTCCAAGTTGAGACCCATGTGTGTGTGTGTGTTGGGGGTGGGGGGGGGGGGGTGGGGGGAGAGGGTGTTGTGTGTTCTTCCCGGAACACAAATTCGCGTGTTCCTGTGTGTACATAGGAATATCTTGGGACCCGTGATAATTCATATGTCAATGTTGCCCACGATGATTTTATAATAAAATAACATATAAAAAGGTAGATATGCTTTTGACGAAAATGTCCTCCCGTAAGATAGATATGCATTGGACGAAAATGTCCTCCCACTTCCCATATATAGATTTGCACGTTCCGCCTTTGTTTTTAGCTTGTGCTACAACACATGGCCGCCTTCTCGTTCCTGCCTTGTGTTAGATAGAAAACTTTCCTGGTTTGTTCCTACTTCGTGGAGATAACTATAAATCGAACAATTGGTTCGATCATTGGTGGGCGTCAAAGGATGATTTGTTAGCCATCTCTTTTTACAGTCTTCTCTTCTTCTTCATTTTCGTTAGGCAGTATGAAAAAAAGAAATGAAGAACAAACATTCCAACAAGTGTCATTAAAGCATCGTGAGTACCTTTCCATGTCATCGTACTATTGTTGAAGAACATATGTCATCATGAGTATCATTAAGGCATGGTTTTGTTATTCCAGGTTGATTTTATCGTTTCAACGGTAGGAAACTTGAAGACATTTGTAAGACGTTGGGACCTGTTGACAAGAATGCTTGGTTACAGATGTGAGCAAGCGCCTCTATCCCCATCCAGTATCGTTCATTCACTCAGTATATGCAATGTAACACAAATTGTGGTTGTAGTAACATGTATATCGATTTGTGGGATATTGTTTTGTTTGTAATATATTATGTTGAATTGTCGTATATCGATTTGTAAGACATTATGTGTTTTCTAGTATCGATTTGTGAAATATTGTTTTGTTTGTTGATATTGATTTGTAATATTATACTGAATTGTCGTATATCGATTTGTAAGACATTATGTGTTTTCTAGTATCGATTTGTGAAATATTATTTTGTTTGTTGATATTGATTTGTAATATTATACTGAATTACCTTATATCAATTTGTAAGACATTATGTGTTTTATAGTGACGATTTGTGAGATATTATGCTGAATTATCGTATATCGATTTGTGAGATATTGTTTTGTTTGTTAATATCGATTTGTAATATATTATGCTGAATTGTAGTATATCGATTTGTAAGATATTATGTGTTTTCTACTGTCGATTTGTGAGATATTGTTTTGTTTGTTACTATCGATTTGTAATATATTATGTTGAATTGTCATATATCGATTTGTAAGATATTATGTGTTTTCGAGTATCAATTTGTTAGATATGGTATTGTTTGTTAATATCGATTTGTAAGCTATTATGCTTAACTAATCAGTAGCTGTTGTTATATGCATCTTGAATAAATCGTAGTAAACGTTTGTGCTGGCTAACGCAAATTGATATTTTGCACATGACAGTATTGAGCATATCAGCTAGTTGCAGTAAAGATGACGTATCTCAATCATTGGGAAGTCATGGAGCAACGGACATCCATACTATCGACGCACCTGAAGAATTT
The DNA here is from genome assembly GCF_984573655.1 of Nuphar pumila. Classification (NCBI taxonomy): domain Eukaryota; kingdom Viridiplantae; phylum Streptophyta; class Magnoliopsida; order Nymphaeales; family Nymphaeaceae; genus Nuphar; species Nuphar pumila. Next base: position 36,332,763 of record NC_143253.1, on the reverse strand, counting down.
AATATGTGCACTAATGATGCACATGACAAGAAGGGTGCAAGCATTGGATTCACTCTTGACTTGAATATTCCAGTAGACAAAATGCAAATCGATAATGAGGTAGACGATCATGACAATGCACTTGACAAAGGTGCAGGCACCTCAAGTCTACATGATAGTACACTTGACTCTGTTCCCGTAGAGGGAATGCAGTTTAATAATGAGGAAGTTGCATACAAATTTTACAATAATTATGCCTTAAAACTTGGCTTCAGTGTTAGAAGGTATTCTTGGGCAAAAAATGCATAGGGTGTCATGGTGAGAAAGGCATATGTTTGTTCTAAGCAAGGTTGGAAGAAGTCAAGTGGAAATCCAACAAGAAGTAAGTCAGATTCAAGATGTGGCTGTCTAGCGAGAATGGTGTTAAGAAGACTTCTGAATGAAAAATATGTAGTTCATACTTTAATCAATGATCATAACCATGAATTAGCCGCTTCATTTATGACTCTTATGTTAAGGTCACATCGTAAAATAACTAAAGCGCATGCTGCAATTGTTGGAATAGTTTATACCACCGGCATTGCACCAAGGAAGACATATAATTTATGGGCGCATGTAGATGGTGGTCGCGAGAATGTACTATTCACACCTATGGATCTAAGAAACCACTTGAGAATAAAGAGGTCAGAAAACATGAAGAATGAAGGAATATGTTCTTTGGTTGATTATCTATAGAAAAACTCAAGCATTGACCCTGGTTTCTTTAGTGCAATGCAACTGGATGAAGATGGGTATGCTGTGAATATGTTTTGGGCAGATTCAAAGTCAAGAGTGGATTATGAATGCTTCAATGATATGCTTGTTTTTTATACGATAGTGAAGATTAATATGAAACTGTGACTATTTGTGCAGTTTGTCAGAGTGAACCATCACTCACGGAGTTGCATATTAGGCAGCGCTTTTTTGTATGACCAGACCAAGGAAACCTTTGAGTGGCTATTCAGAGTAAAAGTAACTTAATAAATTTGTAAATTGTTGAAGAATTGTTTTTAAGAAAAGAACCCTGTGAGGTTTTATATATTCAAGATCAGATAGTCTAGCCAGAGCGAGCCTGCAAGGATATTCATCTCTATATGAGTATACATGTCCAAAACTAGTAGCTTAGCTAGTATAATTTTATGAGGGTGTACTGACCCAATATCAAGTGAGTCTGATGAGGTCAAGCTTGTGAGAAAGTACATTTTTATACATAGGCAATAAATGGGAAGTACCCTAGAGCTGTATTTACAGATAATGATCATGTAATTGCAGTTGCAGTGTCTCATGTATGGCCATATGCACATCATCACCTATGTTTGTGGCATATATTTCAAAATGCAGTAAAAAATATAGGACACATTTTTAATTAGAAGATAGAGTTTGATAAAAAGTTTAGACAGTGTGTACTTGAGAGTATAGACGATGTCACCTTTATGTCTGATTGAGAGCAAATGATTCAAATATATGACCTTGAAGACTGTGTGTTGTTACAACATTTATATGCAGACAAAGAGAAGTGGACATTGGCATATGAAAGATAATACTTTTGTGCAGGTATGATAAGCACACAAAGAGCTGAATCTATGCATGTCATACTGAAAAAAACCTTTTATTCATGTTTAACAATGTTTTGTTTCATGGAACAATATGAATTATTTGTAGACGGTCTTAGACAGATTGAGCTTGAACAAGATATGATAAGCACACAAAGACTTATAATGTTCTCCCTTCATAAATGAAAATTCAATAAGCGATTAAAGGGATTAGCGATGAAAATCGCAAAAGGGATTAGTGATGTATGTTGTGAACAAAGGCTTGTAATGTTTGCCCTTTGTAAATGAAAATTCAATAAGCGATTAGATATGTGTACTGTTAAGAAATCATTGTGATGCTCGCCCTACGTGAATGAAAATCGCAATAGGGATTAACGATGTATGCGATGTACAAAGGCTGGTAAAGGGATTAGCGATGAAAATCGCAAAAGTGATTAGCTATGTATGCGGTGAACAAAGGCTTGTAATGTTCGCCCTTCGTAAATGAAAATTCAATAAGCGATTAGATATGTGTACTGTTAAGAAATCGTTGTGATGCTCACACTACATGAATGAAAATCACAAAGAGGATTAGCGATGTATGTGGTGTATAAAGGCTGGTAAAGGGATTAGCGATGAAAATTGCAAAAGGGATTAGCGATGTATGCGGTGTACACAGGCTTGTAAAAGGATTAGCGATGAAAATCACAAAAGAGATTAGCGATTTGTATCGTTGAAGTAAAACTCAAAATCTTTAAACCTAAACCCCAATAGCCCGTAAAAGCGATTAGGAAATATCGTTGACATAGACATAGCCCGTAAAAGCAAATCGCGATAGCACGTAGCCTTCATACGTCATTGTGTAAATCACGATGGTACGTGTTATTCAATTAGACAAAGCTCATTGTCTAAAAGACATACGTCATTGTGTAAATCACAATGGTATAACGATTTACATAATGACGTCTATGTCAGCCACATCTAAATAAAAATTGTACTGTGCATGAGTACAAAACGCGGTAAAATTGCACGGTCAATGTTTGTGCAAATCGTTTTAGACTTTTATCAAACATTATGTAAATCACGATAGGAACATAGCTTGTGAAAGCAAATCAGTGGCATTTTCACGCTACATAACGCTAAACGCTTGTTTAATTTTTATTTTTGAACGTCTATCATTACAATGATTTGTTTAGTGGCATTTATGTGCTACACTTATACATAAATCGATGTTAACAAAAATATCATATCTCACAAATCGACACTAGAAAACACATATAATCTTACAAATCGATATACGACAATTCAACATAATATATTACAAATCGGTATATGGCATTTCAGCATAATGTCTTACAAATCGATATACGGCAATTCAACATAATATATTACAAATCGATATTAACAACCAAAATAATATCTCACAAATCGACACTAGAAAACACATAATATCTTACAAATCTATATACGATAATTCAATATAATATATTACAAATCGATATTAACAAAACAATATCTCACAAAAATTGATATAATATCTTAAATTGTTGCAGAATTTATATTGTTGCGATTTGGGTGCTTGAGGTGGCGATTTGCGTATTCAACACACGTGTGCTAGGTTCATAATTTTGGTTTATGGATCAATGTGAATTTTGTACACAGTCTTACAAAATTTGTTAAAAATGTTTGTACACAAAAAATTTGGAAATTGAAAGTTGAATAAAAAATTGCTCTCTCTCTCTCTCTCAGCAGTAGAACATAACTCTCTTCATGTTATCCTTGAGAACAGGTAGACGTTTAAAATGACTTCCTCTTACTCCTGGGAGCCTTGCGTCCTTTGTAGCTTTCTAGGTAATCTTGCAGTCTGGGTTTTTGTATCTTTCTCAACTAGAAAATCCTTCAATTCTTCGTATAGTTCTTTGCGGAATCCAGGTATATCATCCTGAAAAAAAAAACAGAAATGAGACCAATATAAAAATGTAGTCATCAATAATATAGGTTAATAAAACATGTTTAAGTATATAACATACAACAGTGAATTCTGGTGGTCGTCCATAGTATATTGCTTCAATATACTTCATTATAAAGATGACACAATCGACTCCATTATTTTGTAAAGGAGCATCCTCTGCGACGTGAAGCCTCCACATGCCAATGTCGACACCCAACATGTCTTTGAAAAATCCAACCTGTGGTTTATGCAAAAGCAAGTAAATTCTGGGCCACAGTACAAGATACAATAATCTTAAAGATAGAAACTTACCAAATGCACAATGTCACAATCTACACCAATGCCATAGTCCAAGGAGTTGTATAGTCATATTTTTTGTTCTCGTACATCCAACACGTATAAGACCCAATGCTTTTCCAATTGCCACAATGTAAGAATCAATATCTACAAATCGATTATAAAATATCTTAAAAAATAGATATGGAAATACGTACTGATACCATAAAAAACGATGTTAAGAATCAACATATAAATTGATATTAAGAATCAAACAAATATATTAAATTGATATTAGAAATCAACATAGAATCAAAACAACATCTTAAATCGATATGAAAAATCTTATTGATAGCTTAAAAATAGATATTAAGAATCAACATAGAAATCGATATTAAGAATCAAAACAATATCTTATTGATATTAAGAATCAATATAGAAATCAATATTAAGATCCAGAGCAATATCTTAAATCGATTTAGAAATTCGTATTGATATCGTAAAAATGGATATTGAGAATAAAAAAAATATCCTAAATCGATATTAAGAATCAGCATAGAAATCGATATTAAGAATGAGAACAATATCTTAAATCGATATTTAGAATCATCATAGAAATCGATATTAAGAATGAAAACAATATCTTAAATCGCTATTAAGAATCTAAAAAATATCTTAAAAATCGATATTTAGAATCAGCATAGAAATCAATATTACGAATCAAAACAATATCTTAAATCGATATGCAAATTTCTATTAATAGCTTAAAAATCGATATTAAGAATCAAAACAAGATCTTAAATAGATTTAACATCTTACAAATCGATATGGTCACAAACCTTTTCACTTGAACAAAAGTCTGTCATTTAGTCATCGTCACCCCAGTATTGTATTCCGTCTAGAAATCCAGCCGCGTATGGCATTCAACGGACAATACTCTGTTGAACGGAACAATAATAATAGTAAGTTTAAAACTTGAAGGTATATTAGTAAATAAAATGACAAAATAAACATATAAGATAACCAATATACCATAAAATAAGGGGTGACGACGCGGACCGACATGGTTCTTCTTATGCTTTGAATATACATGACAAAATTGTGTATAGTCTGTTTACAACAAATGTGCATTTGTTAATATACATACCCATGGCATACGTTAATGTATAACTGATAGTGGTTTCATACGTACAAAATTACTGTTAGTGTGTCCTTATGCAAATTCATCTCGCATCCGGTCGATGTTCTCTTTGAGCACTTTGCTGAGTTTTCTGGCACCTTGTTTTGTAGATACTGCACTGAAATTAGCTGAATATTCAGTAAAATAACCGTAGCATTATATTCAATAAATGAACTGTAAACGACATAAAAAAGATGAAGCAGGTTATAGAAATCGAAGGTACCCTTTTTTGTAGACGTTCGATTGAATCGTAGCGTCCTTCTTTAACATCGATATAGCTTTTGCAACGAAGAAGGTTAGAGGAAACACCATTTTTTCTGTTCGTTGCTCATGAAGCAGGTTATAGGAAAGGCTCCTTTTCTTCTTTAAATGAAGCATCACCTGTTCCATGCTATTAAAGGAAATGTCTTGTGTGCCTTGCGGAACACGCTGATTCATTCATTTATTGTTCACGTCATTTCATATCTTGCCAGTTTTCAAAAATCACGCAAAAAGAATATTAACAAATAAATAAATTACATTGCACATTAATTAAAAGATGTCATTTCATTTGCTAGTATCATCGACACGATGTTAGTACGTGTAAATGAATGACACGTAGTATAACATCAGTAGCATGTCAAATCCTAAACCCTATACTAATGTTATGTGATGTTTCTTGCAACTAAAAGAATCGCTATACATAATAAACTCAAAACTAGTAATCGTATACGATTTAGCAAACGTAAGTATAAATCGTGGTAACTGCATAAACATTATACCTATTAATCGCTAAACTAAGTAATCGCTATCATAGGAAACACTATAAATAATAAACCCTAAACCAGTAATCGCTATACGATTTAGCAAACATAAATATAAATAATGGTATTTTCATAACCACTATACTAAGTAATCGACATATTAAGTAATCACTATCACAAAAAATGCTAAAAGTAATAAACCCTAAGCTAGTAATCACTATACAATTTAGCAAACGTAAGTACAAATTATGGTAACTTCCTAAACACTATACATATTAAGCGCTATACAGAGTAATCGCTATCACAGGAATCACAATACATAATAAAACCTAAGCCAGTAATCACTATATATAACTACAAATCATGAAAGAGTTATATAATTACAAACCTAAGTTTATATAGTCTTGTCGATTTTTCAATGGCACTTCTATGTTACACTTATTAAGGAAAGAATTATATAATTACAACAAAAAATGTCAGAATTACAACATAGAATTATCGAGATAAATCACATATGTTGATTCACTTGCGCTTGATGACTCAGATGGACATAGGACTCGTCTCTTTCTTGGACTTGGTGGAGTCTCTTTGTTCCCTTGATCTTATAAAACCCATTGGTAATCATCTTAACCAGCGACCCAATTTGTTTATTCAAATTTTGCACGTCCTTCTGTAACTCCTTATTCTCACTCTCCAGCATCGCTAACCTTTGGTCGGACGATACCTTCTCCTTTAGGAGTTGTGTTTGCTCCTTATCGTGTACTGCAATAAATAGAATCGTAGTATCCGCCAAATGGACACGATGGATGTTACATCTATGCTGGAGGACAACACGCTTGAGGACAAGAGTGACCTCACTTTCAGGTTGCTTCTCCTCAATCTATCGATTTTCATGCATGGGTTGCCAATATTGTTTGAAATAGTTGAGGTCATATTGTTATTCTTTATAATCATATGGTATGGCACAAACACCTCCTTTGTTTTAGCTATCCAATTGTTTCCTAAAGCATTCATGCCAATTCACGTTTGTGACCCCACCACTATTCATCTTCCTTTTCAATGCCACATGCAATTTTGGTATCGACTATTCCAAGCCAGCTTGTAGGAGTACTCGACTACCATGCTACATCTCGGCTTCATATTTGCTAAAGAGCCAAATATCGCAGACAGACAATCTCGCAGCCTTGGCAACAACCTCATCGTCCTCGTCCTCCTCATCTCCATAAGGTCTCCACATAACTTGTACAATCGAGATTGTGGTTTAGATATAGACATAATTAATCATGCAAAATGCTGAATACGATAACGATTTGTACAAAAGAAGATAAAATGCTGAATGCAATTATTAGTTAAGAATGCTAAACATTACAATGATTTACTGTAATGAAAGTTAGATGAAAATGTGATAACGATTTGTACTAAAGAAAATGAAATGCCGAATGCGATGATTACTTGAGAATGCTAAACATTACAACAATTTACGATAATGAAAGTTAGATGCAAATGTGATAATGATTTGTACTAAGAAAAACAAAATGCTGAATGCGATGATTACTTGAGAATGCTAAACATTACAACGATTTACGGTAATGAAAATTAGATGCAAAGGCGATGATGATTTGTACTAAGGAAGACAAAATCCTAAAGCAATGATTACTTAAGCATGTTAAACATTACAACGATTTACGCTAATAAAAGTTAGATGCAAATGCGATAACGATTTTTAATAAGAAAGACAAAATCCTACAGTGGTGATTACTTAAGAATGCTAAACCATATAACGATTTACGCTAATGAAAGTTAGATGCACAGGAGATAACGATTTGTACTAAGGAGGACAAAATCATAAAGCGATGATTACTTAAGAATGTTAAACATTACAACGATTTATGGTAATGAAAGTTAGATGCAAATGCGATAACAATTTGTATTAATGAAAACAAAATGCTAAATGCGAGGATTACTTGAGAATGCTAAACATTACAACAATTTACGATAATGAAAATTAGATGCAAAGGCGATGACAATTTGTACTAAGGAAGACAAAATCCTAAAGCGATGATTACTTAAGAATGCTAAACATTACAACGATTTATGCTAATGAAAGTTAGATGCAAATGCGATGATGATTTTTAATAAGACAAAATTCTAAAGCGGTGATTACTTAAGAATGCTAAACCATATAACAATTTATGCTAATGAAAGTTAGATGCAAATGTGATACCGATTTTTGATAAGGAAGACAAAATTTTAAAGCGGTGATTACTTAAGAATGCTAAACCATATAGCGATTTACGCTAATGAAAGTTAGATCCAAAGGAGATAACAATTTGTACTAAGGAAGACAAAATCATAAAGTAATGATTACTTAAGAATGCTAAACATTACAATGATTTTAAACCATTTACCTTATTTAATTGCAGCCCATCTAAAATGAATTGAGCATTTCCGCACTTGACATTTATTGAAGCTCACTCGTCGATCATGAGAAAACCACAAATCGCAAAGCCACATTGAGGACACAAAACGATAATATGCTCACAAGTTCAGGCCAACAAAAACAATATATTAGTAAGACTACAACCTTCAACGAGCTTAGTCCACAAGCACTAAATATGTAATAAACAAATACCTGAACAAATGATCAAACCCTCCTATGTTTTTCGTACCCCTACTCGTAGGTAAAGTTGACTGTACAAGTGTGCGAGCATAGCAACACCCCATGCCCAGTTGTCGACTTCATCTAAGTCTTCCAGGAACTGCAGCCACAAGTAACTAATTCTTGAACCAGAACAATCGAAAAATAAAGTAAGTCCAAAAAAATAAATAAGTCGCACAACTCTTGGTCAGCTGCTCCAGATGCACTTGCAGCAGACCGACCTTCCAATTTATTACGGAAAAAATGAACTTTCATCGATGAGGAATTGCCTCCACCAGAAATACACTCATGACATTCCTCCATCGACATTCCTAGAATGGCCGTGCAATTATTCCTTGGGTTATAGTTTGAATCCCGTGTTAGGATAGTACTTCCATGGCACTTAAGACCCGTAATTCGTGCCATATCTTCTAGGATCATGGTCATCTCAAAACCCTCAAACTGGAACGTGTTCGTCTTATGGTTCCACTTATTGACCAAGTAGGTCATGGTGTTCCAACAATTTTCAAAATAATGTTGGTCCAGAAGGCCGTCAAAGTGCATCTTTTATAATCAATCATTCTGATATTCACTCAGCTTTTTGAACCACGATAGAACTACAGGTCATTGACACCGCCCTCTCAACTTTTCACCTGCTGCTTTACTTCTCTTTTAACCTGCCTGTAACACAAAATATCAAATCACAGTTAATCGTTATATATAGTAATCGCTATCGCAATAATCACTATACAAAGTAATCGCTATCACAGTAATCGCTATACAGAATAATCGCTATACATAATAATCGCTATACAGAGTAATCACTATACATAGCAATCGTTATATAGAGTAATCACTATATACAGTAATCTCTATACAGAGTAATCGCTATACATAATAATACCTATAACAATACACCGTGACATACAATAGCGATTAACGTACCTTGGTCACACTTTTCTCTTCTTTGTTTCCTTCCTTTCTCTGCTTTTGTACTTCTTCCTTCCTTTTGTCCTTCACAACCATCGTATATTTTTTTCTTTCTTGTTCCTTCTCTTCCTCGTCCTCCTTCTCCTTTGTTTTTCCTTCTCTTCCTCATCCTCCTCCTTTCTTTGCCTTTCCCTCTCTTCCTCGTCCTCCTTCTCTTTCCTTTATCTTTTCTTCTCTTCCTCGTCTGCCTTCTCCTTCTCCTTCCTTTGCCTTTCCTTCTCTTCCTCATCCTGATGCTTCTTCCTTTGCCTTTCCTCTTCCATCTTCATCATTTGACTTTCCTTCTCTTCCTCCTTCTTCTTCAATTGCCATTCCCTCTCCTCCTTATTTTTTTTTTGCCTTCCCCACTCCTCTGCCTCCTTCTTCATTTGCCTTATCCTCCTTTGCTTTTCAAAAAATTCTTGCTTCATCAGTTCCATTTCCTCCTCCTTCTTCTTCTTCAACTGCCTTTCCCTCTCCTCCTCCTGCTTTTTCCTTTGTCTTTTCTTCTCTTCCTCGTCCTCCTTCTCCTTCCTTTGCTTTTCTCTCTCTCTCCTCCTCCTCCTTCTTTTACCTTTGCTTCTCCTTATTCTTTCTTTGCTTTTTTCTCTCCTCCTCCTTCTTTTGCCTTCGCTTCTCCTCATTCTCCTTATTCTTCCTTTGCTTTTCCCTCTCCTCCTTCTCCTCCTTTTTCCTTCGCTTCTCTTCCTCCTTCTCCTTATTATTCCTTTGTTTTCCTCTATCCTCTACCTCCTCATTCTTTTGTCTTGGTTTCCTTTGCTTTTTTTCATTATCTTCCTCCTTCCTTTCATTTTGCTTGTCTTCGTCAACCTTCTTCTTCTTTTTCATCATTGGATTATCATCTTCAATATCTGACGGTTTAGGCTTTGATCTATACTTTACCAGCAATTGCTCCCTTTCTTTATCATTCTCAATCTTCATTATTCTGTAGTACGCTTCTACTTGCTCATACAAAGCATACTCTTGAACGATTATGTCAAGAGTTTTCCCCGCTGACGATGAAGAGTTTCTTCTCTTAGAAACGTAAGCCATTGGTAACCTGCACAACACAAAAACTTACCGAGATGGCAAAGGGTGCTTCGGCGAAAGAAGATGAAGCGTTAGAGTTTTTGTGGAACATTTAGGGAAAAATATTGTAAAGAACTCCTTTTATAGCCAAGGAGTTTAATACTTATGGGACCCGCCAAAGATTTTTTGGCGGTTCACGTTTTTGGCGGTTCACATCTTATAATAAAAGATTTTATAATGATGTCGTTGTCGGCCACAAAGATCTGCCTTTGCTGTAAAAATATTGTCATAGTATAACGCAATCGGATATTCAAATATCATACAAATCGATATGAAAATTACTGTTGATAGCTTACAAATTGATATTAATAATAATACAATATCTTAAATCCATATTAAGAATCAACATAGAAATCAATATTAAGATTCAGAACAATATCTTAAATCGATTTAAAAATTTGTATTGATATCTTAAACATCGATATTTAGAATCAAAACAATATCTTAAATTGATATACAGAATCATGATAGAAATCGATATTACGAATCAAAACAATATTTTAAATCGATATTAAGAATATTATGCGATATGTATATCGATGTGTAAGATATTAGGTATTTTCTAGTATCGATTTTTAAGATGTTATACCATGTATTGTCCTATCATGACCTACACAATGACGTCTATGTCTGCCACAACTGGATGAAAATCGCAATTGGCATGAGTACAAATCGCGATACAATTGCATGGACAAATCGTTGTCTCATCTAGCCTTCAAATTTACACCTCATTTAGGGTTTAGGGTTTAGGTATAATGTTTAGGATTTAGGTTTAGGGTTTAGGGCTTAGTGTTAGGGTTTAGTAAGATATGACATAATTTGTAAATCCCTTTCTTTATCATTCTCAATCCTCATTATATAAATCATAAATCATAAATCATTGCTACTTTAAATGTATAAATCATAAATCATTAAATATATAAATTGTTGTTGCTTTAAATGTATAAACGATTTATACGTATAAAGACTATGAACTATCATGATTTGCCTTTACGAGCTTTGTCTAAGCGAACGGTACGTTCCATCATGATTTATAAAATGACTGATTCATAAATGGCGAAAAGAAAACTAAACAAATCACGGTTTGCTTTTACGAGCAATGTCTATGTGAACGATATGTCCTATCGCGATTTACACACTGACTGACTCATAAAAGAAGGAAAAGAAAAACAATAAACAAATCGATACGATGTTTATACTTAGTAAACTACAAATCCTGACTTAGTAGCAAATCGATATCACTGTATGATAATTGATATAGCGATTTGCTTAATACCGATTGTCCTTTTGTGAATTAATTTTATGAGCTTTGTATATGTGAACATGTCCTACCGCGATTTATACAATGACTGATTTATAAAAGTCAAAAAGGAAAATATAATAAACAAATCGACATGATGTTTAGGCATAGTAAAATATAAATCGAGTTAACTTCAACGATATATTACAACCATATTCATTACAAAATATATGAGTGTTTCACATTCTTTGCTTCTCATGCAAATATCCTCAGCTGAACATTCTTTGCTTTTAGAGTGCTGCACATTCTTTGTTTTCAGAGATCCTCCAATGTTATCACTCCTGGCACAGAGTTCATATTCCAGCTAGCAAGAGCTCTAGAGAGATATATATTCGATCGGCACATAGAATCACTTTGCAGCAGAAAATTAGCGCACTCTTGAGAATATGCTTCACAAACTTCAGCTCAGGCACTCACCGCTAGAAGGAACCGATTCTATGTGCATATTTGTCATGAAGTATATCGAAGGTAGGCAGATATTTTTTCAACTACGAATTATGGTTTGCGAACAATGGAAGGTCTGACAGTAGGAATAGATCAAATAGATGAACATCAACATCACCCTCTGTCTATCATGCAGAAAATTTGTACGTGCTTGCTCCGGTATGACAACAATGATTGAAGATGATTATAGTCGTTATATTCTACGTAAGCTTTGATATACTTTATGATAAATACGCAATAGTCATATATGTCATGAATATATCGATGTATACATAGAAGATAACAACCATAATCATCATCAAAGATTATAAAAATCTTTCTTCACTGTGTGAAACAACTACGTTATCAACATCAAAACACATCTATCAAGCACAAGTAGAAGGAACATAGAAAAACAAAGAAGAAAGAAAAATACAAGGGAGAAGAAGAAGAAGAAAAAAAAGAAGGCGAAGGAGAAAAAAGAAGAAGAAGAAGTTGCGCTGTTGCAAAAAAAATGATAAATAGATTAGGGTTTTAGACATGGACAATGGGTCGGGTTAGGTAGGGTTTTACATAGAATAGGGTTTTGTGCACATATACACAAATCGACACGATGTTTAGACATAGTAAAGTATAAATCAATTTACAACTTGATAACTATTAAAAAGTTGCAAATCACTATCACTGTTATATAGAAGAAGTGTTCTATCATGATCTGTATAGCAACAGACATTAAGTTAAAGTTGCAAATCGTTATCATTGTTTTATAGAAGAAGTGTTTTATCAAGATTTGTACAACAACGGACCTAAATCAGAAACGATTTGTCCTATCGCGATTTGCATTTACGAGCTTTGTCCATGTGAACGATATCCTATAGCGATTTGCTTTTACGAGTATTTTCTACGTGAAGCATATGCTGTATCACAATGTACCTAATGATTGATTCATAAAAGGCGGAAAGGAAATAGTTGTAAATAAATCGACACAATGTTTAGACTTACTAAAGAACAAATCGACACAATGTTTAGGATTTAGGATTTAGGGTTTAGGGTTTCGGGGTTTGGAGTTATGGTCTAGGTTTTAGGGTTTAGGGTTTAAGGTTAAGGGTTTAGTAATTTATTAAGGGTTTAGAGTTTAGTGTTAGGGTTTAGTAAGATATTAAGGGTTTAGGATTTAGGGTTTAGGTTTAGGGTTTAGGGTTAGGGATTAGGGTTTAGGTTTAGGGTTTAGGGTTTAGGTTTAGTAACAAATCGACACGACGTTTAGACTTAGTAAATTGCAAATCAATTTACAACTTTATAACTATCACGATTTGCTTTTACGAGCATTTTCTACGTGAACGATGTTACGACAATGAAGTCGTACACAATACTTCAAATACAAGGTTTTGATGATGAACAAGTGAATCAACTGCATTTCAGCTAAGGCAATGAAGAAAGATGACAATAATTGAAGAATTCGATGAAGAATCTTTGAACACTAGTGTGCAAATATAAAATTCATTAAATGTCTTTGATTCTTGTAAGAGTCTTACTTAGAGTGCATATTTTGATTGCATTTCACTTAAAAATTCTTTAAATTTTTTTTTCTAAAAGAACCTTTTATGAAAATCATTTTAGAAAACTCTTTACTTAATTTTTCATGTTAAAATTTTGAATTAGTCGACTAAAGGTTTTATCAGTCGACCGGACAGATGTGTGTTTTCAGAAACTTTAGTAGAAATCGACTGAAGGTTTATCAGTCGACCAGACAGAATGTGTATTTTCAGAAAATTTAGCAGCAGTCGACTAAAGGTTTTATCAATCGACCGGACAGAATGTTTGTTTTCAAAAAAATTTAACAGCAGTCGACTGAAAGGTTTTTCAGTCTATTGATGATATTATTAGTCGACTAACTTTTTATTTAGTCAACTAAGTTTCAAAACTTCAGATTTTCAAACGGCTATGATAAACACATTAGTCGACCGACGATAACTGTCAGTTTGCTAATATTTGATATCAGTCGACTAACTACAGTTCTAGTTGACTAATTTTGTCATTTTTCTGTAACTTTTAAAAGGCGTGTCTTTTCATTTTTTAAACATTTTGATCATTCAAAAGTGATTGTTTTGACACCCTTTCATACCCTCAACGTATGAAATCTTTCAACTATAAATATGAGTGCATTCCACACTCAAAAACATCAAATCTAATCAAATTACATTGAATTATTCTTTGCTTTTCACTCATATTTGTTTTCTCAGTCACTTGATATTTTCACTCCAGTTTTTCACTTAAATTATTTTAAGAGACAGTGAATTCGTGAGTTGAGTATTTCAACAACCTCAAAAGCCAATTGCATTCCATTTGCATTCATAAGAAGGGCTCGTAGGTTGATTGTAAGTTGATTATTTCATTTTTCTGTAAAAGGAAAGGACTCCTTGGTTTAAAGGAGTTGTTTACTTTAAGTAGGGTTGTTACTGAAAGTGAGACCAGATTTGGTTTGTATGTTCTTATGTTTACACAAGGTTGATAGTGGACATCTCAAGTAGGTTTTGCTTGGGGACTGGATGTAGGTTTGAAAGACCGAACCAGGATAAATTCTTGTGTTCTTTATGTGATTGCTTTGCGAATTTTAAAATCCTTCAAAATTCTAAAGACGCTATTTAAAAGCACTATTCACCCCCCCTCTAGTGCTCGTTGCCTCGATCCTATAGCACTTTCAAACGATATGTCGTATAACGATTTACTTGATATCGACTCATAAAAGGTGGAAAGGAAAAACAATAAACAAATCAACACGATGTTTAGACTTACTAAAGAACAAATTGACATGATGTTTAGGGTTTGGGGTTTAGGATCTAGGGTTTAGGGTTTCAGGTTTAGGGTTTATGTTGTAGGGATTGGGGTTTAGGGTTTAGGGTTTATGATTTAGGGTTTAGGGTTTAGGGTTTAGGGTTTCAGGTTTAGGGTTTATGGTTTAGGTTTTAGGTTTTAGGTTTTAGGGTTTAGGGTTCAGGGGTTATGGTTTAGGGTTAGTGTTTAGGGTTTAGGGTTTAAGGCTTAGGGTTTACTAATATATTAAGGGTTTAGTGTTTGCCGTTAGGGTTTAGTAAGATATTTAGGGTTTAGGGTTTAGTGTTTAGGGTTTAGGGTTTAGGGTTTAGGGTTTAGGGTTTAGGTTTAGGGTTTAGGTTTAGGGTTTATAGTGAGGGTATAGGGTTTAGGTTTAGGGTTAGATATTTGTAGTATGTAATTGAAACCTATGCATGAGGAATAACAATTGTAGTGACATGAGGTATCCATTTGCGTGTTCAAATCGTTGCTCATTTGGGGTTAGTATAAATCACTATTGCATCAAACGTATAAATCATTCTTGCTTTAAACGTACAAATCGTTACTTCAAACTTACAAATTGATGTAGAAATCACACCCTTCATAAGTACATATCGTTGTAACATTTGGGCTTCAGCAGTAAACTTCGTTGTACGATTTAGCAAACTTACAAATCTTGGTAACTTTATATATCATAAATTGCTACTGCGTTAAATGTATAAATCATTGCTGCTTTAAACGTATAAATCATAAATCATAAATCATAAATCATAAATTGTGTCAATTTGTCTTTGTTACCAAAATATGTGTCATTCATTTATAAAAGAAACATCGTTTCACATCTCGCTCTTTGTCAAAAATCGATATGCCTTGTGAGACCTATATTCTGGTTGACGATTTATGAGATTTACGCAATGACGTCTATGTCGGCCACAATGATTTACCTTTGTATAAAAAATTTTGGAATAGTATAACGCAAATTGCAGTTGTAGTAATATACTATCGATTTGAGAGATATTGTTTTGTTTGTTAATATCAATTTGTAAGCTATTATGTTTATGTTTAACGTAACGATTTGTAATATGAATAAGCGATTATGCTGAATTGTCGTATCGATTTATAGTATATTATGCGATATGTACATTGATTTGTGTGTTCAAATCGTTGCTCATTTAGCGATTTCTATTAAAATTGTTGTACATTATTTGAAGTATGAATCGTTGTAAATAAATATTATGTGTTTGCTAGTGTCAATTATTATGATATTTGTCGGATGAATCACGTCAAAACATGCTATTACTATAAATCATTACTTTTATTGGCATGGTAAATAATAACTCAAAGATCATTACAAATAACTGAATGGCATTGAATGTTGAACAAAGTTTACAAAGTTTGTATACTAAGTTAATAAACTCCAATTTATTACACTCCTCACGAGTGATACCTTATCATGCTTCCAACCACCTTATCGTGCTTTGTCATGCTTCCAACCACCTTTCCTTTGGCAGGGTCAACCCATTCTTTGTAAAGATCTTCAATTATTTCTCTTTGATGATTATGTACAACCATTGTGAATGAGCTCGTTTGCTTGCAAAGGATATGTGGTATCTGACCCTTGATACAGAGTTGTCAGAACTTCTGCAGAAAAACATAAAGCTACCAGCTGCAGAGTATACTTTTGAATATGCACTTATTGATTTAATATCTGATAGATCCTCAGTTGAACGACAAAGGGTGGTCTGACAATATACAACGGTAAAAGGTGGTCTGACAACAGACAACAGTAAAAGGTGCTTTGACAATAGAAGACGACAAAAGGTGCTCCCACGGCAGCAGACGACGGCAAAGGGTGCTCCTCCAGAGGTGTAAGGGTGATCCGAAATGGAGAGGGTGACATATTTTGAGGTTGAGACTCTTCAAGCAGAGGTGTTTACTGCTTAGGGCGAAAACAAAAGGTTATCCTCCATTTTTTGGCTGGAGGACCTTTTGGTACATTACTCGAAACATCGTTTCATGGCGCTAATGGTCGGAAAGGATACTTAAGTCTTTGCAAATGCACTGGACTTTGATGCTAAGTGATGCAGACACACACGGGGAAACGAGCCCCACGTGCTTACATACGTGGCGCTCATTCAGACCCGAGAACACGCACCTGCGTGTTTCGGGGGAAAACATATAACCTGCTTAGCATGGAGGAAGTTGCCTAACTTGTCACCTCTCTACCATTGTTTTGAGAGAATATTATTGCCTTTTTTCCGACTAGACCAAAGGAAAACACTCCATCACTGGCCTCACATTGGCAAGTCTTCATTTGGTAAAACCCTTGAGGTCCCTCTTGTCATCGTCTAGTACACAAAAGTTATTACTATTTTATTTATGATAATCGACTTCTATCTTTGCCCACCATGGCCGTGGCCACCTCTTGGTGCTTGGTGCAGTTTCTTGGGATTATAAAGCAAAAAAAAAAAAAACTTTTATCCTTGCCCACCACCATGGGGTGGTCCGCGTTGCCAGCCGCGGGAAGGGGGGTTTGTGAGGGTGTTGAGTTGAAGACCACGGATAAAACCCTGCACCCCGCTGACGTATGGATGTGTTTGTAGCTTTTAGAGGTAGGCCACGTAAGGCAGAGTGGTAGCGGGGCCCACTCGGGGTTTTCTCTTGCTTTGACGAGGGTTCCGTCATCCAAAAAAAACTTCTATCCATGGCTTGACAAGGGGCAACTAATAAACTTCACCAAGTTGACTAGATGTCACGAGTTCAAACCTTACAAGTGAATGCCATTTGCCATGAGACCACAGTTGGGTGTACTTAGTTGATAGGGGGATTAAGTATTATACCAATAAACTCACGAACAAGATGATTTTTACTTGATTAAAAAAAACGTGTATCCCCGTCATGACGTGAAGCAAGGATTAAGAGATACTAATGGTAATCATTCCAGCCAAGAAATTAGTAATTTTATCTGAGAATGGATTGGGCAATATATAATAAAGAAGTAAAGGACTGTCAACACTAGTACTGTACTTCAGGTGGGCAATGGCATTGTGCTCACGGTCTTCATGGAGTAATGGCCGATGAATTAGTAGAATTCTAAGAGCATACAGTAGTCTAAAAGTAAATAATGTTGGCATTCTATAACGGGTGACGGTTTGATGATACAAGAGGGGAGTAACGTATTAGGAGTCGGACAAATTGATCACATACCATTTTTTTTTAAATTGTCACCATTCATAGCCTTTCATCATCGTACAATCAGTGAGGCCCACCTGAAAAAGCTGATGTACACAAATATGAAGGCTACGGATGATGATGATTTCAAAACACAAAACATATGTATTTTGACATATCACCTGATATGATCTCCGTACTGATGGGTGAGGTGAGTTTTAGCTTTTGAATATCAATTAATTGAGTCTCTCACTCGAAGTATTATTTTGATACGTTATGTATGGAATATCGGGCATCTTTTTGGTATTCTTACTGACATGGATGATATATGGATAATGGAAAATTTAGAGAAATATTTTATGATTTTAGAGTATTTGGTTGCATTTGCATAAAAAATTCAAAGAAAACAAAAGTAATTTCATCTGGATTTTGTATGAGCTTAGAACATGCCTGAAAACACCAAAGGCATAATCATAATTTTGAAGATCTATTTTATGAGTTTTTGAAAATGTGGTTGCATTCATATTGAAATTTCGAGAAGAACGGTCTTCGTTTCATTGAAGTCGAAACAAGTTTGAAGTGCGCCTGACAAGTTCTGGGGCATTGTGGTAATTATGGGAATATTTTTGAGACAGTTATGACATGAGGGTCATAGTCATTCAAACCAGGTTGACTAGCTTAGTCAACTGTCTAAGGGATATGAATATCATTTTTAAATAATTGTCTTTTTAAGTTTTATTAGAATTAAAAACTAACAACTAATAATATTTTAGGATCTAGTTACACTAACCAAGTTGGGACCTAATTAGTGAAACTAAATCCCAACCATTAGTTAACCAAACCAAGACCAACTGGACTTGGATTGAATCTAACCAGGATCCAAACCAGATCCAGCCACCACATGTGCCCCCTTCCAACCAGTCCCACTGAGCCCAACTACCACCGAGCTGAGTGCGGTTTTGTCACCTGAGCTACCTGGTTCCACCACCACTGGGCTCCACTCGAGTTTTGCTACCACCACTTCGGTTCAGTCTGGCCAAACCTCGGCTTGACTCACCTGAGCTAAAGTCGTGGTTTGCACCTCCTCAGTTTGCCAGCCACACATGACCAAGACGCTCTAGTCATTGCTACATTCAGATCTTTGGTAGGTGCATCTTTACTTTGCACATTTCTTTTCTTGCAACACGAGAACTGATTCCTAATCCCTCGCTACATAAGTGAACATCGTCAGAGAACCACAGATATTTCAGAGAAAAATCCTCAAGGGTGGTTTTGGAATTTTTTGTTTCTCTCATGTTATCCAAGGTAGGAGACTCGATCTCTTTTCTCGTGGTAGCGACATGCGCAGGCACAATGCATGATTTAGAATGATATTTCTGAAATGTCTGAATTTGTATGTGTATCATGCTAATTGTTTTCATAAAATACATGAAATCATAAATGAACTAGTGGGGATTCTTACACATGTTGAAATTTGTTTGTTGTTGTACTATTCGCATGATGGAATGCATGTATGCATGCTAGAAATAAGTTTTGTATGAATTATGCATGTTGGAATAATTTTAGGAAAAATAGTTTCGTGTATACACGAGGAAAATGAAATTATATATTTCATCTACTGAAAAATGGTATTTTCTTAAATAGTTAAATTGGATTTTAAAGAAAAGCTTTATGTTTTAACTTGACAATTGTTTGAAAAGATTATTATTAAAATTAACAAAATATCCTGGTATAGCTTATCATTTCTTTTGAAAATTCAATGTTTCAATTAAAGTTTTGATAAACTATGAGTTTGGAGACACTTTTTTATAATTACGAAAGAGTTGCAAATTTAAGAAATTTTCGGAAAGGTCTTCTAAAAACTTTGGAAGCTGATATACTTTGGAAAAGGATTTCCTGCAATTTTAAAAGTGCATACTTTTCTGAAATGTTTTCAGACTCTGTGTATTCTTTAATAAAGTTTTTCGAAAATCTAATATTGGTAGATTTATAAATATTGTCTAAAAACTAGATTATTTATAGAGTTGGGGGATTTGTAGGTTTGTTTATGAAATTTTGAGGGGTGACAAATTCTTGCAAGGATTTAAAACTTTCTGTTTTCAAAAAAGTGTAATTGTGTTTCAAGGTGGTACTCAAAGTTGTGAAGAACAGGAATTGAGAATCAACCCCTGAATGTTTCACGATCTTTTGGGCATACCCGAGGGACAACTCCTGCTTCAGGGGAATCAACACTCATGGTGACTGAGTTAATATGAGTCAATTGTCGCAACCAGAATATGTTTTTTTTCTTTTGGTCTGAATTTTTATAAAGGCTGGTTAGCCTAGTCTTGCATGGATCAACCCTGACACAGGCTAAGGAACCTGTGTTTGATGTAATTTTGGGTTGAATGCATCAGTTGAGTTCAGTGGTCCAAAGAGAGACTCAAATCATGTTGAGATGCACGGTATGATACATGTGAATGAGATTATGATCTCAATTATAGATTTTTATATGATATTATTATGTATGAGAGCATGATTATGTGAAATATACATGTATATATATTGTATAAATATATGATTGGTTTATTAACATCATCATTAGGTTTTGCATATATCCCTAGATCTAGTAATTATGATCATGATAGATGTTTGCATATGGGTAGGTGGACTACACATCATGCTATAGGTTTTGTAAAAATGTTTGTTTTATAAATTTACCCCCTTAATAGTTGTGTTAGATGCTAGGAAATAGATTGTCTCAGGTATGAGCCTACTATGGATGGCATAGAGGCTGTGTCAAAGGTGGTTGGCAATATGAACTAGTTGAACATTATGTTGTTTGGGGCACAAAGGTGACTCCAAGTGTAAAACTAAGAGTTGACACAAGAAATTGATGATCTCATAAATTGGGAACTTGTTGGGCAAGGCCCTATGTACCTGAAAGGTACATTGAGAATTAAATTAATAATGAATGTTAATTAAGATGAAAAAAGTTTCACAGAAATTAAAGGATATGCCCTGAAAGATGGGGTGACCTATAAATGGACTGGGCTTGTTGAGCGAGTTAGTACCAACTCTGTGGGATGCTAAGTTGTCAATGAGTTCCTTCTCAGTGACTGTGGTTTTGGGGCTCTGTCTTGGTCACTGAGGGTGGACCAATTCCCAACCACAGTGACTTAGTGGACGAGGACTCTTGTTGGAGAAAATCTAGCTATGTACGCTAGGGGTAGTGTACTACGACTTTCAAAGAAAAGAAACACATTGACAAAGGGTTTTGGAGTCCTGTTGTCAGTATAATTCTGTGCTCATGGGACTATTAAAAGATATAATTTGCCAGTATTTTAAAATACACCCCATGTAGACCGGTAAGCCTAGAGCGGCTTGAGCAGTGATTTCCCATGGCGGGATGGTACTTGATATCAAAACAAGCAGTTGCGTAGCTAGGATTCATGTGAGGGGGGGGGGGGGGGGGGGGTCAACTAGGTGTGTAGCAAAAAAAAAATTGGTGTGATAGTCGGGGGTTCGGGGGCAGCACCCCCAGAAAAAAAAATTTTGAGATAAAATAAAAAATGGCTACAATTATTAATAAAAATCTATTTCATATGGACAAATCAAACTATTTGCTGCAGTCAGGGCTGGGCAAGGGCTGGGCTGGGCTAGGACTGGACTAAAAAGATGGATAAAAATCTATTTCATATGGAATCAGGGCTGGGCTAGGACTTTGCTTTTAAAAATATATATATATTTTTTAACTGTTTCGGGAGGCAGGACTCCGCCTTGCATCATATAGAGCAAAAGAGAAAGATTAATGAAACATTAATAAGCTATGTTCATGCATTTAGTTTATGCATATGTGTTGTTCTTCCTCTTAAATAGACGTGGAGTCGAGTCAGATCCCTCAAAAAATAGGGTGTTGGGACTCGTGTTAGGTCATAGACTTGGTTGGAGTTCAGTTGGGCCATGACCTATCCATTCGCTATCGTGATATGGGTGATCGAGTTTGCGGTAAGACAGTGGTTGGTCTAACCCTCTATAATTTTTTTTTAGGTACCCATGGGTAAATGGCATTGGTGGGATGGATGCAGAGGGCTTTGGATGCAGTGGAGCGAAACCTAGACTATTCTATTCTTGAGACCATAGTTACCTATTTTGGGTTTGTTGTATTGCTGTGCAAATGAGATTCTTACTTTTAAAGCATTTCCTTTCAATCACTTAGGTTTTAAAAATAGAGTTTCAAATATTGTCTTTTGCTGTATTAAAAAAAAAAACCTTTTAAGCAATGGTTCTTCCGCTATGTAAATCCCTTTTAAGTTATTCATTTAAAATAATATTGAAAAAAATGGCCCGATTGATTTTTGAGAGCGTTACACTGTATATGAGCCTCTTCAAATGGTGCTTAATGCTATTGATTTGTTGATCCCTATAAGATGCCGTCAGTTTATCTTTATTGAAAGGTAAAGAACATACAGTTGGTCTTGTTTTTAGTCACTTTTTAACGATGCAAGCCCCACTTTTCAAGAAAGTAGCTTTCCTTTGCATTCCTGCAGAGACAATACACCTACTTTGGAATCAACCAATTACTTTTAATATCTGCAAAGATCCACACAGACCATTATTCTTGCCAATGATGAGAATAATCAATCTTTAGAAACCAACCAACCAACTTTCAAATGGTCCATGTTTGATCTCACTCATGATCTTGTCCAAATATCCATTATATAGTAAGTTCGGTCGGCCCACAGAATATGTGCACGCAAATGACTCGTTTAATTTTCGTATCCACTGGGCCAACTCCTAAGAGTTCTAGCTTTGGACCACCCTCAGACACACACACCAATCTTTTTTAGGATGCTAACTCTCTTAACATTACTGGCTTGCACATCCTGCTGCACCGATATAAAGTGTGTCAACTATATATAGAGAGTCATTAGAATATGAGAATTACCAACCATGTTGATGTGATCGACATGGTGAATTTGCTAGGAATCAAATCTTAGATCGTGCATTTTTATGAAAGAATATACTTTTTGGATGCTTGAATAATAATGAAGAATATGACATAGATTTTAAAGCCTTAAAAATCTTGTTTATGCATCATGATCGATGATTCAAGAGCTAGTCCTTATAAAACCAAACATGCATGTAGACCACATCCATAAGGTTAGATTTAAGAGAAAAGAACAAAATACCATAAAAATTGCAGTTCACACAGTAGTTCACATTCTAGTCTCTCTCTCTCTCTATGTATATATAGTAGGGTGCATCATCAAACACTCAAAAAAATCTGAGGAAAATCAAATGAATTTGGATTGCTAATCGCACGGGATTTTTTTTTTAAGTGAAAGACTTTATATACCGCAGCTAAAGTATTTTTTTTTTTAAAACAGTTGTGCTAGCTTTTTCCGTGCATCCGATTCAAGTCCGATGAAAGGGGGTTCAATGATACCCCTTTCGTATATATATAGTGGTAACTACTAAACACTTTTATAGATAACCGCCCAACTAACTAGGCTTTCAAAGGGTCTTTCCATGTTTTCCTTAAATTTAATCATAGAGATGCATTCTGCATTCTTGATTTTATATGAATCGACTCTTGGGTCATCTAATTCAGATACGCAAGTAGGCTTTTATAAGGTTTAAAAAAAATGATGGTATAAGTTTTTTTAAATATTCAAGTCATAAAAACCTTTCAAAAGACAAATTAGTTGGGTGGTTAACATCTCTCTCTCTCTCTATATATATATATATATTCGTTAATGCTAGCTTAAGGAGAGATATTGGA
Source organism: Nuphar pumila (assembly GCF_984573655.1). Taxonomy (NCBI): domain Eukaryota; kingdom Viridiplantae; phylum Streptophyta; class Magnoliopsida; order Nymphaeales; family Nymphaeaceae; genus Nuphar; species Nuphar pumila. Next base: position 36,308,895 of record NC_143253.1, on the reverse strand, counting down.
AAGTTTATATTAATTAGTGGGGTCAGGCAATTGAGATTGAACTAGTGAGGTCAAAGGCATGAGTAAACACATTGTCTTTCAAGCGATAGTTGCCACACTTAGGATCAATTCCTTAGTACATGGGTATTCATGCAACTACGTTGCCAAGATACAACCGAGTTTTTGCCTTCTCGCGAATGATCAGACCACGCCCTGCACTAGGTGAGCCCAACAACCTCAACACGGACCACCTTGAACATTCTCTTGACTAGGTTTGAATCACCTATGGATCCTAGGTAACTGGGTGAAGATCCAAACTACAATTGGATATGGGTCAATCAGATCTGGATCCTAGATAGGAATTCCAAACGGTAATGGATCTAGATATTGAATAAGGATTCAAGCTATAAACGGATCTAGATCCTGGATAGGAATTTAAATTGTAACCAGATATGGATCCTGGATAGAGATCTAAACTATAATCAAATCTGAATCTAGATCTAAACTATAATCAGATCTAGATTCAAAATATAATAGGATCTGGATCTGAACCAAAACTCCAAAACAAAAGAGACAGAGCAGAACTCATGGGAGAGGAGAGAGAGCTCAAGAGAGAAGAGAGAAGAGAGTTGAGTAGTGAGGGATGAGAAATAAGGATAGGGTATTGGGTTTATATAGGCCCAGCCCACCAACCATAATAATGGCCATTAAAGGATCCTAAATGACTAGCCATAATGGGCTTGAGTTATTCAAACATCCAACTATAAAAACCCAAATGGCTAACCAGAGAGAGGCGCCTAAAATGGACCAAAAAGACAAGAACTAGGTCTGAAATAACTTTGCCAGATAGAAGATAGTCCAAGATAAGATTAGAAGTCAACATGGTTAGGAGGCTATGGACCGTTTGAACTCTTAATGCTTATGCAAAAATATTTGGCAAAGTTCAAAATGGATCCAGATAAGATTAAAAAAGATTCAAGTTAAATATAAATATAAATATAAATATAAATATAAATTATTTGTAATCTAAGATCCAATGTTTGTTCAAGCCCAAAATCTAATGCCCTTGAGGGTCATGCCCTCTAAGACACTACTGATCATGCATATATTTCACATTTTATTCATTCAATTTTATACATGATCTGTTGAAAAGTCATGTTAAAAACTTGGTCTTATCGGTATTTTTGAGAAACTATATTTAAATTAAAAATAAAGAAAAAACCATGTTTTTAAATACTTTCCTACATTTTTTGATGTTTAATTTTATTTAGAACTTTTTAATTAGTATTCTAATTAACTTAGAAGTGTTTAAGTCATATTTTATTTGATTTAGGAGAGGTAGTTTTGGAAAACATGTTTTTTTCAAAAGCACTATTTTGAAATTTTTGAAAATAAATTAGAGTTTTCTGAAAAAACATGTTAACCTAATTCTCTTAATATAAATAGTATGTATTCAGCATGAGGAGATGTTTTTCTCTTCCTATAGCATGCACCCCCTCTCTCTCTCCTCTCTGCCTCCATTTCTTTCTTTCTCCCCCTTGTTCGATCGACCGGTTGCCTACCTCTTTCTTCTTGCTTCTTATGCTTTTCACTCTTTCTTCTAAACTTCATCGTCGCTGGTTCCTTGCATCCCCTTTGTCGAAGAGAGAGCAGAGTTCATTCGGTTGCAGCGGGAACAACCACCCATCCGTCAAAGGTAAGCCGAAAGGTAAACTTCTTCTCCCCGTTCTCTTTACGTTTTTTTTTACATTTAGATTAAGTTTTCGTATCATTGTGAATAGCGCATGTTTCTTTTTGTTTCGTTGAAGTAGCTTAGAAATAAAATTTTATTAGATTCATATCTGTGGTTTGTCATCATTGAGTCATTTATTATTCAACCTGCAAAAGAAAAAAAAACTAATTAGTTTTGTTTAGAATAGCATGAACCAGCGGTTCACACTTTTGACATTAATCACACACCATAGTGAATGACATCAAAACCGTGATATGATTTTTCTTTGGTTCAGAATTTTAATTTCAGTTTATTCAATATTATTTTGGGTGTGTTAATCTAATATATTGCCGCAATAGTGTTCAGTTTTCTTAGTAGTATAGTGTAGCATTTTTACATAGTTCACGTTTTCGCTGTTATAGTTAGCTAAATTTAAATTTTTGCAGTAGTTCTTGAAATTAGAATTAAGTTTGTTTATTTTAGATTATAGCAGCATCATTAGGTGGTTAATATTGAGTTTTGCTTTAGGTGTAACATTTTTTGATTGATTTAGGATATTTGATATTTAGTATAGTTAAGTCAATGAATAATTTAGTTCATGTTTTTTTTAGTGGTTGTAGTTTTTATTACAGCATTAGGCTATGTCTTGAATTAACTACATTAGTAAATTAGTTTACTTAGATTGTTTCATGTTCTTGTTTTCTTGATTAGTTACTTTACAATTTAGTTAATTTAATACTTGTCAATTTTTTCCTTTTTGAAGAGTTAGTTAATGTTGATCCAATTAGTTAGTTTATTTCATGCTTAGATACTATTCACATTTTCTTTTGGTAATTAATTAGCTTAGTGTGTTTCTTTCATTTGATCTTAGTTTGTTTCATAAACTGTTTCTTAGGTGTTAGTTAGTTTGTTTTGTTAATTTGTCTTTTAGTAGTTAGTTGTCATAACTTAATTCTTGTTAGTTGGATAGTTAGTTTTACTATTTTGACTTGTAGTAGCTTGTTATGTCATTTTAGTTTACTTCATGCTTTTATGAATTTTCTTCATACTAACATTTGATTTTTGTATAGTTTTCTTTCTTATTTTGTGTTTTATCTTTTTATTCTTGTAGGGAAGCGTTTAGATGTGTGGTGAGCCCTAAAATGTACCATAAAAGAGCCCTCTGAGGTCCCCTCAAAAGGCCCCTCAGGGATCCAAAGATCAAGAGATAAGCTAGCAGATAGAAGAAGAAATAAAGGGACAAGAAGCTCAAAGCACTGAAGACCTTTTTTTTCTTTTTAGATTAGGTTTTTATTCTATTTAATTCAATTCAATTTGGGTTTGTAATAAGGAACTTTATTTTTATTTGTTTAAGCCTTTTGCAGAGGCAACACTCTCATTTAATTAATTAATTTTTATTTGCAAGATAATAAAGCGTAGTTTAGCTTTTCTATGGAATACAAAGTATTTTCCCATTCCCTAAGATCGACCGAGACTTCACCACTGGTGCGAGTTGGTTTTTATGTTTTGATGCACGGTTTGCACAAACATTTTATTGGAAATATATTTTTCAAAAAAATCTATTAAAAAAGTTGCATCAAATTTTTAGCACTATTGTCGGGAAAGGATGATTGAAATATGAGTATTCACTTTATTGCCTCTTGTGTATTCTCATTTTACTTAGGATTGTTAGTTTCTTTTCTGCATACTATTTAGGATTGCTAGTTTATTTTCCCTATTCCTTAACTAGGATTGATAGTTTGCTTTTGTATTTAAGATTTTTAGAACCACGTTGCTTGTGAGCCCTAGAAACTAGTTTACTTTTCCTGCATGACCCACCTATTAGGTTTCTCCTTAGGAGGTGACTATGCACGATTGGTACCGTGCTTATAGTTTATTTTTTTGCAAAATATATGTTTGGGTACAAGTGAGTGGTGCGTGTTTACTGCTTTTTAGTTTTCTTTTTCTTTACCTGCTTTGTGGTTTGTTGTAGTTTGACTACTCTTCACGTTAGGTAGATAGAAAACCAGTTTCTTAGGACGGTTATTGTGCTGGTCTACCCTCAAGTGCATGCAAGGTCGATGCTCGCTTGACCTCAAGCTTATGAAGACTTTAGAGGACCCTGAGTTCCTCGTTAGGTGAGCCTGCAGACCCGACCTCATGGCTAAGGATCAATAATTGACCCATCCCCTTAGGAAGTACTTTATTCTCAATGTTTACACTCTTGTCTTCTGCATCACGAGACCTGATGTAGGAGCCAATCATTTTGAGATCAAGGCTAGTGTCATTCAAATGTTACCATCATTTTACGACATTAGTAACGAAGACCCCTATCGTCATCTCAATGAGTTTCTCAAGATCTATTCTACGCTGCGGATCAATAATTTTGGAGATGACGCGTTGAGGTTAACGTTGTTCCTTTTCTCCCTCAAAAGACAAAGCCAAGCATTGGCTGAAAAGAGAGTTCTTAAAATGAATCAATATCGAAAAGCCATCACTAGCTTTTCACAAATTGATGGATAAATATTTCATGAGACATGGAAGAGGATGAAAGATCTTCTCCGAAAGTGTCACCACTACTAGGTGCCCCATTGGCAACTGGTGCAATATTTTTATGACAGGTTGACTGAGAAGAACCGTTAAATAGTTGATGTTGCCTGTGGGGGCACCTTTATGTTGAAGAGTGAGGATGATACGTGGGCCCTGTTTGAGACCCTGAGTGAGAATTCGATACACCACGCTTCAGCCTCATGATCTGAGAGGGCTACACCTGACCTTGTTGGAGCCAAAAAGGCTGGTATCCTCGAATTAGGGACAAACCTTAAGTTACATAACAAGGTCAACCTTCTGACCCAGAAATTAGATCAGTTGTTGTCGAATCTCTCTCCAGACATGCAGGTGTGTGTTGTGTGCTAGCCCAACACACCATGTCTTTGACTGCCCCGTGGTGCCGCAGTACCCTAAGTTTGTCCAAAAGCAAGTTCAAATGGTGCAAGGTTTTTTCAAGCCTGAACCTAACCCATTTTTTAATGCCTATAATCCAGGTTGGCGTAACCATACCAATTTTTTATGGAGAAATCCACAAGTCCCCCCCCCCCCATCCCTTCCCAGAACTAACCTAGGCAAGGCAGTTATGTGCTTGATTTTCAGCAATCTAGCTATGCTCCAGTCCAGCCTTTCTATAGTTAGCTTCCATCCCAAGAGCCTGCTTCTAGCCAGTCCTTCGAGGACAAGATGCGGTAAGCCTTCTCGGACCTTAAGGCAAACTTGAGTTCGCACACGTAGTCCATTGTGAAACTTGAAACACAGATGGGACAACTCGCTGAGGTGCTTAGTAGGCGAAGCAAAGATGCATTACCTAGCTAGCCATTGGTTAACCCTAGGGGTAAGGAGATGATACATGGCCTACATATGACAGATGCCCATCAAGAGCAGGCTCAAGCGGTTATAACCCTTAAGAACGAAAAGCAATATAGAGCGAGGGAGGCTGTAGAAGAAAGTGAGAAACCTAGTGAAAAGCAGTCAGTCCCTACTGACATACCTAAAGAAAGCGAGAGGGATCCCCCATCTGAGCCTTCTAAGTCATATATCCCCAAAGCCTCCTTTTCTGAGGCGTTAGAGAGATCGAAGTCGTTCGACAAGTAGGGAGTGAATATGCAGGAGATGCTTGTGATATTCAAGCACGTTCAGATAAACCTTCCCTTGCTAGATGTCATCCAACAAGTCTTTGTATACGTTAAGTTTTTGAAGGAGCTTTGTACGCACAAGAGGAAGTTGAGGTCCCATATGTCAAAGATCTATCTTAGTGAGCATGTGAGTGTGATGCTACAACACCAAACCCCACCAAAGCTCAAGAACCTAGGGGCTCCTATTATTTTGTGTGTCATAGGAGACATCACTGTTGAGCATACCTTGCTCAACCTTAGGGCAGGTGTGAATATCTTGTCAAGTTTCTTTTATGACAAATTCAGACTAAAGGAGATGAAGCTGACACCTATGACTCTGCAGCTGGCAGACAAATCAATCAAGGTCATGCAAGGGATTCTTGAAAATGTTCTGGTCAAGATGGAAGACTTCTACTTTTATGTTGACTTTATTATCTTAGATATGAAAGGAGTGGATGATATAAGGTAGACCACCATCATTTTATGTCGCCCCTTCATGGCCACCGCCAATGTGTGCATCAATTATCGCACAGGCGCCATGAATGTTTCATTCGACAACAGGAAGATGAGACTAAACATTTTTTATGTCACGATGAGCCTTGTAGGCGATGAGGCTTCCTTCAAGGTCGATCTTATTCAAGACCTTGTAGAAGCGGAGTACATTTGGACATTGAGTGATCCACCTAAGGAGGAGAAGGATGAATCACTCGAGGTAGATTGCCTTGGATTGATTGATAGACGGTTAGGTGAGCTGAATTGGACCTGGCACTTCGAACCACTCCCTAATTTATAAGAGAAGCATGTCCGACCTTCCATTAAGAGTCCACCCAAACTTAAGTTAAATCCCTTATCGGCTTCGCTTAAGTATGTCATTTTAGGCAAGGATCAGACTCTCTCTGTCATCATTTTTGTAGACCTGATTGACACTCAAGAGTGGTTTGTCGTCATTGAGTCATTTATTATTCAGCCAGCAAATGAAAAAAAAAGAAAGAAAAAAAATTAATTTGTTTTTTTTAGAGTAGCATGAACCAGTGGTTCCCTCTTTTGACGTCAATCACACACCAAAGTGAATGACGTCAAAACCGTGATCTGATTTTTCTTTGGTTCAAATTTTAATTTCAGTTTATTCAATATTATTTTGGGTGTGTTAATCTAATATATTGCCGCAATAGTGTTCGGTTTTTTTAGTCGTATAGTGTAGTGTTTTTACATAGTTCACGTTTTCTTTCTTATAGTTAGCTAAATTTAAATTTCTGAAGTAGTTCTTGAGATTAGAATTAAGTTTGTTTATTTTAGATTATAGCAGCATCATTAGGTGGTTAATATTAAGTTTTGCTTTAGGTGTAACATTTTTTTATTGATTTAGGATATTTGATGTTTAGTATAGTTAAGTCAATGAATAGTTTAGTTCATGTTTTTTTTGTGAAAATCTCTACAAAGAGACAATACGCATACAAGCACAAATACCTTGCACGAAGGCACTCTCACAACACTTGAACAAAATACGCAAAAAAGGATAAATGTAGCAAACATGCACTAAGGCATGTATTTCATAAAATAGCAAATGCTTGAGACTCTCAAGCTTATTTTACAACAAGGGGGAACACCCCTATTTATACAAGAGCAAAGGGGTGCAAAGGGGGGCTCCCCAAAGGAGTCGTTGGGGGCCCCCCAACGACTCTATTGGGGGGACCCCCAATGCACCTTTTATAAAATAAAAGGAAAAAATAAAATTAAAGAAAGAATTACAAAAAAAGTAAAAAAGAAATACAGTATATTCTAAATGGAATATGCGCAAAATGTGAAATGACAGGAATACCCTTTTTGGGTAAAAGAGAAAAAGGAAAAAATATATAAATATATATACTTATATATAGAGATACGTATACATATAATATATGTATATGTATCTCTATGTATATAAGTGTATATATTTATACTTACAATAATGTTTTTGAGTATACATTTTAACACCCCCCCCTCAAACTTACGGTGCGATAACCGCAAGTTTGTCAAGAAGGAAATGAAATCTGGGCAAACAAAGAGCTTTTGTGAAGAAGTCTGCAAGCTGATACTCAGACGTCACGTATGGTAAATCAATGACCTTCTTCAAGTATTCTTCCCTGACATAATGGCAGTCCATCTCTATATGCTTTGTTCACTCGTGAAAGGTGTGATTTTTGGCAATATAGATTGCACTTTTATTGTCACAACATAGCTTTGTTGGCTCTCTGATAAGCACTCCCATATCTTCCAAAATGCATCGAATCCATACAATTTCCATGGTAGTGGATGTCATGGCTCTGTATTCAACTTTGGTGGATGACAGAGAGACCTTTTGTTGCTTTTTGCATTGCCATGAGATCAAGGACTCACATAAGAAAACACAAAAGCCAGTGGTGAAGTGACGGTTACTAGGGTCACCTCCCCAATCTGAGTCAGTATAAGCAAGTAATTTTAATTCAGAGGAAGAGGATAGAAATACTCCCTTGTTCATTGTTCCCTTCAGATATCTGATGATGCGAAGGACAACACTCATATGAACGGTTGTAGGAGCGTGTTGAAACTGGCTGGCGATGTGTATAGCATGAGACAAATCAGGTCGAGTAATGCTAAGGTACATTAAAGAACCTACCAACTGCCTGTAAGGAGTAGGATCAGTTAGAGGAACTCTGTAGTCAATCTTCATTTTTTATCCCACGACTTCAGGAGTCTCGCATACTTTGTCATCAGAAATTCCTGATCTGTCAATAATCTCACAAGCAAGTTTAGACTGAGATAGAAAATAACCACGTTGCGAATAGGCAACCTCAATTCCAAGAAAATATGTCAGAAAACCCAAGTCTGACATCTCAAATTTTGAAGTCAAGACAGACTTAATACCCTTGACTCCTTGAACATCATCACCTGTAATTAGCATGTCATCAACATAGAGTAATAGAATCACAATTTCTGCATTAGATTTTCTAGTAAATAGAGCATTATTAGTATAATATGAGGAAAAACCATTTTCCATCATTACACTTGTAAACCTGTCATACCAAGCTTTGGGGGGCTGTTTCAAGCCATAGAGGGCCTTGCGAAGGCGAAGAACTTTGTCTTTAGGAATCTTCATGCCTGGTGGGGCATCCATGTACACTTCTTCGTTAAGATCACCATTTAAAAAAGCATTTTTCACATCCATTTGAAAAATGTTCTAATTTTTAATAGATGCAATAGTAATAAGACATCTAACCGTAACCATTCCAGCTACAGGAGCAAAGGTTTCTTCATAATCAATTCCATATTCTTGCCCATATCCTTTTGCGACTAAGCGAGCTTTATACATTTCCAAAGATTTGTCGCTCTTAGTCTTAACCTTAAAAACCCATCGACAACCTATAGTTTTCTTTCCTATTGGTAGAGTTTGGAAATCCCAAGTTTCAGCTCTTTTAAGAGCATTAAGTTCATTTTGCATAGCTTTTTGTCATTCTATACATTTTTTAGTTTCTTCAAAATTTCTTGGTTCAAAATAAGAATGAATGGCACTAAGACAAGCCCTATATCGGGGTGAAAAGGAATCAAAAGAGACAAAATGAGTTGGAGGGAGTTGGAGGTCTCCTATTCCTCTCAGATCTTCGGTGATCGAGAGCAGGAACAAGCTCACTATATTAATCAATAGCACTTCTAAAGGTGTCTTGGTTTCTACGTGAGTAGGTTATTGGATCACTTGAAATTTTGTTTTCTTGTTCATTGAGTGGGTTATGTTCTTCAACATCATCATCAATTTCCTCATCATGGTTTGATGATACATCATCATCACTAGATATATCATCATTACTAGACAATAAGTCAAAAAGGAAGGAGTAATCAGAATTTTCTTGTTGAGAAACATTTTTTTCAAATCTACTTTCATTTTCTAAAAAAGTTACATTTCTAGAGACATATAACTTATCATCTCGAAAATCATAACAACGAAACCCCTTTTGAGTTTCGGAATATCCAAGAAAGGCGCAGGGGATAGCTTTGGGAGAGAGCTTGTCATTTTTATCCGTAAGTATAAAACACTTACACCCAAAAACTCGTAACCTATTATAATCAGGTTCAAGCTTATATAAAATCTCAAAAGGAGATATTTTTCCTAATATCCTAGACGGTAAGCGATTTATCAGATAAACAGAAGCAAGAGCTGCTTCAGCCCAAAAATTTTTAGGAATGTTTTGGGAAATAAGAAGGGTTCTAGTGGTCTCAATGATGTGCCTATGTTTTCTTTCGGCCAACCCATTCTGTTGAGAGGTTTTAGGACAAGACCTTTGGTGAATAATTTTGTGATCCTCAAGATATACTTTAAATTGGTTGGAGAGATATTCTTCTCCAGAATCACTTCTAAAAATCTTTATATTACTGTTGAATTGATTCTTGATCATTGAATGAAAGGTTTTAAAACACGTAAAAACTTCATGTTTGAACTTAAGAAAATAGATCCATGAATATCTGGAGAAATCATCCACAAAAATGACATAATAAGAGAAGCCTCCTTTTGAAACAACAGGTGTGGGTCCCCAAACATCGGAATGAACAATTTCAAAGGTTTTAGATGAGAACATAGTTCTTTGCTCAAAAGGTAAACTTTGCATTTTTCTGAGAATACAATCATTACAAGAAAATGAACTTTTACATAGGTCCTTCGCAAAATGTAAATAAGATAACTTTGTGATATTAGGATGACCAAGTCTTTTGTGCCACATATTTATATCTTTGTTTCAGGCAACATTACAAAAAGATTTTGGAACTTGAAGAGATTCCATATAGTATAAATCTCATTTTCTAAAGCCTTCCCCAATCAATTTTCTAGACCGGCGATCCTGTATTAAACATTTATCACACGAAAATTTAATATTACAACCATGGTCCGAGAGTTGAGAAACAGAGAGAAAGTTTAAGTTTAGTTTAGGTATAAATCTAATTTTTGGAATGAAAAAATCTTCAGTTTCAAAATTACCTATTCCTTTAATTTCAAGAGAGGTTCCATCCGCAGTGTAAACAAAGGATGGAGAAACATTTTTTGAATAGTCGGAAAGCAAAAACATGTTTGGGGACATATGAAAAGATTCACCTGAGACCAAAAGCCAAGAGACTTTACCTGAAAAGGAAGAAGTAGACACGGTGGCACCGGAGGTAGCTCCCTTGAGGAGAGGTTGAAGGGCTTTCACTATTTGATTTAAAGAGAGTGACTCACTTGATGATGCCTCTTTCTTTTGTGGTACACCGGTGGTAGCCATGGCGAGAAGCTTCTTCCATTTGGGACATATGGGCTTGATATGCCCCGGTTCTTTACAAAAATGACAAATAATCTTGCTATAGTCTCTCTTTCCTCTTTGTCCACCATCACCTCCTTGATTTTTTGATTTGAAATGAGGAGGACGATAGGTCTTTACATTATTTCCGGGTCTTGATACGACATTGACCTCATTGTTTTCTTCATAATTACAAGGAACCGCAAGAACATTTGATCCTTGTTTACATAAACTCATACGAGTCTCCTCACCACTTAATTTGGTGAGAACATCTTCAAGAGAGGGAGGAGTAAACGAGGATAGAAGTGATGACCTTATTTTCTCAAATTCCGGTCTTAACCCATTCAAAAAATTGAAGAATCGATCTTCTTCAAGTTGCTTGTGGTGGAGTTCAATTGCCTCTCCACTCCATTTTGGTTCAAGCATGGAAAGCTTATCCCAAATGGAGGAAAGGTCGGCAAAATATTCCCTAATAGACATTTCACCTTGAGTAAGGGAGAGGGCCTTCTTTTGAAGGTAATACTTATGGAATAGATCTCTTGATGTATACATTTTCTCGAGATAATGCCAAGCTTTCGATGCTCTTTTGAACTTGACAATGTTGGCATTAATCTTTGTTTCAACGGATGCAAAGAACCAAGAAAGAATCTTGAAGTTCTTCATTTCCCATTCGTCGTGCTTCTTGGAGTATTCTTCAAGAGCTTTGATCCTTTCCTCTCCCTCAAGAATCTTGATTTCACTTCCGTCTATCATGGTTATTTTAGGTTCCGGTTTCGAAATTGTGCCTTGCACATAACCCTATAATCCTTTACCTTTTATGTGAGCCTCCATGTTCCCGGCCTAAATATGACAGTTGGATCCATTTAACTTGAAGCCAAGAGCAAAGTGAGACTCTTTCTCACCCATTAAGGAGTAAAGAAAAGGAGAAAAAGGGCGTACCAACACAATGTTTCAACTTCTAGCTTGCACAAGATCCTTCTAAAATATTTGAGAAGCAAGATCCACCACTTCAACCTCTAAAGATCTGAAGGCATGGTTTTCAAGGAACTTGAAAAAAGAAGAATCCCACGATCCTTAATCACCAACCGAGCTCTGATACCATGTGAAAATATCCACAAAGAGACAATACGCATACAAGCACAAATACCTTGCACGAAGGCACTCTCATAACACTTGAACAAAATACGCAAAAAAGGATAAATGTAGCAAACATGCACTAAGGCATGTATTTCATAAAATAGCAAATGCTTGAGACTCTCAAGCTTATTTTACAACAAGGGGGAACACCCCTATTTATACAAGAGCAAAGGTGTGCAAAGGGGGGCTCCCCAAAGGAGTCGTTGGGGAGCCCCCAACGGTCACAATTGTGACCGTTGCCCCCCCCCCCAACGACTCTATTGGGGGGACCCCCAATGCACCTTTTATAAAATAAAAGGAAAAAAATAAAATTAAAGAAAGAATTACAAAAAAAAATAAAAAATAAATACAGCATATTCCAAATGGAATATGCGTAAAATGTGAAATGACAGAAATACCCTTTTTGGGTAAAAGAGAAAAAGGGAAAAATATATAAATATATATACTTATATATAGAGATACATATACATGCAATATATGTATATGTATCTCTATGTATATAAGTATATATATTTATACTTACAATAATGTTTTTGAGTATACATTTTAACATTTTTTAGTGGCTATATTTTTTATTTACAGCATTAGGCTACGTCTTGAATTAACTGCATTAGTAAATTAGTTTACTTAGATTGTTTCATGTTCTTGTTTTCTTGATTAGTTACTTTACAATTTAGTTAATTTGCTACTTGTCAAATTTTTTTTTGAAGAGTTAGTTAGTGTTGATCCATTTAGTTAGTTTATTTCATGCTTAGATACTATTCACGTTTTCTTTTGGTAATTAATTAGCTTAGTGTGTTTATTTCATTTGATCTTAGTTTGTTTCATAAATTGTTTCTTGGGTGTTAGTTTGTTTGTTTTGTTAATTTGTCTTTTAATAGTTAGTTGTCATAACTTAATTCTTGTTAGTTAGATAGTTAGTTTTACTATTTTGTCTCGTAGTGGCTTGTTATTTCATGTTAGTTTATTTTATACTTGTGTGATTTTTGTTCATACTAACCTTCATTTTTTATGTAGTTTTCTTTCGCGTTTTCATGTTTTATCTTTTTATTCTTACAGTAAAGCGTTTAGACGTGCGGTGAGTCCTCAAAAATACCCTAAAAGAACTCTATGGGGTCTCCAAAAGGCCTCTTAGAGAGTCCTCAGATATCCAAAGATCAAGAGATTAACTAGCAGGTAGAAGAAGAAATCAAGGGACAAGAAGCTCAGAGCACTGAAGACCTTTTCTTTTCTTTTTAGCTTAGGTTTTTATTTTATTTAATTTAATTCAATTTGGGTTTGTAATAAAGCACTTTATTTTTATTTGTTTAAGCCCTCTGCAGGAACATCACTCTCATTTAATTAATTATTTTTTATTTACAATGCAATAAAGAGTAGTTTTGCTTTTCTGTAGAGTACAAAGTATTTTTTTTCATTCTCTGAGATCGACCCGGACTTCACCACTCGTGCAAGCTGATTTTTATGGTTTGATGCATGGTTTGCATAAATGTTTTTATTAAAAGTATATTTTTAAAAATTCTTTATTGAAAAAGTTGCATCAACCACCCTCTTATATGTAAGGACAAAGAAAGTTCCTACAACTTTTGAGACTAAACTTTTGTAAGGAACCCTACGCCGACGTACTAAGGGGAAAATGAAAAGATAGATGTTATACTTAAGTAGTTTTGAGCCAGAAATAAAACAATAATTGATTAGGGCAAATATGGAGAAGTCCATAACCAGTGATATGCATGGAACAACACTATTGGGCTGGTCAACTTTCTCAGTGTTTACTACTACAGGGAGGGGCTAAAAAGGGCTCATCCTGGTGGGTTCCTCGTCATCAAAAGAGAGAGAAAAGAGCTAACCTACACGATCTATGAAATAATACAAATTGCCTTGTGTAATTAATGAAATTGTCAAAGAAAGAAGCTAACTAAGCATATGAACTCCATTTTGAACATAAACTGCTCAACTAACCATTTAGCCTTTGTGATTCAATCTAAGCCCTTCGATGGTAGAAGTGGGGACCTTCAATGGCATATATAGAGGGTGGTGAACAGAGATAAAAAGGAGTGGCCTTTCCTGGTAAAAGCTCAAGATGGTAATCATGCTGGGTCTTTTTCATCACTGTGACCAAAGAATCCATGAAACTAGTGTTTTTTTTGTGTCAGGAATTCGCTAAGAGTCAGAATTTGTCTTTGGATCTGAGGGCCTGCCGTGGTGGTGCTATCACGTATCGGTGTCGGCAAAAATTACAAAAAGGACTGCTTGTTCTCTTCAATTCGGTTAAAATGTCCTATTTCCCTTAAAAAACAATGTCCTATTCCCTGTAATTCTCTCCCTCTCTCTCTCTCTCTCATGTCCTTCACTGGATTCACTCGTTTACTATTCATGTAACATAGAAACAATACATTTACTATTCATGTGGAACAAAATTATACATTCTTCGGCTCATCCAATCATCTCATTTACTATTCATGTAACACAAAAACGTACGATATCTACTATTCATGTGAAACCGATCGAGCCATACACTCTTTCACTCATCCAATCATTTTTTACTGCTCATGTTAGTCTGGAAAATTATATATTGATTTACTCTACATGTTATGTTAGACAAGATTATGTCAAGGAAATGTACAAACCTTAGGTAAAAGACCGAGGTAACCCTTAATTCCAAGGTGACGAAGTTGCCCTTGGACCTCAGTCAAAGGACCAAAGGACAGACGAACAATCACAGATCTTCTTGTCGGAGATCTGACCAAATTTCGAATGCTTGCCAGGACATCAGCTTGTAAAAGGGTGGTCCTGATTAGCTGTATGTGTTGCCTATATATGCCAAAATGCAGCAAATTTTGGATCGGACATGGGGACCGGACCAAACTGTGAATGATAGCAAAGCAAACACTAGCAAAGTTAGTGATGTTGTCAAATAAAGCTCGTGACTTGTGTCAGGATTTACATAGTTGTCAGTTAACCAGGATGAGAATTTGGTCAAATAAGTGGATCAAAAGATTCATGGTTTGTTTTGGCTCTGAGACGCTTGGTGTAGATCAAAATGAGCCATGACTTGCAACTTAATTGAACTAGGGATATGATTCAAGAATGTGCTGATGAGATTTTTGAAAAATTGAGATTCTTTTGTTTGTCCTTGATAGGCGGTTTTTGTAGGATTTTGGTCAATCACATAATGCTGTTTGATGGTATCTAATTCCAACGCTTTTTGGACTCCCCAGCGTACCAAGAAAAAGTAGGATAAGTTGGGAAATTGCATTACACTGTACGCTGGGCAAATTCTGAGTGGTTTTCAGAAAATCAGTAAGCCAGTGCACCCAATGCTGCTAGTGGTGCATTAAGATAAAATTTCCAAATCTTAAGGCAGCTGGTGGCATACCTTTGGATGAAATTCCTGAATTTCTTGCATTTTCTGCAGGAACGTTTTTGAGAAAAATGATGGCGCCCAAACACAACAAGAAAATTACCCAAAAAGCCTTGGCTCCCCCGCCCTCATTGAGTAGATTAATGTACATTCAACAACTTTACCAAAAGAATGAAGCTATGACTTGGACACCAGAATAAGTCACTCATGTATGTCAAATGAAGTCCTCGTTTCCACCATTGATCGGCAGATCGATGGCTCAAAAGTCTCGAGGATCAACAAACAACGCCGGCATGAAGATGGTGGAGGCGCTGACCCAATTTGTAAGCTCAGGGGTATTTTTGTCATTCAAGTTTTTTATGCACCAAACATCCTCTGCACATGAGAAGCAACGCCAATGTGGGACTCCCTTAGCTGCCGGGTCCCATGGCCCAACCTCTGCCACCACGGCACGGGCCCCACCTTTCTTCGCGAGATTGTACACGTGCCACCACAGCTCCCTCATCAACTTGGCACCCTCCTTGCCTTCCACATGGAGGCCGTACACGACGTAAATGCCAAAGGGGTGGAAAACATCTGGTATGGACGGGATCCGTAGGCACGGCAGCAACCGATCCACCACCCGAGTCACCTTCGCACATGCCCGAATGGCTCGGGAGGCACCCTTCACTCGGAGCTTGAACACATCGCTGCAATTCCACACGCTTGCTACCGCATACGAATCCGGGAGCTGGGCCTGGACTGCGCATGGAACCCATGACGGCTGGCTCTTCCGGACGGTGATGAACGTCCCGAGGGTGAGACGGTTCATCAGGACTGAGTCAATGTCCTTGGGGAAGAACTCGGCAGTCCGAAAGGCATGCCGGTAAAGCGCAATCGCCAAGTCAGTAGGGGCTTTGACCACATTGACTCGAGGGTCCACGGGCTTAGGGTGAGCGTGGACCGGGTGCACCAGGACGGTGGGGGTCCGGAACTCGGTGTAGTCAAACTTGCCAACGAAGAGGCTGAGCGACGCCACGTTGGCCTTCTCGGTGGCCATGTAGGCGTAGTCGGCGCGGTTTACCTTGAACCATTCCTCCATCCTCAACACCAATCTTGACCCTACCCCCATCCTCCTGCCCCCCAATCCAGTCACAACAAAATAAATGAGAGACTAAGAATGAGACTGTCATCTTGGGCACTGAACAACGAGAGAAATTCTTCCCCAATCCTTTTTTCCTTCCTCTCCTTTTCAAACAAGTGTAGAGCATTACCTTTGTCATTCTTTTCCAAGTACCTAACGTGCTAGCTATTCTCTTCCTATAGGTTTAACGCCTTTATTTTTTCCCTTGGTGAAATGGTGCTAAGAAAATAGTTATTTTCAAAGATTAGATTTGGTTTCTTTTCCCCCAAAAAAAACACAGAAACAAAAGAAAAAATAGAGCCGTCTTTTTTCTTTTATTTTCTTGAACATAAAATTTAGTTCTTTTCATTTGTTGACTAGGCATATGCATGCCTATCTTGTTTGCATTTTCTATGCTAGGATGAATTAGCTTTTTAGAAAGAGAAAGATATGGCATTCTCTAAAGCACAGGGAATCATAAACATGGGTTTGTAAAATGTATTTCAGGATAGTTACTCGGTTACATTCTGAGCATAAAATATAAGAAATATGGATTTTTTAGCAATGTGTTGTGGGTTTTATTTAGTCATTTTGCTTCTTTGATGACCACAACTTTTGCTTCCTGTTTCTTGAATATTTAAATCTACCATCTTTGAAATCTTTTTCTTTTCTTACCCAACACAAGTAGAAATTACTTTGTCAGATTTTTTCTTTTTTGTTGCTGTTGTGAGGGTAATTACCTTGAATTGGAGGTGTGTTGTGGTTTCCGCCAGTGCTCACATGCTCTCTGCCGATTGGGAGCAGTGGTGTTGCCAAAACACTGCATGGGGAATGGAGTTCGCAGCCCCAACACCACATTAATTTCAACACCATTCACAGGCGAATGTCTTTGGCAACTCCATCCTCAACATGACATTTCAGCAAAACCATATTTTGGCAACTCATGGAAATGGTGTTTCCATCTCAATGCAAGGCTCCCAAACAGGAAATAGGAAATTAAGACTTGAATAGATAAAGAAGAACAAAGAATGGCACTGCAAGTTTGCTTGAAAATTAAGAGTTATTACTATGAGAGAGTAGAAAGACAAAAGGACTGAAAAAGGAATTAAGGGGGAGAAGCGAATAGGATTTTTAATTACATGGTGACACTCTAAGGCCAAGAATGTAAGCAACCTTAGCATAGAGAGGCACATCCGAGTCTTGATGTTTGCTTTGTGACACTGTGCCTCGGGTGACGGTTTTTATGCAGCCCCTGATAACCCCCACGATTTCCCTGTGATCTCCACACTCGGCTACCTATCATTTACTCACAAGGGAGGGAATCAAATGAAGAAAAAAACAGATGGATGGTACGTGAAAAGGGTGAAGTTTAGTGGTGAGTAATTAAGAGATAATGATTGTGATGAAGTAATAGTAGTAGTACCAGCATGAGATAGGAAGGAGAATGGCGGATTCGAGCCATGGGGTCGCCCATGAGGTCTGCCAGGAGGGAGGGTTTCCCACTTGGCCCTACCTCACACCTTCTCTCTAGAAGAGCAACCCCCTTGCAATCTCTCTCCTCGTCGAACTCTCTCACTACAATCCCCGCCATCGTTGGGACGCTTTCTTGGTTCATGATCTCAATTTGCACCAAACTAGCCGACATTTATAGGGTGGTAATCATATTCATGATGGAGATGATGATGATGATGATGATGCTGAAAATGGATGGATGGGATGAAACGGTATATTTGACTGAGACGTACGGCAATGCTTGCGGAGCACGTGTGAGAATGGCGGCCGTGGCTGCCGAGATTTATTTGATTCGATGATGTACTATTGATATTTTATTTTTGCGTAGTGGTTGCTTTTTTTTATGTAACAATGGTTCCTCATGATGATAGTCATAATGATTCTCTTTTTTTTTTTTTCTTGAATGAAAGTGATAAAGATGATGATTCTGATTATATCTGGTCAAATCATTTAATTTTATTTTTAAGATCCCTGTTTTGTTGGTTGTTGAGTTAGAGAGAGATTCGTGGATGATGTGTCACATCTGACATCAAGAAGGGGTCCATGCGGTCTTACGAGGCGATTAGTTTCTCCCCGTTTACCCGTCTTAAGATGTTCATTGATGACCGTTATGATGGACATGTATTGCTTTATGTGCATGCCTGTAAGAGAGAGAATCATGACCCTCCGTCTTTGCTGACACGTTGGGATTGTCTCTTTGACCGTTGATTCTAATGTCGGATCTTTCTGTTGCAGCAAAGTTGAGACCGTACTAGGTCAGACGCACCTCTTTGCCGGGGTGTTGTGTGTTCTCTTCTAAACACAAATTTGCTTGTTCAGTACCCAAGAATATCTTGGGACCCGTGATAATTCATATGTTAATGTTGCCCACGATGACTTTATAATAAAATAACATATAAAAAAGTTAGATATGTTTTTTTTATGGAAATGTCTTCCCGTAAGATAGATATGCGTTGGACAAAAATGTCTTCATGCTCCCCGTATATAGATTTGCAAGTTTTGCCTTTGTTTCTAGCTTGTGCTACCACACATGGCCGCCTTCTCGTTTCTGCATTGCGTTAGATAGAAAACTTTTCCTGATTCGTTCCTACCTCGTGGAGATAACTATAAATCAAACGAATGGTTTGATCGTTGGTGGGCGTCAAAGAGGATTTGTCGGTATCAACGGGGATTTGTCAGTATCAACGGGGATTTGTCAGCCATCTCTTTTTACAGTCTTCTCTTCTTCTTCATTTTCGTTAGGCAGTATGAAAAAAAGTAATGACGCACAAACATTCCAACAAGTGTCATTAAAGTGTCGTGAGTACCTTTTCATGTCGATCATGTTATTGTTGAAGAACGTATGTCATCGTGAGTGTCATTAAGGCATTGTTTTGTTATTACAAGTAGATTATATTGTTTCAACGGTTGGAAACTCGAAGATATTTGTAAGGCGGTGGGATCTCCTGACAAGAATGCTTGGTTACAGATGTGAGCAAAGGCCTCTACCCCATCCGGTATCGTCCATTCACTCAGTATATGCAATGTAACCAAATCGCGGTTGTAGTAACATGTATATCGATTTGTGAGATATTGTTTTGTTTGTTAATATCAATTTGTAATATATTATGATGAATTATCGTATATCGATTTGTAAGATATTATGTGTTTTCTAGTGTTGATTTGTGAGATATTGTTTTGTTTGTTGATATCAATTTGTAATATATTATGCTGAATTGTCGTATATCGATTTGTAAGCTATTATGTGTTCTCTATTGTCGATTTGTGAGATATTGTTTTTTTTGTTACTAGCGATTTGTAATATATTTTGCTGAATTGTCGTATATCGATTTGTAAGATATTATGTGTTTTCTATTATCGAGTTATGAGATATTATTTTGTTTGTTAATATCGATTTGTAATATATTATATTGAATTATCGTATATCGATTTGTAAGATATTTTGTATTTTTTATTGTTGATTTGTGAGATATTGTTTTGTTTGTTACTATCGATTTGTAATATATTTTGCAGAATTGCCGTATATCAATTTGTAAGATATTATGCTGAATTGTCGTATACCAATTTATAATATATTATGTTGAATTATCATATATCGATTTGTAAGATATTATGTATTTTCTTGTGTCAATTTGTGAGATATGATTTTGTTTGTTAATATTGATTTGTAAGCTATTATGCTTAACTAATCGGTAGCCGTTGTTATATGCATCTTTAATAAATCATAGTAAACATATGCGCTGGCTAACGCAAATTGATATTTTGCTCATGACAGTGTTGAGCATATCAACTAGTTGCAGTGAAGATGATGTATCTTAATCATTGGGAAGTCATGGAGCAACGAACATCAATACTATCGATGCACCTGAAGAATTGAATATATGCACTAATGATGCATATGATACGAAGGGTGCAGGCATTGGATTCACTCTTGACTTGAATATTTCAGCAGACGAAATGCAATTCGATAATGAGGTAGACGATCATGACAGTGCACTTGACAAAGGTGCAGGCACCTCAAGTCTACATGATAGTACACTTGACTTTGTTCCCGTAGAGGGAATGCAGTTTAATAATGAGGAAGCATCATACAAATTTTACAAGGATTATGCCTTAAAACTTGGCTTCATTGTTAGAAGGTATTCTTGGGCAAAAAATGCATAGAGTGTTGTGGTGAGAAAGGCATATGTTTGTTCTAAGCAAGGTTAGAAGAAGTCAAGTGAAAATCCAACAAGGAGCAAGCCAGATTCAAGATGCGGTTGTCCAGCGAGAATGGTGTTAAGAAGACTTTCGAATGGGAAATATATAGTTCGTACTTTAATCAATGATTATAACCATGAATTAGCCACTTCATTTATGACTCCTATGTTAAGGTCACATCGTAAAGTAATTGAAGCACGTGCAGTAATTGCTTAAATAGATGATAGCGTCGGCATTGCACTAAGGAAGATATACAATTTATGCATGCACGTAGATGGTGGTTGTGAGAATGTATCATTCACACCTATGGATCTATGAAACCACTTGAGAAGGAAGATGTCAGAAAACATGAAGAATGGAGGAATATGTTCTTTAGTTGATTACCTACAGAAAAAATCAAACATTGACCCTAGTTTCTTTAGTGCAATGCAACTGGATGAAGATGGGTATGCTGTGAATATGTTTTGGGCAAATTCAAAGTCAATAGTGGATTATGAATGCTTCAATGATGTGCTTGTTTTTTATACGCAGTGAAGATTAATATGGAACAATGGCCATTTGCGCAATTTGTCGGAGTGAACCATCACTCACGAGTTGCATATTAGGCGGCGCTTTTTTGTATTACCAGACCAAGGAAACTTTTGAGTGGTTGTTCAGAGTATTTACACAGGCAATGAATGGGAAGCACCCTAGAGCTATACTTACATATGGTAATCATGCAATTGCAGTTGCAGTGTCTCATGTATGGCCATATGCACATCATGGCCTATGTTTGTGGCATATCTTTCAAAATGCAACAAAGAACATATGACACATTTTTAATCAGAATACAGGGTTTGATAAAAAGTTTAGACAATGTGTACTTGAGAGCATAGACGATGTTACCTTTATGTCTGATTGGGAGCAAATGATTCAGATATACGACCTTGAAGACTGTGTGTGGTTACAACATTTATATGCAGACAAAGAGAAGTGGGCATTGGCATATGAAAGGTAATACTATTGTGCAGGTATGATAAGCACATAAAGAGCTGAATCTATGCATGCCACACTGAAAAAAACCTTGTATTCATGTTTAACAATATTTCATTTCATGAAACAGTATGAATTATTTGTAGACGGTCTTAAACAGAATAAACTTGAACAAGATGTGAAATGCTTCAACACCCGCCCTGTAACTTTGGGCATGAAAATATTGACGTGACCTGCAGATCTGTATACACTAACTGTATTTGAATGGACTAAGAAGGAGGTTATATAGGTCATCAATTGCAACATAGAAGGATGTATGCAATATGAAAATATGCACAAATACCATGTTATATGGGAGAACGAAGAGCATCCAAAAAGGCAAGAAGCACATGTTACGTACAATATTGACAACAGAACAATTGAATGTACATGAAAATATTTGAATTCAAAGGTATTTTATGTCGTCATGCATTAAAGACATTTAATCAAGAGAAGATACAAGAAATACCTGAGTCATATATAATGCGAAGATGGATGAGACAAACAAAGATTGAACAGCTAGATACAAATAATGTTAGTCCATCTAGTGTTGATGAGAAGTATCAAATAGCCTCCCATTACCAACAACTATGTAGGTCACCTATGCATGTTACAGATTTGGCATCGAAAAGCGAAGAAGCCTATGTATGTATGAGAAAAGTGTCAAGAGAATTACTTGAAAAAGTGCAGTTAATTTACCATGAGTCCATTGCAGCTCGTGAAGACCAATCTAAGAAAATGAGATCAAACAACATAGGTGAAAATCACACTTCCTCTGACCTTTGTGAGAAGTTGCGCCGAAGCGTGAACATCATCTTCGACAAGTTAAGAGTAAACATTGTATATTATAATGGAAATATTCACCTAGTGAAGGGTATAAAAAAAAACTGCCTCTGATCGCAGTCGGAGGAGGACAAAGGGTGCACTGAAATTGGTTGGCAAGAAAATGTCTTAGAAACAACTAAGCCCTTTGCATGAATAGGTATGTAATACAGTATATTGCTTCCTATGTAAATTGTATTACGTGCAATCTATCAATATCTAACTTGTCTAATTTCCAACATGCATCAATACCATACAGACATGCACTACAATGTTGGAACCTGCAATCCACTCGACCTGTTTGAGTGGAACGATGGCATGAGTTTGACAAGTCTTTTGGTATGTAACAATTTTGGGAGGATGTTTGCATTTCTTGTTGAACTTAATATAGTGTTTGATATTGTTCTGTTTCATGACATACACTGTTCAATTCAAAAGTGAGCAACGCAACACAGGAATCACATGTGGATTCTTCAGCTATAAAATAGTTGTAGCATTTAACTTTCATATCTTACAAATCGTTGTAATGTTTAGCATTCTATAATTCTTTGTTGTAAATTGATAATTCATTGTTGTAATTCTATAAATCTTTATTATAAATCGATAATTCTGTGTTGTAATATTATACTTCTTTGTTGTAATTCTATAATAGAAATCATACTACAAATATCATAAAAATCGACACTAGAAAATACATAATATCTTACAAATTGATATACAGCAATTAAGCATAATATATTACAAATCGATATACAAAAAATCAACATAATAGCTTATAAATCGATATTAACAAACAAAACCATATCTCACAAATCGATACTTGAAAACACATAATATCTTACAAATCGATATACGACAATTCAACATAATATATTACAAATCGGTATACGGTAATTCAGCATAATATTCTACAAATCGATATACGACAATTCAGCAAAATATATTACAAATTGATAGTAACAAACAAAACAATATCTCACAAATCTATAATAGAAAATACATAATATCTTACAAATTGATATACGACAATTCAGCAAAATATATTACAAATCGATAGTAACAAACAAAATAATATCTCACAAATCGATAGTAGAAAACACATAATATCTTACAAATTGATATACGACAATTCAGCATAATATATTACAAATTGGTATGCGGAAATTCAACATAATATCTTACAAATCGATATACGGCAATTCAGCATGTTATCTTACAAATCGATATAGGGCAATTCAGCATAATATATTACAAATCGATAGTAACAAATAAAATAACATCTCACAAATTGATAATAGAAAATACAAAATATCTTACAAATCGATATACGACAATTCAACATAATAGCTTACAAATCGATATTAACAAACAAAACCATATCTCACAATTTGATACTAGAAAATACATATTATCTTATAAATCGATATACGATAATTCAACATAATATATTATAAATCGATATTAAGCAATTCAACATAATATCTTACAAATTGATATAAGGCAATTATGCATAATATATTATAAATCGATATACGGCAATTCAGTATAATATATTACAAATCGATATTAACAACCAAAACAATATCTCACAAATCGACACTAGAAAACACATAATATCTTACAAATCGATATACGACAATTCAGCATAATATATTACAAATTGATATTAACAAAAAAAACAATATCTCAAAAAATCGATATAATATCCTATAAATTATAAGATATATCGATTTGCAAGATATTTGTATTATGATTTTGAAATGTGTGCGTGCAGAATTTATATTATTGTGATTTGGGTGCTTGAGGTATCGATTTGCGTATTCAACACACGTGTGCCAGGTTCATAATTTTGGTTTATGGATCAATGTGAATTTTGTACACAGTCTTACAAAATTTGTTACAAATGTCTGTACACAAAAAAATTGGAAATTAAAAGTTGAACCAAAAATTGTTATCTCTCTCTCTCAGCAGTAGAACCTAACCCTCTTCACGTTATCCTTGAGAATAGGTAGATGTTTAAATTGACTTTCTCTTACTCCTAGGGGCCTTGAGTCCTTCGTAGCTTTCTAGGTAATCTTACAGTCTGGGTTTTTCTATTTTCCTCAAGTAGAAAATCCTTCATTTTTTTGTATAGTTCTGTGTGGAATCCAAGTATATCATCTTGAAAAAAAAAACTCGAAAGTCAGACCAATATAAAAATATAGTCACCAATAATATAGGATAATAAAACATGTTTAAGTGTAAAACATACAACGGTGAATTCTGATGCTCATTCATAGTATATTGCTTTAATATACTTCATTACAAAGATGCCACAATCGACGCCATTAATTTATAAAGAAGCATCCTCTGCGACGTAAAGCCTCAATGGGCCAATGTCGACACATAACATGTTTTTGAAAAATCCAACTTGTGGTTTATGCAAAAGCAAGTAAATTCCAGGCCACGGTATAAGATATTGTAATCTTAAAGATAGAAACTTACCAAATGCACAATGTCATGGTCTATACCAATGCCATAGTTCAAGGAGTTGTATAGCTATATTTTTTGTTCTTGTACATCCAACATGTATAAGACCCAATGCTTTTCTGATTGCCATAACGTAGGAATCAATATCTGTAAATTGATTATAAAATATCTTAAAAAATAGATATGAAAATGCGTACTGATACCATAAAAATTGATGTTAAGAATTAGCATATAAATCAATATTAAGAATCAAACCAATATCTTAAATCGATATTAGAAATCAACATAGAATCAGAACAACATCTTAAATCGATATGGAAATTCCTATTGATAGCTTAAAAATAGATATTAAGAATCAGCATAGAAATCAATATTAAGAATCAAAACAATATCTTAAATCGATATTAAGAATCAACATAGAAATCAATATTAAGATTCAGAACAATATCTTAAATTGATTTAAAAATTTGTATTGATATCTTAAAAATCAATATTAAGAATCAAAACAATATCCTAAATCGATATTAAGAATCAGCATAGAAATCAATATTAAGAATCAAAACAATATCTTAAAATAATATGTTGATAGCTTAAAAATCGATATTTAGAATCAACATAAAAATCGATATTAAGAATCAAAACAATATCTTAAATCGATATTAAGAATCTAAACAATATCTTAAAAACCGATATTTAGAATCAGCATAAAAATCGATATTAAGAATCAAAACATTATCTTAAATAGATATGTAAATTTCTAGTGATAGCTTAAAAATCGATATTAAGAATCAAAACAAGATCTTAAATAGATTTAACATCTTACAAATCGATATAGTCACAAACCTTTCCACTTGAAGAAAAGTTTGTCATTTGGTCATCATTACCCTAGTATTGTATTCGGTCTAGAAATCCAGCCGTGTATGGCATTCGACGGATAATACTTTGTTGAACGGAACAATCATAATAGTAATTGTAAAACATGAAGGTACATTAGTAAATAAAAAAAGAAAATAAACATATAAGATAACCAATATACCATAAAATAAGGGGTGACGACGCAGACCGACATGGTTCTTCCCTTGCTTTGAATATACATGATGAAATCGTGTATAGTCTGTTTATAATAAATGTACACTTGTTAATATACATACCCATGGCATACATAAAAGTATTAGTGATAGTGGTTTTATACGTACAAAATTACTGATAGTGTGTTTTTTTGCAAATTCATCTCGCATTCAGTCGATGTTCTCTTCAAGCACTTTACTATGTTTTCTGGCACCTTGTTTTGTAGATGTTGCACTGAAATTAGCTGAATATTCAATACAATAACTATAGCATTATATTCAGTAAACGAATTGTTGTAAATGACATAAAAAAGATGAAGCAGGTTATAGGAATCGAAGGTACCCTTTTTTTGTGGATGTTCGACTGAATCATAACGTCCTTTTTTGACGTCGATACAACTTTTGCAACGAAGGAGGTTAGAGGAAATGCCAGTTTTTCTGTTCGTTGCTCATGAAGCAGGTTATAGTAAAGGCTCTTTTTCTTCTTTAAATGAAACGTCGTTTGTTCCATGCTCTTAAATGAAATGTCTTGTGTTCCTTGAGAAACACGACACTTTATTCATTTATTCTTCACATCGTTTCACATCTCGCCAGTTTTCAAAAATTATGCAAAAAGAATATTAACAAATAAATAAATTATATTACGCATTAATTAAAAGACGTTGTTTCATTTGTTAGTATCATTGAAACGATGTTAGTACATGTAAATGAATGACATGTCGCATAACATCAGTAGCGTGTCAGATGACGTCTCCCTAAACTCTAGACCCTAAACCAGTAATCGTTTAATGATTGAACAAACTTATATACAAATCGTGGTAACTTCATAATCACTATACATAGTAAGCGCTATTACAGGAATCGCTATACAAAATAAACTCAAAACTAGTAATCGCTATAGGAATTAGCAAACGTAAGTGCAAATCGTGGTAACATCATAATCGTTATACCTATTAATCGCTCTACTAAGTAATCGCTATCATAGAAAATGCTATAAGTAATAAAACCTAAATCGGTAATCGCTATACGATTTAACAATAGTAAATACAAATCATGGTAGCTTCATAGTCGCTATACCGAGTAATCGCTATTACAAGAATCACTGTACAAAATAAACTCAAAACTAGTAATCGCTATAGGATTTAGCAAACATAAGTACAAATCGTGGTAACATCATAATCGCTATACCTATTAATCGCTCTACTAAGTAATCGCTATCACAGAAAATGCTATAACTTATAAAACCTAAATCGATAATCGTTATACAATTTAGCAATAGTAAGTATAAATCATGGTAGCTTCATAGTCGCTATACCGAGTAATCGCTATTACAGGAATCGCTATACATAATAAACTCAAAACTAGTAATCGCTATATGATTTAGCAAACGTAAGTACAAATCGTGGTAACTTCATAATTGCTATACCTATTAATCGCTAAACTAAGTAATCGCTGTCACAGGAAACACTATAAATAATAAACCCTAAACCAGTAATCGCTATACAATTTAGCAAACGTAAGTACAAATAATGGTATCTTCGTAATCGCTATACTGAGTAATCAACATATTAAGTAATCGTTATCACAAGAAACGCTATAAGTAATAAACCCTAAGCTAGCAATCGCTATACGATTTAGCAAACGTAAGTACAAATCATAGTAACTTCATAATCACTATACATAGTAAGCGCTATACAGAGTAATCGCTATCACAGGAATCACGATACATAATAAACTCTAAGCCAGTAAGCTCTATACATAAGTATAAATCATGAAAGAATTATATAAATACAAACCTAAGTTTATGTAGTCTTGTCGATTTTTCAGTGGCACTTCTGTGTTACACTTATTAAGGAAAGAATTATATAATTACAACAAAGAATGATAGAAATACAACATAAAATTATTGGGATACATAAATCACATATGTTTGTTCACTTGCACTTGACGACTCAGATGGACATAGAAATTGTCTCTTTCTTGGACTTGGTGGAGTCTCTTTATTCGGTGGTCTCTTCGTTCCCTTCATCTTATAAAACCCACTGGTAATCATCTCAATCAGTGACCCAATTTGTTTACTTAAATTTTGCATGTCCTTCTGTAACTCTTTATTGTCACTCTCTAGCATCGCTAACCTTTGGTCGGATGATACCTTCTCGAGTTGTGTTTGCTCCTTATCGTGTACTGCAACAAAAGGAATCGTAGTATCTATCAAATGGACACGATGGAAGTTACGTCTATGTTGGAGGACGACATGCTCGGTGATAAGAGTGAATTCACTTTCAGGTTGCTTCTCCTCAATCTGTCGATTTAATGCATGGGTTGCCAATATTGTTTGAAATAGTTAGGGTCATATTGTCGTTCTTTATAATCATATGGTATGGCACGAACACCTTCTTTGTTCCAGCTATCCAATTGTTTCCTGAAGCGTTCGTGCCAATTCACGTTTCTGGCTCCAATACTATTCATCTTCCTTTTCAATGCCACAGGCAATTTTGGTATCGGCTGTCCCAAGCCATCTTATAGGAGTACTCGACTACCATGATGTAACTCGGCTTCACATTTGCTAAAGAGTCAAATATCGCAGATAGACAATCTCGCAGCCTCGACAACAACATTGTCGTCCTCATCCTCCCCATCCCCATAAGGTCTCCACATAACCTGTACAATCGAGATTGTGGTTTAGATATAGACATAATTAATTATGCAAAATGTTGAATACGATAACGATTTGTACTAAGGAAGACAAAATGTTGAATGTGATTATTAGTTAAAAATGCTAAACATTATAACGATTTACGGTAATGAAAGTTAGATGCAAATGCGATAATGATTTATACTAAGGAAGATGAAATGCTGAATGTGGTAATTACTTGAGAAAGCTAAACATTACAACGATTTACAGTAATGAAAATTAGATGCAAATGTAATGGCAATTTGTACTAAGGAAGACAAAATTCTAAAGTGATGATTACTTAAGAATGCTAAACATTACAATGATTTACGCTAATAAAAGTTTGATGCAAATGTGATAACGATTTGTACTAAGGAAGATAAAATCCTAAAGCAATGATTACTTAAGAATGCTAAACATTACAATGATTTACGCTAATGAAAGTTAGATGCAAATGCGATAACGATTTATAATAAGGAAGATAAAATCCTAAAACAATGATTACTTAAGAATGATAAACCATATAACGATTTATGCAAATGAAAGTTAGATGCAAAGGAGATAACAATTTGTACTAAGAAAGACAAAATCCTAAAGCGATGATTACTTAAGAATGCTAAACATTACAACGATTTTAAACCATTTACCTCATTTAATTACAGTCCATCTAAAATAAATTTAGCATTTTCCTCATTGACATTTATTGAAGCCCACTCACCGATCTTGAAAAAACCACAAACCGCAGAGCCACATTGAGGATGTAAAGCGACAATATGCTCCCACATCCAGGCCTATAAAAACAATATATTAGTAAGACTATAACCTTTAACGAGCTTAGTCCACAAGCACTAAATATGTAATAAACAAATACCTGAACAAATTTTCAAAACCCCCACGGTTTTCGTACCCCTACTCGCACAGTAAAGTTGACTGTACAAGTGTGCGAGCATATCAACACCCCATGCTCAGTTGTCAACTTCATCTAAGTCTTCCAGGAACTGCAGCCATAAGTAACTTATTCTCGAACCAGAACAATCAGAAAATAAAGTAAGCCCAAAAAAACAAAGAACAAAATTGTGCAACTCTTGGTCAGCAGCTTCAGATGCACATGCAGCGGACTAGCCTTCCCATTTATTACAAAAAAAATGAACTTTCATCATTGAGGAATTGCCTTTACCAGAAATACACTTACGGCATTCCTTCATCGACATTCCTAGAAGGGTTGTCTAATTGTCCCTTGGGTTATAGTTTGAATCCTGGGTTAGGACAGCACTTTCATGGCACTTAAGACCTGTAATTCGTGTCATATCTTTAGAGTTATGGTGATCTCAAAACCCCCAAATTGGAACATGTTCGTCTTATGGTTCCACTTATTGACCAGGTGGGTCATGGTGTTCCAATAACTTTTAAAATAATGTTGGTCCAGAATGTCGTCAATGTAAGACACACAAATTTTCTAAGAAAATTATCCAATAGAAGATGAAATTTCATAATTGCCATTATCTATGTATTTGTACATAAATATGTATATGCATATGTATGTGTGTATGTGCATTCGTATGTATATGTATATATATATAGATATAGATATAGATATATATATCAGAAACCCTAATGCGAACAAATGTTTATATAGGTATTGAAATAAATGCATATGCATGCATATTTCGATGCATCGGTCATCAAAACCCTAAGTTTTATCCGAATTGAATAAGATCAATCAGATCTCAAATCAAGGAATTTAAACGATGTTAAAACCCCATCATTTTATGTAAATTAATAAGGAATGTAAATTTTAAGAGGCATGGTTCATACCGAAGATGGTTTTTCATGAAAAACAATAATTTAGAATATATTTTAATATTCAGGTTATATTTGAATTTCTGTCGGGTTTGAGACCGACTAAGGGGTTGACCTAGCCCATGGTTGACCATAGATGGACATGGATAACCCTGAAAACCAGCTGGTCAAGTTAACCAAGTTGGGCGATGTCATTGTGGTAAAATAAGGTAAGACTTTTCTCAAAAATATTTCTAATTGGCCATGTGGATGGCAGCCCATGGCACTTCTGAAAGAATTTAAAGGTAGCTAAAAGGATGTAATCTGATTGGTTCTAGCCATGGGATACTTTTTGAAAAGTTTTAAAGACAAGAGGGCATAATAGACTTTATTCAGTGGCATTTTTTAAAGAACTTTTGGAAAATTCGAATGCTTGCTTCTCATAGTGGGCGTGGGAGGTGAGTTTGGGAAACCCCAACTATGCCATGGCCTAGATGGGTGTGCAACCCATCTCAGCCCTTCCTTTTTTGAGGATCAATCTCAGTCATTCAACCAATTAACCCTACCTATTTAAGCTTTGAGAGGAAAGAGAGAGAAAGCATTTGGGCAATTTCTCTTCTCTCTCTCTCCCTCCTCTTTATTCTCTCCCTCCCAACCGTGAGCCCTACCTTCTCTTACTCCCATTTTGTGCTTGTGTGTAGGGGTGGGTACCACGTGAGGGACTCCCCTCTACACTCTAAGCAAATGGGAGGTTGACATCCTTGGATTTTCGGAATAGCATTGTGAGATTTCTTTCTCTATGTGCATTTTCATTTTTGTTGTTCCTTAAAGTAATGTGTTCTTCATTCCTTGTGTGTACATGAAATTGTATTCCACAATGCATATATGTTGAGTTGCATGTGGATTCGGCAGATTAGATATGTGTTGTTACTCTTTACTTTCATTTCGTAGCACTAGATGTGGTGCATTTCATGACACACACACACGGTTTCAAAGAAAATGTGTGCATTTTGGTAGTTGAGGCATTTCGGCTTACTCACTTTCTTTTCTTTTTTTTGTTCTTTCTCTTTTTATACTATTTGATGGCTCTGACCCGGGGTCTGAACACGCGGTTCAGACCTGGTCCGTTAGCCCAGTCCATACTTGGTATTTTGTCAAAATGAGTTTCTCGAATCCAGAGTTGTCAGAGACACCTCTAATGAATCAGATGTATCTCCCTAGATATTGGTCAGTTTTGATGTTCTTGGGCATTCTAGAAAGCCAAGACACAGGCCTATAACTTTGTAGTTTAAGACTTTTCTTGATTCGGTCGACAGTATCCTCTAAAATCCCTATCAAAAATATAGTTTTTGCATGTACTGGTTCTTCCCGATTCTAGAGTTGTCAGAGACAACTTTGATAAATCGATTGTATCTCCCTGGATATAGGTTAAAGTTTTGTGTTCTTGAACATTATGGAAAGCCAAGACATATTCCTCCAACTTTGTAATTAAGAACTTTTCCTGATTCGGTACTCAGAGTCCTTCAAATCCCCTATTAAAATGTTGAACATTCAGATTTTTGTCAGTCCCTGCTTAGTCCAGAACGCCCTGGACAGCGTCCCGTATTTTTGAGATTTCTTTTGACTCCCTTAATGAAAATTTGATTAGTTTGATTTTGTGGAAAGCTAAGAGATAGCTCTACAACTTTTGTGTTTAGGGTCAGGGATGAATCTGTAAGACCCATAATTTTTCTGAGAAATTCAATGTATGATGTGATTCTGAGGTGTGTACTTTCGTATGTTTACGAGGTTGTCGCACACATAATTAGATATGAAGTTGAAATATGCTTTGAATTTTGATTCATAATATACCTATTGATGAGCGAGGTCCGAAATCGCGTAAGTAAGATATACGGAGTAGAAAGAGTATAATTTTGGATGAATTAATTTCTGAAATTCTAAGGTAAGTTCATAATATATATATATATATATATATATATATATATATATATATTGTTTACCCTTGAATTTGGAACCAAAACGAGGAAAAAACCTTGTTATTTCATGTGAACTACTGGAAAGCCTATATCGATAGAATATGAGTCGTAACGAGCGCAATTCTCGCAAACGATAAAAAAATTTATAAATAAGCTTTGAAAATTTAGTGGTAATTGAGAATTTAAAAATGAAAATATGTCATGATATTTTTAATTGGGAATAAAGAATTAAAAATGGCATTATATATTTTGTTTTATAGTCTTTGAGCTAGGTCCAACGGGGGGGTGACCCAGGCTCATGGGCGACCACCTTTTCAGACGTGTTTGGCCTTGGTGGACCAGCTGGTCAAGGGTTGACCAACTGGGCAGTGGCATAGATCATTTTTCTGGTAATAAGGCAGTAGAAATATCTTGAGCATAAAAAAAGAATTCACTCAACCTCAATATCTCTTCAATCAATCAAGCTGCAATTAACTATCTACAAAAGGGATCTCTTAATCATCGTCAAGTTGAAGACTGATGGATGAGTTAGACCCCCGGGGCCAATGAAGACTCGGATCATCTCCAAGTTAAAGGAGCATATGACGTGTCATTCCAGAGAAAGTTTAAATCATCATCAAGTTGAAGGCTGATATAATGAACCTCCCGACAATCATTAAAAGATATTTAATTACTGTTATCATAAAAAGATATTTCAATCCAACAAACCATATAATCAATCTAATTCTTGGGACCAAAGAAGACTCAGATCATCTCCAAGTTGAAGGAGCTTATGACATATTCTTCCAGGGAAAATCAAAACATCACCAAGTTGAAGGCTGATGTGATGAAATTCTTGCCAAAAAAGCTCAATCTTCATATCTCAAAAGAGTACAAAAGATCTCAATAAAAGAGACAATATAATCAATATAACTATTGGGATCAAAGAAGACTCATATCAGCTCCAAGTTGAAAGAGTATGTGACATGTCCTTCCAAGAAAAATCAAAACATCATCGAGTTGAAGGTTGATACGATGAAATTCTCGCCAAACCCCAAGAAAGCTCAATCTATATGTCTCAAAAGAGTGCAAAAAGATCATCATGGGAAGACCCCAGATATCAAGCTGTTAAGAATCTTCTTTATTTATGTGAAATTCTTTTATCAATGTCTTTTTCATAAATTGCCTTCATGATACTGAGAACAAATTCCTTTCTTTTTATATCAGGAAAATGGATAGCTTTCTTGAAGAAATTCAACAATATTAATTTGAATTTGATTCTTGATTCTACAAAGTTAACCCATTTGAAGGTAATGGTCTAGGTAGAAGAGGGAATATCTTTCAAACAAATGTGCTTACATTTCATTTATCTTGAATTAACTGCACTTTTTATCTTATTGACAATCTTTTCTAACTATCCTGATGTGAAGCGAAGAGCTTGATATCCATTTTGATATATCTTGGAGTTGTTGTTATCCCTCTTTAGGACTTAATAACATGAGTTTTCAAGATCCTTCTCTTCTTCTTTTTTAATCTGAGAGCCTGGGCTCTCAGATTCACATACTTCCATGTGTTCCCCACTGTCCCACCATAGACAATTCATTTTTTGTTTTCGGGTTGAGGTCAAGCCAACATTTATATTTTCCAGCAAAAGGTTATTTTAAAAGATATTTAGTCTCATAAATGAGACATCCAAGATCAATCTCTTTTCAAAGCTTTAGGGAACCCCATTTTCTACCTTTTACAAACTCCACTCGGATTTATTGTGCGAAACCCGAAGATTCCATCATGGTTTCTTCTTTCGAGGATTCGTTCTTCATTTAGGTTAAGAGTCAAGCTTGAACCTCGTTCTCCCATGAGGTATTTTTCTGTTCAAGTTAAGGGTCAAGCCTGAACCTCGTTCTTCCATGAGGTATTTTTCTTCTTTCAGGATAAGGGTTAAACCTGAACCATCTTTCGCAAAAAGGTCATTTTTCAAAAGTTGTTCAGTCTCAACAATGAGACGCCCAAGATTACTCCCTTTTCCAAAGCTTTTAGAGAACCCCATTTTCATAACCTTCTTTGCAGTCCCTCATTTTATGAGGTCTTTTCATGATTTTCTCAATTTATTCTCTCGAGGACTCCACTCAAGCCTTCCCATTCAGGTAAGGGTCAAGCGTGAGCCTCATTCTGATGAGGTGAATTTTCTTGTCCATTTTCTCCACTGCATATCTACCATTATCACCAAAATTAATTCTTTCATACCCAGTCAGATTCTTCTAACTAGGGCATTTTATAGTCCAAATTTGGTGTGTTTTTCTTTGCCACTAAGCTTGACTTTCAACCGGCTTAGTAGCAAAGAGGGGCATCTGTAAACACCCAATTTTTTTTTTGTTTATTTCAAACATCCCCTTTTAGGGGATGCCAATCCCCTTAGGAGTCTAGCCCTAGGTCGATCCTAGTTTAGGTGTCATTTCGTCCATTTTGTCAGTAAAATTTTCATTTTACCTTTAGGTCAGCTCAGCTCTTTGTCAGTTAGAGTTGATGAAACTCATTTTCAAAGTCAAAATAGTTAGAATGTCTATCATTTCTAGCTCATCTGAGCTCACGATGAGCAAATCCTATTCATTTCTGACCATTTTAGCTAAAATTGGTTTATTTTTCTGAGAAATGAGTTCATTTCCAACTCAAATCCCAATCAATTGTTCCTCAGTCTGTCAATTCCATTCGATTGTATTCCTCTGAGTCTAATTTGAGCTCACCAGAAGTTCAATTGGCTCGGATCCAGTTAAAGTCTATTTTCTATAGTGTCAGAGTCCACTTTAGCCCATTTCAACTCATTTTAGATGAAATTGAGCTAACCCTTGTCAATTGAGCTAGTGTTTGAGCTCCAGGATTAGTCCATCTTAGTATTACTGACCTTTATTCTAGCTCAAACATAGTGTAGTTTGGTTACCCATTTCACTCCAATGGTCATTTCTCACTATTTCTCTGAGAATTATACCATTTCTCGGTCAATCAGTCTAGGAGTTTAGTTGAGTCAGTATCTTTTTAGTTCCTCTGAGTTCAGAAACCCTAGGATTCAGTTTAAACCAGTCAAGACCAGTTCAAACCTCGCCTTTCAATGTCACTCTGTGTTCTACAGGGGCAAAATCATTTCTCGGACCATGTTGTTCGAAACTTCATTTTATCATTCCCCTAACTGGTACTACCAATAATCGAAGCTCGAATCAGTTCCTTTCCTGAAAATTTTAGATATATCTAAGACCCATTCACATTTTGATCAGATCCAATAGTGGATCTGATATCCAATCATCAATTCTCATCCTCGAACGATAATTTCTAATTCTTCATCCCTGTCAGGGGTCCGGGACTTCAAATCCCTCATCCCAGGTTTGCATTTTGCATCTCATTTCACATTATTTCATGTCATTTCTTGTTATTTCATATCATTTCATGTCTTTACATGTCATTTTCGAGATCCAACACTCTTATTTTTCAAAATCTCAAATCCAGATTTGATTTTAAAACCTATATTTTGAAATCAAATTCAAAAACCTGGGTTTTAAATCGACATTTTTCATTTAACCAACTCGCAGGGCTTTATACTCCATATTTTCAAAAACATTTTCTTCAGAAAA
The DNA here is from genome assembly GCF_984573655.1 of Nuphar pumila. NCBI lineage: Eukaryota > Viridiplantae > Streptophyta > Magnoliopsida > Nymphaeales > Nymphaeaceae > Nuphar > Nuphar pumila. Next base: position 36,273,076 of record NC_143253.1, on the reverse strand, counting down.
ATAATCTGGGTTCATTTTAAACTCAATTTTTAACTAATTTCAATTATCGGATGGGACCCATCTAGGTGGCGTCGCTTCTGGATCGCTTCATTCATTTAGATTTCTCGAATTTTTTGTTATTTCAGAGTTTTATTTGATTTAGCACCCTATATTTTTACCTTTTAAACCCTTTTTAAAAGTTTGTTTTGGTTTTTAATCGGAGGTAGCCTTACCCATTGCCCATTTCTTTCATTTTGGCCAAAACTTTAGAGTTTCAGTCAGGCTATGACTCTATCCCGAAGTTTCAGTCGGATTAGGACTCTACCTTTCATTTCTATTTTTACTTATTTTCAAGAAAATCTTGCAAAATCTTTCAAAAGAAATTCAAATTCTAGAGTTTTAGTTGGATCAGGACTCTGTTCCAGAGTTTTAGTTGAATTAAAACTCTAACCCTAACTTCATTTTTGAGAAAATCTTTCAAAAAAAACTCTTTATTTATCTTTCAAAAAACCAAATTTCAAAGTTTTAGGACTTTATCTCAGAGTTTTAGTCGGATTAGGACTCTAGTCTAGAATTTCAGTTGATTCAGGACTCTGTTTAAACTTTTGATTTTCATGTGGTGATTTTAACCTTGTTTCAAAAAGCTTTTTTTTATCTTTATTTTAATCTTTTAAAACCCGAATATGGGGCCCACAATAAGTAGCACCACATTTGAGGATATTTAGGTTAGTTTAGGGTTTAGTAGTGTTCAAGTTAGATTAGGAGTTTGAAAAAGCCAAAATTGACTTTAAAACTCCACCTTTATTTTGACATTTTTAAAACCTTGTTTTTAAAACTTGTAATTAGAGGTTTTAAAAAAACCAAATGTGGGTCCACATAGGTGGCGCCACATTGGAGTTTTTTTAAAGCTAATTAGGAGTCTTAATTAGGTTAATTAGGGTTGACTAATTAGAGTCTTAAAAGGTTAGAAGTCTTTAGCAAAACCACCCCACTTAATTGGATTAATTAAGGAGAATCTCAAAAAAATAAAACACTAATTAAACCTAATGAAAACCTATAAATATGGGCTATGGGGGTCGACCAAGCCATGTTGTCTCATCCTCTTTCTCTCTCTCTCTCAAATTCGTGGATCTCTCTCTCCTCCAAGTTCCAGCCCCTCCTCCATTATTGTCCATGGTAATTTCTTCCTTTCTTTTATTGTTTTTTATTTTATTTTTTATTAAAATAGCCATTGTCACCCCCTATGTGTTGCTTCTTTTTTTGTTTTTTTTATTCAAAACCCATGCTCCACGATTCAAGATGATGATCCACTGATCATCTATGATTATTTTCATATTTTTGATCTGTTGGAATTGTTGGGAAATAGTTTATTATGCTAAATGCTCGAAAAAGATCGAGATTCAACCTTTTTATAGGTTGAATCCCTCTTTTAATGGCTAAATCAAATTTCTAACCGTGCTTCCTTTTTTTTCAGCATATTCATGTTTATTTTAGTTGGTCAAGCATCAAATCGTGATTTATTGCATTATTTACATTTTTTATATTTTTAGCATAAATAATTCATGTTATTTCGTTCTAGGGTTTTAGATTCGTTATTTATGATTTTGTTTGTCTGTTAATGTATTTATTTTACCAGTTTATATTTATCAATAAAATCTGAATTTTTATGGTGAAATCATTCTTATGTCTATAATTTTTAATAAAAAATTTAGGATTTATAGAGGTCTGTAACCCAGTGTTCAAAAATCAAAGTCGAAACCTATTTTCTAAGTCGGGAAAACACTATGGAAATTCAAGAGTATCTTTTTGAGGTCGTATCTCCCTCTTTCGAGATTCGATAGATGATCCGTAAAAGGGTTGTTTTCATCATAACCTCTAGTATGTCTTTATAAAATTTTATAAATTTTGAAGACTGTCTGCTATATTTCTCTGCACTCGAAACCGGATTTGTCTGTTTCACATCGTTAAGTATAAGCTAGAATCAAGTACGTATTGTCGGAATCATATCTTCCTAACCAGAGATGATTTTTTTGATCTTTAAAAAGAGAAATTTTTGTTTATTTGTCTATTTTCTCATTGTAAAAAATCATAAACTTTCATTGTCGTTTGATATCCGATTCGGGTCTGACACTGTGATAGGTACGTGTTTGCGGGCAAAATCGTATATTTTTCTTTCTTTATTTAATTTTCATATTTAAATAAAACCAAAAATATATTTTTTTTATTGCATTTTAATTTTAGGGTTATTAGAAGTGTCCATGTCAAATTTTATGAATTTTTGAATTCATTTGATGTATTATTTTCTTATTTCATAAAAATAGGATGCCCGTGGAGTCCTGTTTCAACTGAAATACGAGAAAAAGTTAAATTTTTTTCTAATATTTTGATTTTTTCATGAAAAGTTTTATATTTTTAAGGTTTGATCATGTTCATAATCATATTAGGGTGTACTCCACCCGATTTTGCATTGTTTTGAATTCGTTTGATCCCCATATTAAGCTTTTTACAAAAATATTTTCTGAAAAACCATGTTTGTAACCGTATTTTGTAATAAAGGTCAATTTTTAAGGGTATTTTGGCCATTTTAGTCTAAACTATAAATTTTAAAGTTGTTTATTTTTTTTATTCAATTCTGTATCATCCTTTATTATATTTATTTCAGAAAAACATGAAAAAGGCTTATATTCGGATAAATCCCTCAATTTAAGATATTATTGGATAAATCTCGAAAAGCCAACATATTTCTACTAACAAGTTTGCTAATTTTATAGAGACATCCAAGATTGTATTTTCTTTTATTTTCCTTTTCTTTTCTTTAATTTATTATTGATGTAAATTGTAAACTTTGGAATAAGAATTTAATTTCCTGCTTAGATTAGGGTTGCATTGCATATAGTTTATTTTTAATAATATGATTCATGTGATGTATGATGATCATGCATATTTCAAATCATAATGGTCAACACAAATGGCGCGTACACTCACTTCTAAGGAGTTAATAAACTCGATTGAGTTCATATTTGTGGCCATAGTCAGAATACGAACAATATCCAGATTTATCATCTTCTTTTAAGCCACAAACAACCTACACTCTTTGGCTATTTTCAGAAATCATTGCATATTCTCAAAACTTTTCTAACTATTTTCCCTTTTAGAATCAAATAAACTATATTCAAAACATATTCGTGGCCATAGATAAGGATATGTGGCAAATTTATTTCATCTGAATTTTATAAGGCATAAAAATCCTTTTATTAATGATTTCCTCAAATTCTTTAGAAAATATTTTTGCAAAATTGCATCCATGCATCATCTAGGTTAGATTGCATCATAAAAAGATTTCATAAGGCCACACGCCCATCCTTGTTGAGTTATTTCACAAATCCATTTTAGAAAAATCAATTTTCTCAGTCATTCTGGTTTTTCCTCAAAATTGATTTTCTCAAAATTGATTTTCTCAAAATCGATTTTCTCAAAATTACCCAAGTTTTCCTCAGAAATCAATTTACCACATAATAGTTTCCCTTTTCGAATTCTTTCTCTAAGTCCAATCCACAATTTTCCAAGCTTTAATATTTTTTAATTTTAGAGTTCAAATTCAGAGAAATCAACTTTCTCAAAGTTGTTTGAATTTTTTTCAAAATCGATTTTCTCAAAATATCAAGATTTCTTCAAAAATTGATTTTCTTTTTCTTTAAAAATACTTTCCCAATGTGATTCATGATTTTCAAAGTGTCCCTTTTTTCAAGTATTTTTCAATATTCGAAGCATGCATCATGTTTCCAGTCAAAATTTTGTAAAGTTCATAGCACATGCCTGATTCTTTGTGCATTTAGGAAATAAAACATCGATTTAGATAGTTGAGCAAAGCAAAGCACATGTTTGATCCTTGGTTCGATTATATCTGGTTATGGCGCCAAAAATGGTTAAACCTCGTACCGACAAGCGAGTCTTATTCCTCAAAATTTTTTCTGCATTTTAAAGACAGAGGCGAGTTATTTTCAAAACTTTTTCAAAAATCAGTTTAACTTGCAAAAGTAAAATTTTGCAATGATAACAAAAGGAAATATCTTTTAACAAATATCACAATATGAGATTAACTAGCAATACATATAACAATCATTGAGGTAAGATAACATCAATGTTAGTATAAGTTTTATATCTCTTGATTACGCCTTCGGGTATGCAAAGGGTGACTTCATCGTATCTGCTGAGGATACTACAATGATTATTATGCCAATTGATTTATTTTCCCATAACACTTAACAGACTGGGTCCCTACCATAAGCTAGCAATTCATGACCAAGAAATTTATGTAAGGATTAACTAGATTGCAATCTATATTACTGCATTAGATAAGGTATATCACTTTTGCATAACCCTGATGTGAACACCCCAATTTTTTCAAAAATCACAAAAAAAACTCTTTTTGCCCCTGGCCCCCCATTTCTAAATAATTGAGTCAGTTTTAATCAAAATTCCAATTATTTCTCGGATTCACTGAAATCCAAATCCATTTTATATATCAGACTCAGTCGCGGATCTGGATCCAATATCAAAATTCAATTCTGAGCCCTGTTATTCATTTTTTTAAATTTTTTACAAAAATACCAAAAATGATTTCTGAATGTCTCAGACAGTCCATCCGATATCCATTTGGATCCACTGCTCTGTATATCTCAATTCGAGGTTCAAAACTCGAATATTTCCTCAAAATCTTGGATCCAAACCCATTTTTTGAAGAAATTTTCAAAGAATAGCTTTGAATTCTTAGAAAACCCTTTTGTAAATATTTTTAAATTTTGCAAAAATAGTTTAAAATCCTTTATTTTCCATAGTTTTAAGAGTTTTTATTTCAAAATACAAAAAAATATAGAAAATATGAAGATAAAGAGCAAAAAAATCAAAAATAGAAAAAGAAAATCGAAAAAAATGACTTTTAACCACCCCTTTTGAAAAGAATTTGTAAAAGAGCCCCCTTTTTGAAAATTTCGAAAACATAGGGAGCCACCTTTCTGAAAAAGCTCAAGAAAAAGAGGGACCTCCCTTGTAAAAAGCCTAACGGCCTCTTGTTATAAAATAGGGTCCCCGAAGATCATCCATTAGCCTTATCGTCCATCCGATCAGCCATTCATCCGCTCCTCTCCTCCCTCTGATCCCCTCTCCTTCTTCTTGATCCCAGAAAGGAGTTCCACGAGAAGGAGAAAGGAGAATTCCTTCCTTCAGAGCCCCTGCAGAGCCTCGGTAAGCACCTCTCTCCCTTTTGTTTTTTCAAATTTTCTTGTGTTTTTCCTTATTTTTGACTCCATCGATGCACCTTCTGTAAACTCGATTCGCTTATAGCTAATTGAGTCACAAATAAGCAAGATCAAAAGGAATGAACATGTTCTACCATCTTTTTGTTTTGCAATTTTGCTTACTATTATTTTGCTTGCACCACCCGGCACCAGTAGTCCTCAACGATCCATCTGAATCTCGATTTAATTTTCATTCATTTCTATTTGTTGTATTGCAATTTATGCTTTAGTTATCTGCTGCATTACTGAATTCTTGTTCTTATTTTATGGTTTATCTTTTTGCATAGATATCTAGTTTTGATTTACCTACAGTATTTGTTTCAATCCATCGATCCTTTATCCTCCTTTTGTATTTTGGAAAAATCTCTGCAGTAACATCCGATCTGATCTAGTATTAGATCGAGGTTACTCTGCAGTAGTCTCTTATCAATCTTGCATTTTACCCACGGCTATATCAGATTCATCTTGCTTGATTTTCTTTGTTTGTGAATCTCCCCAAGGCAACATGTCTGTATGCCAACCTTGTTTTCCGTAATAAAACTAAAGTCGTTTCAGCAAGGGAAGAGGTTGTGCGTTGATCTTCCCTCAAAAAAAAAAAAGGGAAAACTCAAGCACCTGCCATGACGCGTTAAAAGGGAATTCATTCTTGGCTTGCTGAAAGCAAGCCAAGTCTTGATCTGTCTTCATGAAATAAGGTGTTAACACCTTTGTGTCTTGATTCTCTCCTAAGGTTTGGTGTATAGTCACTGAAGAGGAGATCGTTTGAAAATGCTCCACGGTTTGTAAGATCTGCTCATGGTTGGTATGTTCAACGAAATGCAATATTCACCTCATACCTCGAGTATTGCAGATCATCTGCGACGTCTCTGGCGTCAATTATCCATTCTTCATTATGTGGCCTGATACCAACATACATCATATTCATTAATCCCGCATGTTATCCTGCATTTTTTTTGTAATTCGTTCTTTCTTTTCCTGCAATTTCATTTAGTAAAGCCTACCGTCCGATGCATCTTGCTATTAGCCCTTAGATGATAAATGTTTAGGCATCGTATACCCATCTATAGATGATCACAGGGAGTGTCCTTCGTCAAGCAGTGATCTATCGGGTACAAGGGATTCCTTTACTTGACTTATAATGCTGATAAGAGTTCGAACCTCCCCAGATGAAGGAACCGGAAGACAGGCATTTCTTGCTTTTCTAATTCCTTTTAGCCATCATCCTATCGCATTATTTCATTGGCATTAGTGACTTCACATTTTGAATCTACAGAATTTCATTTCCGGTCTTCCATCATTTTGGGAAGATGTTAATGTATTGGCTTCAGCTGATCGAAGGAGAAAGTTCATTTCCCTTGACTTTGTTTTCCATGCCATTGGAGGAGCAATCATAGTTATCATATGATGCTCTGTTATTCCTCCATATGACCCTATTATGTTTTGTTTATCACTGTCAAAGCAAGGTCTCGGATTAGTCATGCTTCCCTTTTAACCGTGAGGACTTCACTGTTGTAGAATCCATATTTTTTTTCAATTTTTTTTTATTTTTCTCTTCTTTTTTTTCTCCTTTTCTTCTCCCTTAGCATCAGTATTGATAGTTGATTGTATCTTTTTATGTGTTTTAATGGACAAGCCTTCAGATCTTCTCAACCTTCCCCTCTATACATTATCATGTATCCCTAAGCAACCACCCCCATTTACATCAGCCTCCCCAGATTCAGAAGCAGCTATTTGTAAAATGTTAAATTTCATTCGTGATTTCTGGATATTTAAGGTATTCAACAAGCTTTTCTTTTAGAATGATAGCACAGGTGTTGATTGCTTATGCATGTAATTCGCTTCCCCAATGGCTGAAACCACTTTCTCATTGCAAGGAGCGATTCCATTATCATTAGAAGTGAAAGATTTCATAACTCTTGGTTGTTGGTTAGTCTGGATAAAGAGCAAAATGTATACTTTTCCAGAGGACAGAACTTTCTCCACAAGTTGCAAGTGTAACAGGGGAACCATTACAGCAATACCAACGCCTGCTCGCATCCTTGACATATGCATAACAGATTCTGGTCGGTATCCTAAATGCACAAAGGCTACTCAAAAATGGTGATGCTGCCAACACACGCTGTAAACACCCCAAATTTTCACCCTCATCCAGTGTTTATATATTTAATGTGTCATTGCATATCATTGCATGCATTCGGCATACCATTTTATTCGGCATACCATTTTATTGCATTGCATAGCATTGCATGTCATTACATCTCATTTTCGAGATCCAGCACTTCTGTTTTCAAAATATTTAATTCAGATTCGAGTTTTAAAACTTTTCTTTCAAAATCATTTTTAAAACCTGGGTTTTTAATCAACATTCTGTCATTTGCTAACCCCCAGGACCTTATATTTTGAAATGTTTTTCTCAGAAAACAATCTGGATTCATTTTAAACTCAATTTTCAACTGATTTCAATTCTCAGATGAGACCCATTTAGGTGGTGTCGCTTCTAGATTCCTTCATTTATCAAATTTTTCAAAAATTTCAGAGTCCTAGTTGGATCAGGACTCTATCTTTTTATCTTTTTAAAACATTTTCAAAACTCCATTTTAATTTTAAACCAGTTATGGTCATATCCCTTGTCAATTTCCTCCATGTTGGCCAAAATCCCAGAGTCCTAGTTAGATTAGGACTCTTCTTCAAGAATCCCAGCCAGATTAGGACTCTTCTTCAGAGTTTCAGTCGGATTAGGACTCAATCTTTTGTCATTATTTTTACCTATTTTTAACTAAATCTTTCAAAATGAATCAAAACTCAGAGTTTCAGTCAAAACAGGAATTTGTTCAAAGAGTCCTAGTTGGATCAGGGCTCTGATCCTGATTTCAATTTTGAGAGAATCTTTAAAAAATCTTTTCATCTATCAAAATTATTACACTTTTATCAAAGAATTTCAAAATTCTAGGATTTTATCCTAGAGTCCTGATAGAATCAGGACTCTGCCCCAGAGTCTTGGTCAAATCAGGACTATATCCAAAGTTTGTTTTCTCACTCTATTTTTACTGATTTTCAAAATTTCTATTTAAATTTCATCATTTGCGTATCAGAAAACCAAAAATTCTTAGAGTTCTGATCGAATTAGGACTCTTTCTTAGAGTCCTAATCAGATCAGGACTCTGAACCAAAACTTTAATTTTATCTTGTTTTTAACTGTTTTTCATAATTCTCTTATTTGTTTTCTCAGAAAATCCAAAAATCTGAGAGTTCTAGTTCAATTAGGACTTTGTCCCTAGAGTCTCAGTTGAATCAGAACTCTGTTTTATTTCAATATTTGTTATTGTTTTCACTGTTTTCATAAGTTTTTTTATCTGTTTTTCAGAAAATACCAAAAAAATCTAGAGTTTCAGTCCGATCAAGACTCCGTCCCAGAGTCCTAATCCAGTCATGAGTCTGTTCTAGAGTCTGTTTTTTCTTCCATTTTTACTCTTTTCCATTTGTTTTTCAAAAATTAGGTTATTTTGTAGAGTCCCAGTTGATTCAGAACTCTATTTCAGAGTTTCGGTTGAGTTAGGACTCTAACCTTGACTGCATTTTTTGCCTTATTTTACCATTTTTTTTATAAAATCTTTCAAAAACTCCTTCATTTGGCTTTTAAAATCTAAAATCTCAGAGTCCTAAAATTTCAGGACTCTAGTCTAGAGTTCCAGTTTGCTTAGAACTCTATTTTCAAGCCTTCAAATTTTATTTATTGATTTTAACCCCTTTTCAAAGCTATTTTCAGTCTTTATTTCAAAATTTCAAAACTTCGATGTAGGCCCCCCTCAGTTGGCGCCGTATCCAGAGGAGTTCTGACTCAGTCAAGACTCTGTATCATTTCAAAACTTTCAATCTCAAAGTCTACTTTTGAATCTCTTTTGAAAAACCTCTCATTTTCAAGTTTTAAAATCATTTTTGAAAATTCAAGTAGGGCCCACTCGGGGTGGCGCCACATTTGAAGAAGTAAAGGTTAGACTAGGGTTAGTCATTATCCTAGTTAGGTTAGGGGTTTAGAGGAGTCAAAAGCAATTTTAAAAATCCATTTTATTTAAGTTTTAAACCATTGGTTTTTAAAGGTTTTAAATTCAAGTTTTAAAAACCAAATGTGGGTCCATACTAGGTGGTGCCACATTTGGACTTTCTAGGGTTTAATTAGGTGTTAATTAGGGTTTAGTTAGAGTTCATTTAGGGTTAAGAAACCACAAAAAATCGTTGCCTATAGTGGATTTATTAGAAAGAGTCCTGAAAAAAAAGAAAAACCTCTTAATTAACCCTAATTAAGGGACTTTTTGAAAACCTATAAAAGGGGGACTTCAAGAGGTCAAAGGGGGCTCTTTTCTCTCTCAAATTTTCGCGGCTTCTCTCTCCACTCCAGCCCTTCCTCCTTCCTCCTTTCTCCATTGCAGCTGTAACCTCAAGGTAAGGTTTTTTATAATTGTTTTACTTTATTTAATATTTTTTCATGTTTTTAATATGGATTTAACCATTGGTATCATCTCTTTCATGATTTTAACCATGGATTCAACCTCAAGAACCTTAAGCATCATCCAAGAAGATGATCTAACCTTATTTTACTGTTTTTCCAGAGATTCTAATCTGTTAGAATCGATTATTACATTGTTTTTTATGTTCTTAACCAAGAAAACATGAGATTTACCCGTTAAATTGGTTAAATCTATGATTTCAATGGTGAAAATAAATTTCAGCCATGGATTCCCTGTGTTTTATTTATTTTTTTAGCATATTAATGCTTATTACATGTGTTTCATCATTAAAATCAATTTTGTTTTGCTGTTTTGATAATTTTTATGGTTTTTCATGGTTAAATCATATTTTTTTTAGTGTTTCTTAAATTTCTGTAGATTTTAATTTCAAACCAGTAGAAAGCATGTTAGTTCGTATTGAAATATTCATTAAAAATTTCTGATCTTTTTATATGTTGTTCACAGATATGTCAGTGAACTACATAGAAAATTCAGATGTTTTGGGATTCGAGAACCTTGTTAATAAAATACAAAGTCAAATCAGGATTTCTGTTGATTAAAATCGTTGTTTAATTTCAAGCATAACTTGCAGATGTGTTATTTCTCTCATCTAATATCCGATTCAAGATTCGTAAAGTTTAATAGCTTTGTGTTGATATAGGATATTTACTGTACAAATTTTTTAGAATTTTTTGCCTCTGTTTGGTATTTTTCCTTTGTCAGAAAGTCGGATTCATCTTTTAAAACTTGTTATGATTTATTAAAACCCTAATCCGAATTATACTGATCATAGATCTCAAACCGTAGATCTGATTCATGATTTGTAAAAAGGGAAGTTCATTATTTTTATGTCTATTGTTCACTGCTGAAATTTCAGAAATGTTTAATGAAATCTGCTATCTGTTTCTATATTTTCAACCGGAAGGACCTATTTTAACCAATTTTAGATTCGTTATATTTAAGTCCAGATTGCCAAAAGGGTATCTCCCTCATCGGAGATGATTTTCCCAATTTGTAAATAGGAGATTCTCTGTTTTTTGTCTAATTTACCTCTGTAAAATTTCAGAAATTTTCATGGTGAATTGACCCCTGATTCGGGTCTAACACTGAAACTGGTATATGACCATAGATAAAAATAGCATATTTTAGGGTTTTAATGCAATTTTTGAATTGGAATAATGTCAAAAATATATTTTTATGATTTCAATCTGATTTTAAAGTGATAACAAGTATAGGTACCGATTTTTATCAATTTTAGAATCCATTTGATGCTTAGATGAGCCAAATTACAAAACAGGGTGCCCGTAGGATCCTAAAACACTGCTAAAATCATGATTTTCATGATATTTTTTTATTATCGTGTATAAGTGTGAACACTCCAAATTTTTCAAAATTTTGTAAAAATGACCCTTTTGTCCCTAGTTCCATTTTCTGAGAAAAGCAAAGCTAATTTTCAGTTGATCTTCGGATTTTCGGGATAAAATTCCATTTAAATTCAATTCTGGAACCAAGCCTAGTGTTTTAAATACAAATTTGAGCCTCGTTGTCCAATTTCCAAATTAAAAGTATAAAAATACCAAAAAATGGTTCTAAATGGCTCGGGCAATTCATCTGGCACTCTGTTGGATCCCCAATCCTATATTTCTCAGTTCGAGGTGGTAAACCTCGAATATTTCTTAAAATTCCGGATATAAATTCATTTTCTGAAGAAATTTTCTCAAAAATCGCCTTGAGCTCTCAGAAAAACCCCCTTGTGTAAATATTTTGCAAAAACACAAAAAAATAGTTTTAATCTTTGTTTTCTCGTAAAACTTTGGGATTTTATTCTAAAAATACAAAAAATAGAAAAATAACACAAAAAACCAAAAAAATTAAAAAAACTACGCGAAAAACAAATGGTTTTAAAGCTTTCTAAAGTTAATTTTTCTGAAAAACTCATTTTTAAACCATTTTTTGAATAAAAAGAGGACATCCTTTAGGAAAAAAAATGGAAAATTCCAATGACCCCTTCCCGCGCGTTCTCCCCTCCTCTCTCCATCGTTGATCTAAAACGAACCCTTCTTCTTCACACCTTCCATCTTCAACGGAGGAATTCCTGAAGCTTCCTCCCTTTCTTTAAAAAGGGCGTGAAGGAGAAGGGTTGGGCATCTATTAAACCCATTATTATCGAGTTTTCTCTGCAAAAATCCCTTACAATCCATCAACTTCATCGTGTTTTTCTTCCTGGAAGGCATCAAGTTCTCTACTGGACCCCTCTTTTCCTGAACGACTCACACAACAATCGATCTCGTGGATCTCTTATCAACATCCTCCATCTCCATCACACAGCGGCCCTCTTTCCTTTCCTGGTTCTCTGTGTCTCACTAGTCCTCTTCCCCAATCGGCTGAAGGAGATTGATTAATCCCGCAACTGAATCCATTATGCCGGAAGATTCAGTAGAAAGGAGAAAAAGCCATTTCCCCTCCTTCAGAAATTCTGCGAACAGGAAGGTTGATCCACCTTCCCTTCCTCAATAAAAAAAAGGACTAAGAAAGGCCCCTCTTGACTCCTATAAGCAATCGGGTAAGCCATCCATACCCTCCATCTCCGTTTTTTTTTACCTGAAATTCCTGTTTAGCTCCTTTTATTTTTTAGTTTTTATTTTTTATTATTTATTTCATTTCTTCTTCTTTCTTCATTTTGTTTTTAACGCACCCCTGGCAGTGTTGAGTTGCTCATGCAACATCAACCTACCTCTGTGCCATAACAAAGAGACATCTATTCCTACAATTCCTTCTCATGTTTATTGATTTCTCTCTGATTTTAGTTGCACTATTTGTTTATACTCAGCTCCTCATTAGGCATTGCAGTTTCTTTTTTTTTACGCTCATTTCAATCATGGGATTTACATCGGATCCTTAAATTCTCTTTTGATAGAAATCAATGATGCTTCCCAATAGCATCATGGATTCATCAGAATTTGAATTTTAATCTGTATCTCAACGTACATGCTTTGATTTTTCCCTTTTTTATTTTATTATTTATTATTTTTTTTTTCCTTTTTCTGTTTTTTTTTACTGTAGTTCTGTATAAAGCTTGTGCCTCGTCCTTTTAATCCCATCGATATTAGCTCAACTTCTTTTTTTTTATTTCTTATATGATTTCTAATCCCTGGTTGGTTCCTTGATTTTTTTTTATATTTCCTGGCCACGTTTCATTACTATCTTCTACATTTGATTTCTCTCTTAATGACATTGATCAGCAAATTCGATTCATCCAACGTCTATGTTTGGGCTTATTCCCCCCCCCCCCCCCCCCCCTAGGTTTGTCTATTGGGCCGTCTCCATCTCACGCATGTGTGACATTTCCATCGCCTGATAAGCATCAACTGCCAATTATCGATATCTAAAACAGATTGAACTCTGTGAGAGTTGATTCATAACAAATCCATAAAAGCAATCAATGCCGTGACCCCCTTGTAGTAGGGGCGATGTTTTGACATTTATACCCATCAGAATTCAGGACATGTAGATTTCAATAAATTTGTCCTCATTCCGATGTTTAAAGACTCGGTAGATCCTGTTCACTATTTTCTGCATCAGAAATGTTCTATCATTATGATTCCAGTTTTGGGTTTTGTAAGATGGTTGGAGGTGAAATCTCAGAAACAGGAAGCCACATCAAGATTCTCACAGGTTTTATCCAACATGCTTTGCTTTGAAGGGGTATTATAAGATGGAAATCTCCTTAAATGTTCTGTGTCTAAAGAGATGGATAAAATCTCACAGACTCCTTTTGTTCTTTTTTTTTTTTTTCTTTCTTTTCTGGAATCCTGATGTCCAGATTGTATACATTTCCTTTAGTCTAACTTCATGGTTGTGTTATACAGTTAAGTTGGCCGTGGTTGAGAAAGCTATCAAAGAGTTTTAACGTTTCAGACTTGTAAGTACTAGCTCTTCCATCATATTTTTTTTTATGTTATGAACATCGACTAAAATCTCCACTTAATGTCCTATCCAATCTATGGACCCTTTTCTCTTTATCAAAAATGATTTTCAGGATTATTAGTTTAAATTGTTTTCGTCATACATCATTATAGACAGGTAGAATTCATTATTGTTTGGTGTCATAAACCGACATCTATGATTAAAACATGGATAATTGGGGACTGACTGACCTTTTCAGTCTTTGAAACTGGAGCTGGTTCGAAATTGTCTTCAGCAGATTGTTGTGTAATATTGTAGGGAAACTCCTTGCGTGGGTCATGTTGAAAGCATTTCAGTTTGCATTGTGTGTAAAACCAGCAGGACTGAAGTCTGCTGTTATGGTTGCCCTGATTGTTACTTCAAGAGATCTGTTTAGGCAATCCAGGATAGTAGTGTTGTTAGTTTTGATTAAGCATATAGGTGTCCATGATTCCATTTTCATCTGCCAAACAGATAAAATTATTCTCAATTCTTGTTGTGGAACCAGTTAGGATAGCTAAAAAAAAAAATTTGTTTATCCAACTCAAGATCAAATTTATGATTTAGTCTGACTTGCTGGATTAAAACCAAACATTTAGTTCTAGCGCATAGATTGCTATATTAGTTTGAAATGAAACACCTCGACCATATCCTTGTTTTGTTTTCTTTTGCACATGCATGAGTTGAGGTTGCTGAAATCTGTGTCATAAAAAGTACTTAGTAAATTGTGTTTATCATCCATTCCTATTCAAATTCTTCATATATGGGGGAAAGTCCACATTACCAGGATTAAGCATGTTCCCATCTTCCTTCCAAAATAGTTTGCTCTGTTCTCAATTATGTCGGGCTGTCTTTCAATTATCCCATATAATGTTCTCCCTATTTCCTGTAGAAACAACTTCTGCATCTACTTATTGTGGCTTCTATTCACACAGTCCCTTAAATTGTCATTTTCAGCACATCATTTCAGCAACTTCAATTTTAACATTGGCACGGCCACATACTGTGCATCATCAAAGGCATATGGCCTGCCATTGTCAGAACACTACAACATCACCATCCGTCACCATATAGGCATTTGGTTCTGCTGCCATTCATTCCCTACAATCTGCATAATAATAGCCCTCTCACCACTATGTCATTGCCCAAATTAGATAGTCTTGCTGCAAACAACACTGTAGCAGTATCTAAAGCACCTCTTTAGGCCCACCCATCATATCCCTTCTTACACCACATGTGCATCAGCCACACACTTGCCATTTCCTGCAAAATATATTGTTTACCATCTTCACAAAACCAGCACATAGCCTCTGTGTCGCCCCCACTCAGCTTCTTGCTGCCACTACAACATTGTGGTCATTACCTGACACCATCCACTACCAATGCCCAGGCCTCTTCTCTAATGCTTACACATCTGCTAAATTTTCCCATTTGCTGAATTACCATGCATGTGCATAGTATGCCATTCACTACACAATAAACAAACTATGTAAAGATGCATTTTATCATTTATTTCAAAGCAAAAGTTCTGAATGTCTTTTTCATATGAAATTTCTCATTTGATTTCAGATGCTCTGTACTCATAAAAATATATATACATATATAGGTCCATACCCACATGTGTATACATATATATATACCTATATATACCCCTATGTTTCCCCAAGCTATTGATATATATACATCTACCTATACATATATACACCTATATATATATATATATATATATATATATATATATATATATTTACATATATATACCATTTTCCATCCTTTTCATTATATATATCTTAACATATGAGTATTTCACCGTTGATTTCCATGTGATATGTGTGATTCCTTTCTATTTCTTTATATATTAATCAAGTGTTTTGCAGGGAATATGTGAAAGATATCACTACTTGGAGTTGTAAAAATTTTATGTATTGTAATAGTTAGATCTTAAATGAGAATTTACATTTCCTGTTCTAGATAGAATGAATGAGCATTGTAAATATCATAAATTACTTATTTTCATGCTTTTTGGCTTTATTTCTCAAAATCTCACAATGGTGAAACACGAATGGCACGTACACCATTTTGTAAGAGGTAATTAATCCTAAGTTGATGATTTACATCAATGGCCATAGTCAGGATGTAAACAAAACTTAGGATTTTTATCTTTTATAAAATAACATTGGATCCACACTAGACCCTTTTCAAAAATCATCATATTTTCTGTAAATACTTTCCTCTTTTATCAGAATTTAATTTAAAATTAATTCAATATATATATACCAATGGCCATAGTCAGGGTATATTGAGAGTTAATTTCATTTTAAAGCACAAAAAAAATGTATTTTATTCTTCACTTGAATTTAAATGTGGTTATTATATAATACATTCTATGACCATAGTCAGGGATGTATTATATCTTCAACCTCATTCTTAATTCATTTAAAGAATGAAATAGCTTTTCAAAAACCAATTTCAAATCCTTCAAATTTATTCATCATTTAGGATAGAATTGCATCATATTTTCAAAGTTCTTTTCAAAACCCAAGTGATTTTGAACATCTTTCTTCAATTTCTATCTCAAACTCTAATTCTATCTCAAATTCAAAAGTCCAATTTGTCTCTGAAATCTCAAAAAGAAAATCATCTTACATTCAAAATTCAAAATCAATTCAATTCCATTTTCAAAGTTCAATTTGACTTTGAAAACTTCTGAGTTATCTTCTGATTTCACATTTGAAATCAAGTTCATCTTCAAAAATCAAAATCAAAGTTGAGATTGATTTTGAATCTCAAAACTTGACTCTTCTTAAAATTTTAAATTCAATCTGGGTTTTCAAAACCCAGATCCATCTTCAATAGAACCATTTGGATTTTCGGAATCCAAATCCACAGTTAGATCCTAATCTCAACTTGGATCCGGATTTCCAAGCATAATCCCTACCTTCAGATCTCAGATTTTTAGATCCAATTTTAGGATCCAGAACCCAATTCTACTTTGGATCTGAGACTTCAGATCCAATTCCATTTTAGGATCCAGAATCCAACTTCGTTTTGGATCTCAGACTTCAGATCCAATTTCATTTTAGGACCCAGAATCCAACTTCACTTTGGATCTCAGACTTCAGATCCAATTCCATTTTAGGATCCAGAATCCGACTTCATTTTGGATCTCAGACTTTATATCCAATTCCATTTTAGGATCCAGAATCCAACTTCACTTTGGATCTCAGACTTCAGATCCAATTTCATTTTAGGATTCAGAATCCAACTTCACTTTAGATCTCAGACTTTAGATCCAAAATCCATCTTAGGGTCCAGAGTCCAACTGTATTTTGGATCTCAGACTTCAGATCCAAATTCCATCTTGGATACCAAATCTTGGATCCAATTTCATTTAAAATTTAGAATCCAATTTCAGATTAAATTCCCATTTAGGATTCTAACCCCCAAAATTCAATCTTGAATCTCCACTCTATTTAGAATCCAGACTTTGAATTCAAATTCCATTTTGAATTCCCGATTTCAAATCAACTTCTATTCTCAATTCCAATTCTTAAATCCAATTCCATTTCATCCCAGATTTCAGATCCAATTCCCATCTTCGGATTCTAAATCCAGAATTCAATTTTGATCTCAATTTAAAATCCAGACTTTGGATTCAAATTCCATCTTGAATTCTAACTTTTAAATCAACCCCATTTCTCAATTCTATTTAGATTTTTCAAATCTCCTTCTGATTTCAAACTTAAAAGTTAGAATTCAAATTTCATTCCAAATATTCATCCTGATTCAAAATCCTAATTTAAAGCCCATTAATGACTTTGAATTTTCCTTTCTTCTCCTCAAAACCATTCTTTTGAAGTTCAGATTTATTTTCCCAAACTCTGATTATTCCAAAAACTTAGAACTTTAAATCTTAAATTCTAAGTTAGAAACCATTTCTTCACTCCATTATCAGATTCATCTCAGAAACACTTGGGAATTTTTCAAATCATTTTCAAAAGGAGCATACATCCTTGCATTGCACAAGCATGATTCTTTGTGCATTTAGACTTAGAATAAATTCTTAGATAATTTCTTAGCAAAGCAAAAGGCATAAATTCGACCATTGGTTCGATTACCCCTGGTAAAGGCGCCAGGAACTATCGAACCTCGTACCGACGAGCAGATCCCGTCTCCCAGTTTTCCCGCAAATATTTCAAAAATGGAGGTGAGTTATTTTCTATATATTTTCAAAATTAAGGTCAAGTGAGACCCTGCAAAAAGAGTTTCTCTTCTCTCTTCTTTTCTTTTCTCTTCTCTCTTTCTCTTCTGTCTTTTATTCTTCTCCCTTCAAAAAGGAGGAAAATAGAGGTTGGAAAAGGAAAAGAGAAGGAAGAGAGAGAATATTACGAGAGGAAAATTTTTGCGATGATCATAATAAGTTCATATTTTTAGGGTTTGTTCATGTTTAAAATCATATTAGGATGCTTTATGGTCGATTTTATGTTTATTTCAATCCTAAATCCAAAGTTTTTACCAAAATTTATTTTAAAAAACCCTGATTTCAAGGCCATAGTCTTGCTATCAGGGGCATTTTGGCCATTTGACCTCAATTTCGAAATTCTAAACCCTAATTTTCATATTTTTAATCATATCATGTCATCTTATGTTTGATTTATCCTTATTTGAATTTCAAAAGTTGTATTTTATAAAATATCTTTCTGAAAACCCTGATTTCAAGGCCATAGTCTTGCTATTGGGGGTATTTTGGTCATTTTGATCCCAATTTCAAAATTTTCAAATCTCATTTTCATATTTCTTCAATTTTATTTCTTATTTTATCATGGGAAATCATGGAAAAAGGCTTATATATAGAGAAATCCAGTAATTTCCAGATATTACTTGATAAATCTAGAAAAGCCAACATATCTTCACTAACAAGTTTTCTAGTTTTGCAGGGACATTGTGTTACGACAATGAAGATTTACATGATACTTCAAGTACAAGGTTTTGACGATGAGCAAGTGAAATCAAGCAATGAAGAAATTGAAGAATTCGATGAAGAATCTTTGAAGACTAGTGTGCAAATGTTAAATTCATTAAAAGTCTTATATTCTTGTAAGAGCCTTACTTAGAGTGCATATTTAGGTTGCATTTTACCTAAAAAGTCTTTAGAAAAACTTTTCTAAAAGAACCCTTCATGAAAATATTTTTAGAAAACTCTTTTCTTAAATTTTTGTGTTTATTAGTCGACCAATAGACTCACCAGTCGACTAATCCTTTCGCGCCATATTTTCTAAAAAGTCATTTTTGTCAAATTAGTCGACCGAAGGTTTTATCAGTCGACTGGGCAGAATGTCTGTTTTCTGGAAAATTTAGCAGCAGTCGACTAATGACTTTATCAGTCGACTAGACAGAACATATGTTTTCTGGAAATTTAGCAGCAGTCGACTAATGCTTTTATCAGTCGACTGGACAGAATTTATGTTTTTCAGAAGATTTTAGCAGCAGTCGACTAATTTTATCTCTAGTCGACTAAGTTTCAAAAGTTCAGATTTTCAAACGGCTTGATAAACAGATCAGTCGACCGACGATAATTGTCAGTCTACTAATAACTAACTATTAGTCGACTAACTATTGTTTCAGTCGACTAATTTTGTTGTTTTTCCTGAAACTTCAAAAAGGCATGTCTTTTCATTTTTCAAACGTTTTGATTGCTCAAAATGGACTGTTTTGACACCCTTTCATACCCTCAATGAATGAAAACTTTTAACTATAAATATGAGTGCATTTTACACTCAAAAGCACTTCAATTCAATCAATTTGAATCAATTACTCTTTGCTTTTCACTCATATTCATTTTCTCACTCACGTGATATTTTTCACTTTAGTTTTTCACTCAAACTCCTTTGAGAGATAGTGAATTCGTGAATAGAGTATTTCAACAACCTCAAAAGTCAATTGTATCTCATTTGCATTCAAAAGAAGGGCTCATAGGTTGTATTGTAAGTTGTTACTTATTTTTTGTAAAAGGAAGGACTCATTGGTTTAAAGGAGTTGTTTGCTTTCAATAGGTGTGTTACTGAAAGTGGGACCGGATTTGGTCTGTATGATCTTGTAGTTACACAAGGTTGATAGTGAAAATCTCAAGCGGGTTTTGCTTGGGGACTAGATGTAGGTCGGGAAAGACCGAACCAGGATAAATTTTGTGTTCTTTGTGTTTTTGCTTTTCAAATTGCAAAATCCGTCAATATTCTGCAGACAATTTTTAAATGCACTATTTACCCCCCCCCCCCCTCTAGTGCTTGTTGCCTCAATCCTACTGCATTTTTATTTGGTATCAGAGCAGGTTTGCTATTATTTTGATTTGATCATCATCTAGCATGGCAACTACAACATCTCAGCACAAAGAAGGATGCTCCTTTGTTCGCCCTTCTCTCTTTGACGGAACAAACTATGGATACTGGAAAGTAAGAATGACAATATTCTTGCAATCCATGAATCTCGATATTTGGAGAGTTGTTTCAGATAAATACCAAACTCCATCAATTGATTTCAGTCGATGGACCGATGAAGAAAAGAAGACTGCTTCACTTAATGCCAAGGCAATGAATGCATTATATTGTGTCGTTGACAAGGTAGAGTTCAATCGCATCTCCCAATGCTCTACAGAAAATGAAATCTGGCATACTCTTCTCGTGACTCACGAAGGTACGTCAAAGGTAAATGAATCTAAAATCGCCTCTTTGGTTCATAAATTTGAATTGTTTAAAATGAAGTAAAATGAATCTATATTGGACATGGTAACAAGAATGACCGATATAACTAACACTCTGAAATCCCTTAGAAACGAATATTCGCAAGTGGATTTAGTCAGAAAGATCCTAAGGTGTTTAACTCCTGAATGGGAGAGAAAAACCACAGCTATTGAAGAGGCAAATGATCTAAACACTCTCACTCTTGAAGATTTGGTTGGTAACCTAATGGCATATGAAGTTCAACTTCAAGACAGACAAGAAGAAGAACCCAAGAAGAAATCTCTTACTTTTAAGGCTACTTTTGACTCTCAAAATTCAGAAGAAGATGAAGATGAAGATATAGCCCTCATTACAAGGCAATTCAAAAGATTCATCAAAAAGGGAAAATTTCAAAGAAAGGTAAAGAAAGCGGATTCTTCCAATCCCAATAAAGTCAAGTGCTTTAACTGCAAAAAGGTAGGACATATCAAGAAAGGTTGTCCTCTTCTCAAAATCAAGCCCAAGGATCAATTCAAGAAGAAAAAGGCATTTCAAGCATGTTGGGATGATAGTGACTCCTCTTTCGATGAAGAATCAAATGAAGAAGTCGCCAACATGTGTTTTGTAGCACAATAAGATTCGCTAAGTCAATTTGACTATGATGATTTATTAGAAGCATTCAATGATTTATATGCTAAATTTAAGAGTCTAAGTTCTAAAAACAAAGAGTTAAAAACTGAAAATTTAACTCTTGACTCTAAAAACAAAGTGTTACTTCAAGAGATAGAAGATCTCAAGAAGGGAAACTCTTGTCAAGCATTTGAGATAAAAGAAATTGGAACAAGAACCAATCTCTTAGAAAAAGAAATAACTAGTCTAAAAGAAAAATCAAATGATCTTCTTTCTATAGTAACCAAATTCACAAATGGTCAAGAGAATCTAGAAAGACTTCTTGGTTCTCAAAGATGCTCGATTAATAAAACCGTATTGGGATATAGCTTCTTTGATACTCAAAATAGACCAAACTATGTGGTGAAGAATCAAAGACAATATTCTCAATCATTTATTCATAGAACTAAATTTTTCAGTTCTAATAGAAATGCATCTAATCATGAAACTTATAATGCTTATAAGCCTAGACATGATTATTCTAGAAATGCTAAATCTTTTTATAGAAAGAATATTTATTATCAAAGAAAACCAAAATCCAAATGAATATGGGTTCCTAAGACTAACTCTCATGGACCCGAAAATAGAAAGGGGTCAAATGCTTTGTCTTCTAAATTTGTTGTAGGTACACAAAATAAGGAGCAAATGGATATTGGACAGCGGTTGTTCCAAACATATGACTGGAAGGCCGGAGTTATTTTCCACCCTCCAAAGTAAGGATGGAGGAACTGTCACCTTTGGTGACAATAACAAGGAAAAAGTAATAGGTATTGGTAATATTGGTAATCCAAAATTTCCCTTGATAGAAAATGTTCTTTTAGTAGATGGTTTAATGCATAATTTATTATCTATTAGTTAATTATGTGATAAAGGTTTTCATGTTTCTTTTGAAAATGATTTATGCTTAATTTCTAATTTTCAATTTAAAAAGATCATTTTTAAAGGTAAAAGAAGGAACAATGTGTATGAACTATATCTAGATGAGTTACTCACTTTTAATGAAAAATGTCTTATTGTTTCAAATGAAATTCAATGGTTATGGCACAAGAGACTTGGACATTTAACTTTAAAATTATTTCCAAGTTATCCAAGAATGATCTTGTTAGAGGCCTACCTAAAATACCATATAAGAAAGATCACTTATGTGATGCTTGCCAAAGGGGTAAACAAATCAAGAGTTCTTTTAAAGCAAAAGATATAGTTTCAACAAAACGTTCTCTTGAACTTTTACATTTAGATCTATTTGGACCATCTAGAATTCAAAGTTTGAATGGTAGCAAGTATGCTTTTGTTATAGTAGATGATTATTCTCTGTTTACATGGGTGATTTTTCTAAAAAGCAAAAATGATGCTTTTTCGAAATTTTCCAAACTTTGTAGAAGAATTACAAATGAAAAATCTATATCTATAATTAAAATTCATAGTGATCATGGTGGTGAATTTGAAAATGAATCTTTTCTAAAGTATTGTGATTTACATGGTATATCTCACAACTTTGCTTTTCCTAGAGCGGCTCCACAAAATGGAGTTGTTGAAAGAAAGAATAGAACTTTGCAAGAATGTATTGGAACCATGCTTCAAGATAAAAAATTACCAAAATACTTTTGGGCTGAAGCAACAAATACAGCATGTTATGTTTTAAACTGTGTTCTTATTCGACCAATTTTACATAAAACATGTTTTGAATTGTATTATGATCGTATACCAAAGATCTCATACTTCAAAATTTTTGGTAGTAAATGCTTCTTGTTAAATACCAAAGATAATCTTGATAAGTTTGATTCAAAATTAGATGAATCAATATTTCTTGGATATTCTTCTAGAAGTAAAGCTTATCGTATTTTTAATAAAAGAACATGATGATATCTTCACTAAACCACTTAAAAATGAAGATTTTATGAGAATTAGGAGAGAACTAGGTATTTGTTCATTTTTGGATTTATAAAATACTAATTTTTTGAACAAAAAACTCAAAATCGCACTATATTAGTCGACTGATAAATTTCTAGTCGACTGATGCTTTAAATTTTTTTGAAAGAGTCGCACATTATTAGTCGACCGATAAAATTTTAGTCGACTAAATTTTTTTTTAAAATTTTTAACTAAAGGGACCCGATACCCCTTGGATTTTTTTTAAACACCCGTTTTTTTTTAAAAAGGGCATTGTTTCATTTCATTTTCACACCTTTTCATTTTTCTTAAAAACGAAACCCTTTGAAAAACGAAAACCCTCTTTCTCTCTCTTTCCTCTTTCTCTTCCGAAAAAACCTCGGAGTGTCGTTCGAACCTATCCTTGACGGAATTTTCTGGCCGTGACAGGGAAACGCCGGAATCCTCTTGCAGTAAGCGACGCATCTTCAGATCTCGCCGGAATCCTCTTGCCGTGACGGTGTATCTTCAGTCCTCGTCGGAATCCCCTTGTGGTAGCGTTCTCACCCGCCGTCAGTCATCGTATCCTCCTCTATTTCTATTGCACGACGCACGACAACATCTTCCTCCCGTCGAATGCCATTTGAAAGTCAACATCATTCTCTGCAACTATTTTTTGAGGTGAATCTGTTTTTTAACCATGCCTCATTCGAAGACTGCATCTGCAAAAGGTTTAGGTTTTCCTCCTCCTACACCATCTTCAAGACATGGATTTTCTCTAAGATTACTCTGAAATCCTCTTTTATATGATACTTTTGGATCGATTTTTGCACTACCTATTTTACCAGGCCGAAATGTACTATTTCATCTGTTTTCTCATTACAAAATAAGATAATTATTTCCAAGAACTTCACATCTTTTTGATGCTTGTGCAGACACCCTTCACTATCCTTTTCTAATTCACTTGTTTTATGCGAATTTACATTTTGATCATGAAACTGGAGTTCTTTCCTCTCTTGTTCGTGATGTTGAAATTGAGTTTGATTCTAAACTACTTGGAGAAATCCTAGAAATTCCACCTTGAGACACTCTTTTCAATACTGTTGAACTAAATGATGAAAGAATTTTTGAACAAATTCTTCTTCCCGGTGCACCTCATTGCCCTCCTTTCAAAAATACTAATCTTCAAACTCGTGCACGCATTGCTGGACAAATCCTTGCCCATAATGTTCTTCCTAAAACTGGTTCTTTTGATTATTATTCCACAGATCTATCTACAACTCTTTATGTATTATTTAGAAATATTTCTGTAAATTGGGCCAATGTGTATTTTACAAATTTGTGGAAACAAAAACCATTTCTTCCTTATGGATGTCTTCTAACTCGTATTTTCAGACATTTCAAAGTTCCCTTAACTAATGAAAAATATATTGAGCAAAAGGAGTTCTTTGATCAAACTATTTTTAAAAGGATGAAAATCAAATATCTGCCTCCTTTAAATGTTGCTCAAACTGAACCATCTGATCCTACTGAACCATCAATTTTTGAACCCTCACCATCTTCTGCGACACATTCATCTCAAGCAAAAAGAAAGAAATTTTCTACAAGTCAAGACAATGATGAAGTTTTGCAGCGACTGAAAGCTTTAGAGCTGCATCAACGCACTTTTCATGAAGATGTGACTCAACAACTTTCTTCGATTCAGAAAAATGTTACTGCAATCAAGGACTTGCTCAACTCACTTTTCTAATCTTTATTTTCTGTCTTTACTCAACTTTAATATTTTATGGGTTGTAATATTTTAAACTTGTATTTACATTTTGCTTATGTTATTTTTGCCCTTACTCTTTTTTATTATGACAAAGGGGGAGAAAAAGATAGCATTTTACATAAGAAATGCGAAATTAAGAGAAAAAGATAGAAATTGCATATTGCATTATGACATGGAAATTACATCATGTGAAAGCACTGAAAATTTCATTTATGAAAAAGATTTAAAAATGCATGAGGTAATGATGGAAATGCAAACCAATCAATATGTGATATATGTGCTTTAAATAGACTAACTTTTAATGTTTTGCAGCATATTGATAGGGGGAGTAAAATCTCCATCTATGCATCTAAATGTTTCATCTTTGATTAAGTTTGTCATCATAAAAAAGGGGGAGATTGTTACGACAATGAAGCCTTACATGATCATTCAAGTACAAGGTTTTGATGATGAGCAAGTGAAATCAACGGCATTTCAGCTAAGGCAATGAAGAATTTGAAGAATTCAATGAAGAATCTTTGAAGACTAGTGTGCAAATGTTAAATTCATTAAAAGTCTTAGATTCTTGTAAGAGCCTTACTTAGAGTGCATATTTAGGTTGCATTTTACATAAAAAGTCTTTAAAAAAACTTTTCTAAAAGAACCCTTCATGAAAATCTTTTTAGAAAACTCTTTTCTTAAATTTTTGTGTTTATTAGTCGACCAATAGACTCATCAGTTGACTAATCCTTTCGCGCCATATTTTCTAAAAAGTCATTTTTGTCAAATTAGTCAATCGAAGATTTTATCAGTCGACTGGACAAAATATCTGCTTTCTGGAAAATTTAGCAGCAGTCGACTAATGACTTTATCAGTCGACTGGACAAAACATATGTTTTCTGAAAATTTAGCAGCAGTCGACTAATGCTTTTATCAGTCGACCGGACAAAATGTATGTTTTTCAGAAGATTTTAGTAGCAGTCGACTGAAAGGTTTTTCAGTCTACTGATGATATTATCAGTCGACTAATTTTATCTCTAGTCGACTAAGTTTCAAAAGTTTAGATTTTCAAACGACTCGATAAACAGATCAGTCGACCGACGATAACTGTCAGTCTACTAATAATTAACTATTAGTCGACTAACTACTGTTTTAGTCGACTAATTTTGTCATTTTTTCTGAAACTTCAAAAAGGCATGTCTTTTCATTTTTCAAACGTTTTGATCGTTCAAAATGGACTGTTTTGACATCCTTTCATACCCTCAATGTATGGAAACTTTCAACTATAAATATGAGTGCATTTTACACTCAAAAGCACTTCAATTCAATCAATTTGAATCAATTACTCTTTGTTTTTCACTCATATTCATTTTCTCACTCACGTGATATTTTTTACTTCAGTTTTTCACTCAAATTCCTTTGAGAGATAGTGAATTCGTGAGGAGAGTATTTCAACAACCTCAAAAGCCAATTGCATCTCATTTGCATTCAAAAGAAGAGCTCATAGGTTCCAATTCGATGACCATTTGCCACCCGGGCGGTGCTTGAGATAGGTCGTTGATCTGATCACTAGATCATTGACTCAGAATTTCCTTTGAATGACAAATTTTGCATATTGCCTGGCTATCCTCTAACGATATGATTGAGCATGCTCTACTGCTCTGAGTCTTCTTTTATTGAGCAAATCAAGTTGTACCAGTCGCTGCTGCTAATACTGATCAAGCGATAACTCCAGCAGTGATGCGAACTTCAAGGCAGGTTTATGAACATGTAGAGGCAGTACTACTTCAGTTCCGTAGACAAGTTCTGACGGAGTAGCATTAGTTAGAGTACAAATGGTGATTCTGTATGCCCATAATGCATCATGGATCTTTTCATGCCAATTATGGCTTGTTTCCAAGGTTCGCTCCAGGATTCGAATCAAAATTTTATTGGCGGCCTTTGCCTGACCATTCCCTTGAGGATAATAGGGAGCGGAGAAATGATGCTGAATTCTGAACTTCGAGCCAAATGTCCTCATTCTCTTATTCTTGAAATGACTCTCATTGTCTGACACGATATCGTGCGGTATGCCGAAACAACAATATTCTTGTGGATGAATAAGACCATGTGTCGACCTTCTATTATACGCAAAGTGATAGCTTCGACCCATTTAGTGAAATATTCTGTTGCGGCAAAAAAAATATTTGTAGCTGTTTGAAGCAGGAGTGATGGGGCCCACAACATCAAAGGCCCACATAGAAAATAGCCATGGAGAGATGGCGATTCGCAAATATGTTGCTGGCGCATGAATAGAAGGTGCATGTATCTGGCATAGAGCACACTTCTTCACAAAATGGTAGCAATCTTGTTCCATAGTCTTCCAATAAGATCATGCCCGGATGATTTGCTTGATAAGAGTTTGGTAGCCGATGAGTCTACTGCAAATGCCTTCGTGAACCTCCTGGACAACTTCTTTGGCTTCATCTTCGTCTAGGCATCTGAAATATTTAGAACTGAATCCACGATGATAGAGGACATCGGCAATAATAAAATATCGGGCAGACACATGCCAAATCGCTCGTTACTCTTACCAGTGATATTCTAAGAGAAGGAGACAGATGTCTTCTTTTTTATGGGAGCCTTTCTGAAACAGTCCTTAGCTTGCTCAGACATCATCCTAATCATCATTTTCTTGAACATCTGATATGTAGTAGGATCAATGCCATCCCTATCATTCAAACTCTGTCTTCTGGCAGATCTTGGATAATCCATTTCTTCTTGCCTGCTTCTAAAATCACTGATGCCCTGATACAGTGGTGTCTTCTTGCTTGATTTGATCTGAACCACTTGGGAATACTGATGCTCTCTACAGAATGGATGATTAAATTTCGATGATGAAGATTCAAGATAGAAATGAATATAGAAAAAATATTTGATGAGAATTTGGTAGACAATTGGAAGAACATCCCATTACTAGGGATTGGGTCGCCGCTGGAGTCACGACAATTATGTTGTCATTCTTTGTAAGAAGAACGAACAACTGCAAATATGCCTTGTCACCTAGGCGATGTCGTCAAACCAAGAATGAAGAATTTGAAAGATTTTTATTCATTGAAGGGAAAACATGCTTGTATTAATAATAAACTTGAGAAAGAGGGAGCATATAGACAGTCTGCCACCACTCTTAATGATCAGCAGAGACACGAGGACCCGAGAAAAGAGTGAGAATGATGAAATAATCCCAGTCATATCTGGCAGAATGGTATGTTCCAGACCACTGCGCTGATACAAGGTTGAACTCTAGCATAACCCCTGATAGTAGCCGAGCTTCTACGCGCTTTTGTCTCTGAGAAAATTGCCTGACACATCACTCTGGATAGTAGTAGGTACAGAAAAATGGGCCAAGTAGCTTGAACTGCTTGCCATACACATATGTATATTTGGGAAGAAGGCGAGCCCTTCAGTGCACAGAACCATCGCACGCTGATTTCTTTCTCGAGTTGTTCTAGATAATGAGCTGACTTCTGCAAATGCCTCGTACTGTTGATAGATCTCGATCAGGCTCACGTACTCATTCTCATTTTCTTCAATCAGTGGCCAAGACTTGCGCCCTGTCATGCGAGCTACGGCATCTTTGGGGTTCAGACCCTTGACATTGATCAGAAACTGGTGCTCTAACGGATCTCCAGGCTGACCGGCTGGTTCAGGCAGTCCCATAATCTCTGAAAATTCATCCATCAGTAGTGTCATCTCGCCCCACGGGAACCAGAACGTGCAAGTGCGCGGATTCCACCACTCTGCCAGTGCATGAATCAGATTGCTGTTGACTGTCAACTTTTCCACTGCAGATGCCAGTTCTAACCCGCAATCGCTCAAGAGGTCCGGAAACATACGAGAGAAGTTTTTGAACCAGACATAGTACCACCGGGGGAAGAAGGGTCCGGTGCTAAGAGATCGATGCTCAGGAAGACTTTGTCGCACCTCGTAGGAGATGTGACCCTCAGGAAAAATAGAATCGAGCTCACTAGATGCCATTGGACTTAGGGACAAGAAGACTGGAATTAGACTTTGGAAAAATACAAGAATTTTGAAAATTGCAGGCAGGATAAAATGAAAGCTGGAAATTCGAAGTCCAGAGGAACGAAAGAATGGAAAATCTCCTGGAGTTTTGAAGAAAAGGTGGATAATTTAGAAAAATCGTCCAGGGTTTTTGAGAAAAAGGAGATATTTCACAAAAGATGGAAAATGAGGTATTTTGGAAAATTGTTCGATATTTTGGAAAATTTGAAAAAAAAATATGAGAAAATAAGGCAAAAGTGACTATCATACATTCAATTACAAACAATTATGCACATACAGCATTTCCTAAGAAGCTGACTCTAAATGCATCGATTTTGAAAGAGCTTTAGGACCCTAATCCTGACTCTAGGCTCAGATCAACTGTGTCCAATCATGCTATGCCGATATACTCGAACCGAGGCTCGATGTACGTGGCATAAAAATTCATCTCCGGGACTAGGCTTGTGTTTTCCCAACATCCTTGAGCGCCTGCCGATATACGTTGGACTATGGCCCTTGGTACGTGGCAGGGGGGCGTTAGCCCAAATAAGTGGCCCAGTTGTGAGGCTCTGTCCCGAACTATGGTTCTAGAAGAGAGCCCAGCAACGTGAAGACCGGGTAGACATAGGTGGGGTGGTTTTTGAAATATGATCACATGCAGGCAAACAGAGGGCTCTAAGTCCTAAAGAGATAGAATTTTGAAAACTTTTGAAGAAGCAAACATTGTTTTCAAACAAGTCCTAGATTGAGGAGTGTTGTATTTCAGACCTAAGTCTAAGTGAGCATGCATAATTCTCCTCAATATGGTCCTACCAAACCATGCCTAGTCTACATGCAATCCATGTCAGCTGGGTTCAAGTCTAGGCTCCTAGGTTCACATGATATCAGAAATTAAAAGCTGACATTCCATAGAGCCTAATTTTGATAATTGAGCTAAGTTAAAGCACATACTTGATCAGGCGAAGACAGGTCCCATCTCGGTCGCCAAAACCTGTTATCATCGCAAAATTTTTCCCCTCCCTTGCGAGAGAGAAACGAATTTCGCGAGTCAAACTCAACCAAAGTTTTGAAATTGGTTTTAAAAATTACTCGCCTCCGTTTTGAAAATTTGCGGGAAAATTCCGTAGAATGGGATCCGCCTGTCGGTACGAGGTTCAACCGTTCCTGGCGCCTTTACCAGGGGTAATTGAACCAAGGATCAATTATGTGCTTTAACTTGACTCAAATATCTAAATGATGCTCTATTTTTCCTAGAATGCATAAAGAATCAGGCTTGTGCTATGGAATTTTAAAAATAATGCAAGTTTGAAAAAATATGATGTTTGCTTTGGAAAATTGAAATGCATTTAGACAAGGACTGGAAAATGCTTGAAAATGGAATTCCTGGGAAAATCATTGAATTTTATTGGAAATAAGAAATTTGCATTGGAAAGTGATTTCTCAGGAAAATTTGAACTTTAGAAAATCGATTTTGAAATTTGGAATTGCTTTTCTGAGAAAATGGATTTGAGAATTCTGAGAAAATCTAAGAAATTCATTGGAAAATGACTTTTGAAATGGAAAATGAATTCTCAAGAAAACTGGAAAATCTGAGAAAATCGATTTCTGAAAACTTGGGATTTTGAAATTTGAGAATTTGAAAACATAGGAAAATCTTGATTTGAACTTGGGAAATGCTTTGAAATGTCATTTGAAAACTTAGGATTTTGAGAAAATCAGATCCTGAGAAAGACTTGGAAATTCTTGAGAAAACTGATTTTTTTTTAATTGAAATTGAAAAATGAATTTGAAGACAATGCAATTTGAATAATATGAATGAATGAATATGAATATGAATTTGAAAAGGGAATTTCATTGAGGAATTGGGAAATCCTTTTAAAACTTTAAAAAATGCAGTGCATTTTGAAGTTAGCCTAAGTGTGTAGGCTGAATGTGGCTAATACGAAGATCATAAATCTTGGTTTTCTTCGTATTTTGACTATGGCCATAAATACGAATCCCACCGAGTTTATAAACTCCATAAAAGCTTGTGCACGTGCCATTCGTGTAAACCATAGTGAATTTGAAATAATGTGCATGAATCATACATCACATATTAAAATTTTGCAGAAATTAAACTATATGCAATGCAACCCTATTCTAAGCAGAAATGTAACTCTTATTCCAAATATTACATTGATTTTTTACATTGAATTGAAATAAAAGAAATAAAATGGCTAAGTCTTCTTCTTGAATATTCTTGCAAAACTGGAAAATAAAGTTAGCACAAAAATGTAGGTTTTTCTGAATTTATCCAAAAATATGGAAAATTATCGGATATTATTCAGATATAAACCCAGAATCATACCCCCTTTGATATAAACATGATAAATAATGAATAAATTTCGAAAATAAACTTGAAAATTCGAAATTGGGGTCAAAATGACCAAAATGCCCCTGATAACCTTGAAATCAGGGTTTTCTGAAAGAATTTTTGTAGATTTTGGA
This sequence comes from Nuphar pumila, assembly GCF_984573655.1. Lineage (NCBI taxonomy): Eukaryota > Viridiplantae > Streptophyta > Magnoliopsida > Nymphaeales > Nymphaeaceae > Nuphar > Nuphar pumila. The sequence goes on along the minus strand of NC_143253.1, from coordinate 36,241,818 downwards.
ATTTTGAAAATCAAATAAAATAAATCAAACATAATATGATAAAATATGATGATAAAAAAAAAAATTCTATTGGTTTTTTTTTTTTTTTTAAAACCTGTTATCATCGCAAAATTTTTCCCCTCCCTTGCGAGAGAGAAACGAATTTCGCGAGTCAAACTCGACCAAAGTTTTGAAATTGGTTTTAAAAATTACTCGCCTCCATTTTGAAAATTTGCGGGAAAATTCCGTAGAATGGGATCCGCCTGTCGGTACGAGGTTCAACCGTTCCTGGCGCCTTTACCAGGGGTAATTGAACCAAGGATCAATTATGTGCTTTAACTTGACTCAAATATCTAAATGATGCTCTATTTTTCCTAGAATGCACAAAGAATCAGGCTTGTGCTATGGAATTTTAAAAATAATGCAAGTTTAAAAAAAATATGATGTTTGCTTTGGAAAATTGAAATGCATTTAGACAAGGACTGGAAAATGCTTGAAAATGGAATTCCTGGGAAAATCATTGAATTTTATTGGAAATAAGAAATTTGCATTGGAAAGTGATTTCTCAGGAAAATTTGAACTTTAGAAAATCGATTTTGAAATTTGGAATTGCTTTTCTGAGAAAATGGATTTGAGAATTCTGAGAAAATCTAAGAAATTCATTGGAAAATGACTTTTGAAATGGAAAATGAATTCTCAAGAAAACTGGAAAATCTGAGAAAATCGATTTCTGAAAACTTGGGATTTTGAAATTTGAGAATTTGAAAACATAGGAAAATCTTGATTTGAACTTGGGAAATGCTTTGAAATGTCATTTGAAAACTTAGGATTTTGAGAAAATCAGATCCTGAGAAAGACTTGGAAATTCTTGAGAAAACTGATTTTTTTTTAATTGAAATTGAAAAATGAATTTGAAAACAATGCAATTTGAATAATATGAATGAATGAATATGAATATGAATTTGAAAAGGGAATTTCATTGAGGAATTGGGAAATCCTTTTAAAACTTTAAAAAATGCAGTGCATTTTGAAGTTAGCCTAAGTGTGTAGGCTGAATGTGGCTAATACGAAGATCATAAATCTTGGTTTTCTTCGTATTTTGACTATGGCCATAAATACGAATCCCACCGAGTTTATAAACTCCATAAAAGCTTGTGCACGTGCCATTCGTGTAAACCATAGTGAATTTGAAATAATGTGCATGAATCATACATCACATATTAAAATTTTGCAGAAATTAAACTATATGCAATGCAACCCTATTCTAAGCAGAAATGTAACTCTTATTCCAAATATTACATTGATTTTTTACATTGAATTGAAATAAAAGAAATAAAATGGCTAAGTCTTCTTCTTGAATATTCTTGCAAAACTGGAAAATAAAGTTAGCACAAAAATGTAGGTTTTTCTGAATTTATCCGAAAATATGGAAAATTATCGGATATTATTCAGATATAAACCCAGAATCATACCCCCTTTGATATAAACATGATAAATAATGAATAAATTTCGAAAATAAACTTGAAAATTCGAAATTGGGGTCAAAATGACCAAAATGCCCCTGATAACCTTGAAATCAGGGTTTTCTGAAAGAATTTTTGTAGATTTTGGAATTTTGAAAATCAAATAAAATAAATCAAACATAATATGATAAAATATGATGATAAAAAAAAAAATGGCGAAAAAAAAAATTTCTATTGGTTTTTTTTTTTTTTTTTAAAACCTGTTATCATCGCAAAATTTTTCCCCTCCCTTGCGAGAGAGAAACGAATTTCGCGAGTCAAACTCGACCAAAGTTTTGAAATTGGTTTTAAAAATTACTCGCCTCCATTTTGAAAATTTGCGGGAAAATTCCGTAGAATGGGATCCGCCTGTCGGTACGAGGTTCAACCGTTCCTGGCGCCTTTACCAGGGGTAATTGAACCAAGGATCAATTATGTGCTTTAACTTGACTCAAATATCTAAATGATGCTCTATTTTTCCTAGAATGCACAAAGAATCAGGCTTGTGCTATGGAATTTTAAAAATAATGCAAGTTTAAAAAAAATATGATGTTTGCTTTGGAAAATTGAAATGCATTTAGACAAGGACTGGAAAATGCTTGAAAATGGAATTCCTGGGAAAATCATTGAATTTTATTGGAAATAAGAAATTTGCATTGGAAAGTGATTTCTCAGGAAAATTTGAACTTTAGAAAATCGATTTTGAAATTTGGAATTGCTTTTCTGAGAAAATGGATTTGAGAATTCTGAGAAAATCTAAGAAATTCATTGGAAAATGACTTTTGAAATGGAAAATGAATTCTCAAGAAAACTGGAAAATCTGAGAAAATCGATTTCTGAAAACTTGGGATTTTGAAATTTGAGAATTTGAAAACATAGGAAAATCTTGATTTGAACTTGGGAAATGCTTTGAAATGTCATTTGAAAACTTAGGATTTTGAGAAAATCAGATCCTGAGAAAGACTTGGAAATTCTTGAGAAAACTGATTTTTTTTTAATTGAAATTGAAAAATGAATTTGAAAACAATGCAATTTGAATAATATGAATGAATGAATATGAATATGAATTTGAAAAGGGAATTTCATTGAGGAATTGGGAAATCCTTTTAAAACTTTAAAAAATGCAGTGCATTTTGAAGTTAGCCTAAGTGTGTAGGCTGAATGTGGCTAATACGAAGATCATAAATCTTGGTTTTCTTCGTATTTTGACTATGGCCATAAATACGAATCCCACCGAGTTTATAAACTCCATAAAAGCTTGTGCACGTGCCATTCGTGTAAACCATAGTGAATTTGAAATAATGTGCATGAATCATACATCACATATTAAAATTTTGCAGAAATTAAACTATATGCAATGCAACCCTATTCTAAGCAGAAATGTAACTCTTATTCCAAATATTACATTGATTTTTTACATTGAATTGAAATAAAAGAAATAAAATGGCTAAGTCTTCTTCTTGAATATTCTTGCAAAACTGGAAAATAAAGTTAGCACAAAAATGTAGGTTTTTCTGAATTTATCCGAAAATATGGAAAATTATCGGATATTATTCAGATATAAACCCAGAATCATACCCCCTTTGATATAAACATGATAAATAATGAATAAATTTCGAAAATAAACTTGAAAATTCGAAATTGGGGTCAAAATGACCAAAATGCCCCTGATAACCTTGAAATCAGGGTTTTCTGAAAGAATTTTTGTAGATTTTGGAATTTTGAAAATCAAATAAAATAAATCAAACATAATATGATAAAATATGATGATAAAAAAAAAAATTCTATTGGTTTTTTTTTTTTTAAAAACCTGTTATCATCGCAAAATTTTTCCCCTCCCTTGCGAGAGAGAAACGAATTTCGCGAGTCAAACTCGACCAAAGTTTTGAAATTGGTTTTAAAAATTACTCGCCTCCATTTTGAAAATTTGCGGGAAAATTCCGTAGAATGGGATCCGCCTGTCGGTACGAGGTTCAACCGTTCCTGGCGCCTTTACCAGGGGTAATTGAACCAAGGATCAATTATGTGCTTTAACTTGACTCAAATATCTAAATGATGCTCTATTTTTCCTAGAATGCACAAAGAATCAGGCTTGTGCTATGGAATTTTAAAAATAATGCAAGTTTAAAAAAAATATGATGTTTGCTTTGGAAAATTGAAATGCATTTAGACAAGGACTGGAAAATGCTTGAAAATGGAATTCCTGGGAAAATCATTGAATTTTATTGGAAATAAGAAATTTGCATTGGAAAGTGATTTCTCAGGAAAATTTGAACTTTAGAAAATCGATTTTGAAATTTGGAATTGCTTTTCTGAGAAAATGGATTTGAGAATTCTGAGAAAATCTAAGAAATTCATTGGAAAATGACTTTTGAAATGGAAAATGAATTCTCAAGAAAACTGGAAAATCTGAGAAAATCGATTTCTGAAAACTTGGGATTTTGAAATTTGAGAATTTGAAAACATAGGAAAATCTTGATTTGAACTTGGGAAATGCTTTGAAATGTCATTTGAAAACTTAGGATTTTGAGAAAATCAGATCCTGAGAAAGACTTGGAAATTCTTGAGAAAACTGATTTTTTTTTAATTGAAATTGAAAAATGAATTTGAAAACAATGCAATTTGAATAATATGAATGAATGAATATGAATATGAATTTGAAAAGGGAATTTCATTGAGGAATTGGGAAATCCTTTTAAAACTTTAAAAAATGCAGTGCATTTTGAAGTTAGCCTAAGTGTGTAGGCTGAATGTGGCTAATACGAAGATCATAAATCTTGGTTTTCTTCGTATTTTGACTATGGCCATAAATACGAATCCCACCGAGTTTATAAACTCCATAAAAGCTTGTGCACGTGCCATTCGTGTAAACCATAGTGAATTTGAAATAATGTGCATGAATCATACATCACATATTAAAATTTTGCAGAAATTAAACTATATGCAATGCAACCCTATTCTAAGCAGAAATGTAACTCTTATTCCAAATATTACATTGATTTTTTACATTGAATTGAAATAAAAGAAATAAAATGGCTAAGTCTTCTTCTTGAATATTCTTGCAAAACTGGAAAATAAAGTTAGCACAAAAATGTAGGTTTTTCTGAATTTATCCAAAAATATGGAAAATTATCGGATATTATTCAGATATAAACCCAGAATCATACCCCCTTTGATATAAACATGATAAATAATGAATAAATTTCGAAAATAAACTTGAAAATTCGAAATTGGGGTCAAAATGACCAAAATGCCCCTGATAACCTTGAAATCAGGGTTTTCTGAAAGAATTTTTGTAGATTTTGGAATTTTGAAAATCAAATAAAATAAATCAAACATAATATGATAAAATATGATGATAAAAAAAAAAATTCTATTGGTTTTTTTTTTTTTTTTAAAACCTGTTATCATCGCAAAATTTTTCCCCTCCCTTGCGAGAGAGAAACGAATTTCGCGAGTCAAACTCGACCAAAGTTTTGAAATTGGTTTTAAAAATTACTCGCCTCCATTTTGAAAATTTGCGGGAAAATTCCGTAGAATGGGATCCGCCTGTCGGTACGAGGTTCAACCGTTCCTGGCGCCTTTACCAGGGGTAATTGAACCAAGGATCAATTATGTGCTTTAACTTGACTCAAATATCTAAATGATGCTCTATTTTTCCTAGAATGCACAAAGAATCAGGCTTGTGCTATGGAATTTTAAAAATAATGCAAGTTTAAAAAAAATATGATGTTTGCTTTGGAAAATTGAAATGCATTTAGACAAGGACTGGAAAATGCTTGAAAATGGAATTCCTGGGAAAATCATTGAATTTTATTGGAAATAAGAAATTTGCATTGGAAAGTGATTTCTCAGGAAAATTTGAACTTTAGAAAATCGATTTTGAAATTTGGAATTGCTTTTCTGAGAAAATGGATTTGAGAATTCTGAGAAAATCTAAGAAATTCATTGGAAAATGACTTTTGAAATGGAAAATGAATTCTCAAGAAAACTGGAAAATCTGAGAAAATCGATTTCTGAAAACTTGGGATTTTGAAATTTGAGAATTTGAAAACATAGGAAAATCTTGATTTGAACTTGGGAAATGCTTTGAAATGTCATTTGAAAACTTAGGATTTTGAGAAAATCAGATCCTGAGAAAGACTTGGAAATTCTTGAGAAAACTGATTTTTTTTTAATTGAAATTGAAAAATGAATTTGAAAACAATGCAATTTGAATAATATGAATGAATGAATATGAATATGAATTTGAAAAGGGAATTTCATTGAGGAATTGGGAAATCCTTTTAAAACTTTAAAAAATGCAGTGCATTTTGAAGTTAGCCTAAGTGTGTAGGCTGAATGTGGCTAATACGAAGATCATAAATCTTGGTTTTCTTCGTATTTTGACTATGGCCATAAATACGAATCCCACCGAGTTTATAAACTCCATAAAAGCTTGTGCACGTGCCATTCGTGTAAACCATAGTGAATTTGAAATAATGTGCATGAATCATACATCACATATTAAAATTTTGCAGAAATTAAACTATATGCAATGCAACCCTATTCTAAGCAGAAATGTAACTCTTATTCCAAATATTACATTGATTTTTTACATTGAATTGAAATAAAAGAAATAAAATGGCTAAGTCTTCTTCTTGAATATTCTTGCAAAACTGGAAAATAAAGTTAGCACAAAAATGTAGGTTTTTCTGAATTTATCCAAAAATATGGAAAATTATCGGATATTATTCAGATATAAACCCAGAATCATACCCCCCTTTGATATAAACATGATAAATAATGAATAAATTTCGAAAATAAACTTGAAAATTCGAAATTGGGGTCAAAATGACCAAAATGCCCCTGATAACCTTGAAATCAGGGTTTTCTGAAAGAATTTTTGTAGATTTTGGAATTTTGAAAATCAAATAAAATAAATCAAACATAATATGATAAAATATGATGATAAAAAAAAAAATTCTATTGGTTTTTTTTTTTTTTTTAAAACCTGTTATCATCGCAAAATTTTTCCCCTCCCTTGCGAGAGAAAAACGAATTTCGCGAGTCAAACTCGACCAAAGTTTTGAAATTGGTTTTAAAAATTACTCGCCTCCATTTTGAAAATTTGCGGGAAAATTCCGTAGAATGGGATCCGCCTGTCGGTACGAGGTTCAACCGTTCCTGGCGCCTTTACCAGGGGTAATTGAACCAAGGATCAATTATGTGCTTTAACTTGACTCAAATATCTAAATGATGCTCTATTTTTCCTAGAATGCACAAAGAATCAGGCTTGTGCTATGGAATTTTAAAAATAATGCAAGTTTAAAAAAAATATGATGTTTGCTTTGGAAAATTGAAATGCATTTAGACAAGGACTGGAAAATGCTTGAAAATGGAATTCCTGGGAAAATCATTGAATTTTATTGGAAATAAGAAATTTGCATTGGAAAGTGATTTCTCAGGAAAATTTGAACTTTAGAAAATCGATTTTGAAATTTGGAATTGCTTTTCTGAGAAAATGGATTTGAGAATTCTGAGAAAATCTAAGAAATTCATTGGAAAATGACTTTTGAAATGGAAAATGAATTCTCAAGAAAACTGGAAAATCTGAGAAAATCGATTTCTGAAAACTTGGGATTTTGAAATTTGAGAATTTGAAAACATAGGAAAATCTTGATTTGAACTTGGGAAATGCTTTGAAATGTCATTTGAAAACTTAGGATTTTGAGAAAATCAGATCCTGAGAAAGACTTGGAAATTCTTGAGAAAACTGATTTTTTTTTAATTGAAATTGAAAAATGAATTTGAAAACAATGCAATTTGAATAATATGAATGAATGAATATGAATATGAATTTGAAAAGGGAATTTCATTGAGGAATTGGGAAATCCTTTTAAAACTTTAAAAAATGCAGTGCATTTTGAAGTTAGCCTAAGTGTGTAGGCTGAATGTGGCTAATACGAAGATCATAAATCTTGGTTTTCTTCGTATTTTGACTATGGCCATAAATACGAATCCCACCGAGTTTATAAACTCCATAAAAGCTTGTGCACGTGCCATTCGTGTAAACCATAGTGAATTTGAAATAATGTGCATGAATCATACATCACATATTAAAATTTTGCAGAAATTAAACTATATGCAATGCAACCCTATTCTAAGCAGAAATGTAACTCTTATTCCAAATATTACATTGATTTTTTACATTGAATTGAAATAAAAGAAATAAAATGGCTAAGTCTTCTTCTTGAATATTCTTGCAAAACTGGAAAATAAAGTTAGCACAAAAATGTAGGTTTTTCTGAATTTATCCGAAAATATGGAAAATTATCGGATATTATTCAGATATAAACCCAGAATCATACCCCCTTTGATATAAACATGATAAATAATGAATAAATTTCGAAAATAAACTTGAAAATTCGAAATTGGGGTCAAAATGACCAAAATGCCCCTGATAACCTTGAAATCAGGGTTTTCTGAAAGAATTTTTGTAGATTTTGGAATTTTGAAAATCAAATAAAATAAATCAAACATAATATGATAAAATATGATGATAAAAAAAAAAAATTCTATTGGTTTTTTTTTTTTTTTAAAACCTGTTATCATCGCAAAATTTTTCCCCTCCCTTGCGAGAGAGAAACGAATTTCGCGAGTCAAACTCGACCAAAGTTTTGAAATTGGTTTTAAAAATTACTCGCCTCCATTTTGAAAATTTGCGGGAAAATTCCGTAGAATGGGATCCGCCTGTCGGTACGAGGTTCAACCGTTCCTGGCGCCTTTACCAGGGGTAATTGAACCAAGGATCAATTATGTGCTTTAACTTGACTCAAATATCTAAATGATGCTCTATTTTTCCTAGAATGCACAAAGAATCAGGCTTGTGCTATGGAATTTTAAAAATAATGCAAGTTTAAAAAAAATATGATGTTTGCTTTGGAAAATTGAAATGCATTTAGACAAGGACTGGAAAATGCTTGAAAATGGAATTCCTGGGAAAATCATTGAATTTTATTGGAAATAAGAAATTTGCATTGGAAAGTGATTTCTCAGGAAAATTTGAACTTTAGAAAATCGATTTTGAAATTTGGAATTGCTTTTCTGAGAAAATGGATTTGAGAATTCTGAGAAAATCTAAGAAATTCATTGGAAAATGACTTTTGAAATGGAAAATGAATTCTCAAGAAAACTGGAAAATCTGAGAAAATCGATTTCTGAAAACTTGGGATTTTGAAATTTGAGAATTTGAAAACATAGGAAAATCTTGATTTGAACTTGGGAAATGCTTTGAAATGTCATTTGAAAACTTAGGATTTTGAGAAAATCAGATCCTGAGAAAGACTTGGAAATTCTTGAGAAAACTGATTTTTTTTTAATTGAAATTGAAAAATGAATTTGAAAACAATGCAATTTGAATAATATGAATGAATGAATATGAATATGAATTTGAAAAGGGAATTTCATTGAGGAATTGGGAAATCCTTTTAAAACTTTAAAAAATGCAGTGCATTTTGAAGTTAGCCTAAGTGTGTAGGCTGAATGTGGCTAATACGAAGATCATAAATCTTAGTTTTCTTCGTATTTTGACTATGGCCATAAATACGAATCCCACCGAGTTTATAAACTCCATAAAAGCTTGTGCACGTGCCATTCGTGTAAACCATAGTGAATTTGAAATAATGTGCATGAATCATACATCACATATTAAAATTTTGCAGAAATTAAACTATATGCAATGCAACCCTATTCTAAGCAGAAATGTAACTCTTATTCCAAATATTACATTGATTTTTTACATTGAATTGAAATAAAAGAAATAAAATGGCTAAGTCTTCTTCTTGAATATTCTTGCAAAACTGGAAAATAAAGTTAGCACAAAAATGTAGGTTTTTCTGAATTTATCCGAAAATATAGAAAATTATCGGATATTATTCAGATATAAACCCAGAATCATACCCCCTTTGATATAAACATGATAAATAATGAATAAATTTCGAAAATAAACTTGAAAATTCGAAATTGGGGTCAAAATGACCAAAATGCCCCTGATAACCTTGAAATCAGGGTTTTCTGAAAGAATTTTTGTAGATTTTGGAATTTTGAAAATCAAATAAAATAAATCAAACATAATATGATAAAATATGATGATATGCATGAAATTTTGAAATTAGAAATTGAAATTTCGAAATTTAGGTCAAAATGACCAAAATACCCCCGATAACAAGACTATGGCCTTGAAACCAGGGTTTTCTGAAATAAATTTTGCAAAATTGAAAAATATGAATTGCAAAGGAGATTTAAATTAACCCTAATATGATTCTACATGCTTATGTACATGATAAAAACCCTAAAATGGCGAAAATATCATAAAATATCAAATTTAACCTGATTTTCGCTTGATTTTCGCTTCTGAATTTAAAGATAAACTAACACATAGAGCAAATGAACTTGGAATTAAACCAAATTTGGCATGGACACCTAAAATAACCCTAAAAACAGAATGAAGCTCGAAAATCTAATTTTTTTTGTATTTTTATATATAGAAATTCAAATAAAAACCCTAAATTTCATGATTTTTGCCTAAAATATTGATTCTAAAGGGGATTTAGGATATCAAACTTCCATAAAAATTTCCCAAATTTTATGGGATGACAGATGACAGTAAGGCAAGGATTTTTGCCTTTTACACTTTCTGTTTTTGACCTATGGTCGGAGCTGTGCCACTCCGGTAAGTCGGATCGGAATCCGGTGACTCTAGTAAATGAAGGAAACAGATAGGTTTTGGTAGAAAATGTGGGAAAAATGGCAGACAGATGGGAAAATGGCTGAAATTGTGGGAAAATGTCCCTAACAAACATATAAAGATTTGATATTTTGTCACCATTAGGGTTTGAGTTACGGTTTGGAAAAGACCACACTATTATCAGAGACCTAAATCTCTGGAATTTCTGGACATTGGAATCTGTTAGACAGAAAGAAAAAATCCGGGAAAAATAATGAAACAGATCCAAAAATTCCCAAATTTTGGGAAATGACAGGAAATCATGTTAGGAACAACTTTTATGTTGAAAGTTTTTGCAGAAGAACTACATATTTGGAGGAGTCGGTGCATTAAGATCTGTCTATATCCTGACAAAAGAAAATCGAGATTTTCCCAAGGGTCTGAGAAATCCGATTTTTTACAGAGGTCAAAACTGACTGGAAAAACCTCAAAATTTCCAGATCATTAGTAGATTCAATCATGAATATACTGTGATTTTTGGAGGACGATTTGAATTTCCCATGAGGGTGGTGCCGGAGGTTCTTTTCTGCTAAAGCCGAAATTGAAATCTCAGAGAGACAGAAAACCCGATTTAGAGTTTTACCGACTTAGATGGGTTCCGAAACCCCAATTGAATCAAATTTTCGGCAGTAAAACAAAAACATGCAACTAAAGATATCACAATTTTTTTTTTTGAAAGAAAATACATTCATAAAATAACAACTGGACTTCACCTAAAACTGAAATTCTGTAGATTTTAAACTAAGTAACAATGAATCCTATATAATATGAAATAAATAACAAAATGGATTAATCTAAATGCATTTTCTAACATCAAATAGCATGAAGCATAAAACTAAAACATAAATCAATGGGGGCATAATACATTTTTTTTTTTTGGCTTATGAAATGAAAGATCCAATCCATCGATTAGATGGATCTTTCATTCTTTTAGCTCATACATATAAAACATATGTATTTAACATAAAACATGCCCAAAATGCAAAATAAAACTCTCATGACAAGCCTAAAACGGTTCAAGTTGGGAAGAAACTGTATTATATCACAAAATAAATCTAAATCCCATATGATATTCTACCCAAATTTCCCTATTTTGCTCTTCTTTACTTAAGAGATTTAAAAATAAAAATCAAGTTTATCTCTCTCAAAAGAACAACAAGATGGAACATGCAACTAAAGGAGACTGAGCATGCGAATTTAATCAATTCAAAAGGAAGAAACCTACCTTGGGTTGGCGGGAATGGAGGTTAAACTGAGGAAGGTGTAGGCACAGCTTGAGGAGGTGCCAGAGGCGATCGGCTGGAAGTGAAGACTGCTATCAAAGGATTGTGGAGCTGCTATTTGGTGGTTGGGTGTCTTGAGGTTGAAGGAAGCAGGCTGGAGCTGCTTCAAGGTGGACACCGGCCGGAGCTTCAAGGTTGGGATAATGGTTGCTTGAAGATGCTAGAGCTGCAGCAAGATGTAGTTGGAGATGGCGTTGAAGCAGGGCTGGCTTCAAGATCTGTTGTACCGACTGGAGCAAGGAGGTAGCAGGTGGCTGCAACGTAGAAGAAGATGTTTGTTGGGCATCACCAAGGGAGGAGGCAGCAAACGTTGAAGAAGCTGTAGAGGTGGCTGGAGGTGAAGACGTTGATGATGCTGGATGGAGTCCTTGGAGGAGGCTGATTTTTGGAGAGGATGGGCAGCCGTGTGAGAGTCTTCTTCTCCTTTTTTTTTTTCTTTTTACTAACCCTCCCAAGATGTCCAGCCGTATGGGTGTGGAGGCTGAAGCTGGTAGTGCTGCTTGAACATGGCTGAAGGTTGGGGTAGTATCAGCTGCTACCAAGGAGGCTGGATGGATGCCGTGGCTTGTGAGCTGGCTGGAGGTGATGTGTGGCTGAGAAGGAGCACTTGAAGATGGCTACAAGTCTGAAGCTTTTTTGGTGAAGGTGGCTGATGGTGTTGAAGAGCTGGAGATGTTGCTGCCTTGGCTGGAGAGAGAAGCTCCTTGGTGGTGCTGTGAGATTTGAAGATGTTGGACTTCAAAGAGATGCAAGAGGGAGCGGCTGAAGAAAGCTTGAAAATGCAGCCATGGAGGCTGCAACTCAAAAGAGAGAGAGAGAGAGAGAGAGAGAGAGAGAGAGAGAGAGAGAGAGAGAGAGAGACGTGAGTTGAGATGGGGAGCCAGCCGTAGTTCTTTTTTTTTTGTTTTTTCCTTTTGTTTTTGATAACTTAGGTTTTAATAATCTAAACCCTAAGTTTCTAATAATATTAGATGGCTTTGATGAATGACTCTACGTCAATGGCTGCAGCCCTTTTGCTTTGGAAGAAATGGAAAGGGAGTAAGGAAGAAAGGGAAGGAAAAGGAAAGAAGAGGGGAAGAAGGAAAAGGAAAGAAAAAGAAGAGGGGGCTGGAAGAACCATACGTGAGTGGAGAGAGAGGAAAGAAAGGAGGAAATAAAGAAAGAAAGAAAGAAAAGAAAAAGGAAGAAGAAAGAAAGAAAAGAAAGAAAGAAGGAAAGAAAAGAAATAAAAAAAAAAGAAAATAGAAAAAAGAAAGGAAGTGGGCTGGATTGAGGGCTAGGGTGGTTGACCCCCTTGTGGGTCCCACCTTAGGAAAAATAAAATAAGAAAATAAAATAAAAACAAAATAAAACAAACAAAAAATAAAGAAAAAGATAATTTTTTTTCTTTTCTTATAAATTAAAACAATAAAATGCAAATGGATGGGCCATCTCAGAGCGGGTCCAAATTCCACTTTTGAAATTCATTTTGACGATTAAAGGGGTAAAATAGTCTTTTCAAAAAATTTCCACACGAAACGGGCTATTTTTGGCAGTTTTTGAAACGAGCTCGGATTTTGAAGTTCAATACCTCGTTGCGAAGAAAATCCAATATAGAATTTGAAAATTTGATTTTGAAAGAAATCCAGATTGTTTTTCTTGAGAAAATATTTCCAAACGAAACGAGCTATTTTTGGCAGTTTTTGAAACGAGCTCAGATTTTGAAGTTCAATACCTCGTTGCGAAGCAAATCCAGTGTAGAATTTGAAAATTTGATTTTGAAAGAAATCCAGATTGTTTTTCTTGAGAAAATATTTCCAAACGAAACGAGCTATTTTTGGCAGTTTTTGAAACGAGCTCAGATTTTGAAGTTCAATACCTCGTTGCGAAGCAAATCCAGTGTAGAATTTAAAAAATTGAGTTTGAAATAAATCCAGATTGTTTTTCTCAAGAAAATATTTCCAAATTTAGAATCCTAGGGGGGAAAATCTCAATTTTGGAAACCCGAGGTTTGAAATTGATTTCTGAAAACTTTTAAAACTCAATCTGGATTGAAATTTATAAAACTGGAGTTCTGGACTTCGAAAATGGAATGAAATGTGATGAAATGTTATGAAATGCTGAGAAATGATATGAAATGATGAGAAATGACATGAAATGCTATGCGAAATTCTAACCTTGAATAAAGAATTTTGGATGTCAGACCCCGATTGTCACTTGTATCAGTTCTAAAAGCATTAAAATTGATAAAATTTGCAAAATAGCTCAAGAAATGGTTTTCGGGACTCTACTGGGTCAGAGTGACACTAAAAATTGGGGTTCGAGCTGGATTGAACTGAGATGAGCTAGATTGAGCTGGGTTTTAGAGTTTCAGAACTCAAATGAACTGACCAGGCACTGACTCAACTGACCTTTCCGACTGAATTTTCAAGAAAAGTTGCCATTTTTAGAGAAATGGTACGGAATGATTACTGGAGTGAAGTGAATTACGAACCTGAGCTAGGTTTGAGCTAGAACAAAGGTCAGTGATACTGACATGAACTAAAATCAAAGCTTGAACACTAGCTCAATTGACTAAACTCAACTCAATTTCAGTTGAAAGAGCTAAAATGGACTAAAATGGGCTCCTAGACATTTAGAAATGGTTTTGAACTGAAATTGGAGCACTTGAACTCCTGGTGAGCTCAAGTTAGACTTTGGGGAACATGACTGACTGGGAATGACTGACTTGGAGACAATTGGCTTGGATTCGAGTGAGAAATGAGCTCATTTTTGAAGAAATGATCCCATTTTGGCAGGAATGGTCAGAAATGAAAATGGTATGTTCATTGTGAGCTCAGATGAGCTTGAGATGACTAATATTTTAACTGTCCTGAACTGACCAATGAGCTTAGTTGACTCCGACTGACTAGGGTCCGGGATGACCTAGGGTAAAATGGTAATTTTCCTAATGAAAATGGGTAAAATGTTGATTTTTTGAAACTGACTCAGGGTTTGACTCCTACACTGACCTACAGGGTTGGCACTACACGAGGAGGGATTTTTAAGAATAGATGAGGAAAATTTGGGGTGTTTACAAATGCCCCTCTTTGCTACTAAGCCGGCTTGAAGACGAGCTTAGTGGCAAAGAAAACACACCAAATTTGGGCTATAAAAATGCCCCAGTTAGAAGGATCTGACTGGGTATGAAGAAATTAGCCCTGATGAAAATGGTAGATATGAAATGGAGAATGAAGAAGAAAAATTTACTTCAAAAGAAGTGCGATTCAGGTTTTGCCCTTAACCTGGATGAAACGGGAAATACCTCGTGTAGAAACGAAGCTCAGGTTTGACCCTTAACCTGACCGGGGAATGAAATACCTCATCAAAGGAGGCTCAGGTTTGTATCCTTATCCTGATTGGGAAGAAAATGAAATACCTCATCAAAGGAGGCTCAGGTTTGTACCCTTATCCTGATTGGGCAGAAAAATGAAATACCTCATCAAAGGAGGCTCAGGTTTGTACCCTTATCCTGATTGGGCAGAAAAATGAAATACCTCATCAAAGGAGGCTCAGGTTTGTACCCTTATCCTGATTGGGCAGAAAAATGAAATACCTCATCAAAGGAGGCTTAGGTTTGTACCCTTATCCTGATTGGGCAGAAAAATGAATAGAATCCTCGAAGGAAGAAACCATGATGGAACCTTCGGATTTCCGCACAATGAATCCGATAGGGGTTTTGCAAAAAGATGAAATTGGGGTCCCTAAAGCTTGAAAAGGGGTTTGATTTTGGGCGCCTCATTGCTGAGACTAAATAACTTTTGAAATTGGTGACCTTTTGCTGGAATTGGTGGCTTAACCTCAAGCCGAAATTGGACTGTCTATGGTGGGACAGTGGGGACACAGGGAAGTGTGCGAATCTGAGAGCCCATGCGCTCAGATTATACCAACAGAAGGGAAGGAATCTTGAAAACTCCCATTATCAAGTCCTTAAAAGGGATAACAACTGATGTCAGGATGCGCCAAAGATGAACCTCAAGCTCTCGCTTCACGCCAGGATAGCTAGAAAATATTGTCAAAATGTTGAAAATTATTGTTGATTCGAAATAATTGAAAGTGATGCACATTGCTTTGAAAATATTCCCTCTTTTCTACCTGAAGTATTATCTCCGATTGGGCTTAACTTTGTAAAATCAAGATTCGAATTCAAATTGCTTGCAATTGGCTTTCTTTCAAGGAAGCTATCAATTTCCCTGATATGAGCAGAAAAGAGAGTATACTTGATATTGTAAAAGCAATTTGTGAAAGAATATTGATAATAGAATTTCACAAAATTTAAAGAGGATTCTTTGGCAGATTTGGGAGTCTGATATC
The DNA here is from genome assembly GCF_984573655.1 of Nuphar pumila. NCBI lineage: Eukaryota > Viridiplantae > Streptophyta > Magnoliopsida > Nymphaeales > Nymphaeaceae > Nuphar > Nuphar pumila. Next base: position 36,225,955 of record NC_143253.1, on the reverse strand, counting down.
CTGGAATTCTTTCTCATGACGATCTTTCTGCCTACTATTTTTTTTTGGCAGAATTAGAGCTCTCTTGGGTTTTTGGAGATTACATCATCCTTCATTTTGAAGATGTCTTGACTTTTCTCTCTCTTTTTTTTTTTAGAAGGGTACGTCACAAACTCCTTCATCTCAGAGATGCTCCGATCCTTCTTTTCTCTCAAGGATTATATTGACGGTTATTGGCTCTTTGGTTGGAAATCTCTTGATGATAGCAGAAATTAAATATCCTTTAGGGTTTGTCGGGAGGCTCATCGCAGTCGCCTTCATCTTGACGGTGCTCTGAGCTTTCCCTGGAAGGATCCGTCACAAACTCCGTCATCTTGGAGATGATTCAAATCTTCTTTGGCCCCGGGGGTCTACTCGCCTAATTCGCCTTCATCTTGACGACAGTTGAGAGATCCCTTTTGCAGATATTTAATTGCAGCTTTAGGTGATTGAGGAGATATAGGGATTGAATGGATTTTTCTGTATCACCCAGGATATTTTGATTGCTTTATTTTCCAAGAATGATCTTTAAAAATGTGCCATTGACTGCGATCAATACCGATCACTTATGGCTTTGCAACAACATTGAATTTCCTTTGCTGGCCATATCGAGGATTTATTCTTCATTCTTTTGGTCGGCTAATAGAAAGAATTTGAATTTTGAATCCTTTTTCACGAAAGCTTTGACCTTTCAGAAATAATACTGAAGGTATTCTGAGGTAATGTTTTTGTGCAATAAAAATTTTGAAATCAACAAATATTTAATGACAAATTGGCAAAATGTTCTTGAAATCCTTGGTGAGAGCGAGCATCTGAAGCACAACGCAACGCACCCATGACAAAAATTTTCTTCTCCTTTCCCCAAAGGAGAAGATTCAGAAATTGGAAATAGGAATTACTCCTCTCTTCCCTGAAGAGGAGGTGTTTGCAAAACGAACTTTCAAAGAGAAATTAAGCTTTCGTCAAAACTTCCTAACATTAGGCTTCTCTTATGGAAAGGGGGCCGGTAATGATGAGGTCGGTGAATTAGTCATGAAGGAACGAGTCCATCACACTCTCCCTGAAAAGGGGGTCCTTCATGATGAAATGGCCTAGTACGAAATTATTGTCACAAGGAAAGCGAACTTCCGTCGAAGCTCTCCCTGAACTAAGGGTTCCTTGTGTGAAATTGGAATTTTGTTTTGCAAACGGTTCACAAAGACACGAGTCCCTTCAAACTCTCCCTAAAAAGGGGCTAAGTGAACGAATTGGATAGCATGCGAAAAGAATGAGCTCCCTCGAACTCTCCCTATAAAAAGGGTCTCTCGCAAGAGAAATTTATTGGAATTGGTATTGGATGACCAAAAGGGTCAAATTTTGGAAATTGGAATTTTGAAATTTGATATTTGAAATTGGAAATTGGAAATTGATAATTGGAAATTGGAAATTGGAAATTGATTGGCTAAAAAGGTCAAAATTGTGAATTGGTTTACTGAGAATGACATGGGTTCTATAGGGATTCCTCCTAAGAATGACATTGGTTCTATTGAGAACGGCATTGGTTTCGCAGGGGTTCGACCTGGGTTCAATAGGTTTTTTTAAAATTGATTGGCTAAAAAGGTCAAAAATTTACTCGCCTCCGTTTTGAAAATTTGCGGGAAAATTCCGTAGAATGGGATCCGCCTGTCGGTACGAGGTTCAACCGTTCCTGGCGCCTTTACCAGGGGTAATTAAACCAAGGACCAATTATGTGCTTTAACTCGACTCAAATATCTAAATTATGCTCTATTTTTCCTAGAATGCACAAAGAATGAGGCTTGTGCTATGGAATTTTTTTAAAAAATGCAAGTTTGAGAAAATATGATGTTTGCTTTAGAAAATTGAAATACATTTGGAAAATGATTGGAAAAGTGCTTGAAATTGGAGTTTTTGGGAAAATCATTGAATTTCATGGGAAATCAGAAATTTGCATTGAAAAGTGATTTCTCAGGAAAACTTAAAAATCTGAGAAAATTGGTTTTGAGATTGGAAACTTGGAATTGCTTTTATGAGAAAATGGATTTGAGAATCTTGAGAAAGTCTAAGAAATTTATTGGAAAATGACTTTTGAAATGGAAAATGAATTCTCAAGAAAACTGGAAAATATGAGAAAATGAATTTCTGAAAACTTGGGATTTTGAAATTTGAGAATTCAAAAACATAGGAAAATCTTGATTTGAACTTGAGAAATGCTTTGAAATGTCATTTGAAAACTTAGGATTTTGAGAAAATCAGATCTTGACAAAGACTTGGAAATTCTTGAGAAAATTGAATTTTCTGAAATTGAAATTGGAAAATGAGTTTGAAAATAATGCAATTTGAATGATATGAATGAATGAATATGAATTTGAAAAGGGAATTTCATTGAGGAATTGGGAAATCCTTTTGAAACTTTGAGAAATGCAGTGCATTTTTGAAGTTAGCCTAAGAGTGTAGGCTGAATGTGGCTGATATAAAGATCATAAATCTTGGTTTTCTTCGTATTCTGACTATGGCCATAAATACGAATCCCACCGAGTTTATAAACTCCATAAAAGCTTGTGCACGTGCCATTCGTGTAAACCATAGTAGATTTGAAATAAATGCACATGAATCATACATCAAATATCGAAATTTGCATAAATTAAATTATATGCAATGCAGCCCTATTCTAAGCAGAAAAGTAACTCTTTTTCCAAATTATTACATTTGAGATTACATTGAATTGAAATAAAAAAATAAAATCTAAGTCTTCTTCTTGAATGTTCCTGCAAAACTAGAAAACAAGGTTAGCACAAAAATGTAGGTTTTTCTGAATTTATCCGAAAATATGGGAAATTATCGGATATTATTCAGATATAAACCCAAAATCATACCCCCTTTGATATAAACATGATGAATAATGAATAAATTTCGAAAATAAACTTGAAAATTCGAAATTGGGGTCAAAATGACCAAAATACCCCTAATGACCTTGAAATCAGGGTTTTCTAAAAGAATTTTTATAAATTTTGGAAATTTGAAAATCAAATGAAATAAATCAAACATAATATGATGAAATATGATGATATGCATGAAATTTTGGAGAACTAGAAATTGAAATTTCGAAATTTAGGTCAAAATGACCAAAATACCCCCGATAACAAGACTATGGCCTTGAAACCAGGGTTTTCTGAAATAAATTTTGCAAAATGGAAAAATATGAAATGCAAATGAGATTAAAATTAACCCTAATATGATTCTACATGCTTATGTACATGATAAAAACCCTAAAATGGCGAAAATATCATAAATATCAAATTTAACCTGATTTTCGCTTCTGAATTTAAAGATAAACTAACACATGGAGAAAATGAACTTGGAATTAAACCAAATTTGGCATGGACACCTAAAATAACCCTAAAAACAGAATGAAGCTCGAAAATCTATTTTTTTTTTGTATTTTTTAAATATGGAAATTCAAATAAAAACCCTAAATTTCATGATTTTTGCCTAAAATATTGATTCTAAAGGGAATTTAGGATATCAATCTTCCATAAAAATTTCCCAAATTTTATGGGATGACAGAGGACAGTAAGACAAGGATTTGTTCCTTTGACACTTTCTGGTTTTGACCTATGGTCGGAGCTGTACCACTCTGGCAAGTCGGATCGGAATCCGGCGACTCTAGTAAATGAAGGAAACAGATAGGTTTTGGTAGAAAATATGGGGAAAATAGCAGACCGATGGGAAAATGGCTGAAATTGTGGGAAAATGTCCCTGACAAACAGAGGAAGATTTGATATTTTGACACTATTAGGATTCGGGTTACGGTTTGGAAAAGGCTACACTGTTATCAGAGACCTAAATCTCTGGAATTTCTGGACATTGGAATCTGTTAGACAGAAAGAGAAAATCCGGGAAAAATAATTAAACAGATCCAAAAATTCCCACATTTTGGGAAATTGCAGAACATTATGTTAGGAAAAACTTTCATGTTGAAAGTTTTTGCAGACAGGTTACAGATTTGGCGGACTTGATGCATTAGGGTCTGTTTATACCCTGACAAAGGAAAATTGAGATTTTCCCAGGGAGCTGTAAAATCCGATTTTTTATAGAGGTCAAAACTACTTGGAAAAACTAAAAATTTCCAGATCATTAGTAGATTCAATGATGAATCTACTATGATTTTTGTAGGACGATCCGAATCTCCCACAAGGGTGGTGCCAGAGGTTCTTTTCTGCTAAAGCAGAAATTGAAAATTCACAGAAGTTCAAAACCCGAATTGGGATTTGATTTTTGAAATGAAGTTGCATAACCCAAATCAATCTGGGTTTTTTACAGAGAATCACAAACACATATATGCATCTATAACGAAAAACTCAGAAATTTTAAACAAAAATTTGAGCATGAAATCATAATTGGACTGGACACCCAAATCAGCCTTTACGAACTGAAAAGCATATGTTAATTAAACTATTAGAATTAATGTCGAACAACTAAATGCAAAACGTATGATCCCTAGCACACGTTACCTATATGAGAACATTAAAAAAAAAAAAAAATGAACAGGGCATATGAATCATAGTTTTTTTTTTTTTTAGCTGTGGAAGGAATGATCCGATCCATGCATCGGACGAATCTTTTCCTTTATGCAGCCTTAACAACCAAATCAAAAGCATAGGTTTATGAAATAAAATCAAACATGTGAATCCAGCTTGGGACTGGGTTCACAATGATATTTTTATGAAAAGAAGGAATATAAAAAAAAAAGGAAAAAAAAAATGATCTACCTTGGGTTGTGCTTGCACCGGCTGGAACTAAAGCTTGAGGATGTGGCTGCCTTGGTGAAAGAGGGCTGCACTTTGATGTGGCTGTTAGAAGATTGAAGGAGCCGTGCTAGTTGAACTGGTTGTGAAGAAAGCTGGACCTGAAGGGATGTATGCTTCAAAGGTGCGTCGGCTGGACTTCAAGGGATGGAGGCTTCAAAAGGGGGCGTCGGCTGGAGCTTGAACCGGCTGGTGGTTGTTGGCTGGAGCAGAGAGCTTGGGGGTGGTCTTAATGGCTGGAGATGGGGAAGCTTGGTGGTGGTCTTAATGGCTGGAAGTATTTGCTACAGAGCTGGAGGTGGAGGAGGCTCCAACTGGAAACTTGATGGAGTGGGTTGACTGCTGCAAGTGGCTGCAAGGGAGGCGTTGAGTGAGAGGAGTGGTTGTTGGCTGGTGCTCCCCTCTGGTGGCTGAAGAAGAGCTGCAAACTGGTGAGATGGTGTGCTGCTGCTGCCAGAAGAGGTGGTGAAGGAGAAGCTGTTGTAGAGAGGTGAGAAGTTGTGTAATGGAAACCAAGAGAGAGAGAGAGAGAGAGAGAAAGACGTGAGATCGGAATCCTTGGCGGCCGTTCTTTTTTTTTTCTTCTTATGACAACTTAGGTTTTGATAAAAATCAAAACCTAAGTTTCTAATATTGTCTCATGAAACAGCCTACGTGAATTGGCTGTAGCCATTTGGGTTTTGAAAAAGATGGAAAGGAGGTAAAGAAGAAAGGGGAAAGAAGGAAGGGAAGGAAAAGGAAAGAAGAAGAAGGGGTTTACGTGAGTGTGCTGGAGAGGAAAGAAAGAAAGAAAGAAAAGGAAGAAAAAAAGAAAGAAAAAGGAAGAAGAAAAGAAAGAAAAGAAATAAAGAAGAGAAGAAAAGAAAATAAAAATAAAAAAAATATATAAAAAAAAAGAAAATGGAGGAAGAAAGAAAGGAAATGGGCTGGAGGTTTGGGTGACCCCCTTGTGGGTCCCACCTTAGGAAGAATAAAATAATTAAAAAAAAAATTTAAAATAAATAAAATAAAACAAACCAAAAAAATAAAGAAAAAGAATTTTTTTTTTTCTTTTCTTATAAATTAAAACAAGAAAATGCAAATGGATGGGCCATCTCAGAGCGGGTCCAAATTCCACTTTTGAAATTCATTTTGACGATTAAAGGGGTAAAATAGTCTTTTCAAAAAAAAATTCCAAACAAAACGAGTTATTTTTGGCAGTTTTTGAAACGAGCTCGAATTTTGAAGTTCAATACCCCGTTGCGAAGCAAATCCAGTGTAGAATTTGAAAATTTGATTTTGAAAGAAATCCAGATTGTTTTTCTTGAGAAAATATTTCCAAATTTAGACTCCCGGGGGTAAAAATGTCAATTTTGGAAACCCGAGGTTTGAAATTGATTTTTGAAAACTTTTAAAACTCAATCTGGATTGAAATTTATAAAGCTAGAGTTCTGGACTTCGAAAATGAAATGAAATGTGATGAAATGTTATGAAATGCTGAGAAATGATATGAAATGATAAGAAATGACATGAAATGCTATGCGAAATGCTAACCCTGAATGAAGAATTTTGGATGTTAGACCCCGATTGACACTTGTACCAGTTCAAAAAGTGTTAAAATTGACAAAATTTGCAAAAATGGTTGAAGAAATGATTTTCGAGCTCTGCCAAGCTAGAGTAACACTGAAAATTAGGGTTTGAGCTGGATTAAACTGAAATGAACTGAATTGAGTTGGGTTTTAGAGTTTTAGAACTCAAATGAACAGACCAGGCACTGACTCAACTGACCTTTTCGACTGAATTTTCAAGAAAAGCTGCCATTTTTATAAAATGGTACGGAATGATCACTAGAGTGAAGTGAATTACGAACCTGAACTGGGTTTGAGCTAGAACAAAGGTCAGTAATACTGATATGAACTAAAATCAAAGCTTGAACACTAGCTCAATTGACTGAACTCAACTCAATTTCAGCTGAAAGAGCTAAAATGGACTAAAATGGGCTCCTAGACACTTGGAAATGGTTTTGAACTGAAACTGGAGCACTTGAACTCCTGGTGAGCTCAAGTTAGACTCTTGGGAACATGACTGACTGAGAATGACTGACTTAGAGACAATTGGCTTGGATTCAAGTGAGAAATGAGCTCATTTTTGAAGAAATGATCCCATTTTGGCAGGAATGGTCAGAAATGAAAATGGTCTGTTCATTGTGAGCTCAGATGAGCTTGAGATGACTGATATTCTAACTGTCTTGAACTGACCAATGAGCTTGGTTGACTCCGACTGACTGGGGTCCGGGATGACCTAGGGGTAAAATGGTAATTTTCCTAATAAAAATGGGTAAAATGGTGATTTTCTGAAACTGACTCGGGGTTTGACTCCTACACTGACCTGACAGGGTTGGCATTGCCTGAGGAGGATTGTTTGAGAATGAGTGAGGAAAATTTGGGGTGTTTACAGGTAGTTAGGTCTTTCCACCCAAAAATCGCCCCCCCCTCTTGTTAGAGTCCAAAAAATTCAAAATTCCCAATTTTTAAACCTAAAAAAATTCTATAAATAGTCTCCATAGGGGGGTCGATTTTTCCAACTTGCTGTCCTTGGGATTCTTGGAGCTTATCTCTCCTCTCCAGCCCTTCCTCCATTGCAGCCACCTCAAGGTAATTATTTTGTTTAATTTTTAGCTTTTATTTCATGTTTTTAATAGTTTTAAATCAATTTTAGCCATTAATACCTCTTATTTCATGGATTCAACCATGGTTTCACCTCAAGAACCATCAAGAATCAGCAAGAACGATCCAATAAGGTGATCTAACCCTTTTTTGGGTGATTTACAGGGATTTTAATCCATTATAATTAATTTTAATATGATTCTTTACATTATTAACCAATAAAATATATGATTTACCCTTTTAATGGGTTAAATCTATGTTTTAAAGGTGATATCAAATTTCAGCCATTGATTCCCTGTTTTTATTTTATTTTCATGGTTTATTCATGTTTGTTTTACGTTCTATAGCATAGAAATAATTTTTATTTACTGTTTTATGGTTTATTTTATTGATTTACCTTAGTTAATGCATGGTTTTCCAAGTTTCTTAAATTTCTGTGTGTTTTAGGTTTAGAACAGTAAAGATAATGTTATTTCGGATTGAAGTACTCATTGTTTATTTCTGATTTTTTTATATGTGATGCATGCATGAGTTATTGAGTTACTGTAGAAAAATCAGAGGTTTTGGATCTCGGGAACCCTGTCAAAAAAAATCAGACATCAAATCGGGTTTTTAAAGCTTTAAAATCGTGGTTAAAATCAAGAAGGTAACTTCCTGTTATGATATTTCTCTCATCTTATATCCGATTTTAGATCTGTAAAGTGATATGGATTCACATTGAGTAGATTTGTCTGCTGTGAAATTTTCGGATTTTTTTATCACTGTTTACTATTTTTCTCCTTTCAGAGAATCTGTTTTTAAATTTAAAACTCATTAGGGTTTACCAAAACCCTAATCAGACTTGTGTTAGTCATAAATCCCAAACCACAGATCCGATTAATGATCTGTAAAAAGTGAGTATTGCTATTTTTTTGTCTACTGTTTACTATTAAAATTTTAGAGATTTTTGCTTAGGTTTGCTATTTATGTTTGTATTTTCAATCTGAAACAGCTGTTTTAATCCCTGTTAAAAGTGATATATTTTAGCTCAGATTGCCGGAAGGGTTTCTCCCTAAACGGAGATGCTGTTTCCAATCTGTAAATTGGGAAATCTCTGTTTTTATTCTTAGTTAGTCTCTGTAAAATTTCATAAAATTTTATGGAGATTTGACCCCTGGTTCGGGTCTTGGACTGAGACTGGTTGGTGAACTAGGTCAAAAATAGCATATTTTTAGGGTTTAATGCCATTTTCGGATTAATTTAATGTCAAAAAATTATTTTTATAATTTCAATTCGAAATTAGGGTTATAACAAGTGCAGGTACCGAATTTTATGAATTTTGGAATCCATCTGATGTCTGAATTAATAAAATTGCAAAACAAGGTACCCGAAGAATTCCAAAAACACTGTTAAAATCATATCTTTTGTGATATTATTGGATTTTCGTGCATAAGCATGTAGTTTTAGGGTTTTATTATGTTCATAAGCATCTTAAGATACTTTAGGTTTAATTTTGTAGTTATTTGATTTCATTTAGGTCATAAAACCCAAATTTTTACCAAAATCTATTTCAGAAAACCCTGATTTCAAGGCCATAGTCTTGCTATCAGGGGCAATTTGGTCATTTGACCTCAATTTCAAAATCCCTAACCCTAATTTTCACATATTTAAGCATGTCACATCATATTTAGCTTAGTTTATTTCATTCAAATTTCAAAACTTGCATTTTATCAAAATATCTTTCTAAAAACCCTAATTTCAAGGCCATAGTCTTGTTATTAGGGGTATTTTGGTCATTTTGACCCCAATTTCGAAATTGCATATCTTATCTTCCTTATTTATTCAATTTTATTTCATATTTCATCATTTTGATTTAAGGGAATCTTGGCAAAAAGGCTTATATCTAGCAAAATCCAGTAATTTCTAGATATTACTGGATAAACCTAGAAAAGCCAACATATATTCACTAACCAAGCTTTCTAGTTTTGCAGGTACATTGAAGACTTTATTTTTCATGTATTTAAATTTCAATAGTGATGTAATTTGTAATTAAACTTTGGAATAAGAATTTACATTTCCTGCTTAGCTTAGGCAGCATTGCATAGAGTTTATTTTTTTATAATGTCAATGTGTGATGGATGATGATTCATGCATATTCAAACTCACCATGGTCTACACGAATGGCACATGCACTAGCTTATATGAAGTTTATAAACTTGGTGGAATTCGTATTTATGGTCATAGTCAGAATATGAATGATACTTAGATTTATGATCTTCATATTAGCCACATTCAGCCTACACTCTTAGGCTAACTTCAAAATGCACTGCATTTTTCAAAATACAAAAAAAGTATTTCTCAAATCCTCAAATTCATATTCATTCATTTCATGCATTTGCGCACTCCAATTCAAAATCCAAGTCAAGGAAATTGAATTCCTCAAAATCTCCTAAGTCTTATAGCAAAATCGATTTTCCCAAAAGCATTGAATTTCAAAGAATATTTCAAGTATTTCTCAAGTTCATAAACTCAATTTTCCAAAGTTATGCAATCAATTTCAAAGTTTGAAGTTAGAGAAATCAAAATTTTTCTAAGTCTTATTCAAAAATCGATTTTCTCAAAATATGGATTTGCCAATGATATTTCAAGTATTTCCCAAGTTCCAAATTCAAATTTTCTAAGTTAGAATTTCAATTTCAAAGTTTGAATTCAGAGAAACCAAGTCTCTCAGAATCGATTTTCACCAAATGTCAAGGATTCCTCAAAATCGATTTTTACTTCTCTCAGAAGTACATTTCAAATCCCATTTCACGATTTTTCATGTGATATCATTTCCAAGATTTACATTTTCTAAATATTTCAATCATTCAAAGCAAACATCATGTTTTCAAATGTGCATTTTCTGAAAATTCATAGCACATGCCTGATTCTATGTGCATTTAGAAATTAGAATATGATTTAGACAAGTTGAATAGAGTAGAGCATAAGATTGATCCTTGGTTCAATTACCCCTGTTAAAGGTGGCAGGTACGGTTGAACCTCGTACCGACAGGCGAGTCTCATTCTTCGAAATTATCCCGCATTTTAAAAACGGAGGTGAGTTATTTTCAAAAACTATTTCAAAGGTCAGTTTGACTCGCAAAAAGTTAAAAATTTTGCGATGATAACAGGTTTGGCGACCGTGATGGGACCTGTCTTTGCCTGATCAATTTAATGCTCTACTTAGTTCAAGTTGTCAAAATCGATTTCCATGGAATGTCAGCTTTTAATTTATGCTATCATGTGAACCTAGGAGCCTAGACCTGAACCCAGCTAACATGGAATGCATATAGACTAGGTATGGTTTGGTAGGACCATATTGAGGAGAATTATTCATGCTCAAATAGACTTAGGTCTAATACAACACTCCTCAATTTAGGAATTGTATGAAAACAATGTTTGCTTCTTCAATTTTTTTTAAAAATCTATCTCTTTAGGACTTAGAGCCTTCTATTTGCTTGCATGTGTTCATGTTTTCAAAAAACCACCCCTACCTATAATGTCCCGGTCTTCACGTTGCTGGGCTCTCTTCCAGAACCATAGTTCGGGACAGAGCCTCACAACTGGGGCACCTATTTGGGTGAAAACCCCCCTGCCACGTACCAAGGGCCATAGTCCAACGTATATCGGCAGGTGCTCAAGGATGTTGGAAAACTTGAACCTAAACAGGAGGAATTGATTTTATGTCACGTACATTGAGCCTTGGCTTGAGTATATAGGCATAACTGAATTGGATACAGTTGATCTGAACCTTAGAGTTAGGATTAAGGTCCTACAGCTATTTCAAAATTTGTGCATCTAGAGTCAGCTTTTAGGGAATGATGTATGTGCATACTTGTTGTGATTGAATATGTTATAGTCATTTCCTTTTATTTTCCATATTTTCCCAATTTTCTAAAATACTGGACGATTTTCTCAAAATTCCCCAATCTATGTCCATGTACTGTCCATGTTTTAAACCTTGGACGATTTTCAAAATACTTCATTTTCCATTTATTTCTTCATATTTCATCAAACCCTGGACGATTTTTCAAATTTCCCTTAATTTCCTTCAAAACTCCAGGTGATTTCCCATCTTTCCTATCTTCTGGATCTCGAATTTCCTACTTTATTTTTATCCTGCCTGCATTTCCCTCAAATTTCCTGTATTTTCCCAAGTCTTATTCTAATTTTCCATGTTTTACAGTCTGATGGCATCCAGTCAGCTTGATTCCGTCTTTCCTGAGGGTCACATCTCCTACAAGGTGCGACAAGGTCTTCCAGAACACCGAGTCCTCAGCATCGGATCCTTCTTTCCCCAGTGGTACTATTTATGGTTCAAGAATTTCTCTCGTATGTTTTCGGACCACTTGGACGATTGTGGGTTAGAACTGGCATCCGTAGTGGGAAAGCAGACAGTCAACGGCAACTTGATCCATGCACTAGCAGAACGGTGGAATCCGAGCACTTCTACCTTCTGGTTCCCTTGGGGCAAGATGACAGTACTGATGGATGAATTTTCAAAGATTATGGGATTGCCCGAGCCAGCCGGTCATCCTGGAGATCCATTGGAGAAACAGTTTCTGATTAATGTTAAGGGTCTGGACCCTAAGAATGCCTTAGCTCGCATGACAGGACGCAAGTCTTGGCCATTGATAGAGGAGAATGGAAACGAATATGTGGACCTGCTCGAAATCTACAGACAGTATGGGACATTTGTGGAAGTCAGCTCGTTGTCCAGGACAGCTCGAGAGAGAATTCAGCACGCGATGGTTCTGTGCACGGTGGGATTAGCTTTCTTTCCCGATGGACGGAATTACATGGATATCAGAATAGTTCAGCTTCTAAGGAGATGGGGAAGTCGACAGACCAGCCGCCTCTCGATAGCCATGGCCGCACTCGCCTTTCTATACCGAGGGTTGACCCGTTTCACACTCGGAGAGTCGATCCTAGTCGAAGGGTGCACCTATGCCTTGCAGTCTTGGTTCCTCCGGCATGTGCCCACCCGAGCCAGTTCATTCAGATACAATGGCGAAAAGCTTCTTCCAGTTGCGCGATATCGGTTCTTGATCGACAACCTTCAGGAGGAAGAAGTCGTATGGGACTACTTTGATCATCAGGAATCACCTCCCAGATATACTTACGCTTACGGCAAGCGGTTCAGGCTACTTGGTCCATTCTTCTGCGCATACTACTCTCCAGAGCGATGTGTCAGGCAGTTTTCTCAGAGGCAGAAGCGCGTAGAGATTCATTCGCTAGCAGGGATCTTGCCAGAATTCGACCTCACATCACATTAGTGGTCCGGAGCATACCATTCTGCCAGACATGGCTGGGATTCCTTTGTCAGTCTTACTATTTTTCCTGGTCCTCGTGTATCTTCTGATTATCCGGAGTGGTGGAAAATTGTTTGTCCCCCTCCCCTCTGTCAAGTGTATTATTGATAAAATCATGTTTTTCCCCTCAATAAAATTCCTTTATTTTACATTTCACTTTGGTTTGACGACCTCGCCTAGGTAACAAGGCATATTTCTAGTTGTTTATTTTGCAAAGAATAGTAGCGCAATTGTCGTAACTCCAGCGACGACTCAATTCCTAGTAATGGGATATTATTTCAATTGTCTACCAAAATTCTCAACAAATATTTTCCTCCAACCAAACTTCCTTCAGAAGCCTAACCATCAGTTCTACCTTGCAGAGAGCATCAGCAATATCTAAGAGAACATTTGTGATACCCGATGGTTCATACAAGATCCGGAAAGAAAACATCATCAATCGAAGGTGTGGCATACTCGATCGCTTCGGAAGAAAAGATGGATTCCCCCCGATCAGCTAAAAATCAAGGACAACAGGTTGAGGATGACATTGATCCTCAAATGTACGTCATGTTCAAGAAAATGATGACCAAGATGCTGGCAGAGCAAGCTGAGGCCAGTGCTGAGCAAATTCAGACCAAACAGAAGGATAAGGGTCATGCCGTCAAGAATATGAAGATCAGCAAAAAGCAGAGTCGTCACGAGGAAATGTCTGATGAATCAGAATCAGCAGATGATACTGACAAGGAATGTGAAAATAAACATGAATTCAAAAGGTCGACTCCGGGCCAGGGGTCGGCTTACAAATCCAAAAATCAGTCTGTTGATGACCCTACTCAGTCGCAACTAAAAGATATGATGAAAATGGTTAAAGATTTGCAGGCCCACGACAAGGGCAAGAAAGTCTTCACCAGCGAAGACTTCTATGATGGTTTAGATGGGGACGACAATCTGAATAATCTCCCCAGAAAATTTATCAAGTTTGATGGTTCTGGCGACCCTAAGGCTCACCTCGCCATGTTTTTCGCTGAATGTTCACGATTCAAGCGTGACAATCGGGCACTCTTCCTTTGCTTCCCTCGCAGTCTGGAGGGAACGGCAGCTAAATGGTATTCAGAGCACATCAACCCCATAGAGCTGAAAGAATTTGATAAGGTGGTGAATATGTTCATTGAGCGCTTTCTGTTCAATGCTGAGAAGCTCCCGACCCTCAGCCACCTCTGTGGCCTGAAACAGAGAGAAAATGAAAAGGCCCGAGATTTTATCCACCGTTGGAGGTCAGCTTGCAACAAGATGAGAGACCTCATATCAGAAGGGCATGCTTTGTCCTTGATTCTAAGCAATTTCTCGCAGCCTCTAAAAGGCCTCATCTCCACCGCACCATCCAGAACCTTTATAGAGTTAACAGAGCGAGCCGAATGGCTCGAATTGAGTATGGAAAATGGTTTCTACGAAGGTTTCACTTTCACCAAGAACAACAGTCAGAATGAGTCGAAAAAAAAGACTCATTTCACTAATTCTGTCAGTAATAAACGGAATCATCGCAAGGGGCAGAATAGAGACTTCTGTTATGGGGCAGGAGGTTCAAACAAGAATGACCAGAAAGGAAAGTCGATCCTGCAATTCAGCAAGCCGCTTCAGCTAGAGCAGGGACCAAAACCCTGAGAGAAAGTGAAGCACGAAGGATGGAGCTATGAGAGGAAGTTCACTCCATTAGATCAATCACTCGAGACTGTGCTCGAGTATCTGTTGACCAAGGAGATGGTCAAATTGCCCAGGCTGGTCGATCCTTCCGCTCCTATGGGAAAATTCAAAGACCAATTCTGCAAGTTTCATCGAACAGTGGGGCACAACACTGAGAATTGCTTCGTTCTGAAGAACATTGTTCAGGACCTTATTGATAAAAATCTTCTGGTAGAAGGTGCGGAAGATGAAAATATAGATATTCTAAAAGAGCCATTTCCTCGTCATTCTACAGTAGTCATTACCGAACAGTCGTTTCAACCATAGGAGCATATCAGGCCATGCTCTGAAAATGATATGCAAGCTCAGCATTGGGTCCTGGTATTGCAACAGGCTCAGTCCAAGGCCCAGAAGATGGACCTTATTTCAGCTTTCGGCAAAATGAAAGTATCTGACAAGCCCGCTGGGGTATCTCCCGAGGTAGCCAGAAGTATACCATGGCTCCCTAAGCATCTCATTAAGTCCACCCCAAAGAAAAGCGGGACATCCACTCTAAAGCCTATTACAGCATTATCCAATGTCTCAAATTTGGACTTAACCCAAGCTTCTGCTAAACATCAGCAAGTATTAAATAATCTGTTGCAGAAAATCAAGGTGAAACCAAGCATAACTCCGGAAGACATGGCCCACATAGTCAATCAGGCCATGACTAATGCTCCAGTTACTTTCTCCGATGAGGATCTCCCTAAACCTCATGTATTTCACAACAATGCCTTGTATGTTGTGGTTCGAACCAGAGGGATGACAGTTCCTCATGTGCTGATCGATGGAGGCAGCAGCCTCAATATATGTCCGGAAATGACCGTCAAAGCTTTGGGCATTAAAGAAGAATACATTCCAGATCCAATCACCATTTATGGGTTCGACAATCATGGCCAAACAGCGAAAGGAAAAATCTTCCTGGAGATCTTCATTGACTACTCGGTCCATTCAATTCTCTTTCACGTGGTCAATGTGCCGCCCACTTATAATCTGCTTTTCGGGAGACCATGGATCCACAACACAAACGCAGTACCATCTACTCTGCATCAGTGCATCAAGTGGTCAAAAGGTGGTATAATCACGATAGTCTTGGGCGAGGATCCTGAGCAGAGGCTGGCACAGCCCATGGTTCCCAGGCCCTCTTTCACTACTGATATCCCTAGCATTAGGGGTATTGAAGAGGTCAGCTTTGAAGAGAATTCAGGAATAATACAGATGACAGGGCAACCCGAGCATACAGTGGCTGCGACCCGATGGGGAGGCCCACAGTTCTTCAAGATTGGAGAACGAATTGATTACAGCACACTTAAGGGTCATCCTCTATTCTCGCAATTTATGAAGGCTAAAAAGGGATTTGATTTACTAGTAAAGCACGGCTACCAGCCTTTCCAAGGCTTAGGCAAAAATGAAGATGGTCGTCTTGAACCAGTGATTCCTCAGCATTGCCCTAAAAGGGCCGGATTGGGCTTTATTGGCCGAAGATCTCAGAAAGGGACTGTTTTCATTAAGGGAACGCATTAGAAGAATTCATTTGTGTTTCCTTTTCTATTCATTTGTCGGGATAATATCCCATTTCATTCTCATCATTGTCATTTTGATTAATTCTATCTTTCAATAAAGTTGCAAGTTTCCTTTGTCTATCTTGGTGCCATTTGTCTCTTTACTTCTCAATATTAAATCTTCACAAAATTGAAATCACTTTGCTCTTTTATCTTTCCAATTATTTTCAATAAAAGCAATTTATTTCATGATGAGCAATTTCCCTAAATCAATTTATCCTCCAATTTTCAGAATGTCTTCCCGATCTATCAAGAAGCTCGTCTTTAATCCAAAAGCCTGTTCGAAATCAGCAATAATTCATCAGGTCAAAATAAGAACAAAATGTAGTCAGACTGCAAAGCAATCAGAAGAATCCGCAGAGTTCGATTCAGCTCTTCAAGAATTACCAGAATTTGCATCAATTCAGAAACAAGATGAGCCATCATCCTTAGTTCAGGATCCGACTGAGGACATCAATATCGGATCAGAAGATGATCCTAGAATTCTCAAGATTGGCAGTGGTTTGAATCCAGGAGAGAAAGAAAGGCTCACTAATTTCCTCAAGTAGCATGAAGAAGTATTCGCATGGACTTATGAGGATATGCCAGGTTTAGATCCGAAATTGGTGGAACATCGCCTCGTTCTGAAGCCTGAGGCGAAACCAGTCAAGCAGAAGTTGAGAAAAATGGATCCTCGAATCGAGCAGCAGGTCAAGGAAGGACTTGAGGATCTGCTTAAAGCAGGATTCATTCGAGCAATTGATTACCCAGATTGGTTGGCGAATGTCGTGGCAGTTCCTAAGAAGAATGGTAAAGTACGAATCTGTATCGACTTCCGTGATCTCAATAAAGCCACCCCGAAGGATGACTATCCGCTCCCAAACATTGATCTCCTAGTCGATAGCACAGCCGGACATGCTATGTTCTCCTTTATGGACGGATACTCCGGATATAATCAAATCAAGTTGGCCGCTCGCGACCAATCCAAAACATCATTTACCACGCCATGGGGCACTTTCTGTTACACGGTTATGCCTTTTGGGCTCAAGAATGCTGGAGCCACTTATCAGCGCGCTATGGCCGTTATTTTCCATGATCAGATGCACAAGACTATGGATGCATATGTCGATGATATTCTGGTGAAATCCAAAGAAGAGAAAGATCACATCGAAGCTCTTAATGAAGTCTTCAAGCGACTCATTCTTTACAAGCTAAGACTCAATCCACAAAAATGTGTCTTTGGAGTCGAATCAGGCAAGTTGCTAGGCTTCTTGGTCAGCAAAAAGGGGATAGAAATGGATCCCGCTAAGGCCAAAGCTATCATTGGCATGTCGCCCCCGACTAATCTCAAAGAATTGCGTAGCCTTCAAGGACGCATGCAATCAATTTGGCGATTCATTTCTAATTTGGCCATGAGATATGAGCCTTTCAATCATTTGCTCAGAAAAGGAGTGAGGTTCGAATGGGGACCAGAGTGTCAGCAGTCATTCGAACGCATCAAGAAATATCTTCTCAATCCTCCTGTTTTAAAGCCGCCAGAATTAGGGAAACCCCTATTGTTATACATTTCAGTTAATCAAGTTGCTTGCGGCGGATTCTTGGCGCAATACGAAGAAGGCAGCTTGATAGAACATGCCATTTACTATGTGAGCAAGACCTTTATTGATTACGAGAAGAAATACTCTCAGATAGAGAAGACGTGTTTAGCTCTGGTATGGATGTGTCAGAAATTGAGACATTATCTATTAGCGTCTGAAGTCAAGATTCTATCTAAATTAAATCCTCTCAAGTACATTCTTGAACAACCATTTCTCAGTGGACGAATCGCCAAATGGCAAGTCCTATTAATGCAATACAACTTGGAATATGTCTCTCAGCAATCTATCAAAGGCCAAGCAATTGCAGACCAATTAGCAGATTTTCCTCTAGCAGAGGATGCTAAAGCTGAGGATGATTTCCCCGATGAGCGGATCTGCAATATTCAACAATCCCCAATTTGGAATTTATTCTTCGACGGTTCCAAGAATATGGCAGGCATAGGAATCAGAATTCTGCTAATCACACCAGAGAAAGAGATAATTCCCTTTTCTCTCAAACTGAATTTTCAGTGCACTCACAATATGGCCGAGTATGAAGCTTTGATACAAGGTCTGAAAATTCTACAGGACTTCAATGTCAAAAGAGTGCATGCTTATGGCGACTCCTTGCTCGTCGTCAATCAAGTCCTAGTCGAATGGCAAGTAAAAGATCAGAAATTACTTCCTTACCAGAAGATTGTCTCAGCTCTTGCCAACAAATTCGAAGAATTCCAACTTTTTCATATCAAGAGAGATTTCAATCAAGTTGCAGACAATTTAGCTAATCTGAGATCCATCATGTCTTTTAGGAGTGGAGAATCTTGTCGCTGATTTGAAATTGGTAGACTTGATCAACCTGCTTTTGTCCCAGTAGAGCAGATAAACCAGGCTGAGCAAAAGAAGAAGCCCTGGTATCATGATATCAAGAATTTCATTAAAACTGACGAATTTCCTCCAGAATTATCAAAGAGAGAGCAGCGAGCAATTCAACGCATGTCTGCTTGATATTTTATTCTTGCTGACGTCCTTTATCGTCGTAGATTCAGTTCTGAGTATTCCAGATGTTTGTACGAAGAAGAAGCCGAAGAAGTTGTGCAAGAAGCACATGAAGGCATTTGCGGTGGTCATGTTGGCTATCAGACTCTCGTCAAACAAATCATCCGAGCAGGATATTATTGGAGAACTATGCAACAAGATTGCTATCGTTTTGTAAAGAAGTGCGTTCAATGTCAGATGCATGCGCCTTCCATACATACGCCAGCGACATACTTGCAATCTGTCGTCTCGCCATGGCCATTTTCCATGTGGGCTTTCGATGTTGTAGGCCCCATCACTCCTTCAGCCTCCAATGGTCATAAATATTTTCTTGCCGTAACAGAATATTTTACTAAATGGGTAGAAGCAGTCACTCTACGCACAGTAGAAGGTCGACATGTGGTTTCTTTCATCCATAAGAATATCCTTTGTTGTTTCAGTATACCGCATGATATTGTGTCGGATAATGGCAGTCATTTCAAGAATGAGAGAATGAGGACATTCTGCTCAAAATTCAAAATTCATCATCATTTTTCCGCTCCTTATTATCCTCAAGGGAATGGTCAGGCAGACGCCACCAACAAGATTCGGATCCGAATCCTGGAGTGAACTTTCGAAACGGGCCGTGACTGGCATGAAAAGATTCATGATGCATTATGGGCATACAGAACCACCATTCGAACTCCAACGAATGCTACTCCGTCAGAACTTGTCTACGAAACTGAAGTAGTACTGCCTCTACATGTTCAGAAACCTGCTTTGAAATTTGCATCACTTCTAGAATTACCTCTTGATCAGTATCAGCAACAGCGACTGGTACAGCTTGATTTGCTCGATGAAAGAAGGCTCAGAGCAGCAGAGCATGCTTAATCCTATCGCCAGAGGATAGTCCGACAATATGCAAAATCTATCATTCAGAGAAAATTTCGGGTCAATGATCTAGTGCTCAGATCAACAGCTTATCTCAGGCACCGCCCGGGTGGCAAATGGTCGCCAAATTGGGAAGGTCCTTATGTTGTCAAAGAGGCACTACCTCGCAATTCATATCGGCTCATCAATACTGATGGAATAGAATTACCAGATCCCATCAATGCTCGACATTTGAAAAAATTCTATACTTGAACAATTTCCTATTCTTTGTAATTCTTCCAAATTTTCTTCAATAATGATCAAAATTCTTTTTCCCAGTTACACTGGGGCATTTTAAAATTTTGTTTTTATCTACAAATACCCTGTATGCAGGCAGGAAAAACAAATCTCTCATTTCACGCACTTGTGCATTCATGTGCATCAATTTGCATTCATTTGCATACAATTGCATTAATAACGATCTGGTCAGTATTGAGATTTCAACTATCAATCCCATCACAATTCCTAACGATTCAAGATTGAAAGACAATCACCAGAACTGAACCAAAATCCAGTATCCAAATTGGTACATTTTTAAAACCGGTATGCATACCGGTATCCTTTCAAAATCGAGCACTCGTGTTAGTGTTCCACTGAATGGTCATGTCAGTCGACCTCTTGAGTTCAGTCTTCGTACTGATCACTCATCCAATTCCCAAATTTCTAATTTCTAATTTCTAATTTCTAATTTCTAATTTCTAATTTCTAATTTCTAATTTCTAATTTCCAATTTCCAATTTCCAAATATCAATTTCCAAATTCCAAAATTCTAATTTCTAATTTCCAAATATCAATTTCCAAATTCCAATTTCTAATTTCCAATTTCCAAATATCAATTTCCAAAATTCCCGATTTCTAATTTCCAATTTCCAAATATCAATTTCCAAATTCCAAAATTCTAATTTCCAATTTCCAATTTCCAATTTCCAAATATCAATTTCCAAAATTCCCAATTTCTAATTTCTAATTTCTAATTTCCAATTTCCAAATATCAATTTCCAAATTCCAAAATTCCAAAATTCTAATTTCCAATTTCCGAATATCAAATTCCAAACTTCCAATTTCTAATTTCAAATATCAAAATTCCAATTTCAAATATCAAAATTCCAATTTCAAAAATTCAAAATTCCAAATTCCAAATTCCAAATTCCAAATTTCAACCTTTTGGTCACTCAATACCAATTCCAAAAATTTCTCTTGCGAGAGACCCTTTTTATAGGGAGAGTTCGAGGGAGCTCGCGCTTTTCGCATGCTATCCAATTCGTTCACTTAGCCCCTTTTCAGGGAGAGTTTGAAGGGACTCGTGTCTTTGTGAACCATTTGCAAAACAAAATTCCAAATTTCACACAAGGAACCCTTTTTATAGGGAGAGACTCGACGAAGACTTGCTTTCCTTGTGGCCCCATAATTTCAGACTAGGCCATTTCATCATGAAGGACCCTCTTTTCAGGGAGAGTGTGATGAATTCGTTCCTTCATGACCAATTTACCAACCTCACCAATTCTGGCCCCCTTTCCATAAGAGAAGCCTAATGTTAGGAAGTTTTGACGAAAGCTTAATTTCTCTTCGAAAGTTCGTTTTGCAAACACCTCATCTTCAGGGAAGAGAGGAGTAATTCCCAATTCTAATTTCTGAATCTTCTCCTTTGGGGAAAGGAGAAGAGAATTTTTGTCATGGATGTGTTGCGTTGTGCTTCAAATGCTCGCTTTCACAAAAGGATTTCAAGAAAATCTTGTCAATTTGTCATTAAATATTTGTTGATTTCAAAAATCTTTATTGCACAAAATTATTACTTCAGAATACCTTCAGTATTACTTCCAAAAGGACAATGCTTTCACGAAAAAGGATTCAAAGTTCAAAATCTTTTTATTGGCCAACCAAAAGGATGAAGAATAAATCCGCGATATGGCCAACAAAGAAAATTTAATGTTGTTGCAAAGCCATGAGTGATCGATATTGATCGTAGTCAATGGCACATTTTTAAAGATCATTCTTGAAAAAATAAAGCAGTTGAAATATCTTAGGTGATACAGAAAAATCCACTCAATTTTCATATCTCCTCAATCACCTAAGCTGTAATTAAATATCTGCAAAAGGGATCTCTCAATTGTCGTCAAGATGAAGGCGAATTAAGCGAGTCGACCCCCGGGGCTAAAGAAGATTTGGATCATCTCCAAGATGACGGAGTTTGTGATGGATCCTTCTAGGGAAAGTTCAGATCACCGTCGAGATGAAGGCGAGTGTGATGAGCCTACCGACAAACCCTAAAAGATATTTAATTTCTGCTATCATCAAGAGAATCCCAACCAATGAGCCAATAATCGTCATGATAATCCCTTAGAGAAAAGAAGGATTGGAACATCTCTGAGATGAAGGAGTTTGTGACGTACCCTTCCAAAAAGAAAAAAAGAGAGAAAAGTCAAGACATCTCCAAAATGAAGAATGATGTAATTCCCGAAAAATCCAAGAGAGCTCCAATCTGCTAAAAAGAGAGTGCAGAAAGATCATCATAAGAAAAGAATCTCAGGATATCAGACTTCCAAATCTATCAAGAATCTTCTTTAATTTTGTGAAATTCTTTTATCAATATTCTTTCACCAATAGCCCTCGCAATATCAAGAATACTTTCTTTTCCGTCCATATCAAGGAAATTGATAGCTTCTTTGAAAGAAAGTCAATCGCAAGCAATTTGAATTCGAATCTTGATTCTACGGAGTTAAGCCCAGTCGGAGGTAATACTTCAGGTAGAAAAGACGGAATACTTTCAAAACAATGTGCATCATTTTCAATTATTTTGAATCAACAACAATTTTCAACATTTTGACAATATTTTCTAGCTATCCTGGCATGAAGCGAGAGCTTGAGGTTCATCTTTGGCGCATCCTGACACCGTCCCTTTTTAGGACTTGATTACGGGAGTTTTCAAGATTCCTTCCCTTCTTTGGTATAATCTGAGCGCACGGGCTCTCAGATTCGCACACTTCCCTGTGTCCCCACTGTCCCACCATAGACAGTCCAATTTTGGCTTGAGGTTAAGCCACCAATTTCAGCAAAAGGCAATTTCAAAAGTTAATTAGTCTCAGCAATGAGACGCCCAAAATCAATCCATTTTCAAACTTTAGGGACCCCAATTTCCTTCCTTTTGCAAAAACCCTATCGAATTCATTGTGCGGAAATCCGAAGGTTCCATCACGGTCTCTTCTTTTGAGGATTCCGACCATTTTCTTCCCAATCAGGTTAAGGGTACAAACCTGAGCCTCACGTGATGAGGTATTTTATTTCCCAATCAAGTTAAAGGTTAAGCCTGAGCTTCGTTCAATACGAGGTATTTCTCATCCCATCCAGATTAAGGGCAAAACCTGAATCTCATTTCTTTTTGAAGTAAAATTTTCTCCTTATTCTCCATTTCATATCTACCATCGTCATTTGAATTAATTCTTTCATGCCCAGTCCGATTTATCTAACTGGGGCATTTTATGGTTCAAATTTGGTATGTTTCTTTGCCACTAAGCTCGGCCCTATACCGGCTTAGTAGCAAAGAGGGGCATCTGTAAACACCCCAAATTTTCACCCTCATCCAGTACTTACATTTCATGTGTCATTGCATATCATTGCATGCATTCGGCATACCATTTCATTGCATTGCATAGTATCGCATGTTATCTCATCTCATTTTCGAGATCCAGCACTCCTATTTCAAAACATTCAATCCAGATTTGAATTTTAAAGCTTTTATTTCAAAATCAATTTCAAAACCTGGGTTTTTATTCAATAATCTGTCATTTTCCAACCCCAGGACTTTATATTTCAAAATATTTTCTCAAGAAAACAATCTGGCTTCATTTCAAATTCAAATTTTAATCGATTTCAATTCACAGATGAGACCCATTGAGGTGGTGTCGCTTTTGAATTCCTCTATTCATCAAGTTTCTCAAAGTTTTGAAAGTTTCAGTCCGATCAGGACTCTGTCCCGGAGTCTTAATCCAGTCAGGAGTCTGTTTTGAAATCTGTTTTACTTCCATTTTCAGTCTTTTTCGATTATTGTCAAAATTTAGGTCATTTTACAGAGTCTAGTTAGTTCAAAACTCTATTTTAGAGTTCGGTCGAGTTAGGAGTCTAACCCTGACTGTGTTTTCTGACTTATTTCATCATTTTTTGATAAAATCTTTCGAAAATTCTTTCATTTGGCTTTTAAAATCTAAGATCTCAGAGTCCTAAGAGTTCAGGACTCTAACTCGGAGTTCCAGTTCGCTTGAGACCCTATTTTCAAAGATCTTGAATTTCAAATGTCGATTTTAACCCTTTTTCAAAGTCATTTTCAGTGTTTATTTTAAAATTCTTCAAAATTCGATGTGGGCCCACTCAGTTGGCACCATATCCAGAGGAGTTCTAACCTAGTTAGGACCCTATGCCATTTCAAAAATTATAACTTTGAAGTTTGTCTTTGAAAATCCTTTTGAAAACTCCTTCAATTTCAAGTTTTAAAATCGCTTTTTGAAAAACTCAAGTAGGGCCCACTCGGGGTGGTGCCATATTCGAGTCAGTCAGGGCTAGACTAGGGTTAGTTGATGTCTTGGTTAGTGTTAGAGGTTTAGAAGAGTCAAAACCATTTTGAAAAACTCATTTTTGAAAGTTAGTTTTTAAAACTAGTGTTTTTAAAGGTTTTTAAAGGTGTTTTAAAAAGCCAAATTTAAAAAATACCAAGTGGCATTACATTTGGGGATTTTTTAGGAAAGTCTAGGGGTTAATTAGGCACTAGTTTAGATAATTTAGGCTAGAGGTAGTTAGGTCTTTCCACCCAAAAATCGCCCCCCCCCCCCCCCCTTGTTAGAGTCCAAAAAATTCAAAATTCCCAATTTTTAAACCTAAAAAAAATCTATAAATAGTCTCCATAGGGGGGTCGATTTTTCCAACTTGCTCTCCTTGGGATTCTTGGAGCTTCTCTCTCTTCTCCAGCCCTTCCTCCATTGCAGCCACCTCAAGGTAATTATTTTGTTTAATTTTTAGCTTTTATTTCATGTTTTTAATAGTTTTAAATCAATTTTAGCCATTAATACCTCCTATTTCATGGATTCAACCATGGTTTCACCTCAAGAACCATCAAGAATCAGCAAAAACGATCTAAGAAGGTGATCTAACCCTGTTTTGGGTGATTTACAGGGATTTTAATCCATTAGAATTAATTTTAATATGATTCTTTACATTATTAACCAATAAAATATATGATTTACCCTTTTAATAGGTTAAATCTATGTTTTAAAGGTGATATCAAATGTCAGCCATTGATTCCCTGTTTTTATTTTATTTTCATGGTTTATTCATGTTTGTTTTACGTTCTATAGCATAGAAATAATTTTTATTTACTGTTTTATGGTTTATTTTATTGATTTACCTTAGTTAATGCATGGTTTTCCAAGTTTCTTAAATTTCTGTGTGTTTTAGGTTTAGAACAGTAAAGATAATGTTATTTCGGATTGAAGTACTCATTGTTTATTTCTGATTTTTTTATATGTGATGCATGCATGAGCTATTGAGTTACTGTAGAAAAATCAGAGGTTTTGGATCTCGGGAACCCTGTAAAAAAAAATCAGACATAAAATCGGGTTTTTAAAGCTTTAAAATCATGGTTAAAATCAAGAAGGTAACTTGCTGTTATGATATTTCTCTCATCTTATATCCGATTTTAGATCTGTAAAGTGATATGGATTCACATTGAGTAGATATGTCTGCTGTGAAATTTTCAGATTTTTTGATCACTGTTTAGTATTTTTTCCCTTTCATAGAATCTGTTTTTAAATTTAAAACTCATTAGGGTTTACCAAAACCCTAATCAGACTTGTGTTAGTCATAAATCCCAAACCACAGATCCGATTTATGATCTATAAAAAGTGAGTATTGCTATTTTTCTGTATACTGTGTACTATTAAAATTTCATAGATTTTTGTTTAGATTTTCTATTTATGTTTGTATTTTCAATCTGAAACAGCTGTTTTAATCCCTGTTAAAAGTGATATATTTTAGCTCAGATTGCCGGAAGGGTTTCTCCCTAACCGGAGATGCTTTTTCCAATCTGTAAATTGAGAAATCTTTGTTTTTATTCTTAGTTAGTCTCTGTAAAATTTCATAAAATTTCATGGAGATTTGACCCCTGGTTCGGGTCTTGGACTGAGACTGGTTGGTGAACTAGGTCAAAAATAGCATATTTTTAGGGTTTAATGCAATTTTCGGATTAATTTAATGTCAAAAAAATATTTTTATAATTCCAATTCTACATTAGGATTATAAAAAGTTTAGGTACCAAATTTGATGAATTTTGGAATCCATCTGATGTCTGAATTAATAAAATTGCAAAACAGGGTACCCGAAGAATTCCAAAAACACTGTTAAAATCATATCTTTTGTGATATTATTGGATTTTCGTGCATAAGCATGTAGTTTTAGGGTTTTATTATGTTCATAAGCATCTTAAGATACTTTAGGTTTAATTTTGTTGTTATTTGATTTCATTTAGGTCATAAAACCCAAATTTTTACCAAAATCTATTTCAAAAAACCCTGATTTCAATGCCATAGTCTTGCTATCAGGGGCAATTTGGTCATTTGACCTCAATTTCGAAATCTCTAACCCTAATTTTCACATATTTAAGCATGTCACATCATATTTAGCTTAGTTTATTCCATTCAAATTTCAAAACTTGCATTTTATCAAAATATCTTTCTAAAAACCCTAATTTCAAGGCCATAGTCTTGTTATTAGGGGTATTTTGGTCATTTTGACCCCAATTTCGAAATTGCATATCTTATCTTCCTTATTTATTCAATTTTATTTCATATTTCATCATTTTGATTTAAGGGAATCTTGGCAAAAAGGCTTATATCTAGCAAAATCCAGTAATTTCTAGATATTACTGGATAAACCTAGAAAAGCCAACATATATTCACTAACCAAGATTTCTAGTTTTGCAGGTACATTGAAGACTTTATTTTTCATGTATTTAAATTTCAATAGTGATGTAATTTGTAATTAAACTTTGGAATAAGAATTTACATTTCCTGCTTAGCTTAGACAACATTGCATATAGTTTATTTTTTTATAATGTCAATGTGTGATGGATGATGATTCATGCATATTCAAACTCACCATGGTCTACACGAATGGCACATGCACTAGCTTATATGAAGTTTATAAACTTGGTGGAATTCGTATTTATGGTCATAGTCAGAATATGAATGATACTTAGATTTATGATCTTCACATTAGCCACATTCAGCCTACACTCTTAGGCTAACTTCAAAATGCACTGCATTTCTCAAAATACAAAAAAAGTATTTCTCAAATCCTCAAATTCATATTCATTCATTTCATGCATTTGCCCACTCCAATTCAAAATCCAAGTCAAGGAAATTGAATTCCTCAAAATCTCCTAAGTCTTATAGCAAAATCGATTTTCCCAAAAGCATTGAATTTCAAAGAATATTTCAAGTATTTCTCAAGTTCATAAACTCAATTTTCCAAAGTTATGTAGTCAATTTCAAAGTTTGAAGTTAGAGAAATCAAATTTTTTCTAAGTCTTATTCAAAAATCGATTTTCTCAAAATATGGATTTGCCAATGATATTTCAAGTATTTCCCAAGTTCCAAATTCAAATTTTCTAAGTTAGAATTTCAATTTCAAAGTTTGAATTCAGAGAAACCAAGTCTCTCAGAATCGATTTTCACCAAATGTCAAGGATTCCTCAAAATCGATTTTTACTTCTCTCAGAAGTACATTTCAAATCCCATTTCACGATTTTTCATGTGATATCATTTCCAAGATTTATATTTTCTAAATATTTCAATCATTCAAAGCAAACATCATGTTTTCAAATGTGCATTTTCTGAAAA
Source organism: Nuphar pumila (assembly GCF_984573655.1). Classification (NCBI taxonomy): domain Eukaryota; kingdom Viridiplantae; phylum Streptophyta; class Magnoliopsida; order Nymphaeales; family Nymphaeaceae; genus Nuphar; species Nuphar pumila. Next base: position 36,198,511 of record NC_143253.1, on the reverse strand, counting down.
TTCATAGCACATGCCTGATTCTATGTGCATTTAGAAATTAGAATATGATTTAGACAAGTTGAATAGAGTAGAGCATAAGATTGATCCTTGGTTCAATTACCCCTGTTAAAGGTGGCAGGAACGGTTGAACCTCGTACCGACAGGCGAGTCCCATTCTTCGGAATTATCCCGCATTTTAAAAACGGAGGTGAGTTATTTTTAAAAACTATTTCAAAGGTCAGTTTGACTCGCAAAAAGTTAAAAATTTTGCGATGAGAACAGTCAATAAAATCTTAATGAACCCCCGAGTGGTCTTGGTCTGCTATAACATTTAGCTTGCGTCTACCCACAATGCGAGTTAATAAGACAAACCTAAATTTTTACCTTGCAGTTTCGAGCTGGTGATACTTGGGTTTAGATGATTATGGAATATTGTTGATGTAATTCGTATAGATTACACAAAAGTATATATTTAAAATTTAGATAGTTGCATGTTTACCTATATACATGACACTATACACATATATAATTATAGAATGTTGCTTACTCAGACTGGTTGTAGTCTGACACCTCTACTTCTCTTGTAACGCCCTAAATATTTAACTCAAAAATTTTGAAATATATTTTTTTCTTAAATCATAGCGGAAATATTTTATTAATCCCTCTGTCAAATAATTTGGGCGGGTTACAGGTGATAACACAAACTCAATCTCATTAGGTGCATTAAAGCCTTGCCTTAAAATATTACATGTCATAAATAATACAATTAATGAATTTAAAGTCAGAGTTTCTTAGTACATCCACAAAAGATATGGTCTCATGGCACTATTCATAGTGACGACCACAATTGCCTCGATATCTTTATTTGTTTCCTGAAAAATAATAATTCAGATGGGGTCATACTACACCCCATCTGAGTAAGAAGCATAATATCAATATAAATGTGCTCAGTGTCATGTGTACAAGTATATATGCAATACATTTGAATAATGATATGAACTAATAAAATTCATATATGTTCCATGAGATTCACCCAATACAAAACAACTCATTGTTTAGTACATAAAGGAAAACATTAATGAGAGACACATCATATGAATGAATGTTATAACAATTTGAATATAAAGGAAAAACGTTATTAAGCTACACACCATATGAAGGAAATCACCTTTATACTATAATAATTGCAAAATTAAGGAAAGCATGAATAAGCTATGCATCACATAAATGAATCACAATCATATTATAACAAATGCAACGTCAAGCATTGTGTGTATACTTGAAGACTCTCAAATGTATTCTAACTTTATGTTTCTCTTGTTAATTATCCTGTGGGTACACACAGGCATTCGACATTGTAGCGGGCCGAGACCACATGGGGGTCTATTATGTTTTTCAAATTAATACCCCGTATGACTAGCTGTATGGATATCCAAAGGGGATGGTTCACGATTGAGAGAATACTCCTCAGTGGCTAAAACTAGAATTATGATGCACCTAGTAACTTCTACAAAAGACTTGAATCTACCACCTAGGATGCATTGGTAGTCCTGCCCCCTAACTTTGAGGACTCGAAACCGAGTGAGACACCTAGCTCTCACAAAAACATAATTGTCCCATGGAGCTTGTACCACCTACCCTCTCCAAGGTAGACCATGGGTCCGGTAACATATACTGTCTTTTAGGTGTACCCAGAACCCTGAGAAACCAGTAACATATATCATTTTCAGGTATACCTAGAATCCTGAGAAACCGGTAACATATACCATCTTTCAGGTATACCCAGAATCTTGCAGTTAAGTTATATGTGCATATATTACATTTTGTTTGTTGCTCCATGCGAGTCATTGCACCACAAAGGATTTCCAAAATCCCAAACCCACACTCGGGGTGATAAAGTGTATGCACATACCAAATCAATACCCAATAGGCACAAACAATATTTCTTCTGAGTCAAGTACTTATACTCACAGTATTTTAAAACATCATTTCTGAGCTAGGGTGTATGTTTCATACCCCACTGATCATGCACTCACATAGCATGTCTCAAGTATAACTTCTCATAAGTGCTCATATGGCACTATAAAGGTTCCACAGAACTGCAGGCTCGTACATGAGCTGATCACCTATTCATGTATACTTGTAACAACAACACACATAAAACAACAAGTATATCCACATGGTGCTAGTAGAATAATGCAGTTTACATATCATGTTGCACCTAAACATCTATTTTGGTGCTCAGTTCATTGTGCGAGCTTTTAGTCTTCTCACGCACAAGGACATTCACTTGTGTATCATATCATGAATGCATCTGTCATGTTGTGCTCGCTCATTAGTATATGTTATTTGTTTGTCATGAATACGTATATTCAACATCATGTATATACAACAATCCCATGATGCACATCACTATAGCATAGTACAATGTATTACATACTCAAGTTGCTATGATTCCTTGTTTTCCTCTAATGTCTTATTCCATTTTGATAATCAGATTGCATTTTGATTTCTCTTTTGGGTTTTTCGATTTTTTGGTTGCGTTTTAATCATCTTTTGATTTTTGAGTTCCTATTTTCGTTTTGATCGTTTGTTGATCTTGATTATCTGTTGATCTTGATTTCCTGTTTGCCTCTAATTTCATGTTTTATTTTGATAACTTGTTATGTTGCGTGAATACATTTGTTCATCATGTCTCCTGCTTAAATTCGTTCATAGTGAATTGCCATCATCTTCACATCATTTTCGTAGCATTGTAATCTTCCTGCTTCATCCAAAATTTTTGCATCACCACAGTGCCCTGTCTTCTCTCCTCTATCTACATCCATCCCCTTGTTTTTGTTTGTAATTTGTTCTTTTTGGGGTACTCTTTTGCCCAGGAATGTTTGATGCCTTTTATTCTTTTAATGGTGTTGTGATAAAGCCAAATGTGGACTGGAGATTCTGATCTAGTGGTTGAAGACAGAACCCTTGGTTGTCTGAGCACTAAATCTTATACATCCTCCTTTTAGTTGTTCTCATTCTTTTTTTTCTTTTCTTGAAAAATGGTGGTATCTGTTTTCCTGCTTTTTCCCTGATAATATTCACCTATTGAATTCATGTGAGTTCTTCTACGGTTTTATGCTTGCATGATTCTGTTTTCTAATCCTCTTCAAAACATGTGTAAATATGAGCTTTTTGAAGTTCATGAAATCAGAACCACGAAAGATAATTGAAGGATTAGGGGGCTCATGGTAGCATTTTTACTTAGCGGTGCCTCTTCCATTAGATCCAATGGAAAATCTTTTGATGATCATGATGGTGACCATATCACTGCGTTATAGAACACAAACGTGATGGCATTGGTGCATGCGAATTTGGTTATTCTATCTTTTGAAAGTATGCATTTCTTCTCCAGCTTTTGCCATTTCAGCCGAGACAACTCTATGCTCTTCTAGTGGATTTCACAAAGAGGATAGGTTACAGACATTAATGGTCGTCACTCTGTTTTGTATATAAAAAGAAAAGGAGAAATGGTAAATTTAAGGCAGCTAATTTCTCATGGCACAGAAAAGAGTTATTTCTGGTATTCTCAGTCACAATCTTCGAAGGCAATGAATTTGCTTTCAACATCATCTGTACCATGAGAGAATTTCAGATTATTCAAATTTGAAGTCCAATTTCAAAACTAGATTTCAATTAGACTTCAATTTTAAATCTCAATTTCAAATCTTTTAATTTCAAGTTCCATTTCCAGATTTCAACTTCAACATTTCCAGATTCCAACTTCAAAATACAGCCTCTTATTTTCTAATTTCTCTCTCTTTCAATTCCATTTTTTATTTTCATTTTTCAAATCTAGAAACTCTCAAAATCTCAATTCTATTTCTACCTTTGACTTCTGTTGCAATTTCAACTTTCAAATTTCCTTTTCAAATCTCAAATTCATTTCAGATCAAAGTTTTGATCTAAAATTTTAAATTTTCTAAATCAAGTTCAATTTTTGAACTTCTTCAAACATATTTTCAAACTTATTTCAAAGTCACTTGGAAAAATCCAAATTCCTGAAATACTTCCAAAGCATATGTCATATTCTCAATCATCATCATTTTCAAAATTCATTGCACAAGCATGATTCTATGTGCATTTAGGATTTTAGAATAATAACTTAGACAAATTTAGGCAAAGCAAAAGGCATAAATTTGATCCTTGGTTCAATTACCCCTGGTAAAGTCGCCAAGAACGGTTGAACCTCGTACCAACGAGCGAATCGCGTTTCTCCATTTTTTCTGCAAATTTTCAAAGCAGAGGCGAGTAATTTTTCAAAATCTTTTTCAAATAAAGGTCAAGTGAGACCTTGCAAAGAGTTTCCTTCCTTCTTTCTTTCTCTTCTTTCTTTCTTTCTTTCTTTTTCTCCTTTGAAAAGAGAAAAAGGCTGAAAGGAAAAGGGAAAAGAGGACAAAGGAAAATTTTTTGCAACGATCACAACAGCCTAAATAGTTTATTAAATGATGAATCGCAATTCTGCATAATAAATCATGAAAAGATATTATGGGCTAAACATTAGGAGATACACTTATTTCTTTACATGCATTTGATACAAGACTTATGCAGTCGACCCCTCTGTTTAGCATGAATCGATACCCAAACCAATATGTATTCCAACATCATTATACATACTTGTTTATCAAAACAGCCTAGTGGTGGTTCACATACACGCAAGGTACCAAGGTTGGGATCCGTGTAAGCCAAGTCGATTAAGAACAATTACGCTACAGCAGGCTGGAGTTGGAACAGGCCTCGGTCTGCTGTGCTCCCCTGCTGACCGTGATATCCTCAACTATAGGGTACAACTATCCCTTCCCTCTACTATGCTGGTCATGGTTGGGTTCGGGTCAGCATATGACAGGCTGAATCGGACCAACCAAGATGGTTAGGTCTAATTCCTCTACATCGTAATTGGTTTCACGACAGAAGTATAGTTGAATCCCGATCGAGTCGTCAAGTATGTGATTATCTAAATAATCTAATGGTACCTTGTATATCACATGCCTACATTTACCCATTTACGACTAACCTCTCCTTACTACACAGGCCAGTCCATTCAAATAAAGGTAAATGCATGCAGGATGAAAATTTTCGAAAGAACAAACTCACTAGATCATGATAGCTAGTTAAAATCGAAAAAAAAAAACTTGTATGTGTAGATGACGATTCATTCATCTAATTAGTTCAACCCATCCAGATACCCCATGGCCATGCACACCCACATAAAGAGAGCATGCCCTTACCTCGTTGAAGGTCGAAGGAGTTTTGTGAAAGGGCTTCCTCTTGCTTTGCATGTCTCCCCTTTGCGGGTTCTTACTGAAAATGAGAGGAACAATGATGGAGAATGGCTGGAGTTGAAAGAAAAGACGTGAAGAGGGAGGAAGATGAAACCCCCCTCTCTAAAACTCATTTTTTTTTCTATAACTGCCCTCATAACTCCCCAACCTTAAAACTCCTCCCAATCTGGGTTGTTGGGTTTCGAGCCTTGGTCACCCAACCCAGTCGTCCTTCCAAAAAAAATGCACTCTTTAATGCTCTCTTCAATACCTGATTTATGGTGTATTTCGAATTTCAAAACCCTATTTCAAAATAATGTTTTGGTAAAAAGATCTCCCTGGCGCACAGGGGGATTTGAACTGGGGTTCTCCTCCCTAAGGGGTAACGAGCCCCACCTGTGCGCCATATTCAATTTCATTGCAGATCTTTGCAACAAAATTTTATTTATCCTCTTATAGACGTCTAGTGGATCTTTCCAAAATGACGTCTTAGGTATATTTTTTTTCTTTGTAACCGTCCTCCTTAATTGAGGTCGTGAAACTCCTAATGATTTCAAAAATTATGGGAGACGTTATTACCTCTTTAAAACCTTCCCCTTTTCATTTTGAAAATCGTGGGAAGGGGACCTTCCCATTTCAGGCTGTTGGGTTTCCCATCAAGACCATCTATTCAGCCCCCCTTTTCTTGGAAAAATGAATTTCTTAATTTAAGTCCTTCTTAAATGAGGGGTTATGAGCCCTTTCGAATTTCAAAAAAAAAACTCATAAAAGCTTTCTTTAGAAAAAATATAATGGCGCACAGGGGGATTTAAACATGGGTTCTCTTCCCTAAGGGGTAACGAGCCCCACGAGTGCGCTATTGCTTGTTTGGTTGCATATTTTTGCAATGTTAATGTATTTATCCTCTTTTAACAGTTTGATGAGTTTTACAAAATGACATTTTTTGGCAAAACCTTTTGGCACACAGGAGGATTTGAACCAGAGTCCTCCTCCCTTAAAGGCAATGAACCTCACCAATGCGCCATTGTATACTTCATTGCATATCTTTGCAACCTTAATTTTCTTGTTTCCTTCCGACGTTTGACATTTTTGACAAAAAGACATGTCCTCTTTCTAAAATCCATGTATATGGCTAATGAGATTTGAACTCAGGTTGCCTCTTAACTAGACAAGACCTCTTGCTATTATACCACATCACCTCTTGTTGCATTATTGGTCTTTGTTAATTCTTTTATATATGAATTCATCTTTTTGATGAATCTCAATTACGAGTTGGATTAAAAATATATTTTAGATATTCTAAACTTCTTAACTACATTTTTGGATCTTGATTGAGATTCAATCATATTAAGATCCAATTGTATTCTAATTGAGTTTCATATCCATCCAGGATCCGAGTCCATACATCGTATCCAAATCCAAACACTGGATTCATTTGATCTTGTTTGGATTTAAGATCCATTTAGAGCGACCCTATATCACGTTACCGTACTTATTCTAAAGAATTATACCATTTATTTATTTTGATAATTATCGAAATTTTATGGGTTTTACAGTGATGCCCTCATAGACTCTGTTCTCCATCCCCATCTCGAGCCATTCAGCTCGTTCAGTGAGCTCAATGAAAGACTTAAAGGGTGAGGTGGAAATAAGACTTCTCAAAGGCTATGAGAACTTGTTCAGGATAATCTGGAGTGTGTGCTTCTCTGAAATGGGGGTTCTCATTTTGTTGCAGATGCTTCTCCACCTGCAAATGAAGTCTCTGGCTTTCTCATTCTCTTTTTGCTTCAGATTGCACAAATGATTTAATGTTGGCAGTGCTTTGGTGTTGAACAAAAAACATTCAATAAATAGATTGACCACCTTGTCGAACTCCCTCAACTTGATGGGGTTGATGTGCTCTGAGTATCATTTGACAGCTATACCCTTTAAACTGCATGAAAAACATTGAAAGAGAGCATGATTGTCTCTTTGGAACTTGGTGCACTCGATGAAGAACACTGCAAGATAGGCCTTGGGATTGCCAGTCCCATCGAACTTGATAAATTTATGAGGAAGGTCTTCAAGACTATCATCCCCTTCTAAACCATCATAGAAGTCCTCACTCATGAAGACCTTCTTGACCTTGTTGCGGGCCTACAAATCTTTGACCATCTTGGCCATCTCCTTCAGCTGGGTCTGAACTGGGTCATTTATTGATTGCTCTTTGGATTTGTTGGCCGACTTTTGAAGTATCGCCTGAGTCTGAATGATGGATTCCTGCTCTTCATCGATGTCCCCCACTTGCTCTGCTTCATCAGAGGTGTCATTGTGTTGAACTCGCTTCTTCGAGATCTTCATATGTTTTTTCATTGTACGATCCTTAACCTTTTTCTTGGCGAGAACCTTACCTGAATTGACCTCTGCCTGCTCAGTCATCGTCTTATTCATCATCTTTTGGAACAATGAGTACATATGAGGATCAATGTCATCGTTGGCTTGTTGACTCTAGTCCTTGACAGATTGTGGAGAGGTCATTTCTTGTTCGGATGCGGTCGAGTAACTGATTTGTTGGATGGGTGTGGTTTTCTTGTCAGATCTTGTCCGAACCATATGGAATTGTAAATGCTCTCTACAGGGTAAGATGGATGATTAGACTCTAAAGAACGATTTAGGATAAAACGAATAGAGGAAAAATACTTAATGAGGATCAGGTTTACAATTTAAAGGATATCCCATTACTAGGGATTGGGTCATTGCTGGAATCACGACAATTGTGTTGCTATACTTGTAAATGAAATAAACAACTAAAATATGCCTTGTTACCTAAGTGAGGTCGTCAAACCATGATAAAATGAGAATTATTGAAGGAAAATGATTTTATTAATAATAAACTTGACAAAGAGGGGGGTGGACAAACGATCTGCCACCACTCATGGTAATTAGAAAACACTCGAAGACCAGGAAAAATAGTGAGGGTGACAAAAGAATCCCAGATATGCTTGGCAGAATAGTATGTTCTGAACCACTAAGCCGACTTTAGATCAAACTTTGGCATAATGCTTGACAATAATCGAGCCTCAATGCACTTATGCCTCTGTGAGAACTGCCTGACACACTGCTCTAGCTGGTAATAGATAGAGAAGAATGGTTTAAGTAACTTGAATCACTTGTCATACGCATAAGTGTATCAAGGGGTGACTCTTGACGATTGAAATAGTCTCATATGATTTCTTCCTCATGGAGGTTAACGATCAAAAATCTATACTGAGAAGTAGATAGTGGTTTTTTGTTGTTATATCTGAATGAGCTGGCTCGAGTTGGTGCATGTTGGAAGAACCAGAACTGTAACGCGTAGATGCACCCTTCTACTAAGATTGAATCTCTTAGGGTAAAGCACGTCAATCCATGGTATAAGAAAGCAAGTGTGACCATGGCGATTGAAATACGGTTGGTCTGCCGTGTAAACACCCCAAATTTTCCTCATTCATTTTCAAACACACCTCTCGTGCAGTGCTAACCCTGTTAGGTTTGTGTAGGAGTCAAACTCTGAGTCTGTGTCAAAAAACTGCGATTTTACCCCCCTTTTATTAGGAAAATTATCATTTTACACCTAGGTCATCCCAGACCCGCAGTCAGTTCGAGTCATCCAAGATCATTGGTCAGTTCAAGATAGTTAGAATATCAGTCATTTCAAGCTCATCTGAGTTCACAATGAACAGACCATTTTCATTTCTGACCATTCCTACCAAAATCGGATCATTTCTTTAGAAATGAGCTCATTTCTCACTCAAATCCAGGTCAATTGTCTTCGAGTCAGTCATTCCTAGTCAGTCATATTCCCCAGAGTCTAGCTTGAGCTCACCAGGAGTTAAGTGCTCCCGTTTCAGCTCAAATCCACTTTCAAGTGTCCAAGAGCCCATTTTAGCTCATTTTAGCTCTTTTAGCTGAAATTGAGCTGATTCCAGTCGATTGAGCTAGTGTTTGAGCTTCAATTTTAGTTCATCTCAGTATTACTGGCCTTTGTTTCAGCTCAAACCCAGCTCTGGTTCATAATTCACTTTACTCCAATGACCATTTCTCTAAAAATGGCAGCTTTTCTTGATAATTCTATCTGGGAGTTCAGTCAAGTCAGTGTCTTGTCAGTCTGTTCGAGTTCTAAAACCCTAAAACCCAGCTCAATCTAGTTCATTTTAGTTCAAATCAGTTCAAACCCTATTTTTTAGTGTCACTCTGGCCCGGTCGAGCCCAAAAACCATTTCTTGAACCATTTTGCAAATTTTATCAATTTTAACACTTTCTGAACTGGTACAAGTGCCAATTGGGGTCTAATATCCAAATTTCTTCATTCAGGGTTAGCATTTTGCGTGGCATTTTATGTCATTTCTTATCATTTCGTATTATTTCTCAGCATTTCATAACATTTCATCACATTTCATTCCATTTTCGAAGTCCAGAACTCTAGTTTTATAAATTTCAATCCAGATTGAGTTTTAAAAGCTTTCAGAAATCCATTTCAAACCCTGGGTCTCCAAAATTGACATTTTTACCCTCGGGATTCTAAATTTGGAAATATTTTCTCAAGAAAAACAATCTGGATTTCTTTTAAACTCAATTTTTCAAATTCTAAACTGGATTTGCTTTGTGACGAGGTATTGAGCTTCAAATTCTGAGCTTATTTTAAAAACTGTCAAAAATAGCTCATTTTGTCAGAAATCTTTCTAAAAAGACTATTCTACCCCTATGATCCTCAAAATGAATTTCAAATTTTGAAAGTGAACCCACTCTGAGATGGTTCCTTCATGTACAACTACATTTTTATTTTTAAAACAAAAAAAATAATAATGTATCTTTTCTTGTTTTCTTTTATTTTCTTTTTGCATTTTTTTTTTTTATTTTATTTTTTTTTAGAAGAGGTGGGACCTACAAGAGGGGTCGACCAGCCCCCTCTCCCTTCCTCTTTCTTTCCTTTCTTTCTTCCTCTCCTTTCCTTCTTCTTCTTTCTTTTCTTTCCTTTCTTTTTTTTTCTTCTTTTCCTTCTTTCTTCCTTTTCTTCCTTTCTTTCTTCTTTTCTTTTCTTTTTTTTTCTTTTTTTTTCTCTTCTTTTCTTCCTTCTCCCTTGATTGACTAGCTCCCCCTCTCCTTTCTCTTCTCCTTCTTTCCTTTTTCCTTTTCCTTCCCTCTTTCCTTTCTTCTCTTCCCTTTCTTTCCTTCTTTCTTCCCCTTCTTTCTTTCTTTCCCCTTTCTTTGTTCCAGCCACCATAAGGCCTATTCCACTTACCTATTCCCCCATCTATCTCACACCACCACCCCTTTGAGCGTCTCTCTCCCTCTCTTTTCTCTATCTCACTTCCCTCCACACCAAATCCTTGGCAACCCCTTGGTCCAGCCACTCTCACATTGGTGGCAACATAGAGTCTTCAACTCTCCCTTGCAACCCTCCATTGCAGCCACATCTTCAGCCTTTTGGACATTGAAGGCATCTTCCTCTTCTAAGGCATCTCCTTCCCTAGTTGCAAGCCTCCAATACCACCCTCTCCACTACCCCAGCCGGTTCACAAGGTGCAGCCGCCAACCTCCTTGCTACCGCCATCTCCAGCCGCTCCTTCGAAGCAGCAAGCTTACCTCCAATTCCAGCAAGAGAATCACTCCAACATCCCCAAGGCAGCCTCGATTCTCTGTTGTTGCTACAACCCAACTGGTGGCAGCCGAACTCCCAAGGTGAGCCCCCATCTTTCTCATTTCACGATTTTCACAAAGTCATTGTTAAAACCCCTATGATATTTATCCTTGTCATTCATTGACTAGGGGTTTTAAGCTTCATTTTCATAGGGCTGTTATAAGATCAACTCAAGATATGGGCCTACGATTGCATGGATGTCATTTTGTGGGTTTTAAATCAAGAAAATATGATTAAACGTGCATCTTATTCATTAAGGTTATATGGACTACAGGACTCATCCACTGGTTGGATTGGATTTTCCGTTCCAACAACAAGAATAGGTTGTACCCCCATTGATTTGCATTTTGATTTTATACTTCATAATATTTTATGTTAGAAATGCATTTAGATTAGTTCATTTTTTTTATTTTCATTCATCTTATGTAGGATCCATTGCTATTTAATCTAGAACCTATAAAATCTCTGCTTTAGGCAAAGTCTAGTTATCATTTTATGAACATGTCTTCATTCAAAAATCTAAAAAAAAAATGTGATATCTTTAGTTGCATGTCTTTATTTTTCTGTCAAAAATTTGATTCAATTTGGGTTTCGAAACCCTCATAAACAAATCAAATTCTAAACTGAGATTTCATATTTCCAAAAATTCCAAATTCTATTTTAGCAGACAAGAGCATCCGAGATATCCCAGATGGACTATCCGAATTTCCCTCAAAAAAATAAACTGAGTCCTTATTAGAGTCTATTGTTTCTCAGTAGATTTTTCCAGTGAGATTTAGGTTCTGCTAAAAATCGATTTTCCAGACCTTTGAAAAAAACTCACTTTTTCCTTAACAGGGTCTAGACCGACCCTAACCTGCTGTGATGCCTCAACCTGTAGTTTGAATGCCAAAACTTCCAACATAAAGTTGTTCATAACTCTTTCCTTTGTCGTTTCCCAAAATTTGGGAATTTTTAGAACAACCCAAGTATTTTTCCCGGATAACTTCTCTGTCTGACAGTTTCCCATGTCTGAGAGTTTCAGAGATCCAAGTCTCTGATAACCCTATGCTCTCTCCCAAACCATAACCCAAATCCCTATGCTGTTAAAATAAGAAATCTTTCTTTGTTGGTCAGAGACATTTTCTCACAATTTCAGCCATTTTCTCATCTTTCTTTTATTTTTCCCATAATTTTTCCTAAAACTTGTCTGTCTGCCCTAAGTCCTAGACTCGCCAGATTCTGATCTGACTTGCCAGAGCTGTTCAGCTCTGACCATAGGTCAAAACCAGAATTTGAAAAGGCAAAAACCTTTTCCTAACTATTCTCTGTCACCTCATAAAATTTGGGAAATTTTTATGGAAGTTTAGAACCCTAAATTTTATTTAGAATTGGCATTTTAGGCAAAATCTAGATTTTTTAGGATTTTTAGTTATTTTCTACATTAAAAAAATAACAAAAAATAGATTTTCGAGCTTCATTCTGTTTTTAGGATTAGTCTAGGTATCCATGTCAAATTTAGCTCAATTCTAAGTTCATTTTCTTTGTATGTTAGTTTATTTTTAAATTCAGAAGCGAAAATCAGGTGAAAATCAAGTTAAATTCAATAATTTGTGATATTTTTGTCATTTTAGGGTTTTTATCATGTAAATCAGCATGTCATGTCATATTAGGGTTAATTTCAATGTCATTTGAATTTCAATTTCCCATTTTTGCAAAATTTATTTTAGAAAACTCTGGTTTCAAGGCCATAGTCTTGTTATCAGGAGCATTTTGATCATTTTGACCTCAATTTCGAAATTCCAAACTTCAATTTTCCAAATTTTCATACATATCATCATATTGCATCATCTTATGTTTAATTTTATTTCATTTGATTTTTCAAATCTCCAAATTTTATAAAAATTCTTTCAGAAAACCTTGATTTTAAGGTCATCAGGGGTATTTTGGTCATTTTTACTCCAATTTTGAATTTCCAAGCTTATTTTCGAATTTCATTACTTATTTCTCATGTTTATATCAAAGGGTGTATGAATTTGGGTTTATATCTGATTAATATTCGATAATTTTCAATATTTTCGGATAAAATCAGATAAACCTACATTTTTGTGCTAACATATTTTCTAGTTTTGCAGGATTATCTTGGAAGACTTTTATTTTCTTTTACTTCAATTCAATATAATATCAGATGTAATAATTTGGAATAAGAGTTGCATTTCCTGCATAGAATTAGATTGCATTACATATAGTTTAATTTCTGCAATTTCCAATATCTGATGTATGATGCATATGCATATTTCCTAAAATCACTATGGTTGACACAAATGGCATGTGCACAAGCTCTTAGGGAGTTCACGAATTTGGTGGGATTCGTATTTATGGCCATAGTCTGAATACGAAGAAAACCAAGATTTGTGATCTTCGTATTAGCCACATTCAGTCGACACTCTTAGACTAACTTCAAAAATGCACTGCATTTCTCAAAATTCAAAAGGATTTTCTCAATTTCTCAATAAAATATCTTTTAAATTTATGTTCATTCATTCAATTTACATCATTTTCAAACTCATTTCCCAATCCCATTTCAGAAAAACTGATTTTCTTAAAAATTTCCAAGTCTTTCTCAGGATTTGATTTTCTCAGAACTCTGAATTTTCAAATGAGATTTCAAAGTATTTTCCAAGTTCAAATCATGATTTTTCAAGATTTTAACATTCTCAATTTCATTTTCAAATCCCAAAATTGATTTTCTCAAAAATTTTGAATTACTTCTGAAATTGATTTTCCCAAAGTTCTCAAATCCTATTCAGAAATCGATTTTCTTAGAAAAAGCAATTTCAATCTCAAAAATCAATTTTCTCAGAGTTCCCATTTTTTTGAGAATCCATTTTCCATTTCAAAAATTATTTTTCAATGAACTTCTTGATTTCCTCAGAATTCTCAAGTCTATTTCCTTAGAAAAGCAATCCAAGTATCAAAATCGATTTTCTCAAAGTTCAAGTTTTCCCTGAGAATTCATTTTCCAATACAATTTCTGATTTCTAATGAAAATTCAATGATTTTCTCAGGAATTCTATTTTCAAGCACTTTTCTAATCATTTTTCAAACACATCTCAACTTTCCAAGGCAAACATCATATTTCTTAAACTTGCATCTTTTCATAATTCCATACCGCATGTCTGATTCTTTGTGCATTCTAGGAAAATAAAGCATAATTTAGATAATTTAACTTATTCAAAGCACGCATTTGATCCTTGGTTCAATTACCTGTGGTAAAGGTGTCAGGAACGGTTGAACCTCGTATCGACAGGCGGATCCCATTCCACGGAATTTTCTCACAAATTTTCAAAACAGAGGCGAGTAATTTTCAAAACCAATTTTCAAAACTTTGGTCGAGTTTGACTCGTAGAATCGTTTCTCTCATTCTCGCAGAGGGAGGGGGGGAATTTGCGATGATAACAAGTTTGGAGACTGTGATGGGACCTGTCTTTGTCTGATCAACTGTGTGCCTTGACTTAGCTCAATTATCAAAATCGTGTTCTATGGAATGCGAGCTTTTATTTTCTGATATCATGTGAACCTAGGAGCCTAGACTTGAACCCAGCTAACATAGATTGCATATAGACTAGGTATGGTTTGGTAGGACTATATTAAGGAGAATTATTCATGCTCACTTAGACTTAGGTCTGAAATACAACACTCCTCAATCTAGGAATTGTATGAAAACAATGCTTGCTTCTTCAAATATTTTAAAATTCTATCTCTTTAGGACTTAGAGCCCTCTGTTTGCTTGCATGTGCTCATATTTCAAAAACCACCCCCACCTATGTCTACTCGGTCTTCACGTTGTTGAGCTCTCTTCCAAAACCATAGTTCGGGATAGAGCCTCACAACTGGGCCATTTATTTGGGCTAATGCTCCCCTGCCACGTACCAAGGGCCATAGTCAAATGTATATCGGCAGGTGCTCAAGGATGTTGGAAAAACACAAGCCTAGTACCAGAGATGAATTTTTATGACACGTACATTGAGCCTCGGATCGAGTATATCGGCATAGCATGATTGGACACAGTTGATCTGAGCCTAGAGTCAGGATTAGGATCCTAAAGCTCTTTCAAAATTGATGCATTCAGAGTCAGCTTCTTAAGGAATGTTGTATGTGTATAATTGTTTGTGCAGAATGTGATTGAGTGTATTATATTCATTTTCATCTTATTTTTCCATTTTTTTCTAAAATACGAGACAATTTTCCAAAATACCTCATTTTTCATCTTTTGTGAAATATCTTCTTTTTCTCAAAAACCCTGGATGATTTTTCTAAATTATCCACTTTTTCTTCAAAACTCGAGGTAATTTTCCATTCTTCCATTCCTCTGAACTTCAAATTTCTAGCTTTTCATTTTATCCTGCCTGCAATTTTCAAAATTCTTGTATTTTTCCTTAGTCTAATTTCAATCTTCCTATCTTTCAGTCCAATGGCATTCAGTCAGCTCAATTTTGTCTTTCCTGAGGGTCACATCTCCTACTAGGTATGATAAAGTCTTTCCGAGCATTGAGCTCTCAGCATCGGACCTTTCTTTCCCGATGGTACTATACCTGGTTCAAGAACTTCTCCCGTATGTTTATGGGCCATTTGAGCGATTGTGGGTTAGAATTGGCATCCGCAGTGGGAAAGTTGACAGTCAACGGCAATCTGATCCATGCATTGGCAGAGCGGTGGAACCCGCACTTGTACCTTCTGGTTCCCATGGGGAGAGATGACCTTGTTGATGGATGAATTCTCAGAAATTATGGGATTGCCCAAGCCAGCCGGTCAGCCTGGAGATCCATTAGAGTAGCAATTTTTATTAATGTCAAGGGTCTGGATCCCAATGATGTTTTAGCTCGCATGACAGGGCGTAAATCTTGGCCACTGATTAAAGAAAACGGGAATGAATATGTGAGCTTGATCGAGATCTACAGACAGTATGGGGCATTCGCAGAAGTCAGCTCATTATCCAGAATAGCTCGAGAGAGAATTCAGCATGTGATGGTTTTATGCACTGTGGGAGTCGCCTTCTTTTCAGACAGACAGAATTGTGTGGATGTCAGAATAGTATAGCTTTTGAGAAGATGGGGAAGTCGACAGACCAGCCGTCTCTCGATAGCCATGGCCGCACTTGCTTTTCTATACAAAGGATTGACTCGCTTTATGCTTGGAGAGTCAATTTTAGTTTAGGGATGTACCTATGCACTTCAGTCTTGGTTCCTTCAGCATGTGCCGACTAGATCTAGTTCGTTTAGATACAACCGCAAGGAGCTCCTTCTAGTTGCGCGGTATTGATTCCTGATTGATCATCTGCAGGAAGAAGTAGTGTGGGAGTATTTTGATCGAGCGCTATCACCTCCCAGATACACCTATGCTGACGGCAAGCGATTCAAGCTACTTGGTACATTCTTTTGTGCCTACTATCATCCAGAGTGGTGTGTTCGACAGTTTTTTCAGAGATAAAAGCGCGTAGAGATGTGGCTGCTATCAGGAGTTGTGCCAGAGTTCGACCTTACATCAGCATAGCGGTCTGGAACATACCATTCTGCCAGATCTGGCTGGGACTCTTTTGTTACTCTTCCACTTTTTCTGGTCCTCGTGTCTCTGGTGATTATAAAGAGTGGTGGCAAACTGTTTGTCTGCCCCCCTCTTTCTCAAGTTTATTATTGATGCAATCATGTTTTCTCTTCAATGAATAAAAAATCTTTTAAATTCTTCATTCTTGGTTTGACGACTCCGCCTAGGTAACAAGGCATAATTTTCAGTTGTTTATTTTCTTTGCAAATGAATGGCAACGTAATTGTTGTAATCTCAACGACGACTCAATCCCTAGTAATGGGATATTCTTTCAATTGTCTACCAAAATCTCTCAGCAAATATTTTTCTTCCAATCAAAATCTCTCTCAAAAGCCTAACCATTGATTGTGCCTTGCAGAGAGTATTCGTGATATTTAATGGTTCAGACGAGGTCAGGAAAGAAAACTGCACCAATAGAAGGCATCATGTATTCAACGGCCTCAGAAGAAGAAATGGACTCCCCTCGATCAAGCATAAATCAAGGGCAGCAGGTCGATGATGACATTGATCCCCAAATGTATGCCATGTTTAAAAAGATGATGAGCAAGATGCTGGCAGAGCAAGCTGAAGCCAGTACAGAGCAGACCCAGGTCAAAAAAAAGGTAAAAGGTTGGGCAGTCAAGAAGGTTTTGAAGATATCCAAGAAGCATACTCAGAACACGGATACAACTAATGAAGAAGAATCAGTGGAAGACACAGATGAAGAATTTGAGACTCAGCAGGCATTTCGCAAATCTACTCAGGGGCAAGGGTCGGCTTACAAGTTCAAAGAACAGTCCGTCAATGATTCTAACCAACTGCAATTTAGAGATGTGGTCAGGATGGTTCAAGATCTGCAAGCCCGCGACAAGGGCAAAAAGTCTTCACTAGCAGGGACTTTTATGATGGTTTGGATGGGGACAATAATCTGGATAATCTCCTCAGAAAATTCATCAAATTTGATGGTTCTGGCAACCCCAATGCACATCTAGCTATGTTCTTTGTTGAATGTGTCAAATTCAAGCAAGATAATTGAGCTCTTTTCCTTTGTTTCCCTCGCAGTCTGGAGGGAACCGCAGCTAAGTGGTATTCAGAACATGTGAATCCGATTAAGTTGAATGAATTTGACAAAGTAGTGAATATGTTTATTGAAAGATTTTTGTTCAATACTGAGGCACTTCCCACCCTCAGTCATCTCTGCGGCCTCAAACAGAGGGAAAATAAGAAGGCCAGAGATTTTATTCACCGCTGGAGGTCGACCTGCAATAAGATGAGAGACCCCATATCAGAGGGACATGCTTTGTCTCTAATTTTAAGTAACTTCTCACAGCCTCTGAGAGGCCTCATCTCTACTGCACCATCTAGAACATTCATTGAGCTAACAGAGCGATCCAAATGACTCGAGTTGAGCATAGAAAATGGAGTCTATGAAGGCTTCACTTTCACTAAGAATAGTAGTCAGAATGAGCAGAAAACGAAGGTTCACTTCACCCACTCTGTCAGAAATGACAAATGGAACCATCGCAAGGGACAAAACAAAGATTTATGTTATGGTGCAGGGGGTTCAAATCCCCACAAGAGCGATCAGAAAGGAAAATCAATCCCTCAATTCAACAAGCTATTGCAGCTAGAGCAGGGACCGAAACTTTGAGAGAAAGTGAAACATGAAGGGTGGAGCTATGACACGAAATTCACTCCAGTATATCAATCACTCGACATTGTGCTTGAGTACATGTTGACCAAGGAGATGGTCAAATTGCCCAGGTTGGTCGATCCCCTTGTGCCCATGGAGAAATTCAAAGATCTATTCTGCAAATTTCATAGAATAGTGGGGCACAATATTAAGAACTGCTTTGTTCTCAAGAATATTGTTCAGGATCTCATTGACAAAAATCTTCTGGTAGAGGGTGCAGAAGATGAAAATATGAATATCACGAAGCAACCATTTCCCCCTCATAACACGGTAGTTATCTCTGAATAGCCCTTTCAGCCACAGAAGCATATCAAGTTGTGCTCTAAAAAAGATATGCAAGTCCAATATCAGGTCCTCGTACTGCAACAGGCTCAGTCCAGTACTCAGAAGATGGACCTTATCTCGGCCTTCGGCAAAATGAAAGTATCTGCAAAACCTGCCAAGGCATTCTCTGTGGCTACCAAAGGAATTCCTGAATTCCGCAAACACTTCATCAAGCCCGCCCCAGAGAAAAGTGAGAATCTGCACAAAAGTTGATAATTGCATTGTCCAATGTCACAATTTTGGATTTAGCTCAAGCTTCCGCCAAGCATCAGCAGGTATTGGATGATCTGTTGCGAAAGATCAAGGTGAAACCGAGCATAACTTCTGAAGATATGGCCCAAATAGTCAATCAGGCCATGGCAAATGCTCTAATTACTTTTTCGGATGAGGATCTCTCCAAGCCTCATGTATTCCACAACAATGCTCTATACATTGTGATTCAAACAAGAGGAATGAGGGTTCCTCATGTGTTGATAGATGGAGACAACAGCCTCAACATATGCCCAGAAATGACAGCCAAAGCTTTGGGCATCAAAGAAGAAGAATACATCCCGGACCCAATCACCATTTACGAGTTTGATAATCATGGTCAGACCGCAAAAGAAAAAATCTTCTTGGAAATTTTCATCGACTACTCAGTCCATACAGTTCTCTTTCATGTGGTCAATGTGCCGCCAACGTATAATCTATTATTGGGACGACCATGGATCTACAATACAAACGCAGTGTCGTCTACTCTGCATCAGTGTGTCAAATGGTCAAAAGGTGGAATGATCACAACAGTCTTGGGCGAGGATCTGGAGCAAAGGCTAGCACAACCATGGTTCCCAGACCCACTTTCACTACTGATATCCCTAGTATTAGGAGAATTGGTGAGGTCAATTTCGAGGAGAATTCAGGGATACTGCAGATGGAAGAGCAACCAGAGCATACAATGGCCATGACTCGATAGAGAGGCCCATCGTTTTTCAAGATTGGAGGGTGAATTGACTACAGCACATTCAAGGATCATCCCCTATTTTTCCAATTTATGAAGGCCAAAAAGGGATTTGATCTGTTAATAAAGCATGGCTATCAGCCTTTTCAAGGCCTGGGCAAGAATGAAAATGGCCGCCTCAAGCCAGTAATTTCCCAGCACTATCCTCGAAGATCCGGATTGGGCTTCACTGGCAAAAAATCACAGAAGAGCATTGTTTTTGTTAAAGGAGCACACGAAGGCATTTGCGGTGGTCATGTCGGCTACCAAACTCTTGTCAAACAAATCATCCGAGCAAGGTATTATTGGAAGACTATGCAGCAAGACTGTTATCATTTTGTGAAGAAGTGCATTTAATGTCAGATGCATGCACCTTTCATTCATGCGTCAGCGACATATTTGCAATCTGTCGTCTCTCTTTGGCCGTTTTCTATGTGGGCTTTCGATGTGGTAGGCCCCATCACTCCTTATGCTTCAAATGGCCACAAATATTTTTTTGCCGTAATAGAATATTTCACTAAATGGGTAGAAGTTGTCACTCTACGCACAGTAGAAAGCCGACATGTTGTCTCATTCATCCACAAGCATATCCTATGTCGTTTTGGCATACCGCATGACATTGTGTCAGACAATGGCAGTCATTTCAAGAATGAGAGAATGAGGACATTTTGCTCAAAGTTCAGAATCCATCATCATTTCTCCGCTCCTTATTATCCTCAAGGGAATGGTCAGGCAGAGGCCACCAATAAAATTTTGATTTGAATCCTAGCGCAAACTTTGGAAACAGGTTGTGACTGGAATGAAAAGATCCATGATGCATTGTGGGCATACAGAACTACCATTCGAACTTCAACTAATGTTACTTCGTCAGAACTTGTCTACAGAACTGAAGTAGTATTGCCTCTACATGTTCAGAAACCTGCTTTGAAATTTGCATCACTTCTAGAGTTACCTCTTGATCAGTATCAGCTACAGCGGCTAGTACAGCTTGATTTGCTTGATGAAAAAAGACTCAGAGCAGCAGAGCACGCTCAATCATATCGTCAGAGGATAGCCAGACAATATGCAAAAGCTGTCATTGAAAGAAAATTCTGAGTCAACTATCTAGTGCTCAGATCAACGACTTATCTCAAGCACCGCCCAGGTGGCAAATGGTCACCAAATTGGGAAGGTCCCTATGTCATCAAAGAGGCATTACCCCGGAATTCATATCGGTTCATCAATCCCAACGGAGTGGACTTATCAGATCCTACCAATGCTCGACATTTTTAAAAAATCTATACTTAAAATCATCAATTTTTTGTAATTTCTCAATATACTTCTTCAATAATGGTCAAATTCTTCTTTCCTAGTTACACTGGGGCATTTTTAAAATTTTTGTTTTTGTCTACAAATATTCTGTATGTAGGCAGAATAAACAAATCTCTCATTTTACACGCATGTGCACCCATTCACATCATTTTATATTCATATTTTCATACATCTGCATGCATTTGCATTGGCATCCATTTGCATCAAGTTCACTAGCCATTTAGGATAAGGGATAATCCTGAGACCCCGGCAATCATTCTCGTCATAACGCCTGAATATTTTTAAAAGCATCAGTCACATTCCAAAAATTCAAGTCTCTATTGAAAAACAATGTTGATTTTCAAAATCCAGTGTTCGAACTGGTATATTCTCAAAATCCAGTGCTCGAACTAGTATATTATCAAAATCCAGTGCTCAAACTGGTATATTTTTTTTCAAAACCCAGTGCTTAAACTGGTACATTATCAAAATCCAATGTCTATGTTGACATATTTTCAAAACTCGGTATTCATGTTGGTGTTCCTTTCAAAATTGAGCACTCGTGTTAGTGTCTCATTGGTTGGCCGTGTCAGTCGACCTCTTGGGTTTAGTCTTCATGTTGATCATCCATCAGAATTCAAGTTTTGTACCAATTTCGGCCACCAGGCCACCTAATTTTCAATTTCGACCTTTGGGTCACCCAATTTCGACCTTCGGGTCAATCAATTTTCAATTTCGACCTTTGGGTCAATCAACTTCCAAATTCAATCTTCAGGTCATTCAAATTCCAAATTCTAAATTCCAAATTCCAAATTCTAATTTCCAATTTCTAATTTTGACCTTCTGGTCAATCAATTTCCAATTTCCAATTTCCAATCTTTAAATTCTAAATTTCCAATTTCCAATTTCCAATTTCCAATTTCCAATTTCCAATTTCCAATTTCCAATTTCCAATTTCCAAATTCCAAATTCCAAATTCCAATTTCCAATTTCCAATTTCCAATTTCCAATTTCCAATTTCCAATTTCCAATTTCCAATTTCCAATTTCCAATTTCCAATTTCCAATTTCCAATTTCCAATTTCCAATTTCCAATTTCCAATTTCCAATTTTTAAATTCCAAATTCCAATTTTGACCTTTTTGGTCACTCAATACCAATTTCAATCATTTCCTCTTGCGAGAGACTCTTTTTATAGGGAGAGTTTGAGGGAGCTTGTTCTTTTCGCATGCTATCCTTTGTTCACTTAGCCCCTTTTTAGGTAGAGTTTGAAGGAACTCGTGTCTTTGTGAACCGTTTGCAAAACAAAATTCCAATTTCACACAAGGAACCCTTAGTTCAGGGAGAACTTCGGTGGAAGTTCGCTTTCCTTGTTACCCCAATTTCATATTAGGTCATTTCATTATGAAGGACCCTCTTTTCAGGGAGAGTGTGATGGACTCGTTCCTTCATGACCAATTCACCAACCTCACCATTACCGCCCCCCTTTCCATAAGAGAAGCCTAATGTTAGGAAGTTTTGACGAAAGCTTAATTTCTCTTTGAAAGTTCATTTTGCAAACACCTCCTCTTCAGGGAAGAGAGGAGTAATTTCTATTTCCCATTTCTGGATCTTCTCCTTTGGAGAAAGGAGAAGAAAATTTTTGTCATGGATGCATTGAGTTGTGCTCCAAATGCTCGCTTTCACGAAGGATTTCAAAAAAAAATTGTCAATTTGTCATTAAATATTTGTTGATTTCAAAATCTTTATTGCAAAAAATTATTACCTCAGAATACCTTTAGTATTACTTTCGAAAAGATAAAGCCTTCGCGAAGAAGGATTCAAAATTCAAAATGTTTCTATTAGGCAACCAAAAGGATGAAGAATAAATCCTCGATATGGCCAGCAAAGAAAATTCAATGTTGTTGCAAAGTCATAAGTGATCGATATTGATCGCAGTCAATGGCACATTTTTAAAGATCATTCTTGAAAAATAAGGCAGTCGAAATATCGTGGGTGATACAGAAAAATCCATTCAATTTTCATATCTCCTCAATCGTTTAAGCTGCAATTAAATATCTGCAAAAGGTATCTTTCAATTGTCGTCAAGATGAAGACGAATTATGCGAGTTAGACCCCCGGGTGTAAACACCCCAAATTTTCCTCAACCATTCTCAAACAACACCCCTCGTGAAGTGTCAACCCTGTTAGGTCAGTGTAGGAGTCAAACCCTGAGTCAGTTTCCAAAAAATCACCACTTTACCCATTTTCACTAGGAAAAATACCATTTTACCCCTAGGTCATCCCAGACCCCAGTCAGTCGGAGCCAACCAAGCTTGATTGGTCAGTTTAAAACAGTTAGAATATCAGTCATTCCAAGCTCATCTGAGCTCACAATGAACAGCCATTTTCATTTCTGACCATTCCTGCCAAAATGGG
The DNA here is from genome assembly GCF_984573655.1 of Nuphar pumila. NCBI lineage: Eukaryota > Viridiplantae > Streptophyta > Magnoliopsida > Nymphaeales > Nymphaeaceae > Nuphar > Nuphar pumila. The sequence goes on along the minus strand of NC_143253.1, from coordinate 36,175,309 downwards.
ATCATTTCTTCAGAAATGACCTCATTTCTCACTCAAACCCAAGCCAATTGTCTCTGAGTCAGTCATTTTCAATTAGTCATGTTTCCCAAAGTCTAACTTGAGCTCACCAAGAGTTCAAGCACTCCAGTTTTAGTTTAAAACCATTTCTAAGTGTCTAAGAGCCCATTTTAGTCCATTTCAGCTCTTTCAGCTGAAATTCAGCTGAGTTCAGCCAATTGAGCTAGTGTTCAAGCTTCGATTTTAGTTCATGTCAGTATTACTGACCTTTGTTCTAGCTCAAACCCAGCTCAGGTTCGTAATTCACTACGCTTTAGTGACCATTCTGTACCATTTCTCTAAAAATGGCAGCTTTTCTTGAAAATTTAGTCAGAAAGGTCAGTTGAGTCAGTGTCTGGTCAGTTTAGTTGAGTTCTGAAACTATCAAACCCAATTCAATCCAACTTATTTCAGCTCAATTCAGCTCAAATCCCGATTTTCAGTGTCACTCTAACCCAGTAGAGTCTAAAAACCATTTCTTCAACCATTTTGCAAGTTTTATCAGTTTTTATGCTTTTAAACCGGTACAGCTGCCAATCGAGGTCTAATTTCCAAAATTCTTCATTCAAGGTCTGCATTTCGCATGTCATTTCTCATCATTTCGTATCATTTATCAGCATTTCATCACATTTCATTCCATTTTCGAAGTCCAGAACTCCAGTTTTATAAATTTTAATCCACATTGAGTTTTAAAAGTTTTCAAAAATCAATTTCAAACCCTGGGTTTCCAAAATTGACATTTTTACCCCCGGAAGTCTAAATTTGGAAATATTTTCTTGAGAAATTAATCTGGATTTCTTTCAAAATTAAATTTTCAAATTCTACACTGGATTTGCTTTGCAACGAAGTATTGAACTTCAAAATTCGAGCTCGTTTCAAAAACTGCCAAAAATAACTCGTTTTGTTTGGAAATTTTCTGAAAAGACTATTTTACCCCTTTAATCGTCAAATTGAATTTCAAAAGTGGAATTTGGACCCGCTCTGAGATGGCCCATCCATTTGCATTTTCTTGTTTTAATTTATAAAAAAAAATTATCTTTTTCTTTATTTTTTTGTTTGTTTTATTTTATTTTTTTATTATTTTATTCTTCCTAAGGTGGGACCCACAAGGGGTTCGACCACCCTAGCCCACCTTCCAGCCCACTTCCTTTCTTCTTTTTCCTCCATTTTATTTTTTTATTTTTTTTATTTTCTTCTTTCTTTCTTTTCTTTCTTTCTTCTTCCTTTTTCTTTCTTTCTTTTTTTATCTTTTTTTCCTCCTTTCTTTCCTCTCCCTCCACTCATGTATGGCAGTCCAGCCCCCCTTCTCTTTCCTCTTTCCCTCTTTTTTCTTCCCCTTTCTTTCCTTTTCTTTCTCCCTTCTCTCTTTCCTTCTTTCTTTCCTTCTTCCCTTCTTTCTTTCCTTCTTCCCTTCCTTCCTTCCTTCCTTCTTTTTCCCCAGCCTCCAAACTCATTCACGTAAACAGCTTCTTTCTTTCATTAACTAATAAAACTTAGGAAAGATTTGATATTTCCCTAAGTTATTATTCAAGAGGCCATATGGCTGCCTCATCTCCCATTCAACGTCTCTCTCTCTCTCTCTCTCTCTCTCTCTCTCTCTCTCTCTCTCTCTCTCTCTCTCCTTAGCAGCTTCAGACCATCCAATCAGTCGCTCCAGCCAGCAGATCCACTTTGAAGCACCATCCTCCATCGCATTGCAACTCTTCTTCAACCACCACAGCAACCAGCACCTCCAGCCCGGCCACTCCAGCCAGCAGATCCACTTTGAAGCACCATCCTCCATCGCCTTGCAACTCTTCTTCAGCCACCACAGCACCACAGTCCTCCTCCATGCCCAGCACTTGTACCACAGCACCACACAAGATACCAGCCACTGTTTAACTCCTTCTTGCAACATCTTCTTCAACACCAACACAGCCAACATCTTCAGCCATCTTCACCTTCAGCCTTCAAGGTCTCCAAGCACCATATTGCCTCCAGCCGATATCACCTCCAACCTTCCATCGGTGCAGCAAAGCTCTAGGCTTCAACCATCATCGCAATCGATCTGATTCCCTTGGAACCAGCTATTGCACCAACCTCTATTGGGAAATAGCCCTTCAAATAACTGACCCAAGGTAGACTCTTCTTCCCCTTGTGCATCTCTTCTCTAAAAATTTGAGGGTTGTCGTCTTTAGCAGGGTCAATTTGAGATAAAAGCATTTGTTTGATCCTAGATATTATCTCATTAAATGCTTGTTGTAAATGCTTTACATGTTAATGCTATGCGTGTGAGGTGATCCATCCGATTGATGGATCGGATCCCTCTCACCAAAAGCTAACATCAAATAAAATCATACCCTTTCTAATTTATTTTGTCATATCATCAATTTCATGAGATTTTTCATGTTAGATCTTGCATTTAGGATTATTTTAGCATCTCATGATTATATGATTTACATAGTATAGTTTTTATTCATGTTTGCTTATTGAGTTCATAGGCTTTAATATTATATGTTCAGTCCAGTCATTATCTTATGTGCAAAATTTTACTCATAATTATCGAGATTTTTAGGGTGATTGAACTTGTTTTATTATTGCTTATCTGCTGAAAATTTGATTCATTCAAGTTTCAGAATCCATCTAAACCGATCAAACCCTAAATTGGGTTTTCTGCTTCTCTGAACTTTCAATTTCCGCTTTAGCAGACAAAAAACTCCGGCATCACCCTTTTGGGAGATCCGGATTGTCCTACAAAAAATTACAGTGAATTCATAATTGAATCTACTAATGATCTGGAAATTTTGAGGTTTTTCCAAGCAGTTTTGACCTCTATCAAAAATTCGATTTCTCAGACCCCTGGGAAAACCTCGATTTTCCTTCCTCGGGGTATAAACATACCCTAATACATCGAGTTCGTTCAATCCGAAGCCTGTCTGCAAAAACTTTCAACACGAAAGTTGTTCCTAACATATTTTACTCTCATTTTCCAAAATTTGGGTATTTTTGGAACTGTTTGAGTATTTTTCCCGAAATTGTCTTTTCTGTCTGACAGATTCCAATATCCAGAAATTTCAAAGATTTGGGTCTCTGATAACAATGTGCCTTTTTCCAAATCGTAACCTGAATCCCAATGATGAAAAACTATACAATCTTATCCTGTCTGTCAGAGACATTTTCTTGCAATTTAAACCTTTTTACCATCTGTTTACTATTTTTCCCACATTTTCTCCCGAAACCTGTCTGTTTCCCCCAAATCCTAGAGTTGTCGGATTCTGATCCGACTTGACGGAGTGGTACAGCTCCAACCATAAGTCAAAATCAGAAAGTGTAAAAGGAACCAATCCTTGCCTTACAGTCCTTTGTAATCCCATAAAATTTGGGAAATTTTTATGGAAGTTTGATATCCAAAATCCCTTTTAGAATCAATATTTTAGGCAAAAATCACAAAATTTAGGGTTTTTATTTGAATTTCCATATTTAAAAATACAAAAAAATATATATATTTTTAACCTCCATTATGTTTTTAAGGTTATTTTAGGTGTCCATGCCAAATTTGAATTAATTCCAAGTTCATTTGCTCCATGTGTTAGTTTATCTTTAAATTAAGAAGCAAAAATCAGGCGAAAATCAGGTTAAATTTGATATTTTATGATATTTTCGCCATTTTAGGGTTTTATTCATGTAAATTAGCATGTAGAATCATATTAGGGTTAATTTCAATGTCATTTGCATTTCACATTTTCTATTTTTGCAAAATTTATTTCAGAAAACCCTAGTTTCAAGGCCATAGTCTTGTTGTCGGGGGTATTTTGGTCATTTTGACCATAATTTCAAATTTTTAATTTCTAATTTCATAAATTTTCATGCATATCATCATATTTCATCATATTGTATTTGATTTATTTCATTTTATTTTCAAAATTCCAAAACTTACAAAATTTCTTTTAGAAAACCCCGATTTCAAGGTCATCAGGAGTATTTTGTTCATTTTGACCCCAATTTCGGATTTTTAAGTTTATTTTCGAAATTTATTCATTATTTATCATGTTTATATCAAAGGGGGTCTGAATTTGGGTTTATATCTGAATAATATCTGATAATTTCCCATATTTTCGGATAAATTCAGAAAAACCTACATTTTTGTGCTAACCTTGTTTTTCAGTTTTGCACGAACATTCAAGAAGAAGGCTTAGTCACTTTATTTCTTTATTTTATTCAATTTAATGTAAAAAAAATGTAATATTTGGCATAAGAGTTACATTTCTGCTTAGAATAGGGTTGCATTGCATATAATTTAATTTCTGCAAATTTCAATATGTGATGTATGATTCATGCACATTTATTTCAAATTCACTTTGGTTTACATGAATGGCACATGCATAAGCTCTTATGAAGTTTATAAACTCGGTGGGATTCATATTTATGGCCATAGTCAGAATACGAAGAAAACCAAGATTTATGATCTTCGTATTAGCCACATTCAGCCTACACACTTAGGCTAACTTCAAAATGCACTGCATTTCTCAAAGTTTCAAAAGGACTTCCCAATTCCTCAATTGAAATTTCCTTTCAAATTCATATTCATTCATTCATATTATTCAAATAGCAAATTCATTTTCCAATTTCAATTTCAGAAAATTCAATTTTCTCAAGAATTTCCAAGTCTTTCTTAGGATCTGATTTTCTCAAAATCCTGAGTTTTCAAAAGATATTTCAAAGCATTTCCTAAGTTCAAACCAAGATTTTCCAATGTTTTAAAATTCTCAAATTTCAAAGTTTCAAGTTTTCAAAAAAATCAATTTTCTCAGATTTCCCATTTCCTGAGAACCCAGTTTCCTGAGAATCCATTTTTCATTTCAAAAGTCATTTTCCATTTAATTTCTTAGATTTTCTCATAATTCTCAAATCCATTTTCTCAGAAAAGCAATTCCAAATTTCAAAATCGATTTTCTAAAGTTCAAATTTTCCTGAGAAATCACTTTCCAATGCAAATTTCTGATTTTCAATGATTTTCCTAGAAATTCAATTTTCAAGTACTTTTCCAATCAATTTTCAAGCATATTTCATTTTTCCAAGGCAAACATCATATTTTCTCAAACATTGCATTATTTTTAAAATTTCATAGCACAAGCCTGATTCTTTGTGCATTCTAGGAAAAATAGAGCATAATTTAGATATTTGAGTCAAGTTAGAGCGCATAATTGATCCTTAGTTCAATTACCCCTGGTAAAGGCGTCAGGAACGGTTGAACCTCGTACCGATAGGCAGATCCCATTCCACGGAATTTTCCCGCAAATTTTCAAAACGTTGGTGAGTTCATTTTCAAAACTTTGGTCGAGTTTGACTCGAGAAATTTGTTTCTCTCTCGCAAGGGAGGGGAAAAAATTTTGCGATGATAACACCGGGGCCAAAGAAGATTTGAATCATCTCCAAGATGAAGGAGTTTGTGACGGATCCTTCCAGGGAAAGTTCATATCACCGTCAAGATGAAGGCGACTGCGATGAACCTCCCGACAAACCCTAAAAGATATTTAATTTCTGCTATCATCAAGAGATTTTCAACCAAAGAGTCAATACCGTCAAGATAATCCCTGAGGCAAAGAAGGATCTGAACATCTTTGAGATGAAGGAGTTTGTGACGTACCCTTCCAAAAAAAAAGAGAGAGAGAAAAGTCAGGACATCTACAAAATGAAGGATGATGTAATCCCCAAAAACTCAAGAGAGCTCCAATTCTGCCAAAAAAAAAAGAGTGCAGAAAGATCATCATGAGAAAAAAATCTCAGGATATCAGACTGTCAAATATGCCAAGAATCTTCTTTAAATTTTGTGAAATTTTATTATCAATATTCTTTCTCCAATTGCTTTCACAATATCAAGAATACTCGCTTTTCTGATTATATCAAAGAAATTGATAGCTTCCTTGAAAGAAAGTCAATTGCAAGCAATTTAAATTTGAATCTTGATTCTACAAAGTTAAGCCCAATCGGAGGTAATACTTCAGGTAGAAAAGAGGGAATATTTTTGCACCAATGTGCATCATTTTCAATTATTTTGAATCAACAATAATTTTCAACATTTTGACAATATTTTCTAGTTATCCTAGCGTGAAGTGAGAGCTTGAGGTTCATCTTTGGCGCATCCTGACACTATTTGTTATCCCTTTTAGGACTTGATAACGGGAGTTTTCAAGATTTCTTCCCTTCTTTGATATAATCTGAGCGCTTGGGCTCTTAGATTTGCACACTTCCCTGTGTCCCCACTGTCCCACCATAGACAGTCCAATTTCGGCTCGAGGTTAAGCCACAAATCATTTTCTCGCAAAAGGTCATCAATTTTAAAAGTTATTTAATCTCAGCAATGAGGCACCCAAAATCAAACCCCTTTTCAAGCTTTAGGGACCCCAATTTCATTCTTTTGCAAAGCCCCTATCGGATTCATTGTGCGGAAGTCCAAAGGTTCTATCATGGGTTCTTCTTTCGAGAATCCCATCATTTTCATTCTCGGTCAGGTTAAGGGTTAAACCTGAGCCTCATTTTGATAAGGTATTTCATCTCCCGGTCAGGTTAAGGGTCAAACTTGAGCCTCATTTTTACACGAGGTATTTCTCGTCCCATCTAGGTTAAGGGCAAAACCTGAATCTTACTTCTTTGAAGTAAATTTTTCTTCTTTATTCTCCATTTCATATCTACCATTTTTCATCAGGGCTAATTTCTTCATACCTAGTCAGATCCTTCTAACTGGGGCATTTTTATAGCCCAAATTTGGTGTGTTTTTCTTTGCCACTAAGCTCATCCCTAAGCCGGCTTAGTAGCAAAGAGGGGCATCTGTAAACACCCCAAATTTTCCTCATTCATTTTCAAACACACCTCTCGTGCAGTGCTAACCCTATTAGGTCTATGTAGGAGTCAAACTCCGAGTCTGTGTCAAAAAACTATCATTTTACCCACTTTTATTAGGAAAATTACTATTTTACCCCTAGGTCATCCCAGACCCACAGTCAGTCGAAGTCATCCAAGATCATTGGTCAGTTCAAGATAGTTAGAATATCAGTCATTTCAAGCTCATCTGAGTTCACAATGAACAGACCATTTTCATTTCTAACCATTCCTGCCAAAATGGGATCATTTCTTCATAAATGAGCTAATTTCTCACTCAAAATCCGGATCAATTGTCTTTGAGTCAGTCATTCTCAGTCAGTCATATCCCCCAGAGTCTAGCTTGAGCTCACCAGAAGTTCAAGTGCTCCAGTTTCAGCTCAAATCCACTTTCAAGTGTTCAAGAGCTCATTTTAGCTCATTTTAGCTCTTTCAGCTGAAATTGAGCTGAGTCCAACAATTGAGCTAGTGTTCGAGCTTCAATTTTAGTTCATCTCAGTATTACTACCCTTTGTTTCAGCTCAAACCCATCTATGGTCCATAATTCACTTCACTCCAATGACCATTTCTCTAAAAATTGTAGCTTTTCTTGATAATTTTATCTGAGAGTTCAGTCGAGTTAGTGTCTTGTCAGTCTGCTCGAGTTCTGAAACCCTAGAACCCAACTCAATCCAGTTCATTTTAGTTCAAATAAGTTCAAACCCTAATTTTCAGTGTCACTGTGGCCCGGTAGAGCCCGAAAAGCATTTCTTAAACCATTTTGTAAATTTTATCAATTTTAACACTTTCTGAACTCGTACAAGTGTCAATCGGGGTCTAATATCCAAATTTCTTCATTCAGGGTTAGCATTTTGCATGGCATTTTATGTCATTTCGTATTACTTCTTAGCATTTCATAACATTTTATCACATTTTATTTCATTTTTTAAGTCCAAAACTCTAGTTTTATAAATTTCAGTCCAGATTGAGTTTTAAAAGCTTTCAGAAATCCATTTCAAACCCTGGGTCTCCAATATTGACATTTTTACCCTCAGGATTCTAAATTTGGAAATATTTTCTCAAGAAAAACAATCTGGATTTCTTTTAAACTCAAATTTTCAAATTCTAAACTGGATTTTCTTTGTGACGAGGTATTGAGCTTCAAATTCTGAGTTCATTTTAAAAACTGCCAAAAATAGCTCATTTCGTCAAAAATCTTTCTAAAAAGACTATTCTACCCCTATGATCCTCAAAATGAATTTCAAATTTTGAAAGTGAACCCACTCTGAGATGGTTCCTTCATGTACAACTACATTTTTATTTTTAAAACAAAAAAAATAAATAATAATGTATCTTTTCTTGTTTTCTTTTATTTTCTTTTTGTATTTTATTTTATTGAGAAGAGGTTGGACCCACAAGAGGGGTTGACCAGCCCCCTCTCCTTTCCTCTTTCTTTCCTTTCTTTCTTCCTCTCCTTTCCTTCTTCTTCTTTCTTTTCTTTCCTTTCTTTTTTTTTCTTCTTTCTTCCTTTTCTTCCTTTCTTTCTTTCCTTTCTTCTTTTCTTTTCTTTTTTTTTCTTTCTTTTTTCTTTTTTCTCTTCTTCTTTTCTTCCTTCTCCCCTTGGTCGACCAGCTCCCCCTCTCCTTTCTCTTCTTTCGCCTTTCTCTTCTCCTTCTTCTTTCCTTTTTCCTTTTACTTTCCTTTCTTCTCTTCCTTTTCTTTCCTTCTTTCTTTCCCTCCTTTCTTTCTTTCCCCTTTCTTTGTTCCAGCCACCATAAGGCCTATTCCACTTACCTATTCCCCCATCTATCTCACGCCAGCCCCCCTTTGAGCCTCTCTCTCCCTCTCTTTTCTCTATCTCACTTCCCTCTACACCAAATCCTTGGCAACCCCTTGGTCCAGCTACTCTCACATTGGTGGCAACATAGAGTCTTCAACTATCCCTTGCAACCCTCCATTGCAGCCACATCTTCAGCCTCTTGGATGTTGAAGGCATCTTCCTCTTCTAAGGCATCTCATTCCCCAGCTGAAAGCCTCCAATACCACCCTCTCCACTACCCCAGCCGGTTCACAAGGTGCAGCCGCCAACCTCCTTGCTACCGCCATCTCCAGCCGCTCCTTCGAAGCAGCAAGCTTACCTCCAATTCCAGCAAGAGCATCACTCCAACATCCCCAAGGCAGCCTTGATTCTCCGTTGTTGGTACAATCCAACTGGTGGCAGCCGAACTCCCAAGGTGAGCCCCTATCTTTCTCATTTCACGATTTTCACAGAATCGTTGTTAAAACCCCTATGATATTTATCCTTGTCATCCATTGACTAGGGGTTTTAAGCTTCGTTTTCATAGGGCTGATATGAGATCAACTCAAGATCTGGGTCTACGGTTGCATGGATGTCATTTTGTGGGTTTTAAATCAAGACAATATGATAAAACGTGCATTTTATTCATTAAAGCTATATGGAATACGGGATTCATCCACCAGTTGGATTGGATTTTCTGTTTCGTAAGCTAACAACAAGAATAGGTTGTACCCCCATTGATTTGCATTTTGATTTTATACTTCATGATATTTTCTGTTAGAAATGCGTTTAGATTAGTTCATTTTTTTATTTTCATTCATCTTATGTAAGATTCATTGCTATTTAATCTAGAACCTATAAAATCTTTGTTTTAGGCAAAGTCGAGTTATCATTTTATGAACATGTCTTCGTTCAAAAATCCAAAAAAAAATTATGATATCTTTAGTTGCATGTCTTTATTTTTCTGTCAAAAATTTGATTCAATTTAGGTTTTGAAACCCTCTCAAACAAATCAAATCCCAAACTGGGATTTCACATTTCTAGAAATTCCAATTTCTATTTTAGCAGACAAGAGCATCAGAGATATCCCAGATGGACTATCCAAATTTCTTTCAAAAAAATACAGTGAGTCCCTATTAGAGTCTATTGTTTCCTAGTAAATTTTTATATTTTTTCAGTAAGATTTAGGTTCTGCTAAACATTGATTTTCCCAAACCTCTAAGAAAATCTCACTTTTTCCTTGTCAGGGTCTAGACCGACCCTAACCAGCTATGATGCCTCAACCTGTAGTCCTAATGCCAAAACTTTCAACATAGAAGTTGTTCATAATCTTTTTCTCTCTCGTTTCCCAAAATTTAAGAATTTTTAGAACAGACCAACTATTTTTCCCGAATTTAAATTATTTGTCTGACAGATTCCCATGTCTGAGAGTTTCAGAGATCCAAGTCTCTGATAACCCTCTGCTCTCTCCCAAACCATAACCCAAATCCCAATGATGTTAAAAGAAGAAATCTTCTGTTTGTCAGAAACATTTTCCCAGAATTTAAGCCATTTTCTCATCTTTCTTTTATTTTCCCCAAAAAAAATTCTGAAACTTGTTTGTCTGCTCTAAGTCCTAGAGTCACTGGATTTTGATTCAACTTGCCGGAGCTGTCCAGCTCCGGCCATAGATCAAAACCAGAACTTGTAAAAGTTTTTCTAACCGTCCTCTGTCACCCCATAAAATTTGAGAAATTTTTATGGAAGTTTAGTACCCTAAATCCATAATTTAGAACTAGCATTTTATGCAAAATCTAGATTTTTTAGGATTTTTAGTTATTTTCTACATTAAAAAAATAACAAAAAAATAGATTTTCAATCTTCATTATGTTTTTTGGGTTAGTCTAGGTGTTCATGCCAAATTTGGTTTAATTCTAAGTTCATTTGCTTTGTATGTTATTTTATTTTTAAATTCAGAAGCGAAAAGCAGACGAAAATCAAATTAAATTCGATAATTTGTGATATTTTTGCCATTTTAAGGTTTTTATCATGTAAATAAGCATGTCATGTCATATTAGGGTTAATTTCAATGTCATTTGCATTTCAATTTCCCATTTTTGCAAAATTTATTTCAGAAAACCCTGGTTTCAAGGCCATAGTCTTGTTATCACTGGCATTTTGGTCATTTTGACCTCAATTTTGAAATTCCAAACTTCAATTTTCCAAATTTTCATGCATATCATCATATTGCATCATCTTATGTTTAATCTTATTTCATTTGATTTTCAAATTTCCAAATTTTATTAAAGTTCTTTCAGAAAACCTTGATTTCAAGGTCATTAGGGGTATTTTGGTCATTTTTACTCTAATTTCGAATTTCCAAGCTTATTTTTGAATTTCATTACTTATTTCTCATGTTTATATCAAAGGGGGTATGAATTTGGGTTTATATCTGAATAATATTTGATAATTTTTAATATTTTCAGATAAATTCAGATAAACCTACATTTCTATGCTAACATATTTTCTAGTTTTGCAGGAATATCCAGGAAGAAGACTTTTATTTTCTTTTACTTCAATTCAATGTAATATCAGATATAATAATTTGGAATAAGAGTTACATTTCCTGCATAGAATAGGATTGCATTGCATATAGTTTAATTTCTACAATTTTCAATATCTGATGTATGATGCATATGCACATTTTCCAAAATCACTATGGTTGACACGAATGGCACGTGCACAAGTTCTTAGGGAGTTCACAAATTTGGTGAGATTCGTATTTATGGCCATAGTCAGAATACAAAGAAAACCAAGATTTGTGATCTTCGTATTAGCCGCATTTAACCTACACTTAGGCTAACTTCAAAGATGCACTGCATTTCTCAAAATTCAAAAAGATTTTCTCAATTCCTCAATGAAATATCTTTTAAATCCATGTTTATTCATTTAGTTTACATCATTTTCAAACTCATTTCCCAATCCCATTTCAGAAAAACCGATTTTCTCAAAAATTTCCAAGTCTTTCTCAGGATTTGATTTTCTCAAAACTCTGAATTTTCAAATGAGATTTCAAAGTATTTTCCAAGTTCAAAATCATGATTTTCCAAGATTTTCACATTCTCAATTTCATTTTCAAATCCCAAAATCGATTTTATCAAAAAATTTGAATTACTTCTAAAATTGATTTTCCCAAAGTTCTCAAATCCTATTCAGAAATCGATTTTCTTAGAAAAAGCAATTCTAATCTCAAAAATCAATTTTCTCAGAGTTCCCATTTTCCTGAGAATCCATTTTCTATTTCAAAAATTATTTTTCAATGAACTTCTTGATTTCCTTAGAATTCTCAAGTCTATTTCCTCAGAAAAGCAATCCAAGTCTCAAAATCGATTTTCTCAAAGTTCAAGTTTTCCCTAAGAAATCATTTTCCAATACAATTTCTGATTTCCAATGAAAATTCAATGATTTTCCCAGGAATTTCATTTTCAAGCACTTTTCCAATCATTTTTTAAACATATCTCAACTTTCCAAGGCAAACATCATATTTCTCAAACTTGCATCTTTTTAGAATTCCATACCACATGCCTAATTCTCTGTGCATTCTAGGAAAATAGAGCATAATTTAGATAATTTAACTTATTCAAAGCACGCATTTGATCCTTGGTTCAATTACCCCTGGTAAAGGCACCAGGAATGGTTGAACCTCGTACCGACAGACGGATCCCATTCCACAGAATTTTTTCACAAATTTTTAAAACGGAGGCGAGTAATTTTCAAATCTTTGGTCGAGTTTGACTCACATAATCGTTTCTCTCACTCTCGCAGAGGAAGGGGGGAAATTTTTCGATGATAACATGTCGACTTCTCCATCTTCGCAAAAGTTGCATTGTTCTGATATCAACGTAGTTCTGTCTATCTTGGAAGAAGGGTAGTCCTACTGTGCACAAAATCATGGCATATTGGATCCTTTCTTGCACTGTTGGGGATAAGGAGTCGACTTCTTCAAAAGTTCCATACTTTCGGTATAGCTTAAACAAGTCGACACACTGAGTCTCATATACTTCTATCAATGGTCAAGATCTGCGTTCAGTCATTCAGGCTAAAGCGTCTCGGGGGTCGAGTCTCTTGACATTGATAAAAAACTACTGCTCTAATGGATCTTCTGATTGGCCAGCTGGCTCAGGTAAACTCATAATCTCTGAAAATTTGTCCAATAGTAGAGCCATCTCTACCCATGGGAACCATAAGGTGCAAGTGCGCGGATTTCACTGCTCTGCCATTGCTTGAATCAAATTTCCATTGACGATTTGCTTTCCCACTAATGAAGGCAGCTCCAATTTGTAGTTGCTCAGATGGTCCAGAAACATGCGAGAAAAGTTCTTGAGCCAAGAATAGCATCGGAGAATGAAAGGTCCAGTGTTTTAGATCTAATGATCAGAGAGACCTTGTTGTACCTCATAAGAGATATGGCCTTCAGGAAAGACGGGATCAAGCTGACTGGATGCCATTAGGATAGACTGAAAAAATAGAAAAGGCATCAAGGCAAAACTTGGAAAACCACACGATTTTTTAAAGCTACAGGCAGGATTAAAACAAGGCTAGAAATTCGAGATCGAGATGAAAGGAAGGATGGAAATTGCCTGGAGTATTGAAAAAAATAGACGATTTGCAAAAATCGTCGAGGCTTTTGTGAAATCCTTGTAAAGAGAATGTAAGAAAATACATGGAAAATAAGGGTTTTAAAAATCATCCAAGATTTTCCAAAAAAAAATATGGAAAAATATAAGAAAACAAAAGGAATAAAGGAAAATAACTTAAGTACATTCAATCACATCTTGTACAAACAAGTGTGCACATACAACATTCCCTAAAAGGCTGACTCTAAATGCACAAGTTTGAAATAGCTGTAGGACCCTAACCCTAACTCTAAAGCTTAGATCAACTGTGTCCAATCATGTTATGCCGATATACTCGAGCCAAGGCTCAAAGTACGTGGCATAAAAAGAATTTTCTTTGGTTCTAGGCTCATGTTTGTTACGACAATGAAGCCATACATGATACTTCAAGTACAAGGTTTTGATGATGAACAAGTGAATCAACTGCATTTCAGCTAAGGCAATGAAGAAAGATGACAAGAATTAAAGAATTCGATGAAGAATCTTTGAAGACTAGTGTGCAAATGTTAAATTCATTAAAAGTCTTAGATTCTTGTAAGAGCCTTACTTAGAATGCATATTTTGGTTGCATTTCACCTAAAAAGTCTTTAGAAAAACTTTTCTAAAAGAACTTTTCATGAAAATCTTTTAGAAAACTCTTTATTTAATTTTTTGTGTTTATTAGTCAACCAATAGACTCACCAGTCGACTAATCCTTTCACGCTAAATTTTCTAAACAAAATTTCATTTTTGACAAATTAGTCGACCGAAGGTTTTATTAGTCGACCGGACAAAATGTCTGTTTTCTGGAAATTTAGCAGCAGTCGACTAATGATTTTAGTAGTCGAACGGACAGAACATGTATTTTCAGAAAAATTTAGCAGCAGTCGACTTAAAGATTTTTCAGTCTACTGATGATATTATCAATCGACTAATTTTTTCTCTAGTCGACTAAGTTTCAAAAGTTCAGATTTTCAAACGGCTTGATAAACACATTAGTCGACCGACGATAATTGTCAGTCTACTAATAGTTAACTATCAATCGACTAACTATTGTTCCAGTCGACTAATTTTGTCGTTTTTCCTAAAAACTTTTAAAAGGCGTGTCTTTTCATTTTTTAAATGTTTTGATCTTTCAAAATGGACTGTTTTGATACTCTTTCATACTCTCAACATATGGAATCTTTCAACTATAAATATGAGTGCATTCCACACTCAAAAGCAATGCAATCCAATCGAATTACATTGAATTACTCTTTGCTTTTCACTCGTATTCATTTTTTTACTCACTTGATATTTTTCACTCAAACTCATTTGAGAGATAGTGAATTCGTGAGTTGAGTATTTCAACAACCTCAAAAGCCAATTGCATCTCATTTGCATTTATAAGAAGGGCTCGTAGGTTGTTTGTAAGTTGTTACTTATTTCAATTTTCTGTAAAAGGAAAGGACTCCTTGGTTTAAAGGAGTTGTTTGCTTTCAGTAGGTGTGTTACTAAAAGTGGGACCGGATTTGGTCTGTATGATCTTGTAGTTACACAAGGTTGATAGTGGAAATCTCAAGTGGGTTTTGCTTGGGGACTGGATGTAGGTCGGAAAAGACCGAACCAGGATAAATTCTTGTGTTTTTTGTGTGATTGCTTTGTGAATTTCAAAATCCGTCAAAATTCCAAAGACGCTATTTAAAAGCACTATTCACCCCCCCCCCCTCCAGTGCTCGTTGCCTCGATCCTATAGCACTTTCATTTGGTATCAGAGTAGGTTAGCTATATTTTTGATCTTACTATCATCTAGCATGGCAACAACATCATCTCAGCACAAAGAAGGATGCTCCTATGTTCGTCCTCCTCTCTTTGACGAAACAAACTATGGATATTGGAAAGTGAGAACGACAATATTCTTTCAATCCATGGATCTCGAAATTTGGAGAGTTGTTTCAGAAAAGTACTAAATGTCATCAACTGATTTCAGTCAATTGACCGATGAAGAAAAGAAGACTGCTTCACTTAATGCCAAAACTATAAATGCATTATATTGTGTTGTTGACAAGGTAGAGTTCAATCGCATCTCTCAATGCTCTACAGCAAATGAAATCTGGCATACTCTTCTCGTGACTCACGAAAGTACGTCAAAGGTAAAGGAATCTAAAATTGCTTCTTTAGTTCATAAATTTGAATTGTTTAAAATGAAACAAAATGAATCTATATCGAACATGGTAACTAGAATGACTGATATTACTAACACTCTAAAATCCCATGGAAAAGAATATTCACAAGTGGATTTAGTCAGAAAAATCCTAAGGTGTTTAACTTCTGAATGGGAAAAAAAAACCACAGCTATTGAGGAAGCAAATGATTTAAACACTCTCACTCTTGAAGATTTGGTTGGTAACTTAATGGCATATGAAGTCCAACTTCAAGACAGACAAGAAGAAGAACCCAAGAAGAAATCTCTTACTTTTAAGGCTACTTCTGACTCTGAAAATTCAAAAGAAGATGAAGATATTGCTCTCATTACAAGGCAATTCAACAAATTCATCAAAAATGGAAGATTTCAAAGAAAGGTAAAGAAAGTGGATTCTTCCAATCCTAATGAAGTCAAGTGCTTTAACTGCAAAAAGGTAGGACACATCAAGAAAGATTGTCCTCTTCTCAAAATCAAGACCAAGGACCAATTCAAGAAGAAAAAGGCATTTCAAGCATGTTGGGATGATAGCGACTCCTCTTCCGATGAAGAATCAAATGAAGAAGTCGCCAACATGTGCTTTGTATCACAAGAAGACTCGGTAAGTCAATTTGAGTATGATGATTTATTAGAAGCATTTAATGATTTATATGCTAAATTTAAGAGTCTAAGTTATAAAAACAAAGAGTTAAAAACTGAAAATTCAACTCTTGACTCTCAAAACAAAGTGTTACTTCAAGAGATAGAAGATCTCAAGAAGGAAAACTCTTGTCAAGCATTTGAGATAAAAGAAATTGGAATTAAAACCAATCTCTTACAAAAAGAAATAAGTAGTCTAAAAGAAAAATCAGATGATCTTCTTTCTATAGTGACGAAATTCACAAATGGACAAGAGAATCTAGAAAGACTTCTTGGTTCTCAAAGATGCTTAGTTAATAAAACCGGATTGGGATATAACTTCTTTGATACTCAAAATAGACCAAACTATGTGGTGAAGAATCAAAGACAATATTCTCAATCATTTATTCAAAGAACTAAATTTTCTAGTTATAATAGAAATGCATTTAATCATAGAACTTATAATGCTTATAAGCCTAGACATGATTACTCTAGAAATGCTAAATCTTTTTATCAAAGAAAACCAAAATCCAAATGGATATGGGTTCCTAAGACTAACTCTCATGGACCCAAAAATAGAAAGGGGTCAAATGCTTTGTCTTCTAATTTTGTTGTAGGTACACAAAATAAGGAGCAAATGGATATTGGACAATGGTTGTTCCAAACATATGACTAGAAGGCCGAAGTTATTTTTCACCCTTCAAAGTAAGGATGGAGGAACTGTCACCTTTGGTGACAATAACAAGGGAAAAGTAATCGGTATCGGTAACATTGGTAATCCAAAATTTTCCTTGATAGAAAATGTTCTTTTAGTAGATGGTTTAATGCATAATTTATTATCCATTAGTCAATTATGTGATAAAGGTTTTCTTGTTTCTTTTGAACATGATTTATGCTTAATTTCTGATTTTCAATCTAAAAAGATCATTTTTAAAGGTAAAAGAAGGAACAATGTGTTTGAACTTTATCTAGATGAGTTACCCACTTTTAATGAAAAATGTCTTATTGTTTCAAATGAAATTCAATGGTTATGGCAGAAGAGACTTGGACATGTTAACTTTAAAATTATTTCCAAGTTATCCAAGAATGATCTTGTTAGAGGCCTACCTAGAATACCATATAAGAAGGATCACTTATGTGATGCTTGCCAAATGGGTAAACAAATCAAGAGTTCTTTTAAAGAAAAAGATATAGTTTCAACAAAACGTCCTCTTGAACTTTTACATTTAGATTTATTTGGACCATCTAGAATTCAAAGTTTGAATGGTAGCAAGTATGCTTTTGTTATAGTAGATGATTATTCTCGATTTACATGGGTGATTTTTCTAAAAAACAAAATGATGTTTTTTCTGAATTTTTCAAACTTTGTAGAAGAATTACAAATAAAAAATCTACATCTATTATTAAAATTCGTAGTGATCATGGTAGTGAATTTGAAAATGAATCTTTTCTAAAGTATTGTGATTTACATGGTATATCTCACAACTTTGTTTTTCCTAGAGTGGCTCCACAAAATGGAGTTGTTGAAAGAAAGAATAGAACTTTGCAAGAATGTGCTAGAACCATGCTTCAAGATAAAAATTTACCAAAATACTTTTGGGCTAAAGCAATAAATACAGCATGTTATATTTTAAACCGTGTTCTTATTCGACCAATCTTACATAAAACATGTTTTGAATTGTATTATAATTGTATACGAAAGATCTCATATTTCAAAAAATTTGGTAGTAAATGCTTCTTGTTAAATACCAAAGATAATCTTGATAAGTTTGATTCAAAATCAGATGAATCAATATTTCTTGGATATTCTTCTAGAAGTAAAGCTTATCGTGTATTTAATAAAAGAATATCTTGCATTGAAGAATCTTTACATGTTGCATTTGATGAGAATTGTGAGCAGGTTATACCGCTAAGCGAAGGAGAAGAAATCATACTTCAAGAAGAACCTTTGATAGAAAGTACTTCTCGAGAAAATGTTCCTCTTCAACCGGTTTGAAAAGAAGTTCTCAATCATCCACATGAATAAGTTATTGGAGAAATAAAGAGTGGTGTCCAAACTAGAAGGCAATTGCAATATATTGCAATATTGCTTTCATATCTAAAATAGAATCAAGGAATATCAATGAGGCTTGTGATGATGAATTTTAGCTTTTGGCCATGTCTGAAGAACTTAACCAATTTACTAGGAATGATGTATGGGATCTAGTTGATAGACCAAAGGATCATCCAGTAATTGGAACAAGATGGGTCTTTCGAAATAAGCTGGACGAAAATGGTGAAGTCATTCGAAACAAAGCAAGACTAGTAGCACAAGGCTATAATCAAGAAGAAGGCATAGATTTTGATGAAACCTATGCACCAGTGGCTCGATTGGAGTCAATTCAAATGATGCTTGCTTTTGCTAATTACATGAATTTTAAGTTATACCAAATTGATGTTAAGAGTGCATTCTTAAATGGACACATCAATGAAGAAATTTATGTAGAGCAACCTCCAGGCTTTGAAAATGAGAAATATCCAGAAAAAGTCTACAAATTGAAAAGAGCTTTGTATGGACTCAAACAAGCACCAAGAGCGTGGTATGAAAGACTACGAAATTTTCTAGAACAATCTGGTTTTTCCATTGGTCGGGTAGACTCTACTTTATTTATTAAAAATCTTAATTCAGATATTCTTATTGTATAAATTTATGTTGATGACATAATATTTGGTTCTACTAATGATTCTCTCTGTAAAGAATTTGCTAAGGCTATGCAGGAAGAGTTTGAAATGAGCTTGATGGGCGAATTAAACTACTTCCTTGGACTTCAAATAAAGCAAACTGAAGAAGGAATCTTCATCAATCAGGCTAAGTATACAAAAGAACTTCTCAAGAGATTTGGGATGGACTCATCGAAATCAAGAAGAAATCCTATGAGTACAACTACTTCTCTTGATAAAGATGAAAATGGTAAAAATGTAGATATTAAGCCCTATAGAGGTATGATCGGATCTCTATTATACTTAACTGCTAGTCGACCTGATATAATGTTTAGTGTTTATATGTGTGCTAGATTTCAAGCTAATCCAAAGGAATCTCATTTAACTGCAGTAAAACAAATTCTTCGTTACTTGAAAGATACTTCAAATTTTGGTTTAATTTACCCAAAATCATCTTCCTTTTTTTTAGTTTCATATAGTGATGCAGATTTTGCTGGAAGCAAATCTGATCACAAGAGTACTAGCGGAACGTATCATTTCTTAGGGCATTCCTTAGTCTCTTGGTTTAGTAAAAAAACAAAATTCAGTCTCACTCTCAACAAGTAAAGCAGAATACATAGCGGCTAGTTTAGCGTGTTCACAAGTACTATGGATGAAACAGACCTTAAAAGATTTTAGTTTGAATTACTCCATAACAACTATTTATTGTGATAACACTAGTGTTATAAATCTTTCGAAAAATCTTGTTCAGCACTCAAGAACTAAGCATATTGAAGTTAAACATCATTTCTTAAGAGATCATGTGTTAAAAGGAGATATTTCGTTAAATTTTATATCCACTAATGAACAACATGCCGATATCTTCACTAAACCACTTAAAAATGAAGATTTTATGAGAATTAGGAGAGAACTAGGCATTTGCTCATTTTTAGATTTATAAAATTTGTTTTTAAAATGCTAATTTTTGAACAAAATCTCAAAATCGCACCTTATTAGTCGACCGATAAACTTCTAGTCGACTGATGTTTTAAAAAAAATTACTGAAGGAATCACACCTTATTAGTCGATCGATAAAATTCTAGTCGATTGATATTTTTTTTTAAATTTCAACTGAAGGGACCCGATACCCCTTGGATTTTTTTATCATTTTTTAACACCCATTTTTTTTACAAACCTTTTCATTTTTATGCCCGTATATTTTTCCCTTTTCATAAAAAAAACCCTCTCGCTCTCTCCTCTGTCTCTTCCGAAAACCCCTCGGAGTGTCGGATGAACTCCTCCTCGTCGGAATCCTCTTGCCGTGACAGGGTGCCTCTTCAGCCAACGACGTTTACGTCAGCCTCTTCTCACATGCCGACATTCACCGCATTATCTCCTGTTTTTGTAGCAGACAAACTCCTTCTCACTGAAACCCTCCTGTCATAACTAAGGAGTTTCTACTGCAACGCCTAACGACACCCATGGCAGCGTTGAAAAGCCAAACGACATCTATTGTGTCTCAGCCTGCTCTTCTCTGAGACTCATCATTTTCTGTAGCAGCCAACTCCTCTATAGCATCTCCACTTGTTCCTCTCAAAGATTTTGTTGATCAATCACTCCCACCAGATGTCATTTGAAAGCCGACATCAATTGCGATTCTTCTTTGACAGGTGAATTTGTTTTGTTCCTTATCAACCATGCCTTGTCAGAAGACTGCATCCGCACAAGGTTCTCCTCCAACTACACCACAAGCACGTCATGGATTTTCTCTCAGACTACTCAGAAATCCTCTTTTATATGATACTTTTGGATCAATTTCTGCACTTCCTATTTTACCAGACCGAAATATCCTGTTTCATTTATTTTCTCGTTACAAAATCAGAGAATTATTCCCAGGCATTTCTCACCTTTTTGATGCTGGTGCAGACCCCCTTCGTTATCCTTTACTGATCCACTTGTTTTACATAAATTTATAAATTGATCATGAAACTGGATTTCTTTCCTCTCTTGTTCGCGATGTTGAAATTGAGTTTGATTCTAAACTGCTTGGACAAATCCTAGATATTCCTCCTTCAGAAACTCTTTTCAATACTATTGAACTTAATGATGAAGAATTTTTGAACAAATTCTTCTTCCCGGTGCACCTCATTGTCCTCCTTTCAAAAATACCAATCTTCAAACCCGCGCACGCATTGCTGGATGAATTCTTGCCCACAATGTTCTACCTAAAACTGGATCTTTTGATTACTATTCCACAGATCTCTCTACGGCTCTTTATGTCTTATTTGGAAATATTTGGGTAAATTGGGCCAACATGTATTTTACTAATTTGTGGAAACAAAAACCTTTTCTTCCGTATGGATGTCTTCTTACTCGTATTTTCAGATATTTCAAAGTACCCTTAATGAATGAAAAATATATTGAACAAAAGGAGTTCTTTAATTAAACTATTTTTAAATGTATGAAAATCAAATATCTACCTCCTTTAAACTTTGATCAAACTGAACCATCACTCTTTGAACCCTCACCATCTTCTGTGACACCTTCATCTCAAGCAAAACAAAAGAAATTCTCTACTAGTCAAGACAATGATGAAATTTTGCAGCGAATGGAAGCTTTAGAGCTGCATCAACACACTTTTTGTAAAGATGTGACTCAACAACTTTCTTTAATTCAGAAAGATATTGCTGAACTCAAGGAGATGATCAAGCAACACTTCTCTTGATCTTTGTTTATTGTCCTTACTGAACTTTGATACTTTATGGGTTGTAATATTTTGAACTTGAATTTGCATTTTGCTTATGCTATGTCTGCCCTTACTCTTTTTGCTTATGACAAAAGGGGGAGAAAAAGATAGAACCTGCATGAGACAAAGACACATGCATGGAAATTTGGAGAAAATGACAAACATGGAAATTGCATTATGTGAAAGCATTAAAAATTGCATTCATGAAAAAGTTTTAAAAACGCATGAAGTAATGATGGAAATGCAAACCAATCAATATGTGATATATATGCTTTAAATGTACTAACTTTTAATGTTTTGCGGCATATTGATAGGGGGAGTAAAATCTCCATCTATGCATCTAAATGCTCCATCTTTGATTAGTTTGTCATCATCAAAAAGGGGGAGATTGTTACGACAATGAAGCCATACACGATACTTCGAGTACAAGGTTTTGATGATGAACAAGTGAATCAACTGCATTTCAGCTAAGGCAATGAAGAAAGATGACAAGAATTGAAGAATTCGATGAAGAATCTTTGAAGACTAGTGTGCAAATGTTAAATTCATTAAAAGCCTTAGATTCTTGTAAGAGCCTTACTTAGAGTGCATATTTCGGTTGCATTTCACCTAAAAAGTCTTTAGAAAAACTTTTCTAAAAGAACCCTTCATGAAAATCGTTTTAGAAAACTCTTTATTTAATTTTTCGTGTTTATTAGTCAATCAATAGACTCACCAGTCGACTAACTCTTTCGCGCCAAATTTTCTAAACAAAATATCATTTTTGTCAAATTAGTCAACCGAAGGTTTTATCAGTCGACCGGAAAAAATGTCTGTTTTTTGAAAATTTAGCAGCAGTTGACTAATGATTTTATCAGTCAACCGGACAGAACATGTATTTTCAGAAAAATTTAGCAGCAGTCGACTTAAAGATTTTTCAGTCTACTGATGATATTATCAGTCGACTAATTTTTTCTCTAGTCGACTAAGTTTCAAAACTTCAGATTTTCAAACGGCTTGCTAAACACATTAGTCGGCTGACGATAACTGTCAGTCTACTAATAGTTAACTATCAATCGACTAACTATTGTTCCAGTCGACTAATTTTGTCGTTTTTCCTGAAAACTTTTAAAAGGCGTGTTTTTTCATTTTTCAAACGTTTTGATCATTCAAAATGAACTGTTTTGACACCCTTTCATACTCTCAACGTATGGAATCTTTCAACTATAAATATGAGTGCATTCCACACTCAAAAACAATGCAATCCAATCAAATTACATTGAATTACTCTTTGCTTTTCACTCATATTCATTTTCTCACTCACTTGATATTTTTCACTTCAGGTTTTCACTCAAATTCCTTTGAGAGACAGTGAATTCGTGAGTTGAGTATTTCAACAACCTCAAAAGCCAATTGCATCTCATTTGCATTTATAAGAAGGGCTCGTAGGTTGTTTGTAAGTTGTTACTTATTTCAATTTTCTATAAAAGGAAAGGACTCCTTGGTTTAAAGGAGTTGTTTGCTATCAGTAGGTGTGTTACTGAAAGTGGGACCGTATTTGGTTTGTATGATCTTGTAGTTACATAAGGTTGATAGTGGAAATCTCAAGCGGGTTTTGCTTGGGGACTGGATATAGGTCGGGAAAGACCGAACCAAGATAAATTCTTGTGTTCTTTGTGTGATTGCTTTGTGAATTTCAAAATCCGTCAAAATTCCAAAGACGTTATTTAGAAGCACTATTCACCCCCTCTAGTGCTCGTTGCCTTGATCCTATAGCACTTTCAATGTTTTCCAACATTCTTGAGTGCTTGCCGATATACTTTAGATTATGTTCCTCGGTACGTGATAGGGGGGATCAACCCAAATAGGTGGCTCAGTTGTGAGGCTTTGTCCTGAACTATGGTTCTGGAAGAAAGCCCAGCAATGTGGTGGCCAGGTAAATGTAGGTGAGGTTATTTTTGAAATATGATCAACATGCAAGAAAACAGAAGGCTCTAATGACCTAAAGAAGTATAATTTTGAAAATTTTTAAGAAGCAAACAATGTTTTCAATCAGATCCTATATTGAGGAGGATTGTATTTGACCTAGGTCTAAGTGATCATGAATAATGCCCCCTCAATCGGTCCTACCAAACCATGCCTAAGTCTACATGCTTTCCACGTCAGCTGAGTTTGATTCTAGGCTCCTAGGTTCGCATGAAATAGAGCTGACATTATAGAACACGATTTTGACAAACTGAATAGAGTAAAGCACAAGATTGATCAAGCGAAGACAGGTCCCATCACGATCGTCAAACCTGTTATCGTTGCAAAATTTTACTTTTGCAAGTCAAACTGACCTTTGAAAAAGTTTTAAAAATAACTCGCCTCCGTTTTCAAAATGAGAAAAAGTTCTAAGGAATGGGACTCGGATGTCGGTACGAGGTTCAACCATTCTTGGTGTCATAACCAGGGGTAATCGAACCAATGATCAATCATGTGTTTTGTTTTGCTCAACTATCTAAATCGACGTTCTATTTCCTAAATGCACAAAGAATCATGCATGTGCTATAAACTTTGCAAAAATTTGACTGAAAATATGATGCATGCTTCGAATATTGGAAAATATTTAGAAAAATAGATACTTTGAAAATCGTGAATCACATTGGAAAAATATTTTTGAAGAAAAGGAAAATCGATTTTTGAAGAAATCCTGAGGTTTTGAGAAAATCAATTTTGAAGAAAATTCAAACAACTTTGAGAATGTTGATTTCTCTAAATTTGAACTCTAAAATTAGGAAATATTAAAGCTTGGAAAATCATGGATTGGACTTAGAGAAAGTATTCAAAAAGGGAAACTATTATGCAAAAAATCAATTTTTGAGGAAAACTTGGGTAATTTTGAGAAAATTGATTTTAAGGAAAAACCAGAATGACTTTGAGAAAATCATTTTTTTTAAATGGATTTGTGAAATAACTCAACAGGGATGGGCATGTGGCCCTATGAAATCTTTTCATGATGCAATCTAACCTAGATGATGCATGGATACAATTTTGCAAAAATATTTTTTGAAAAATTTAAGGAAATCATTGATAAAAGGATTTTTGTGCCTTATAAAATTCAGATGAAATAAATTTTCCACATATCCTTGTCTATGGCCACGAATATGTTTTGAATATAGTTCATTTGATTCTAAAAAGGGAAATACTTAGAAAAGTTTTGAGAATATGCAATGGTTTTTTAAAATAGCCTAAGAGTGTAGGTTGTTTGTGCTTTAAAAAAAGATGATAAATCTGATATTGTTCATATTCTGACTATGGACACAAATACGAACTCAATCGAGTTTATTAACTCCTCAGAAGCGAGTGCATGTGTCATTCATGTTGACCATTGTGATTTGAAATTTGCATGATCATCATACATCACATGAATCATATTATTAAAAATAAACTATATGCAATGCAGCCCTAATCTAAGCAGAAAATTAAATTCTTATTCCAAAGTTTACAATTTATATCAATAATAAATTAAAAAAAAGAAAAGAAAAATAAAGAAAAATATAATCTTGGATGTCTCTGCAAAATTAGAAAACTTGTTAGTGGAAATATGTCAATTTTTTGGGATTTATCTGAATTTGAGGGATTTATCCAGATATAAGCTTTTTTTCATACTTTCTTGAAATAAACATAAAATGGATGATACAGAATTGAATAAATAATAAAAATAAACAACTTTAAAATTCAGAATTTGGAGAAAAATATCCAAAATACTCTTAAAATTGACCTTTATTACAAAATAGTGTTTTTCAAAAAATATTTTTGTAAAAAGCTTCGGGGATCAAACAAATTCAAAACAATGTGAAATCGGGTGGAGTACACCCTAATATGACTATGAACATGATCAAACCCTAAAAATATAAAAAATTTCATGAAAAAATCAAAATATTAGGAAAAAAACAAATTTTGCTCATATTTCAATTAAATCAAGACTCCGCGGGTATCCTGTTTTTATGAAATAAGTAAATAATGTATCAAATGAATTTAAAAATTCATAAAATTTGACATGGACACTTCTAATAACTCTAAAATTAAAATGAAATCGAAAAAATATGTTTTTGGTATTATTTAAATATGAAAATTAAAGAAAGAAATAAAAATATGCGATTTTGTTTGCGGGCATGTACCTATCATAGTGTTAGACCCAAATCAGGTATCAAACAGCAATAAAAGTTTATGAATTTTTACAGGGAGAAAATAGACAGATGAACCAAAATATCTCCTTTTAAAGATCAAAAAAATCATTTGTGGTTAGGGAGATATGATTTCGGCAATACATACCTGATTCTGGCTTATATGTAACGATGTGAAACAGACATATCTGATTTCGAGTGCAGGAAAATATAGCAGACAGTCTTCAAAATTTATAAAATTTTACAGAGACATACTAGAGGTTCTTACAGAAACAACTCTTTTACAGATCATCTATCGGAACTCAGATGAGGGAGATACGACCTCAGAAAAGTACTCTTGAATTTCCATAGCATTTTCTCGATTTAGAAAACAGGTTCCGACTTTGATTTTTCAACACAGGGTTACAGACCTCTAAAAATCTTGATTTTTTTATTGAAAATTATAGACACGTGCATGATTTTACCATAAAAAATTCAGATTTTATTGATAAATATAATCTAGCAAAATAAATACATTAACAGACAGACATAATCATAAATAACGAATCTAAAACCCTAGAATGAAATAACATGGATTATTTATTCTAAAAATATAAAAAAATGTGTAAATAATGCAATGAATCATGATTTGATGCTTGAACAACTAAAATAAACATGAATATAATGAAATAAATAAAAAATTTCAGGGAAGCACGGTTAGAAATTTGATTTAGCCATTAAAAGATGGATTCGACCTATAAAAAGGTCGAATCTCGATCTTTTTTGGGCATTTAACATAATAAACTATTTTTCAATGATTTCAACGGATCAAAAACATTAAAATAATCATGGATGATCAGTGGATCATCATCTTGAATCATGGAGCATGGGTTTTGAATGAAAAAAATAAAAAAAGAAGCAACACATAGGGGGCGACAATGGCTATTTTAATGAAAAATAAAATAAAAAATAATAAAAGAAAGGAAGAAATTACCTTGGATAGCAATGGAGGAGGGGATGAAACTTGGAGGAGAGAGAGATCCACAAATTTGAGACAGAAAGAGGATGAGACAACATAGCTTGGTCGACCCCCATAGCCCATATTTATAGGCTTTCATTAGGTTTAATTAGTGTTTAAGTTTTTTGAGATTCTCCTTAATTAATCCAATTAAGAGGGGTGGTTTTGTTAAAGACTTCTAACCTTTTAGGACTCTAATTAGTCAACCCTAATTAAGACTCCTAATTAGCTTTGAAAACCCCCAAATGTGGTGCCACTTATGTGGCCCACATTTGGTTTTTTTTTAACCTCTAATTACAAGGTTTAAAAACAAGGTTTTAAAAATATCAAAATAAATGTTGAGTCTTAAAATCAATTTTGGCTTTTTCAAACTCCTAATCTAACTTGAACACTACTAAACTAATCTAAATATCCTTAAATGTGGCGCCACTTATTGTGGGCCCCACATTCGAGTTTTAAAAGATTAAAATAAAGATTTAAAAAAAAAAATTGAAACAAGGTTAAAATCACCGGATGAAAATCGAAAGTTTAAACAGAGTCTTGAATCAACTAAAAAACCAGACTAGAGCCCTAATCCGACTGAAACTCTGGGATAAAGTCCTAAAACTTTAAATTTTGGTTTTTTGAAAGACAAATGAAGAAATTTTTTTTTTGAAAGATTTTATCATAAATGAAGTCAGGGTTAGAGTTCTAATCCAACTGAAACTCTAGAACAGAGTCTTGATCTGACTAAAACTCTAGAATTTTGATTTCTTTTGAAAGATTTTGCAAGATTTTCTTGAAAATAGGTAAAAATAGAAATGAATGGTAGAGTCCTAATCTGACTGAAACTTCGGGATAGAGTCGTAGCCTGACTGAAACTCTAAAGTTTTGGCCAAAATGAAAGAAATGGGCAATGGGTAAGGCTACCTCCGATTAAAAACCAAAATAAAATTTTAAAAAGGATTTAAAAGGTAAAAAGATAGGGTCCTAAATCAACTAAAACTCTGAAATAACTAAAATTTCAAGAAATCTAAATGAATGAAGTGATCCAGAAGCGACGCCACCTAGATGGGTCCCATCCAAGAATTGAGATTAGTTAAAAATTGAGTTTAAAATGAATCCAGATTATTTTTCTGAAGAAAATGTTTTTTAAATAAGGAATATAAAGCTCTAGAGGTTGGTCAAATGAAAAATGTTGATTTAAAACCCAGGTTTTTTAATTTGATTTCAAAGTAAAGATTTTAAAATCAAATATGGACTTGAGATTTTGAAAAATAAGAGTGTTGGATCTCGAAAATGACATATAAAGACATGAAATGCAATAAAATGATATGAAATAACAAGAAATGACATGAAGTTGAAAGTGCACTAGGATCGAGGCAACGAGCACTAGAGGGGGGTGAATAGTGCTTTTAAAAATTTATGCGGAATATTGAATGATTTTGCAAATCTCAAAGCAAACACACAAAGAACACAAGATTTTATCCTGGTTCGGTCTATCCCGACCTACATCCAGTCCCCAAGCAAAACCCGCTTGAGATTATCCACTATCAACCTTGTTAACTACAAGATCACACAGACCATAATCGGTCCCACTTTCAGTAACAATCCTACTGAAAGCAAACAACTCCTTTACACCAAGGAGTCCTTTTTACAGAAAAGAAATAACAACTTACAATACAACCTATGAGCCTTCCTTTTGAATGCAAATGAGATGCAATTGGCTTTTGAGGTTGTTGAAACACTCTACTCACGAATTCACTATCTCTTAAAGTGATTTGAGTGAAAAACTGAAGTGAAAATATCACGTGAGTGAAAAAACAAATACTTGAATAAATAGGAGTGAAAAGCAAGAAGTAATTCAATATAATTCTATTGAATTTGATTGTTTCTCTGTGTTTTTTAGTGTAAAATGCACTCATATTTATAGTTAAAAGATTCCATACGTTGAGAGTATGAAAGGGTGTCAAAACAGTCCATTTCGAACGATCAAAACGTTTGAAAAATGAAAAGACATGCCTTTTTAAAGTTTCAGGAAAACGGCAAAATTAGTCGACTGAAACATCAATTAGTCGACTAATAGTTAGTTATTAGTAGACTGACAGTTATCGTCGGTCGACTGATCTGTTAATCGAGCCGTTTGAAAATCTGAACTTTTGAAACTTAGTCGACTTGAGAAAAGTTAGTCGACTGATAATATCATCAGTAGACTGAAAAACCTTTTAGTCGACTGCTGCTAAAAACTTTTGAAAAACAAACATCATGTTCGGTCGACTGATAAAAAGCATTAGTCGACTGCTGCTAAATTTTCAGAAAACACATGTTTTGTTCAGTCGACTGATAAAACCATTAGTCGACTGCAGCTAATTTTCCAGAAAACAGACATTCTGTCGAGTCGACTGATAAAAACTTCGATCGACTAATTTGACAAGAATGACTTTTTAGAAAATATGGCGTGAAAGGATTAGTCAACTGGTAAGTCTATTGGTCGACTAATAAACATGGAAATTTAAGAAAAGAGTTTTCTAAAAAGATTTTCATGAGGGTTCTTTTTAGAAAATTTTTTCTAAAGACTTTTAAGGTGAAATGCAACCTAAATATGCACTCTAAGTAAGGCTCTTACAAGAATCTAAGACTTTTAATGAATTAAACATTTTCACACTAGTCTTCAAAGATTCTTCATCGAATTCTTCAATTTTTTCATAGCCTTAGCTGAAATGCAGTTGATTCCACTTGCTCATCATCAAAACCTTGTACTTGAAGTATCATGTATGGCTTCATTGTCGTAACAATCTCCCCCTTTTTGATGATGACAAACTTAATCAAAGATGAAGCATTTAGATGCATAGATGGAGATTTTACTCCCCCTATCAATATGCTGCAAAACATTAAAAGTTAGCACATTTAAAGCACATATATCACATATTGATTGGTTTGCATTTCCATTCATCATTTCTTCATGCATTTAGAAATACATTCATTCAAAGCTTTCTTTTTCTCTTAATTTTGCATTTCTCATGCAAGATCTCCTGCAATGTAATTGCTATTCTCAAGATCTCCTACAATTTCAATGTAAAGCTATCTTTATCTTTTTCTCCCCCTTTGTCAGAATCAAAAAGAGTAAGGGCAAAAAAAAAATAGCATAAGCAAAATAGAGATACAAGTTTAAAAATATCACAACCCATTTGCAGATGCAGACTTCGTACGAGGCATGGTTAACAAAATAGAGTTACCAAAAACAATGACGAATTCCAAATGATTTCCGGCAAGGGGAAAAAGCTTTCCGGCGATCAAAAAATGAAGGACGATGTGGTGGCTAACGGCGAGGAGAAGTCGGCCACAAGGGGATTCCAGCAAAGCACTGTCACGGCAAGAGAGTTCCGGCGTGTTTTGAAGATGCGTCAGTCACTGCAAGAGGATTCTGGCGTTTCAAGATCACGTCCAGAAGATTCCGGTGTCTCCCTGTTACGGTAAGAAAATCCCGGCGAAGATGGAGTCGAATGGCACTCCGAGGGTTTTTCGGAAGAGAGAGAGGCAAGAGAGAAAGAGGGGTTTTCATTTTTTAAGGGTTTCGTTTTTAAGAAAAACGAAAAGGTACAAAGTGAAACGATGCCTCTTTTAAAAAAAACGGGTTTTAAAACAAATCCAAGGGGTATCGGGTCCCTTCATTTAAAAATTTTTTAAAAAAATTTAGTCGACTAAAATTTTATCGGTCGACTAAAAAGTGCGACTTATTCTAAAAATATCATCAGTCGACTAGAAATATATCGGTCGACTAATATGATGCGATACATTCCAAAATATAAAACACCAGTCGACTATAATTTTATCGGTCGACTAATATAGTGCGATTTTGAGATTTTGTTCAAAAATCAGCATTTTTATAAATCCAAAAACGAGCAAATACCTAGTTCTCTCCTAATTCTCATAAAATCTTCATTTTTAAGAGGTTTAGTGAAGATATCGGCATGTTGTTCTTTAGTGGAAATAAAATTTAACGAAATATCTCCTTTTAACACATGATCTCTTAAAAAATGATGTCTAACTTCAATATGCTTAGTTCTTGAGTGCTGAATAGGATTTTTCAAAAGATTTATAACACTAGTGTTATCACAATAAATAATTGTTGTGGAGTAATTCAAACCAAAATCTTTTAAGGTTTGTTTCATCCATAGAACTTGTGAACATGCCAAACTAGCCGCTATATATTCTGCTTCAGTTGTTGAGAGTGATACTGAATTTTGCTTTTTGCTAAACCAAGAGACTAAGGAATTTCCTAAGAAATGACAAGTTCCACTAGTACTCTTGCGATCAGATTTACTTCCTGCAAAATCTGCATCACTATATGAAACTAAATCAAAGGAAGATGATTTTGGGTAAAACAAACCGAAATCTGAAGTATCTTTCAAATAACGAAGAATTTGTTTTACTGCAGTTAAATGAGATTCTTTTGGATTAGCTTGAAATCTTGCACACATACAAACACTAAACATAATATCAGGTCGACTAGCAGTTAAGTATAATAGAGATCCGATCATACCTCTCTAGAGCTTAGTATCTACACTTTTACCATTTTCATCTTTATCAAGAGAAGTAGTTGTACTCATAGGATTTCTTCTTGATTTCGATGAGTCCATCCCAAATCTCTTGAGAAGTTCTTTTGTATACTTAGCCTGATTGATGAATATTCCTTCTTCAGTTTGCTTTATTTGAAGTCCAAGGAAGTAGTTTAATTCGCCCATCAAGCTCATTTCAAACTCTTCCTGCATAGCCTTAGCAAATTCTTTACAGAGAGAATCATTAGTAGAACCAAATATTATGTCATCAACATAAATTTGTACAATAAGAATATCTGAATTAAGATTTTTAATAAATAAAGTAGAGTCTACCCGACCAATGGAAAAACCAGATTGTTCTAGAAAATTTCGTAGTCTTTCATACCACGCTCTTGGTGCTTGTTTGAGTCCATACAAAGCTCTTTTCAATTTGTAGACTTTTTCTGGATATTTCTCATTTTCAAAGCCTGGAGGTTGCTCTACATAAACTTCTTCATTGATGTGTCCATTTAAGAATGCACTCTTAACATCAATTTGATATAACTTGAAGTTCATGTAACAAAAGCAAGCATCATTCGAATTGACTCTAATCGAGCCACTGGTGCATAGGTTTCATCAAAATCTATGCCTTCTTCTTGATTATAACCTTGTGCCACTAGCCTTGCTTTGTTACGAATGACTTCACCATTTTCATCTAGCTTATTTCGGAAGACCCATCTTGTTCCAATTACTGGATGATCCTTTGGTCTATCAACTAGATCTCAAACATCATTCCTAGTAAATTGGTTAAGTTCTTCAGACATGGCTAAAAGCCAAAATTCATCATCACATGCCTCATTGATATTCTTTGGTTCTAATTTAGATATGAAAGCAACATTTGCAATATATTTTTCTAGTTGCCTTCTAGTTTGGACACCACTCTTTATTTCACCAATAACTTGTTCATGTGGATGATTAAGAACTTCTTTCCAAACCGGTTGAAGAGGAATATTTTCTTAAGAAGTACTTTCTATCAAGTGTTCTTCTTGAAGTATTGCTTCTTCTTCTTCGCTTAGAGGTATAACCTGCTCACAATTCTCATCAAATGCAACATGTAAATATTCTTCAATACAAGATGTTCTTTTATTGAAAATACGATATGCTTTACTTCTAGAAGAATATCCAAGAAATATTGATTCATCTGATTTTGAATCAAACTTATCAAGATTATCTTTGGTATTTAACAAGAAACATTTACTACCAAAAATTTTGAAATATGAGATCTTTGGTATATGATCATAATATAATTCAAAACATGTTTTATGTAAAATTGGTCGAATAAGAACACGATTTAAGACATAACATGCTGTATTAATTGCTTCAGCCCCAAAATATTTTGGTAAATTTTTATCTTGAAGCATGGTTCTAGCACATTCTTGCAAAGTTCTATTCTTTCTTTCAACAACTCCATTTTGTGGAGCCGCTCTAGGAAAAGCAAAGTTGTGAGATATACCATGTAAATCACAAAACTTTAGAAAAGATTCATTTTCAAATTCACCACCACGATCACTACGAATTTTAATAATAGATGTAGATTTTTCATTTGTAATTCTTCTACAAAGTTTAGAAAATTCTGAAAAAGCATCATTTTTGCTTTTTAGAAAAATCACCCATGTAAACCGAGAATAATCATCTACTATAACAAAAGCATACTTGCTACCATTCAAACTTTGAATTCTAGATGGTCCAAATAGATCTAAATGTAAAAGTTCAAGAGGACGTTTTGTTGAAACTATATCTTTTGCTTTAAAAGAACTCTTGATTTGTTTACCCCTTTGACAAGCATCACATAAGTGATCCTTTTTATATGGTATTCTAGGTAGGCCTCTTACAAGATCATTCTTGGATAATTTTGAAATAATTTTAAAGTTAACATGTCCAAGTCTCTTGTGCCATAACCATTGAATTTCATTTGAAACAATAAGACAGTTTTCATTAAAAGAGGGTAATTC
The DNA here is from genome assembly GCF_984573655.1 of Nuphar pumila. Lineage (NCBI taxonomy): Eukaryota > Viridiplantae > Streptophyta > Magnoliopsida > Nymphaeales > Nymphaeaceae > Nuphar > Nuphar pumila. The sequence goes on along the minus strand of NC_143253.1, from coordinate 36,142,105 downwards.
ATCTAGATATAGTTCATACACATTGTTTCTTCTTTTACCTTTAAAAATGATCCTTTTAGATTGAAAATCAGAAATTAAGCATAAATCATTTTCAAAAGAAACATGAAAACCTTTATCACATAATTGACTGATAGATATTAAATTATGCATTAAACTATCTACTAAAAGAACATTTTCTATCAAGGGAAATATTACCAATACCTATCACTTTTCCCTTGTTATTGTCACCAAAGGTGACGGTTCCTCCATCCTTATTTTGGAGGGTGGAAAATAACTCCGGCCTTCCAATCATATGTTTGGAACAGCCGCTGTCCAATATCCATTTGCTTCTTATGTTGTGTACCTACAACAAAATCAGAAAACAGAGCATTTGACCCCTTTTTATTTTCGGGTCCATGAGAGTTAGTCTTAGGAACCCATATCCATTTGGATTTTGGTTTCCTTTGATAATAAATATTCTTTCTATAAAAGGATTTAGAATAAACATTTCTAGAATAATCAATTCTAGATGCATTTCTATTAGAACTAGAAAATTTAGTTTTATGAACAAAAGGTTGAGAATAATGTCTTTGATTTTTCACCACAAGGTTTGGTCTATTTTGAGTATCAAAGAAGCTATATCCCAATCCGGTTTTATTAACCGAGCATCTTTGAGAACCAAGAAGTTTTTCTAGATTCTCTTGACTATTTGTGAATTTGGTCACTATAGAAAGAAGATCTTTTGACTTTTCTTTAAGACTAAATATTTTATTTTGTAAGAGATTGGTTCTAACTCCAATTTCTTTTATCTCAAGTGCTTGGCAAGAATTTTCCTTCTTGAGATCTTCTATTTCTTGAAGTAACACTTTATTTTGAGAGTCAAGAGTTAAATTTTCAGTTTTTAACTCTTTATTTTTAGAACTAAGACTCTTAAATTTAGCATATAAATCATTAAATGCTTCTAATAAATCATCATACTCAAATTGACTTACCGAGTCTTCTTGTGATACAAAGCACATGTTGGCGACTTCTTCATTTGATTCTTCATCGGAAGAGGAGTCGCTATCATCCCAACATACTTGAAATGCCTTTTTCTTCTTGAATTGGTCCTTGGTCTTAATTTTGAGAAGAGGACAATCTTTCTTGATATGTTCTGCCTTTTTGCAGTTAAAGCACTTTACTTCATTGGGAATGAAAGAATCTGCTTTCTTTACCTTTCTTTGAAATCTTCCCTTTTTGATGAATCTTCTGAATTGCCTTGTGATGAGGGCAATATCTTCATCTTCATCTTCTTCAGAATTTTCTGAGTCAGAAGTAGCCTTAAAAGCAAGAGATTTCTTTTTAGGCTCTTCTTCTTGTCTGTCTTGAAGTTGGACCTCATATGCCATTAGGTTACCAACTAAATCTTCAAAAGTGAGAGTATTGAGATCATTTGCATCTTCAATAGCAGTTGTTTTCTCTCCCATTCAGGAGTTAAACACCTTAGAATCTTTCTAACTAAATCCACTTGTGAATATTCTTTTCCAAGGGATTTCAAAGTGTTAGTTATATCGGTCATTCTAGTTACCATGTCCGATATAGATTCATTTTGCTTCATTTTGAACAATTCAAATTTATGAACTAAAGAAGCAATTTTAGATTCATTTACCTTTGACGTACCTTCGTGTGTCACAAGAAGAGTATGCCATATTTTATTAGCTGTATAGCATTGAGAGATGCGATTGAATTCTACCTTGTCAACGTCACAATATAATGCATTCATTGCCTTGGCATTAAGTGAAGCAGTTTTCTTTTCTTCATCGGTCCATCGGTTGAAATCAATTGATGGAGTTTGGTACTTTTCTGAAACAACTCTCCAGATATCGAGATCCATGGATTGCAAGAATATTGTCATTCTTACTTTCCAGTATCCATAGTTTGTTCCGTCGAAGAGAGGAGGAAGAACAGAGGAGCTTCCTTCTTTGTGCTGAGATGTTGTAGTTGCCATGCTAGATGATGGTCAAATCAAAGCAATAGCAAACATGTGCTCTGATACCAAATGAAAGTGCACTAGGATCGAGGCAACGAGCACTAGAGGGGGGGTGAATAGTGCTTTTAAAAATTTCTGCAGAATATTGAATGATTTTGCAAATCTCAAAGCAAACACACAAAGAACACAAGATTTTATCTTGGTTCGATCTATCCCGACCTACATCCAGTCCCCAAGCAAAACCCGCTTGAGATTATCCACTATCAACCTTGTTAACTACAAGATCACACAGACCATAATCGGTCCCACTTTCAGTAACAATCCTACTGAAAGCAAACAACTCCTTTACACCAAGGAGTCCTTTTTACAGAAAAGAAATAACAACTTACAATACAACCTATGAGCCTTCCTTTTGAATGCAAATGAGATGCAATTGGCTTTTGAGGTTGTTGAAACACTCTACTCACGAATTCACTATCTCTCAAAGTGATTTGAGTGAAAAACTGAAGTGAAAATATCACGTGAGTGAGAAAACAAATACTTGAATGAATAGGAGTGAAAAGCAAGAAGTAATTCAATATAATTCTATTGAATTTGATTGTTTCTCTGTGTTTTTTAGTGTAAAATGCACTCATATTTATAGTTAAAAGATTCCATACGTTGAGAGTATGAAAGGGTGTCAAAACAGTCCATTTCGAACGATCAAAATGTTTGAAAAATGAAAAGATACGCCTTTTTGAAGTTTCAGGAAAACGGCAAAATTAGTCGACTGAAACATCAGTTAGTCGACTAATAGTTAGTTATTAGTAGACTGACAGTTATCGTCGGTCGACTGATCTGTTAATCGAGCCGTTTGAAAATCTGAACTTTTGAAACTTAGTCGACTGATAATATCATCAGTAGACTGAAAAACCCTTTAGTCGACTGCTGCTAAAAACTTCTAAAAAACAAACATTCTGTTCGGTCGACTGATAAAAAGCATTAGTCGACTGCTGCTAAATTTTCAGAAAACACATGTTCTGTTCAGTCGACTGATAAAACCATTAGTCGACTGCTGCTAATTTTCCAGAAAACAGACATTCTGTCCAGTCGACTGATAAAAACTTTGGTCGACTAATTTGACAAGAATGACTTTTTAGAAAATATGGTGCGAAAGGATTAGTCGACTGGTAAGTCTATTGGTCGACTAATAAACATGGAAATTTAAGAAAAGAGTTTTCTAAAAAGATTTTCATGAGGGTTCTTTTTTGAAAAGTTTTTCTAAAGACTTTTAAGGTGAAATGCAACCTAAATATGCACTCTAAGTAAGGCTCTTACAAGAATCTAAGACTTTTAATGAATTAAACATTTGCACACTAGTCTTCAAAAATTCTTCATCGAATTCTTCAATTTCTTCATAGCCTTAGCTGAAATGCAGTTGATTCCACTTGCTCATCATCAAAACCTTGTACTTAAAGTATTATGTATGGCTTCATTGTCGTAACAGAAGTGATATGAAATGAGATGCAAAATGCAAACCCAGGATGAGGGATTTAAAGTCCTGGACCTCTGGCAGAGATAAAGAATTGGAAATTTCTTGTCCAATTATGAGAATTGGTGATTGGATATCAGATCCAGTATTGGATCTGATCCAAATGTGAATGGGTCTCAAATATATCTAAATTTTTTAGGAAAGGAACTGATCTGAGCTTCGATTATTGGTAGTACCAGTTGGAGGAATGATAAACTGAAGTTTCGGACAACATGGTCTGAGAAATTATTTTGCCCCTGTAGGACACGGAGTGACACTGAAAGACAAGGTTTGAACTGGTCTTGAATGGTTTAAACTGAATTCTAGGGTTTCTGAACTCAGAAGAACTAAAAAGATGTTGACTCAACTAAACTCCTAGACTGATTGATCGAGAAATGGTACAATTCTTAGAGAAATAGTGATAAATGACCACTAGAGTGAAATGGGTAACCAGACTGCACTAAGTTTGAGCTGAAATAAAGTTCAGTAATTTTGAGATGAACTAATTCTAGAGCTCAAATACTAGCTCAATTGACAAGGGTTAGCTCAATTTCAACTGAAATGGGCTAAAGTGGACTCTGACACTATAGAAAATGGACTTGAACTGAATCTAAGCCAATTGAACTCCTGGTGAGCTCAAGTTAGACTCAGAGGAATACGGTCGACTGAAATTGACAGACTTGGGAACAATTGATTGGGATTTGAGCTAGAAATGAGCTCATTTCTCATAAAATGAACCAATTTTAGCTGAAATGAATATGATTTGTTCATCATGAGCTCAAGTGAGCTAGAAATGATAGACATTCTAATTGTTCGGTCGACTCTAACTGACAGGGAGCTGAGGTAACCTAAGAGTAATATGGGAATTTTACTGAAAAAAACTAACGAAATGACACCTAAACTAGGATCGACCTAGGGCTAGACTCCTAAGGAGATTGGCATCTGCTAAAAGGGGATGTTCAAAATGAACAAGGAAAATTTGAGGTGTCTACACCTTTACGCTTTCATCTTGCTTGTGTAACTGTTAAATGGTAAGGCCATCGTAGCATATTATGATATCAATGATGGATGCTTTGGTATGGTTCATTATCTATGATTGTGGTTTATCTTACCTGCTCGAAAGAGTCTGACCACATTTCATGGGGACACAGATGATGTTTAAGAAGCAGTGTGATGGTGCAATGTGGCGACGAGGCTGGGAACCATATTTTTATTTGTCTTGTCGATTTTAGAACTTTTGTGTATCTTAGTTAGACTGAGATGTTTGTATTTAATTCTGCAAACTTGTTCAAATTGTGAACAAATGATATGATTTTGGAATGGATATGTTTTTTCTTATAATGTGAGTGAGGGTGGATCTGGTTTCAAGTTCTAATAAGAACTGGATCCAGTCTAGTTCAGCTTTTTCATCTCTGTAACCTAGCCAAGATTGTCCAACCTTTAAACCCAAACTATTTTTGTTGTATCACTTATTTTAAAAAAAAAACTGGGTTAAAATTTTTACATATCCTAAGTTGGAAATTTTGGGGCATTACAGTGGGAAAATGAATATTCTGAAAGTTTCAAAAAAAATTGGTTCACTCACGGAAAATGAACTTACCAAAAGAACTCAAAAGATTGGCTGAAATAGTCAGCAATGATGTACCTTCGATGTGTGTTTTGCCAAAATATTGTCCAAAAATGGTCACCGAAAATACTCACCAGAGATTTTGCATTGGAAGAAGAGCTTTGGGGACCACAAGAACTCTAGGTTATGCAAAAATTTCCCTAGGTTGCACAGAAAAGGTTTTAATAAATAAAATGATGCATTTAGTGCTTGCAAAATTCTCATGCTGAAAAAGAATTTTGCATCACCTAATGCAAAACTTCATGATTTTTGCAAACCTTTCAGGAATTTCGCAAACATTTCAAAATTTTTGCAACCACCAACATGAAACTCTTGACAAAACTTGTACTCTAATCGCCTATATATACACATAAATTTGCACGCTAAAACAAAAATTTGCATGCGAAAGTCCATAAATTTTGTATTGATGTGCAGACTTTCACAATCACCAATGCAAAACTCTTGACAAAATTCGCAAATGATTTAAGAAGTATTATGATTTTCGTACTATTTGTATGAAATACATGATTTATGCGAAAATATCATGCAAATTCTGTTTTTAGTGAGATTTAGCAAGATCGAGAGAGCGTTGTGATGTAATGCATGAAAATCAAGAGTTCCATGAGTGATAAAGGTAAAAAGGTCCTACAAAAATTAGGAACCTACGAAATTGGTCATTGGATAAATTTTGTTAACTTGTGAGGTTTTTTTATAAATGCATCAAATTTTTTATACAGTTTTGTTTTTTAACCCATTCCTACCCATCTCCATAGCTCTCCCTCCACATCTTGAGAAGGAAGTCTCCACCAACCAAATTAAAAACAAACTTTCTTCCATATTTCTTTGCTAATTGAGCAAGAAAAAAATGTGAGGAGATTTCTCATACCCTTTGCAGAAAGAGCACTTGTTGATAATGTTGAACCCTATATGCCTTGATGCAACTTTTTCTTAAAAGTATTTTTCAAAAGGTATTTTCAATAAAAATGGTCAGTATAAACCGTGCATCAAATTATAAATAACTGGTTCACACTAGCGGTGAAGTTCGGGTCGAACTCATGGAACGGGTTAAAACCTCGTACTCCAAACAAAACATTCTTTATTGCCTTAAAAGTAAACAAAGCACAATTAGACCTATTACAGGTGTCTGAGTGAAAATAAATTATTACAACCCAGATTAATTAAATGGCCTAATGCCCTAAAAAAATAAGAAAATGAAAATTGCAGGTCCTCATTTGCTCGTGATCTAGCTCTTGTTATCCGCGCCTGTACGGCCCTGGTATGCTTATCGCTATCGCCTCCCACTAGAAATCAAGAAGTTCACGCCGACTTGCAAAACTCAAAACCACACAAGAATAAAAGCAACTAGACTATCTATTCTATCTATTCTAGTTATGGTTAGTTGCAATAAACTGACACTGAATTGAATCTAAAAATAAATAAAAATCTATATACTTCTAAATCTAAAGAAAGGAAAAGTCTAAACTAAAGAATTTATTTACCACACAATTTGCCCAATCACTATTTCCAAAACCATATTTTTTTATTTATAACTCAATCTGCAGCAAAACCGTGAGCTACTATACCAATCTAATATTGAAAAAGTAATAAACTACTAATATGTCACTAACTAACAAAAATGAATAATGAAAAATTTGAAGCACGCAATCCAATTCAATTATTGCCCTGCTAGAATCTGATCAGCAGATCGATCGACAAATCATAATAGGCAATCGAGCTACAGATCAATTGACTACAAATCGAGGCAATTGATCTGATTAGCCTGATATGGTCAACAGGCCTAGTCTGTTGGACGGTTGGCTCACCTGATCAGGTTGGCCTGGTTGGCTGACCAGATTCGGTTGGCAAAACTACTTACAGATCAGCTGACCTGGTCTGGTCTGTTGATCGATCTGAGCTGGCCTGATCTAATTGACCGATCTGATCAACAGATTTGGTCAGCAGATCTAATAAAAAAGGAACTTTTTTTATTATTTTCTATTTAAATAGGTAAAAAAACTAAACTATAATATGGAAATAAACTAATCAGAAAAACTAATTTATGCAGCAAACTAACAAAAAATATGAACTAATCTATATGCGTGCAAAAATTAGGAAAAGTTATTCTATATGCAGCAGAATAAAAAAAGTAAAAATATAAAGAAAAGGGGGAGAGGAGGCTCACCTTGTAGTTCGCCTCCGACGGACTAGGGAGAGAAAGAGCGGCCTTTCCTCTTCATTATGGCTTGTCATGCGCCTCCGATGGTGAGTTTCGATCCAAGAGAGAAGGAAGAAGAGAAAGAAGAATGAGAAAAATTAGAAAGAGGAGAGGAAGGAAGAGGAAATAGAAGAGAGAGAGAGAGAAGTGGGAGGGGCATGAATTCCTAAGAGGAAAAGACGCCCTCCTCTTTCCTAACAATTCTTTTTATAATATGGGTTAAGGTTAAGAGGGATTTTATTAGAAAATTTCTAAAAAAGGATTCTAATTTCAAAGATTTTCAAAATACCTCACTTTAAAATATTATTTCTAAAAATATATTAAAAACTAGGATATTTCTAAAACACAAGTGGGTCAAATCTAGAGTTTTTAAAATTTTGCTCAATCCATTTATCAGGCTCGATCCAAAGGCCTTCCATTCACTCTAAATTGCTTCTTTTCACTCTAATTTCGATGAAATGTGACACAAAGCTCTCCTATAAGACAATGCATCAAAATCGACTAAATGCGAGCTTTTAACATTGAATATGCACAATATCATGCATAAAAATATATAAAAAAATATGCATGATCATGCCTCAAACGATCATGGGAAAGTAAACAGCCTTCAATGGCAAACTGTAAAGTTAGAGCTGCTCTAGGGATGTGATTAGAGAACTAAATAAACTTAGCACACCTTAACAATTCTCCTTTCACTTTTAACTGCTTGGATCCTCTGATTGATTAGCTAATGCAGCTGAAACTACTTGACTAAGCATCTCATGATCTTGGTTCAAGATGCAAGCAAATCCGGATCCAAATACGACTAGTCGGATTCAATAGCCAAATCCGGATAAAAAAACAATTGGATTCAGATTCAGTATTAACTTTTTATTGAAATCCGAATCAGATTAAAACTCAAATCCGATTAAATGTAAATATCAGATTTTTGGACTAGTCAAATCCAGATTCGGTTCTATCTTTTTTCATCTGACTCCTAATCCAAATTCAAATCCAATTTGATCAGATCCAATTAAGTCTGTCTGATTCGATAATGCTTAGATCCCACCCAAACCTGACCCATTGACATCCCTACACACTTTCCATCTCAAATGAGTAAACTGCCATCCCAGATACTAGTTTCCTAACATCCACCACTAAGGTAGTTTGTCCATGTTTTTGCCAAATTCATTAACTCCCATCGCAGCTACCAATTTCCACAGAGCATAAGAAACATCAGCAAAATGCTATCTATCATTGGTGTTTTACATTTCCTTTCCCTCGGCCGAGGACCATAAATGGATTGGATACAGGTTAGGCAAATAATCAAACAAGATCACTGGTGACCAGGATAAACCATTGATTACTGAAATTTTAGAATATGTATATGACGCAAATCATCAACTGGACCTGGATGGGAATGTATTTGGTCCAGTTTCAGGTGTAATCTGGATCAACATCCACCCAGATAAACCCATATTTGATTCATAAGCATGCCAAAAACATGACGTACCCATTGTAGAAGGCAACTGCACTGGTTCCTGATCCAGATAGGAACTCTGATATTTGTACAAGTATCTACATCTATATCTGCCCACATCCAGCTCATTTGACAGCCATATGAGCATTATACAGCTTATAACAAAAAACAAGAATGGAGGCTGTGAAACTCTCTTGCAAAAGTTGTTGAATTAAAATGGATCTTCAAAATCAAGAAAACAACTGAAGCATTTAATGTATGAATAGTTATGCAATATTTTCATTATCAGCTCGCTTGCACTTGCTGCAAAGATGAAATCAGTAAAAACGAAAAACACAATCAGCCAGATGAATACAAAGGCTTGGCACGTGTGGATGCGCTCTCCTTGGCTTCTACCATTATCATAAATAAATATCCCAGTATCCACAGAAGTATGTATTGGAAAGGGATCCAACACAGAGCTGCAACAAGGGAAAGTATGCTTCCCACATATTGAGGATCCTTGATGTAACCATAAGGGAAATCTGTTACCCATGGTATGTTCTTCCCGAAACGTACAGCATAGTAAGTACCAGATTCACCAAGCAACTGATAGACCCTGCAAGAACAATTTCACCATTTGATGTGAATGACACTAACTAGAGAATTACACTTGGAAAAGATAGGCTTTAAATGTATTCCAAGATGTAGCTGTATCTTCCCTTTTCTTTTTATGAAATAACCAATATATAAAATAGCAGTAAAACATCACTAATGGACAAATAGATCAAGAGATTACAAGAGAAACCAGTGTATTCAACTTTCTCAACTTCAATCATAAAAGGAAGTACACTAAAAGCCCACAAATACAAATCAAGATACACAAATTAATTTGAGAAGCACATTAAACATATATCCAGTGTTGGGGGAAGAGCCTGTTTTCTCTAATTATGTGGGAAGGATGGGTTGGAAAGGGGACGAAGCTGCCATGGATGATCATTAGTAGGGGAGTACCATCACAAATGACAAATATGGAAGACTTCTGCCAGTTGCCAGATTCAAGAAGGAAAATGTGTCTAGAATAATGATATGAATGGCAGCAGGGTAGCAACAATAATACATGTGAACTCAGATGTTCAACAGTGGATCTAATCATCATAATTTGACTACTTTCAGTAACATTATTTTGCAAGATTTGTATGATCACACCACAAAAGCACCTTACAGCAATATAGACTAATGATCTGAAAGGATACATGTCAAAAGCCAGATGATGACAAGGTCAAGAAGGCTTTAAGGGCATGTTTACTTTGGTCACAGGTAGGATGAGCAATCACAGCAGAGAATCCAAAAGCTGACTGTTGGCCACAAGTTGTGACCAGCTTTGACAGGATTCAAGAGAGAACTCAAGTGAGAATCACAATAAGAACTTGCACCTTTTCATGTGTTTCACCAAACTTGAGAAAGTGCAGTGATTGTGATTTGCAATCACAGAAAGCGGAGAAAATCCAAGAATCACAGGCGGTTGCAAACGAGCCCTAAGAGTGTGGAAACTTAAGTGAGATAATATAGCAAAATTTAAGGAACTATTATTGAACAATGGGAGGGGAACCAAAATGCAATTTTAAATATTTGAGATGCAGATGAAAAGTTGCATTAAGCTGGCAATGTTTTGAGTCAGACGAAAAGAGTGATGTGTATAAAGAAACATGGTAGTGGAGTTATAAATTTTGAAAGTCTATCAAGGACAAACATGGACAAAAACTTCTCTCCTTCAATGCAATGAAAGAACAAAGGTGGGGGATAGTGGCAAGTGTATACGCATGTGTCATACTGCATGTGCCCTCCCAACTAACTGATCCTGTAAGAAAATCCATAAATGAACAGTCTAGTGAGTATTTACTGCAATGTAGTGTGGTATCAAGAAAGTAAAGTAAGTGAAGGAAGAAATAGATTTTGCGTTGGACACTGCTTCGGTATGCTTCACTAAAAAAGTTGTAATTTGGATGTTTTTATAGTGTATCTCATCTCTTAATGTGTCATTCATAATTACTGACTCTCGCATTATGATATGATAGCTTGGATTTCACTTTGCCTGTATACTATGAAGCTCTCTGGCTTCATTCATTGATACCCATCTTAGATAAGGTGTTGCATCCCATAATACGAAAGTGAAGGTAAGAGTTACTATAATTGTTTTTTATTATGCTTAAAAATTGACAATCTATTTACATGTAAAAATTTGTTCTTTTATTGTTATTTCTAACACAACTTTTCAAAAACTAGCTCTATGAATATCAGTCCTTAAAAATTGATTACCATGTGTCTACTGAGAAACCTAATGCCAAAATAACCATTACCATTTGATCACCAACTTTTACTTTGTGCCTCCAAAGAAACTGCCAAATAAATGAAAAAACCTAGAAAATCTCAGAATAATGTTTAGACTTTCAACAACTTTGACAAAAATATTGGGCAGAATATCGACCACATGAAAATCACTATATAAAGCCCACAAGAGGACCGCTCATCTGGTAGGGGGAACTAGTGAATGTCACCAAGTTACGGGATGTCATGATGCAGACGAAATTCTTGAAAACCCCGCTTTGAATCCATTGCCCGAGTCCTTGATGCGGACCTAGTGGTGGAAGAGTCCAGATCATGCTTCAAGGATCCAAATCTTATGAATGGATCTAAGTATGGCCGATCTGGACCCAAGATCCAAGCTCCATATGATGCAAGCCACCTCAGCCAAGTGGGACCCAAGCCAAGTGTCGCCACATCAGACATACAAGCCACATCAGCCAACAGCCACATCAGCAATGTGGGACCCAGCCTTGGGCACCCCCTCCTGGAACATTAATGCAAGTGGGACCCATATGGGTGTCCCTTCTAGAAAGGCTTGGAAGGACGTGTGCACCCCAGCCATGGTAAATGGCCTAAGAGCTCATGGAGCCCTCTTGAAGGCATCCCCATGGAACCGTGTAACACTTTGGGTTCCTTCCTTAATGGAATTTGGAAGCTCAAATGGATCTTGTGAATTGGGGTCTTCATTGATGAGCCAAGGGATATTCCATCTAAGAGTAGGTATATCTATTTTAGGTGTTTTCCCAATTAATTTACCTTGTATTATGGGTAGCCATTATGATGCGCATTCTAAACTATATATAGGGGCTCATTTTAGTATACGAATCAGAATATAGAACAATGAAATGAGAATTGATCTTACCTCATTCTTAAACTCATCTCTCTCTCTCTTTGGACGCCCCCCCCCCCTCTCTTGGATGTTTCTCCCTCTCTTTCTTTTGTTACACCTGTAAGTCCCTACCTCCTGACTCGTTCACCCTTTCTAAGGGCTCTTCAGTATCAACTGAAGGTGTTTAGACTAGGTCGTGAAGCTCAAGGACTTGGGCGACATCAATCCAAGTAGCAACATGTGGGAGAACTCCCTATCTGGTGGCTAAGCTAGCTTGCCCTAGTAAACTTAATGCCCTGCAAACCCTCAACCCCCGCCCAAGTTGTGGATTAAGCCTAAACACCCCAAGTCAGACCAATACTTTCCTTAAGTTCAGACCACTCCTTGACCTCTGCCAAACCGTTGAACCTAATTCTAAGCCTAGATTTTATTTGTTGTAAATTGTTGAATCTGAACCAACTTGCCTGAGTCATATCTCCCAAACTAAAGCTAATCTAAGCTTGAAATTTTAACCCTAGGTTCTCCTACATGTCCCCAGCCTACCCTCCAAAAATCAGTATTTTACCCCAACGTAGTTGTGAGATTCAGATTTTATACCCAAACATGGCTGAGATTAGTTGATCTTTTTGCAATGATATTTTTAAAAGATATTTTTCACTAAAAACTTTGAAAAATCGTCAACCAAAAATATAGAAACCGACTATACACTTTCGTGGCGAGTACGGGTCGAATCCTCAGAGAACGGGACAATATTTTGAATTATCTCTAAAAATTTCACTTTATTAATATAGCAAATGTTTACAATTAATCCAAACAACTACAATTAAGTTACACACTAATGAACAATTGAAAATTAACTAAAACACTCTAAATTCGGTTGTTAAAGCCTTCTCCCGATCGCAAGGCCATTTTCATCTTTTCACGCATCTGCATTCGCACTTTCAGAATGAATATACCTTTTGACCTACCGTAAGCTTATCAACCTAAAACAACAGAGAATAAAAAGTCAGTAATGGAAATAACTATAAATAATGTCAAAATTACAATTAATTTTGATTCTAAAATTAATTGCTAAACTAAATTACAATTAAAATAAAAATTAACTAAAATGCAAGATCTAATTAAACTAACTAATTATATTAAATCTAACTAAGTTAATTACTATACTTACACTACTATTATGTAGAAAAATACGGAAAATAACAAAAACTAACTATATCAGTGAAATGTCTGCTTTGCCTTAATAAAATGCAAAATCAAATTTCTGACAGGTTTTTGAAAACAGAGAGTTTGAAAGCTCAAGCGGAGTCCGGATTGAATGATTTTTATTTTGTTGGGAAGGAATCTGTCAAATTTTACGGATCTCAAAAATCCATCCGGGAACTCCGGATATAAGTGTTTCAATGTCGATAAAAATTTGAAAACAGACTTGTCCCGAAATTTAAAATCCCGAAAAACCTATTTTTGAAAAACACTTTAAACCTTGACCAATCAACTCTAATAGAGCTAATTATTGGTTTGCAGACAGTCAACACATGAACGAAGAGAACAAAACTGATTTTACATAAAAACTCTAAAAATTCGCACATAAAATGATGAGTGCAATAGGTGGTAATTTCTGGTTTGAAAATTCAATTCACTTTAAGCAAGCGTAAAGTAATTCATGCATTATAGCATTATGTGTTTGCAACATCAGACAATTCAATATTAGTTTACTGCTAAAACACTAAATAAACAGAATACGAATTGCAATTTAATCTAAAGCAATTAATGAAAGCAATTAAGAACTAATTAACGATGTATTAGAAACTAAATATATACTACTCTAATTACCTCAAGCATATATCATTAAAGCCTATCACTAACTAACATTACCCATGACTTAAAACACATCAAGATCTTGCAAGCAACTAATGATATCAATTCAATGCAAAGATTACATCTAAACTAGGCTACTTACTTAAAGGCATATAAAACTAAGACTAAAACTACGTTAGACATAGAGTGACAATTTTAAATGGAACTTGGGATTAGAAACTCACGCCCCTAGGTAAACCTACTTAGCAATTAAGTAAACAAGCAATGTATTAAAATACATATTACGAGCATCTAATAACCTAGCTATCATGTAAAAATCAATTAATAAATGATATGCACTACCTAAGACGTCATCAACCTTGACTAAATAAGTAATGAAATATGAAATAACTATACTATACTAAGTTAAGATGCTAAATGCTAAATGCTAAATACTAAATGAAAGATAGTAATGCATAAAGGGCTGGCTGGACATTAAGTGGACCCCATATACTATTACCTTATGAGAAGGGCTTGCCTTACAAAGCCAAAAACGTCAGCCCAAATGGGCCCACACGTTTTGGCTAATCTTTGCATGCAAAGAATCTAACTCTCTTCTAAAAGCAAGTGAATTCACACCTTAAGTAAGATGATTAGATTTTTGAATCACTTTACTTAAATAATGCAGTAAAGGCTCTCTCTATGCTGATCTCCTCAATAAATCCTCAGCCTTTCCTTTTTGACTCACACAAGGAAATATGAAACCTTTTAAATGCACAAAAGGTCTATGGTTCCAATTTCCAAGAATGCCCCCTATAACCCTTTGAATGCCTAAAACTAAGATAAGATAAACTACTATTTATATACCAAATTCTATATGTTATCTAAATAAAATGCAATGGCTATAACTGAATAAGCAAAAGAGTAAAACGTGAATGCTGATAATGACTAAAAAAACAACTATACTAACTTGACTAATTGCTACTCCATAAAAATATATGTCTTAAGTAGCAAATTAAGAAATACTAAACCTAATTAAAACTTACTAAAACATCCAGACTTTGACCGCCCTAACAATGGCTGCCTTCTTCCTTGAGGAAGATGATGTTGAGAAACTATGTTTTGATGATACATGATAAATATGATATGCTTTCATGATGCATATAAATGATACATGCTAAATACATGATATGCTTTCATGAGATATGATAAATATGATATGCTTTCATATGTGAAACTGAATATGTTATATTATGACCGGATATGATGTGCTATGTATTTAACGAGTATTTGATGCAACTTTTCTGGTCAAGAAATCCAAACGAAAATCTTTGTTTGGTTAAAGAAAGGATGCTAGATATGTTTCAGATTAAGTAAAATTGTGAAACAGATCTGAAATAGAAGTAAAGAAGGAAGACGTTAAAGAAAAAATGACTGATTCTGAGAGAATCGGGTCTAAGAAAAGAGAAGAGAAGACGCTGAAAAAGAAAGGGGGAAGGGGAAGACACTGACGTCTAATCAAATGGGAACCAGATCTGAAGTAGAAGAAAGAAAGGAGACGTTAACGTCCTTACCTAGACTGAAACCGAGATTGAAGGACACGCTCAGAAACCGAGATTGAAGAATCGATATTTTCTTGACTTGGAAACCTCAGATCATCTCTTTAGATAATCCTTCTGGAAAGGAAGCTCAGGCCCAGCTTTAACACTGCTCTGATACCATGTTAAATTATGAATATCCTCACGTTCACCTGTACAGGAAAGAAGAAACGAAAATTGGGAGAAGAGGCCACAGAGAAAACACGTTAAGAAGAGCTCAGCGCAAACTCATTGTATTATGTTTTGAGTATATAACAATTAGATAATTTTAGGTTACAAAAATACTCTTTTACAACAAGCATATTTACAATACTTCCAATGTTTGGATCTTGATCGGATCCAATACAGTAGTTGGGTCTGGTCCTGCAGAGACCCAACTTGGGTCCAAGATCCAATAATGACTTTTTTTCACTAAGAAGTGAGGGATTTACGAAGTTGGGTCTGAGCATGATTTGCAAATCAAAGTGGATCAGTTGACAGGAAAATAGATCAATTAATGGTCAACCCAGCTTCAATAAATTCAGTAGAAAAAGTGTGTGAGCTATGCGCTAGCCCTGCACACTTTGTTTTTTAGTGTCGGGCAGCACCACTCTATCATGAATTCATTCAGGAGCACATGAATGTTGCACAAGGTTTCGCCAGCCCGGTGCACGATCCATACGCACCCACCTATAATCCGAGATGGCGAAATTATCCCAACTTTGCGTGGAGAAATCCAGAAGAGTCACCCCATCTACTGCCCCAAACACAACACAGACAGGGTAACCTCCCACAAGGTTACTCGTGTCCCACATTTCCCCAGGCCCACCCTCAGTTTAGTTTGCCTTCTCTTTATGAGCCCACATTGAACCCAGCTTTTTAGGAGAAGCTTCTTGAGACCTTCTCTGACATCAAGGTCACTCTCAGCTCTCATACGCAGTCGATAACGAAGCTAGAGATTCAGATTGGACAATTGGATAAAGCCTTAAGCAGGCGAAGCGAGGGAAGCCTCCTGAGTCAAGTTGTCGTCAACCCGAAAGGTAAGGAACACATCTATCACGGCATGCACCTCACAGAATCCCACCATGAGCAGGTCAACTCTATTATGATCCTTTGGAGTGGGAAGGCATTTCACCCTACTCATGAGTCGATTGGCGAATCCACCACCACACCCATTGCTCAGTCGATCTCCTCTACCAGCCCCACGGAGAATGGGCAGAGCCCACGGCCTATGCCTTCTTCGTATATTCCCGCAGCCCCTTTTCCTCAGGCCTTGGCCAAACCGCATGATTTTGGCAAATAGGAGGCATGCATACACGAAATGCTTGATATATTTAAGCAGGATCACATCAATCCCCCTTGCCTGACACTGCTTATATTGATAGATGTTCGGTTCTTGGCTCTCCACCATTTGAGAATAGTCTCCACGTGAAGACTATCCAGTCTAGAGAGTCATCGTAGGGTGCATAGGGGTAGAGTTGGAGGAAACATAATGCGCAGTGTCACAGATAACACCATTTTTCTTAGAACCCCTGATTGAGCATGACTTCACGTCCATTGATCTCATGGACGATGAAGGGTCTCCAGAGATTCGTCATGTGAGATTCTTCTTCCCAAGGTTCACTAAGGCATTTCTTATTTATTTATAATTTTAGATAAGTTTTACAGTTTTTTTAAATAAAAAAAAAATTTAGGCGTACGCTTTGCGCCTCGAGGCTTATGCCTCGCCTCAGATTTTGGTGGAGCGCATTTTCACAACACTGCCCACGAAAAAAAAATTCTGACACTGATCTAGAAAAACGTGGTTGTTTATGTGGATTTCAAAGAAATGATGATAGATACATGTTAGAGTTTAGTTTGAATCATAGTAGTTTGAGTCAAATAGATTTTTTCCTACTTAGAAAGAGAGATAGGGGTTGTTGCATCGATTGTAAGGTTATACCGGGAGAAAGTATAGCTACATAACATAGAGTCTTAATTTTAGATCTTAGAATTAGACAATGCCGCAAAAGGGATAGACATAGGATAGATCCTAGAATTAAGTGGTGGGTACTGAAAGGAGCTAAACAAGGAATGTTTGTAGAGCAGGTAGTTAAGGAAGCTGATTGGTGTTTCGAGGAGGATTCAGAATCAATGTGGAATAAGATAGCGGATGGCATGAAAAAGGTGGCTAAGGAGGTATTGGGTGAGTCTAAAGGTGGTGCACCACTAGGTAAGGATACATCATAGTGGAACAAGGATGTCAAATTAGCTATTAAGGTTAAAAGAGAGTGTTATAGAAATCTAAGTAAGAGTCGTGATAATAAGAATTTGGAGAAGTATATGATAGCAAAGAAGGAAGCTAAAAAAGTAGTTTGAAACGCGAGGGATAATTTATATAAGGAGGTTTATGACAAGTTGGATATCAAAGAGGGCGAAAAGGATACTTATAGGATTGCAAAGATGAGAGATAGAAAATCGAGGGATCTAGGTATGGTTAGATGTATCAAAGATGAAACGCAAAGGATTTTAGTCAAAGAGGAGGAGATTAAGGAGAGATGGAAAGATTATTTTGATAAGCTATTTAATGGAAGTCATGCTCAGGATCTTGGAGACTTATACATTCCTTTTCATGAGATGAATCATGACTTCATGCGCAAGATTCAAAAGAAAGAAATTGCAGAGGCTTTGAAGAAAATGAAATCAAGAAGGGCAGTTGGCCCAGATGGTATACCTATCGAGGCTTGGAAATGCTTGGGAGAGAAAGGTTTAGAATGGTTGACAAATCTTTTTAACAAGATTTGGCGAACAAATAAGATGCCTAATGAGTGGAGGAAGAGTACTTTGGTGCCTCTATATAAGAATAAGGGTGATATACAAGATTGCACAAACTATGGTGGTATAAAACTCATAAGTCATACTATGAAACTTTGGGAGAGGGTGATTGAGACTAGGTTGAGGAAGGTTGTCATGATATCGTAGAATCAATTTGGTTTTATGCCTGAAAGATTAACTATGGAAGCTATACATCTTCTTAGACAACTTATTGAGAGAAATAGAGAGAGGAACAAAGATTTACATATGGTTTTTATTGATTTGGAGAAGGCATACGATAGAGTACCTAAGGACGTTCTCTAGTGGACAATGATGAAGAAAGGTGTTTCTCTCAAGTACATTAGTATAATTAAAGATATGTATGAAGGAGTAGTAACCAATGTCCGCACTTGTGGAGGGGTGACAATCAATTTTCCTATAACGGTTGGGTTACATCAAGGATCTGCTTTAAGCCCTTTCCCATTTGCTATAGTGATGGATGAACTTACAAGATCAATTCAAGAAAATGTGTCGTGGTGTATGTTGTTTGCTGATGATATTGTTTTGATTGATGAGTCTAGAGTTGGGGTTAATGCTAAGTTAGAATTATGGAGACAAACATTGGAAGCAAGAGGTTTTAAGTTGAGTAAGAGTAAGACAGAATATATGGAATGTCGGTTTAGTAAGCAACGAAGTAGTGATGGGAGTGTAGTGAAGCTTGGTGAGCAAGAAATACTGGTGGATGATTGTTTCAAATATTTGGGATCTATCATTCAAAAGTATGGAGAAATTGATGGAGATGTAAATCATAGGATAAAGGTTGGGTGGATAAAATGAAAAAGTGCAATTGGAGTGTTGTGCAATCGTAGAATGTCATTGCGGTTGAAGGGAAAGTTTTATAGGACGACTATTAAGCATGCTTTACTATATGGTACGGAATATTGGGCTGCCAAGAGACATCATATTCAAAAAATGAGTGTAGCTGAGATGCATATGCTTAGATGGATGTGTGGAAATACAATAAAAAATAAGATTCGGAACGAGGAGATACGTAAGAAGATAGGCGTTGCACCCATTGAAAATAGATGAGAGAGAATCGTTTACGATGGTTTGGACATATTCGGCGAAGGCCTAATGATGCTCCAGTTAGAAGGATGGAGAAATGGGAAAATATATTAGTTAAAAGAGGTCGGGGTAGGCCTAGGAAGACATGGATGGAGATGATAGGAAAGGGTATGAATGCTTTGAACCTCACCGAGGACATGGCATTGGATAGAAATGATTGGAGGAGAAGGATTCATGTGGAAGACCCATAATGATTTTTTTTTAGTTCATATGGCAGACCCCAATTGTTTTGGGATGAAGGCGTAGTTGTTGTTGTTGTTGTTGTATAAACTTCAAAACATAAAAATTTACAAGTTATCAAATATGAAAGTGTTTATAAAGCTTTTAAGTTAATGAAAATCTAACATAATATACATAAAAATGGAATATGCATATGCATGTATGTGGGTGTGGGAGTCCGTGCGTGTGAGTGTGCATATCTGTATTAAACTATTTATTTATATCAATTGAAGAAAACAGGCAACATGTGTTGCCATCCATGTTTGCATTCTCAATATTTCCTGGTTCATGCAGCTTTAACTTAGGCCATGGTTGAGTTTTTCTTCAAATATTTTGAAAAAATGGGTTTCTCATACAAATTGTGGCACTTAACAATTTTAAAAATATCAGAATATTTTCCAGTTCTTTTCATGTACTTTCAGTTTGAAAAGCCTTTTAAAGCACAATATTTGTAAAATATCAGCAATATTGATGAATATGTCTTAGGCACCAAAATACTTTCACTTCCTGAATTAGTAGAACTAAGGAAGAAACAGAACTTCAACACAGAAAAAAACAGATCAGGGTATTTGAAGCTATCTATGATGATACTGTGGTACCCTTCAAATATCCAAAGTTATTGATATCACTCTAAGGGTTAGTTTGGTTGTATTTTATAAAAATGAAAAAAAAAATCACATGAGATTTGGAATCTCATGAGATTCAAAATCACATGATTTGAAAACTCATGTGATTCCAATTCCCATGTTTGTTTAGCATGAGGAAAGGAAAAAAAAATAGCAAGGGCTTGCCGGAGGAGCTCCACCTCAACTCAACCCATTCTCAAGGGTTGCAGCAACCCCAACCTAAAAAATAGAAAAGAGAGTTTGAAACAGGGGTGCAGGAACCACTATTTGGATCAAATGGGGGTTAATGGAGCTTGCCAGAAGATCATTTCCGGCAAGCTCCTGCTCAACCTAGGAAGATGGTTGCAGAAATCAAAAGAAAAAGGAGGTTGAAATAGGGGCTCGCTAGTAGGAGGCCCGGTATGGGTTGAATGGTGGGTAGTGGAACACACTGGAGGAGCCCTTCCGGAAAGCTCCACCTGCTCAATCCCTTCCAGGCGATTGCAGCAACCCCAACCGAAAAGCAGAAAAACTAAACTCTGGCGACCTCTCTTCTTCTATGGCACTTCTCCGGTTGATGTCACCACTTCTGGCGAGCTGGAGGAAGGTGGTGGTGGACTGCTGCATTGCCCCCCAACCCACCACCACCTACATGAGACAAACAAGAATCTATCCCAATTGATTGGACCATAGGTGCGAAAGAAAAAGAAGAAGAACGTTGGGGTTTTCTACCCCAACGTTCACATTTTTTCAAAAAACAAGGGCCCGTACATCACAGGTGTGAGGTGATAGTGTAATTTTGAATCATTTGATTCAAAAACACAACTAGGCCCTGTGAGATTCAAAATCTCACAGGCTCAATTTTCTCATGTTTGGTTGGCTATGAGAAATGGGGCCATATGAGAATCACTTTCCCATACAAACGAGAGTGAGTCTCATGAGGCTGAACCAAACATGCCCCAAATGCATTCACTATATTGATATGCATTTAGGTTCCTTATGCACTGATGGATGCTATCAGAATTAAGAATCTTCTAAAACCGGTACAAAAGCATGCGAATGAAGGAGATATGCAGGGATACTTTGACACATTTGGGAGAAAAGATAACCAGAATTAACCGTCACAGTCAAAATGATCAACCTTGCATATTCTTCCCTCTACCAATAGCTTTTCCCTTTCAATCTCCAATATTGATGTATTGCATCACTCATGAAAAGCCGTGCTTCTTATAACCATCCTCTATACACTACCAGTAAGTCTTCTTGTTTAAGAATCTGATGGATATGTTAGCAACAAAATGTCCAACTAGATTTACAGAAACTCTAACTTATAAGAATAAGTTTGCACTATTTTAACTATCATGTGAACAGCAACCTACAGAGCAAAAACCACAATGTTATAGACTATCATTATTGCTTTCACAGACTTATGTATTTCAAGCCGACATTTTCTTCACTTTCCTTAAATATCCAAAGGCTCCATAACAAACAATATGTTCAAACATATAACACATGTTAAGCAGCGCAATATCTTCTTGTTTGGATTACTAATCAGTTACAAACATGTGTTTTATAACCAACACGTTCAACAATGTCATGATCATGTATACAACACTTACAAGGCTTACAAGCACATGTTCTATAAACAACATATGCAACATGCTCTTGAAAACGTACACAAGAAACATGAATCTCATACAAACATTGGTCCCATAGAATGCTAGCAACTCACAACTAACAGGCACTATATGGACAACCAGTCAGGCAACAACCCATAAAAGAAGGTAGAAGAATTGATTATTAAAACTATTCAGCATCTAGGAGTAGCAACAGTAAACCATGCCCCTTTGGGAGATATCTGGATGCACCCACTTATCTAGAAAAGTGAGATAAGTTGGTAAATTGTATTGCGCACCGAAACGCCACATACCATATTATCCTAGTTATCCGGATAAGTGGGGCATATCCAAGATCCCTACAAATGCCGCATCATTCTTCAGCAATTTTCATTAGATTCTCCGCCGAAAACATGAAAAGCACAAAGGAAAGAGCCAACTTTCCAACGCAATGACAAGGACAACCATCTAAGACACTCAACAGTATTGTCAAAGAAGAGAGTGAAAATGACAAGGATAAAAAACAAGAATGTGAATGACATACTTGAAGTTTAGGAATTGGCCAAAAACGAAGAGCACCCAGCAGTACCAAGGGGGCCATGAGAGGCGGGCAACCGAGAAGAGGGCGATAAACTGCACCAACTTGAGGATGTGAGAGATTTGGGCCATCCTGTGAGACGGGTCGGTGTCCTTCCCGCAGAAGTCCACCCACAACTGAGGGTAAGTCCACAGCACATAGTAGAAAGGGAAGGGGAGAAGCAACGCTACAGAAACAAGGGCGTTCATTTTTCTTGGGGCAGTGTCGGTCAGAGAGGGATGGGAAATTCTACTTGATGGTAGGGATGGAAACGGTTCGGGTACGATCCAGACTATGAAGGATCCGTATCCGATCCGAATATTAAACAACCACTCCGGACCCGCACCAAGTGGGCTGGTAAACGAGCCAAACGGACCGACCAAAGAGTGTTCAAGTTGTCTCGTTTGTGGTGGTGAGCCCAGCTGAGTTGAAGTTCATGGCAAACCCAAGTTAAATGGATTGAGCTCAAGCTGGCTTATTTATAAATAAATTATATTTTTTAAAATGTAAATAATATAATTTATACGCTGGGTTCAGTTTTTTAAGGTTTAGGTAGGCTTGGGTTAGGTTTGGTCTTGTCAAAGGTCAAGGTTATTAAACAAATTTGGCTAGGGTTCAAAGAAAAATCAGGTTCTCTCAAAATACAACACAATAAATGTTGAAAAATTATGAGATGGCTTAAAACACGTCAGGGAAACTTGAGTTAAAATTTTAGATCCAGAGGAGTCGAGGTTGCAGAGATAAAATTACCTAAAATTATGGGTTTATTTAGGAACTGGATTTTGTTTGGTTTTTATAGACCCTAAGAAAGTAAATAATTTATCTTCAAATAAAAATAAAAATAAATTACAAAAATTAAGGTTAAGATAGGGACAGGGTGGAGAAGGTCCGGGTAAAATGTGACGGTCTTGGTCGGTTTAGTTTAGGAATTGAAATTCAGCAAAGTGAGTACACATGTTTAGATCAAGACTTTCTAAAATGGGTTTTAGGCAAGATAGGTTTCAGTGTCGGATTTAATTATTCTTAATTGGAAAGAATTAGGAATTTATTTTTTGTGAGTTGGTTAAAAACATGTATGAGTTTTTGGGGTTAATTTTGCAGGTCGGAATTAAGTACGGATTAGGAGATACGTTATTTTTAAGTTACGTGATTTTCTAAAGATCACAACAATAAAATATTGTTTCCATATTTAAGTTAAGGACAGGTTTAGGCTTAGAGAGTGTTAGGAAAATGAGTTCTAAAGACTTACACGATTAGAATATAGTGTCCTAAGGTTGGGAATCAGTCTGGTTCATTCGAAGAAGCTCAAAAACTACATACACGGCATGAGTGGATGGAGTCCTTAGTGAAGGTTGGTACCGTCTGTGCAATCTGCACACATACTAAGTATTGTGAATCAACTTAGCTCTTAGGTAAGTTACAGACCTTGGTACTACCTTACATGAACCAGATATGTCCTGAGACATGGTGAATAAGTTAAAAGGGTAGAGACTCATAAGGGTAAGGAAGGATAAAAGAGACGGAACGGAAGGCGACGTTCTTGCCCGTGTCATTGATGGCTCGCCATGCTTTAATGGACTTAAGCAGACCGGTGCTGCGAATATTGGAAGGCATTCGAGGCACTTATGTTGGACATTAAGGATATGTCCTAGGAGGACAAGCTCTTCCACTTCCTAAGAGGGCTTCCATCCACCCTGAGCTTTGCCTTCCGCAAAGACGTCAGAATGTTCAGGACTTGGGCACGGCGCTCACGGCTAGGGGATAGAAGAGAGAGAGAGGGTCATCCTTCAAAGGGGAAATTTCTTGAGAGGGAGAGAGTGTTAGACAATCTTAATTCAATTTCATATATATCATCTACATCAAAATGAGCCTCTGTATATAGGTAAAAAATATAATAAAAGTAATAACAAAATCCCAAGTACGCACACATCTAATAAAAAATATTAACTACTAATTCCCTACTTAGTAAAACTCTCCCTCAAGTCACCTTAAAGAGGGCCCAACTCACTATGGACTACTTGGGGTTCCACAAAATCCTTTAAAGAAAAACTCCAAGAGCCTACATGATTTCCTTGGAAGAGCCTTCAAAGCTCTTGAGTGATGCCAATGGGTGGAGCCCACTCTTATTCTCTTCCTTTTAAAGAGGATACCCCGTGTGGGTCTCACTTGCCAATAAATGAGAGGAACGTCCAAGGGGGTTCCACATGCTAAGGTGACTACTTTGATGAGGTGGCTGCATGACTGAGGTAGCATGACTTGCAATAAGTAGAGGTAGGATAACATATCTGGATTATCCTGCAGAAGATCTATTTGCACTTTCTAGACCTTAGGAATTGGACCTAGGTTTCTGGAATTTAGGATCGTATCATCTCCTCCCCCGTGAGTTTTAACTAGTTTCTTAGGAAAAAATCTTGAATATCTCCTTCAAAGATCATAGTCAAACTTCCAAGTGTGTGTTTCTTCTTTGGTTTATTTGATGAGATGTTTCTTAACTTATCAGTCGAATGCCTTTCAGGTTTTTAGAATCTAGCTCGATCTATGATGTTCATCTACATTGGGAGAGGCACCTCTAATGTTCTTAGAGCATTTTTAAGCCCCCAAAAAAAATTTTTTTGACACTGATCTAGAAAAACACGTGTATTTATGTGGATTTCAAAGAAATGACGATAGATGCATGTTAGAGTTTATTTTGAACCACAAGTATGAATATGCATAATTTTATTTTTAAAAACTAAGCAAATGAACAGCATTGCATTCAAGAGCTCAAAAAGTGAAAAGAGCATACCTTTAGTTGCTTGGTGTCTTCGTATTCCCCAGTAGCTGGGCTTAGACATAAGTTGAAGTGTTTGAGTTTCTTGTCAAAAAGGATAATGAAGAAAATCCTTTTTTTGCCTTAGTTAATATATGTAGTAATATATGTAGCCTATTTTGTTCGATCAAGTAGAGCCTGAGGGGTGTTTACACCTGTGTGATCATTGCAAAAAAAATCTTCTTTTTAAGAAGAAAACTCTCGCAAGGTCCACTTGACCTTTTGAAAAAGATTTTTAAAAATAACTCGCCTCCATTTCTTTTAAAATATGGGAAAATTGAGAGACAGGGCTCACTCGTCGGTATAAGGTTCAACTGTTTCTGGTGCCTTTACCAGAGGTAATTGAACCAATGATCAAATTTATGCCTTTGCCTTGCCTGAATTTGCCTAAGAAATTATTTTGAATCCTAAATGCATAAAGAATTATGCTTGTGCTATGATTTTTGAAGTTATTTTTGAGATATGATGCATGCTTTGAAATTTTGCTTTGATTTGGAAGTGTTTGGAAAATATTTCAGAATTGAAGATCCAAGTGATTTCGAGATTGATTTGAAATATGCTTTTGAAAGATAGTTTAAAAAACATCTTGAAATCGACCTGAAATGATTTTGAAAATCATTCAAAATTAAAACTTGAGATTGTTTTGAATCTGAAATCGAAATTGAAAGTGAAACTTGGAATTGAGATTGAAATTAAAAATTGAAATTGAAAATTGAAAATTGAAAATTGAAAATTGAAATTTAAAATTAAAATGAAGAATTGAAATTGAAATTTGAATTTGAACTTTGAAATTGAAATTGAAATCAGAATTGAAATTGGATTTTGAAATTAAATTTTGAATTTTGGAATTAAAATGGAAATTGAAATTTGAAATTGAACTTTGAAATTGGAATTTGAAATTATTTTGAAAATGTTTGAAAATTTCATTTAGAATAATCTTGAAAATGACTTTGAAATTATCTTGAAAATATTTAGAGAAATAATTTAAAATTATTTTGAAAATAACTTGGAAAATGCTTTTGAAATATTTTAAAAAATAACTTGGAAATTGCTTTGAAAATATTTAGAAAATACCTTTGAAAATATCTCAAAAATGACTTGAAATAAAATTAAAAATGATTTGAAATAAACTTGAAAATGATTTGAAAATGGTTTGAACTAAAATAAAAGATATTTTAAAAATAAATTGGAATAAACTTGAAAATATTATGAAAATCACTTGGAAAATGTTTTGAAATAGAAAACATTTTGAAAAATCAGGTTTTTGAAAAATAAAATAATGCAATTCTATCCTAAATGATGAATTCATTATTTTATAAAAGTTTTGAAGAAATTTTATTAAAAAATATTAAAACTTTTACTTTAAAAGAGAATTTTTTGCCTTTATAGAATTTAAACA
Source organism: Nuphar pumila (assembly GCF_984573655.1). Classification (NCBI taxonomy): domain Eukaryota; kingdom Viridiplantae; phylum Streptophyta; class Magnoliopsida; order Nymphaeales; family Nymphaeaceae; genus Nuphar; species Nuphar pumila. Next base: position 36,115,675 of record NC_143253.1, on the reverse strand, counting down.
AAATTAATTCTTTATATATTCATGACTATGGCCACAAATATACTTTGAATTAATTTTTATTTGAATTCTAATAAAGAAAGAAAAAGAATAAATTTTGAAATATGATATTTTTTGAAATTGACCTAAGAGTGTAGGTCAATTTTTTCTTTAATAAAGAATAATAATTCTAAGTATTATTCCTATTCTGACTGTGGCCACAAATACAAACTTTACTTAGTTTTATTATCCTATATTAAAGTGGTGCACATGACATTCATGATTCACCATGGTGTAATTGAAATAAGAATAAAAAATGAAACAAATTAATCATGAAAATTGAAATTAAATTATATGCTCATTCATTCCTAAACTAAACATAAAGTAAAATTCTCATTAATTGTTCAATTGGAACCCTTGAATTAATACAATAATTGAGGAAATAAAAAAACTCAAAAAATTGCTGTAAAATTAGCAAAATTGTTAGAAATAAATATAGGCTTTATGAAATTTTCTTCAATTATTTAAAAATTGAAGAAAAATAGCCAAAACTAGCCTTTTATGCCCCATAAAATAAAGAAAAATTAAACAAAATAAATGCAAATGATACATGACTTTACAAAAGCATTTGAAAAGATGTTTTTGAGTTCCAATTTTTGAAATTAAGTTTTGAAATATATGAATTTACTTTAAAATTTGAATTTAAAATGAATTTAACCTTGAAATTGAAGTTTTTATGAGAAAATCATTGAAAATAAAGGCAAATGGACTCCAAAACTTGTTAAAATGAAGCTAAGGCATTCTAATTTAATGAAAAATATTTTTAATTTATGAGATATATGAATTAGATTTGAAAATTGAATTTTAAAATGTTAAAATACCCAATTTAACTTAATTTTAACCAAAAAAATGTTTTTTTATAAAACTAGTTTTGAAAAATGCAATATATGAAGAGTCAAATGACCATAGAAATTTATGAAAATTAATATGGAGACCCCTAACAACCCTAGGAACACTCTAGAATTGAAAATTTTAAGAAAAAATTGAATAAAAACCCAAATTAGGATTTTTTTATCTAATTAAAACAAGATTTTATAGAATTAAGATTGACAAGAGAACCTATCAGAGCATTTTGGGTGAATAATGATCTAAAACAACTCAAATCATGTTCAAAATGAATCCATGGATTCATAACACATCAAAAAAACATCTACTTTTTACATATCTTTAAAATCATTTTTGAAACTTGAGATATGAATAAAACATCAAAACATTAATTTTAGAAGCAGGAAATTAGATTTTAGCAAACAAGCTTTTGTAATTTAGTTTTTTCAGAGGCTAAACAGACTCGATTTCTCCCAAATTTATGGGATAAGTTGCTCAACACAAATATAAAACAACTCCAATTTACTGATATAAAAAATCAATCCTCGTTTGAAAATGGTGACTTCGGGAAGTCACTGTTTCATCTTATAAAATGAACCTGTTACAGAACTTGAAGTTTTGTAACCAGTCCTGATTTTTAGCAGAATTTAGATAACAAATGAGTATAAAAATTTATGAAAATTTACTGAGATAAACTAGACACAAAATAGAAGAAAACCCTTTTTTCACAGTTTAAAAATAATATTTCATTAGAGAGATCTAATCTAAACAAGTGAGATAAAATCTAAGCAATGCTTAATGATACAAGATGATAGGGTTTTGATTTTTTATCTAAATAAGATATGAAATATCTATAAAAATGGTTAAAAATTTGTATAAGTAAAATAGACATGCAAAAAAAAAAATCTATTTTATAGATCTAAAAAATGATCTTCCATTAGGGAGATCTGATACAATCAAGTTGGCTCAAAACCTGTGCAAAGTCTGTCAAAGAAAATTGACAGGTTTCTGATTTTTTATACAAATGGTATATGAAATGAAAATGAAAAATTATGAAAATTGGCATGCATAAACTAGTTATTTTAAGTAAGAAATTCTTTTTTATAGATCTAGAAAATGATCTCTCATTGAGAAGATATGACTATAACAAGTTGACCATAGGTCTAAACAACGCCTGAGATTGCATACAGACAGGGTCTCAGTTTTAAATGTAAAAGAAATAAAAATTGTTGAAAATTTGTAAAGCTGAACTAGCATATAGATGAGAAAAAACTTTTTTACAGATCTAGAAAATGATCTCCCATTAGGAAGATATGACTTTGACAAAATGAATTAAAATCTTAGTCATTAAAATGACATAGGGTGACAGGGTTGTGGTTTCTGATCAAAATTAGGTATAAAATAACATAGAAATTGATAAAAATTGGCATAAACAAACTAAATTTAATGAAAAAGACACCACTTTTTACAGATTAGAGAGATCATCTTTGATTAGGGAGAAATCACTCCGGCAAGTCAGGCCTGATTTATGGACAATCCGAATGGTGCAAAATAACATGTCCCGAATCCTGATTTTTTAAGTGGGTCAAACGACCGTAGAATGCAATGAATTTTGGTGGAGATTCCAAAAACACATGAAGGAAGATTCAATAAAAAAATCAGATTAAAATGTCATCTAATTATATGCGAATTGATGAATCTAAAATCAGACCAGAATTAAAAATGTCATCTAAACATGATTGAATAGAATAGAACCCCATTAATGAATTGATCCAATGATCAAGAATGAGATCTATTATTTTAGATCATATATGAGGATGAAAATGATGCAAAATTAGAATTAAAAAATCTAAAAACAAAATTGAAAGCATTGGAACATAAATTGAAATTGATTTGGCCAATTGAATATAAGATTTGATGTATAGAAGATCAAATCTCATAATTCTAATGGCTAAAATAAAATTACATGAATCAAGTAGCTAATTCAATGGATTAAAAAGCATAAAATCCAAACTAATACAGAAATAAAGTAGATCTACCTAGCTACTTATTGAAAGAAGAAAGAAAAAGAAAAGAGATCAAGGAAATCGAAAATTGCAAAAAGGAAAAGAAATAAAAGAAAAGAAGAAGAAAAGAAAATTTTGAATTTAGAGAAGAGAGGAGACTTACCTTGGATGAAGAAGGATAAAGAGGAACTCCAAGAATGGTACCAATCCCAAGGAGAGGGGAGAGAGAGAAGGAGAGAGAGTGAGGTTCTCAAAATTTTAAGTTGTGTCAAATAGACCCCCCTAAGGGGTCTATTTATAGTTGAGCTTGGGGGCAATTTGTGCATGCCCAAAGTTCAAAGTTAGTTAGAATAGGGCCGAGGTGGCAAGCAAAGAGATCCCATGGGGGGCACCAACCCCATGTGGGTCTTTTCCAATTTTTGTAAATGGGTAATGTTGGTATTTTGTTAAAACATTGACACATGGCATCACTTTGCAAGTGATGCCCATGTGTGTTTTTAAAAACAAAGGGAATTATAAAAGTGGGTTTTAAAAATAAAGGTTTTTAACAAAGGAAAAAGGTTTTTAAAATAAAAATTGATTTTAAATTGAAAATGCCAAGTGGCGCCCCATTTATAAAAGAGATTTTTTTTTCTTTTTTTTAAAAATCTAAAATGAAAGATTTAAAAGTAAAAAGGGAAATAAAATGGTGAAAAATAAAGGGGATTTTAAAATTAAAAATAATGGATCTCAATTGGATTTAAGATCCATTTTGATTTTCGAAATCCAAATTGAATTAAAACTGGATCCAGATTAAATTTTGAAAGATTTTGCAAAAACATTGACTTTGAATTTGAAATTCAAGGATCATTTTTTAAATTGAGATAAAAATGGGATTTTGGATTTGAATTTAAAATCCAAGAATTTATTTTGAATTTAGGATAAAAAATTGGATTTTGAATTTGGATCTGAATCCATTTTGATATTTCGAAATCCAGTTTGAATTATAAATTTGATCTAGGATATTTTTTAAAAGATTTCTCAAAAATGCTAGATTTGAATTTGAAATCCAAGAATTAATTTTGAAATTAGGATAAAAATTGGATTTTGAAAAGGATCTGTATCTAAGGTTTTGAATAAAACTTGGATCTGGATCTCGATTGTAAGAAAAAAATGAAGGAAATTGGTTCGAATTGGCAATCATACCCTGAAAATGAATTAAAATGGAAAATCCAGGCTTATGATAAAATTTGGATTTGGATCTTGGATTTGGATATTGGATCAAGCCTAAAAATAAAATTGGATCTTGGACCTGGATAAGAATCCAAGAAATGAAACTGGATCTCAGATGAACTTGAGTTCAAAATAAAAAACTGATTCAATTATCCTTTTGAATGGATCAGAAGGTGGATCCAGATAGAAATGGATCTGAAATGGTTAATTAGATCCTGGATATCCAATGATATATTTCAGGTTCAGAAAGGGAATTGGACTCTGGATATGGATTATAGAATGAATTAGATAAAAAATCCAGGCCTAGGATGAAAAATGGACATCAGATCCAACATTGGATCCAGTATCTGATTTGAAATATGAATTGGATCTCGGATATTGATAAGATATCAGGTAAAGGAATTGATCCGAGTCTGAATTGGGACTTGTCCCAATTTGCAAACTTGATAGAAACGATGTTTTGAAGATTTTTTTTTATTTTTGCCCTGCAAGGGTAGAAACACAGTATTGGACTGGTTTGAACTAATTTGAACTATATAGGATTAAAATGAACTGAATTAGAAGTCAGTTATACTAAAGTGAACTAAATTCAGAGCTAAAACACTAGCTCAACCAACTGAGGTTAGCCCAATTTGGACTGAATTGAGCTCAAACGAGCTAAAATAAAGGTTCAGGAATGCAGAAAGTGACTTAGCACTGAAACCAGACCATTCGAACTCTTGATGAACTCAGATTAGACTCATGGGGATGGGATCTACTAGGTTTAACAGACTCGAGGATAGTTTGGTTAAAGTTTGAGCTAAAATGAGTTCATTTCACCCAAAATGAATTGGATTTAGCTCGAGTGAACTAACATAACTCATCATGAGCTCCGTGGAGCTAAAAATGACTAATATTCTAACTTCTCTGAACGTAAGATGAGTTTTGGCTAAGTCTAGCTGACGAAAAAGGCCTAAGAATGACTAGGGGTAAAATGATAATTTTATTACCGAAATAGGAGTAAACTGACCTCTAGACTGGGGTAAACCTAGGTGTGAGACTCTACACTGCTCTACAGGAGAGTTGGCATCTGTGAAAGGAGATGTTCGAAATGGAGCTGAAAAATTTGAGGTGTTTACAACCTAGTGCCCTAAAGCCATCTAGTTTATGAGCCACCGACCCAAAATCCCATTACATGGACTTTATAAAGAGCCTAATAGATGTTGACATTGCACACGATAAGAAGCAAGCTATACATAAAACTATAAAAATTGAAGGTCTAGTGACTCGAGCAATTAAGTCTGAGGGATACTTTGTATCTGGTGCCCTAAGGTTGTCTGGCTTGAGAGTCACTGACCAAAAGCTCGTTACATGGGTCATGAAAACTGAAAATTTGATATAGTGCTCAACAAAAATAAAGAAAAAGGGTGAAAAAATGAAAATCTGGGAAAAAGAAAAAGAAAGAGCATAAAAAAAGTTCACTGCTTAGGAATAATTCTTGAGAAACCTATGCAGAAAGCATGAGTGAGGATAGGTAAATAATGGCATGTATATATTTGATTTTCTAAGAATAAAGCATAAGCGATTATGGTTTTCTTAGAAAAGTAAAAGAAACAGTTTTACTCTGTGGTGGCATGTAAAAGGCTCTAATTATGTTTTGAAAGTGCAATGTCATAAAATATTTGCGAAAACAAACTCCTTAGTTGCCTAATGCTTTTTGGAATTTAAATATTTATGCATACATGACAGAGATGTTTGTGGGTAGCATCACTGCAAACCCTCACGAGACCTTACTCGTCCATTGGGGTAACCCAGGGGTTTAAAGGGCTTGTTGTATATGCTAAATACAACCATGATTCCTATGAAAGTGAGTTAGGTTTTTGTTTTCTTTAGTTTGTTTTTGTTTTGTTAGCTCAGTTTGCTCAAGAACTAGCAAACAATATGCATGAGGGAATTTGATCATGCATAAATTTATACATTTTTATGCATGATCATGTACGATAATTGATTAAAAATGCTTGTCTGCGAAGGTTTTCACATTTTTATCAAAATTGAAATTAGAGCAAATTTGAGCTTTGTTGGAGTAATTAGGGGAGAATAATTAAGTTTTTAGAAATTACTTTTTAAAATAGAGGCCTTTTAGAAATATTAAAAATTTATTGAACTCTTTTTGAAATAATTTCTCAAAACCTAATTAGAAGACTATAAATAGTCTTATTTGAGGAAGAGAAAATGTTTTCCCTTTCTGTAGCCTGCGCTCCTCTCTGTCTCTCTCCTCTCTACATCTCTTTCCATTTTGCACCTTGTTCGATCGATCGGTTGCCTACCTCTTTCTTCTTGCTCCTTATGCTTTTCACTCTTTTTTCTAAACCTCATCGTTGCCGGTTCCTCACATCCCCTCTGTCAGAGAGAGAGCGAAGTTCGTTCGGTTGCACAGGTAAAAACCAAAATTTTCTTCTTCGCCTTTCTCCACAGTATAGTTTCATAGCATGCATTGTAGTTAGATTTTCATTATTTTCATGGCATATTACAAGATTTAATTTCAACATATCATATCATTCATTGTTTCTTGTTTTCAAAAAGGAAAAAAATAGAAAATAATAAAATAATCATTTTCTTGGATTGTGTGTAAGTAGATAATCATAGGTTTAGTTTAATCTCTGATTTTGACTCACATTATTTGCTATTTTTTTAATTAGTTTAATTTAGGAACTAGTTTAATTAGAAATAACTTAATAGAATCACTTTTATTGAATAATGTTTTCCATAGTCTGCATTTTTTTTATATTTTTTACTTTTTTAGATTAATTAAAGCTGGCATTTTCTGGTTGATAATAACAAATTAGTTAGTTGTGTATCTCTTAATTAGTTGTTTTAACATGTTAATTTAGTTTCATTGATTGATGCTTGTTAGTTTTCTTGACCGTAGAATAAATAGATTGCTTGTGTGATAAAGTAGAGTAGATGGTTAATCATTTTCTTTATTATTTATTTTTTTCTTCTTTCAGCAAATTAGAATAAAATTATTTCTTGTGTTCAGCAAATAGGTTAGTTCATTTAAATTTCCAAAATTTATATTCCCAGCACTTAGATTTTAAATTTAGTTATTGATTATCATTTTTCTTTAGAAATTACATTAGCCGATTGAGGTAGATTTAAATTCCAGCAATTAGTTAGTTTTACTTTCATGTTAAACCTATTTTTTTTACATCAATTAAATTTAATTAAGTTTAGTTTATGTCAGTAGATTAATTAGAAATTAATTAGTTAATTTAACTTATTTGAATTACATTAGCCAATTTTCATTATTGTATTAAATTATTGATTTTTGCTAATTAGTTAATTTGTTGATTGCTTACTTAATTAGTTGATTAAATTCTTTTTTAGAATTCAGTTAGTATAGCATGTAAGTTAAATTAATTTAGTTTATTTTATAGTTCACGCTTTCTTTTATTAGTTAATTAGTTTAATTTATTTCTTGCTATTTGCATTAGTTAATTTCATAACATATTTTTTGTTTCTTGTTAGTTAGTTAATTAGTTATGCTAATTTGTCTTTTAGTTAGTTGATTCATATTAGTTCTTAGTTAGTTATAGAATGAGTTATGTTATTTTGTCTTTTAGTGTAGTGTTATTTCATAGTTTATTTAGTGTTTTTGTATTTTTTCATAAAACTAACCCATAATATTTTTGTAATTTTTCATCGTATCTTTGTGTTTTATTTGTTTATTTTTACACATAAGTGTTTAGACGTGCGGTGATCCCTCAAAAGTAACCCCGAAGAGCCCTCTAAGGTCCCCTCAAAAGGCCCTTAGGGAGACCTCAACAACAAGAAAAATAGAACTCAACAAAGAAGGGACTAGAAGCTCAAAGCACTAAAGACCTTTTTTTTAGATTAGGCTTTTATTTAATTTAATTTGGGTTTGTAATAAGGCACTTTATTTATTTGTTTAAGCCCTCCGCAGGGGGGCATACTCTTATTTAGTTAATTAATTAATTTTTATTTTCAAGGCAATAAAGAGTAGTTAACTGTTTGCTTGAATACAAAGTATTTTTTCGTTCCCTGAGATCGACTCAGACTCCACCACCCATGTGAGCTAGTTTTTATTATTTGATGCATGGTTTGCACAAGCGTTTTTATTAAAAATATTATTTAAAAATGCTTTATTGAAAAAGTTGTATCAAATAGTGAGGAGTAAGCTTGCAGACTTCTCGTTCTTACTTGAGTACTTGCTTTTTGGATCTCCGTTTGAGTTGCACCCAATCTCCAATATGAAATTCCTGATCCTTTCGGTTCTTATCATAGAGTTTTCATATTTGGTTTTGGGCTCTCGCCAAATTTTCCTTCAAGAGATGAAGGAGTTCATCTCTCGTTCTAAATTGTCGATCTACCTCATGGGATTTGGCACTTTCTTCCTCATATACAATCTTAGTGGAGGCTCACCATAGAAGACTTCATAGAGAGTCATACAAGTAGAGGAGTAGAAAAAGATATTATAGGATCATTCGACTCAAGGTAGGTAATTTGTAACACCCAAATTTTTCATAACTTGAAAAATGGTAGATTTTTTTTAAATACCTTTAAATATTTTAGCAAATAATAGCAAAAAAAATAAAAAACTCATCAGGTCTAAAAGTTGGCATGCTACTTCTTTTATTCATACATAACCATACGATTATGAGGAATCAAAAGAAATAGATTTCAAATTGCACAAAATAAATCAATGTCCACAATCATTCAAAAAAATTAATTACTTTAGTCCATTGACAATAAATCAGAGTTCAAAAATCTTGTAAATGCAAAGGAAAGATAGCCTCAATCCTCATCGCAACCTCCTACCTTCACATGTAAGCTACTCCTCATTACCTAAAAAATATTAAACCGTATAGGGTCAGACAACACATGTCTCAGTAGAGTGAGATATACTAAACTCGTAAGACAAAAATACAAAGCAGGAATTTTAACAACAGTTTCATAGTTTAGCATTTAAAATTTACTAAAATAATTATGTCACTAGTCATGCATATTGAATCTTCTAAATTAAACAAGAGAGCATCAATTCATATATTCAAGAAGTAAAATGCATGAGCAGTTAACATGCATAACTTATCATATGCATAAACCCTTCGATGCATGCATATATTCTTTTCTTTAATTACATTCTCTTTCTAAAATGATGCATGCAATGCCTAACTAATATACATACATCTTAAGTTATCACTTCTTAGCACTGCTGATACGTCACAAACTTGACTCCCAGATCAGAACCATGGCTCAGACAATGTTTTACATACAGGGGTAGCTTTAGCCTGACCGGGCTCTTTCTCCAAGACGAGGTGCGAGATGATAATACGAGAAAAATTTCCAACACCTTTCAGCCTGATGCATTAGATTTTCTCATGAGTACCTTGTCCTCTACGCTGTAGTTTTCTCATAAAATCATGTGAGAGGAGGAGCAACCTTCTATGCTCGAAACATACTTTCCCCATGAAGTTTTGTACCACCTACCACTCTCCCAATAGTTATCTTGATTTTAATGTCACATGTTTACTTGATTGTATTTATATTTTTCATGCAACATCAAAACCTTTGGCCTCCTTATGGGCAATGAATGCATTCTTATAAAACATTGAAATATTTATTCAATCATGCTTTTAACATAAACTTGAGCATATGTAAAAATAAAAATTTCATTTATATTCATGCTTTAGTTAGCACATATGCATGTACATGGCCAGTGTAATAAAAAACATGAATTAAAGCATCCATATCGTTGCAACATCAATATCATCATCATTGTTATAGCATGGGCATACATGCAACCAATACAATATTTAAAATTAAACCATAAACTTGTATTTATTGGACCCTTCGATCCTTTATCTTTATGTGTAGGCTTTCTTAGGCCTCGTGCATAACCATCTCATTAGCAATTCATGTCTTAAGCTAGACATATAAACTTTTGCATAAAATTAGATCTGCATACTCATTCACATGTTGCATGCTATTCAATATGAAGAAATTTATACGACATATATACAAACTATGCAAAGGTTGACCCTCAGTCCAAGGACCGATCTCGCTTAGCGAAATCTTTAACTCTGACTGACTATTACAGAGTTAACAAAAAAATTTAAAGTCAGTGAACAAAGCTGATATTTTCATAATATGAAGCAAATTTCATCAGCTTTTTGTAGCCACAAACCGTTCATGAAAATTTCTCAGTATGAGGGAGTTATGAACATTTTACTATAGATATATCATATTATGTTTCGACTATCACAGAGTCGTACTCAGTCCATGAACAGAGCTTAAAATTTCACAATAGATGCAAAATTTTGTTATCTTTCTAACATAATAAACTATTCATTAAAACTCCTCCGAACGAGAGAGATACAAACATTTTACTGGTCGTATATATGTGAACACCCAAATTTTTTTAAAAATCCAAAAAAAATCCCTTTTGCCCTAGCATTCACCTTCTGAGATATTCAGAAGAGCAATTGTGTAAATTTCTGTCCATTTCTTGGATTCACCATTTGAAGATCCAAAATCCAATTCAATTTTTAATCTCGGATCCAGATCTGATATCTGAATCCAATTCTGAGTCTGGATCTTCCATTTTTCAAAAAAATTTAAAAAATCAATTCTTTGTATTTTCTCAGATATTCTATTTGGATCCGGTCTTAATTCAAGATCCAAACTTGAATGTCTTCTCAAAATCCTAGATCCAGATCCATTTTGAAACCCAATTTCCAAAATTAACCCTATATTTTCACAAAAACCTCATTTCGAAAAATCCTTATATTTCAAAACAAATATTTTATAAAAGCCTTTCAAAATCCTCGTCTGGATCCTACCTTTTAAAATCCTCGTATTTTCTTAAATTTCTCTTTCAAAATATATAAAAGAAAAGGAATTTCAGAAAATGGTCTAAGCCCCCTTTTCTTGAAAAACCTTGTAAAAAGAACCATCCTTCTGATTTTTTTTTTGAAAAAAAGGGATCACTTTCAAAAATTTCCCTAATGGTTTCTTGTTATAAAAGAAGTCGTAGGGGAGAGCTCTCCGATCATCGTCTTCACCCCTCCCTCTTCTGCGCATGATCATCTCTTCACCCCACCAAGCTTCACGTATCCCTCTCCTTCCCCCTTCCTCACAGCTTTTTCTTTCTTCTTTCCCCTCTTCGTTCTCCCCTTCTCTCTGATCGATTGAAAGAGTCTCAGGCCAACGACATGAACTACGGTAAGTAACCATTTCCCTTCCTTTTCTTTTTACTTTTTTGTAAAATTTTCATCTACAACAACTCTTGGTTTTGGTTTAGTATCGTTTATCTTCCTTCTTCTTTCATTTTTTTTACTGCTCATCATAAGCATCGTACGTAGTGTCGATCTGCATCTAGCAGTATCGATCTAGGTATTGCAATATTATTAGGAATACTTGTATTCCTACATGTTAGTTTTGCAATCTATTGCCGAATTTCTCTTATTTTCATATATTTTGAATATTTGTCTTGATATAGTTTGGTAATTCATCATCGTATCCCCTTCACGATGCTTCTTCCATCTGCATTTTTTGTTGTTGTTAATTCATTATTTAGGCATTTTATTCTGTGCATTGATTTGTTTTATCATTGATCTATCTACTGCACTTGTTTCAATCTCGTTTTATCAGTGTTTTTCCCTTTTTTTACCTGTATATAAGTCTGATATCATCTCTGCATCGTATCCGGTTGATTATTTATTTGTATTTGATCTCTTATTTTGATGATATTTGATCACCCCTCTGATAGCATTTTGATTATTTCGTTCATTATACTCTGTGTATCTTGATCGCGTTCTTGTTTTACTGAGTTTAAATTGTTCACAACATTAATTCTGTACATTCAGCACATAACTCATTTATGCGTTACCTTCATTTTCCCACAAGCATGACACCTTTGCCCCTTTGATCCCCTATGCAATGCTGCGGCAGTGATTTGGTTGCAGAATCCTTGCCCTATTAAACTGGCGAGGTCTCATAGAAATGATTGGTTGGGGACTGTTGTGATTTCCTGATGTCTGGCTCCCCTCTGATTGGAATGTCCACATTCTGAATACATTAAATAGATTATTGGCCCTTCAGAAGGCAATCTACACCTTCCCCATAGGATTAATCCAATGAACCACCAAATACCAGCACCCATGTTCCATTAGCCGCATATCCTCAGGCCTAGTTAGCATATCATACCAGATTAGCAATAAGCCCAAAACCAACAAATACTATTGATAAGCCAACAACAGTGTAAAAGTTTAAGAAAGGTGGCAATATTTCATCAAGTGTTAAAAAAAAAGTGGAAAACAAAGGGAAAAAGAGGCTCTAAGAGTATCATTGTGAAGGATGGACAAAACATGTCTTCAACCATGAAGATCGGTTCCTCTGTAAGTGAATAGAAGGAAAATAACGACAGTGACTTGACCACTGGTTTTGGTAATATGGATGCAATGCTGATCAAGGTTAATGGGTTTGCTTCTGGTTCTTATTCTTCCGCCGTGAAAGGTAATGGACCTAATGATATATCTGATGTGTCGACTCTTAGGACTATCATAATTGATTCCAAGGCTCTAAAAAGAGCAGGTTTATGTTCTGTTTCTCTATATTTTTTTTACTGAATTTAGATGAGATGGGTGGCACAATATTGTTGTATTCTTCTTCATTTACTACCAAGCACACTTGCATTTACCTATTGTGGCATCTTCCCCTGCTGTGGCTCCCAACTCATACCTATGCATTCACTAGAACAACCACTGCTGCACTTACCTACAACACCATCCTCCACTCCTTCCACTTCACTGGCTATACATCACCTCCCTACACCTCACTAACAGCACATAGCACCCTGTGCTTCACGCCCAGCTACACCTGTGGGTTGCACACTGCCACCAACACTCTGCACCATTCACTGTATACCTGCTCCACAACACTTCATTGGTGCCCCTTATTTCATATTTTATTAAGTTTATATAAGGGAATCATATGGACAATAGCGTATATCTAGCAAAATCCAGTAATTTCTAGATATTACTGGATAAATCTAGAAAAGCCAACATATCTTCACTAACCAGTTTTCTAGTTTTACAGAGACATTGAAGACTTTAATTTTCAGTCATTTAAATTCAATTAGTGATGTAAATTGTAATTAAATTTGGAATAAGAATTTCAATTTCTGCTTAGATTAGGATTTGCATTGCACATAGTTTTGAACTTTGATATATAACTGTTATGTTTGTCATTCATGCACATATTTCAAATCAACTATGGTCTACACGAATGACACGTGCACTAGCTCTTATGGAGTTGACAAACTTGGTGGAATTTGTATTTATGGCCATAGTCAGAATACGAATGATACCTAGATTTGTAATCTTCGTATTAGCCACATTCAACCTACACTATTAGGCTAACTTCAAAATGCACTGCATTTCTCAAAAATACAAAAAGGATTTTCTCAATTCCTTAAAATCAAGTCTTTCAAATCCATATTCATTCATTTCATTCATTTGCATGTTCAAATTCTAAATCAGAAAATCAGTTTTTTCAAATTTTTCTAAGTCTTATTTAAAAATCAATTTTCTCAAAATATGGATTTGCCAATGACATTTCAAGCATTTTCCAAGTTCCAAATTCGATTTTCTAAGTTATATTTTCAATTTCAAAGTTTGAATTCAAAGAAATCAAATTTTTCCAAAGTCATTTCACATTTCTCAAAATCGATTTTCACAAAAACCTCTGGATTCTTCATAAATCAATTTTCACTTTCTTCAGAAGTGTTCTTTCAATATGATTCACGATTTTCCAAGTGACATATTTTCCAAGAATTTCCAATTGTTTTCAATCCTTGAAGCAAACATCAAGTTTTCAAATATCCATTTTCAGAAATTCATAGCACATGCCTGATTCTTTGTGCATTTAGGAAATAGAACATGATTTAGACAAGTTGAGCAAAGTTAAGCATACAATTGATCCTTGGTTCAATTACCCTTGGTAAAGGCGCCAGGAACGGTTGAACCTCGTACCGACAGGCGAGTCTCATTCTTCGAAATTATCCCGCATTTTAAAATGGAGGCGAGTTATTTTCAAAATCTTTTTCAAACATCAGTTTGACTTGCAAAAAGTAAAAAATTTTGCGATGATAACATTATCAAAACCGTAGATTGTGATTGGATCAAGCACGTATTCTTTCTCTTTTAATCCCAAGGCTTTCGCTGTCATCTCTGGGCAGATATTGAGGTTGTTGCCTCCATCGACAAGCACATGTGGGACGTTCATGCCCCTGGTTTTCACCACGATATACAATGCATTGTTATTAAAAGAATGAGGTTTTGGCAAGTCCTCATCGAAAAAGGTGATAGGTGCATTAGTCATCACCTGATTCACTATCTGTGCCATATCTTCTGGCGTGGTGCCTGGCTTTACCTTGATCATTCTTAATAGATCATCTAACACCTCTTGATGCTTTGGAGAATCATGAGTCAGCTCCAAGATTGAGACATTGGAGAGTGCTGTCACTAACTTTTTCAGCAGATTAGCTCGCTCTTCAGCTGCCTTAGAGGTTTCTGCTTCTTCTGCAGGGACTTGCTTTTTAATGAATTTCTTGGGGAATCCAGGGACCCTTTTGTCCTTAGCTGACGAGTTCCTCTGACTCAGGATGAAGATGATGTTCATCTTTTTGTGCGCAAGCTGGTCTTGATGAAGGACCATGACCTGATGCTGGAGACTTATGTCCTCATTGGAGCATGGACATATATGGCCTTGTGGTAAAAATGAGCATTCTGAGATGGCTGCTGCAGAATGATTTGAGAATGGAGCTGACAAGATTTCCATCTTTCCTTCCTCTTCATCTTCTATGAGGATGTTCTTGTCAATACAATCTTGGACCAAGTGCTTAAGGACGAAGCAATATTCTGTATCATACCCCATTGCCCTGTGGAACTTGCAGAATCACTCTTTGAATCTTCCCATGATCACTGGTGGATCTGCGATTTTAGGGAGCTTAACCATCCCTTGGGACAACAGATATTCTAGGACTTTCTCTAGAGGCTGATCCAAAGGAGTGAATTCACGATCCCTACTCCAATTGATGTGCTTGTTTTTTTCTTGTAGATCCCCTTTTTGTTGGGAACTACTTGTAAGAGGCTTGTCACTGTTCTTGAAGAACTTTCCTTTCCGTCCTCAGTTCTGATCAAGCTTTGTGCCACTGTTATTGTTGTTCTTGTTGCCAATGCCATGACTGTTACCTGGAGTATCGGCTGAGCAAGCGACATGCGCCTTTTTCTTTTGATCCTGAGCATTCTTGACCAGAGTAATGCCCTCATACACCCCATTCTCCATTCCCATTTCGAGTCATTCTGCTCGCTCTGTTAATTCAATAAATGACTTGAATGGGTATATGGAAATGAGGCTTCTCAAAGGTAGCGAGAAGTTATTGAGGATAATCTGGAGGGCATGTTTCTCGGAGATGGGATTCCTCATTTTATTGCAAATACTTCTCCATTTACGGATGAAATCTCTGGCCTTCTCATTGCCTTCTTGTTTGAGGTTGTACAAATGATTGAGCGTGGGCAGAGCTTCTGTGTTGAACAAAAATCGCTCAATGAACATGTTAACAACCTTGTCGAAATCTTGCAACTCAATGGGGTTGACATGCTTTGCATACCATTTAGCAGCTATACCTTCCAAACTGCGAGGGAAGCAGAGGAAAAGAGCACGGTTATCTTCGTTGAACCTGGCACATTCTGCGAAAAACATTGCAAGATGGGCCTTGGGATCACCGGATCCATCAAACTTAATGAACTTCCTGGGGAGGTTCTCTAGATTATTATCCCCTTCCAATCCGAGGTAGAAGTCTTTCCTGGGATATAATTTCTTTCCTTTGTCTCGGATTTGCAGATCCTTGACTATCTTGGTCAGCGCTTGGATTAGATCTTCTATGGGGGGGCCGTACTTAGGTCTGTTCACTGATACGGGCTCTTCAACCGCCCTCTTAGACTACCACAGATGTTTCAGAATGAACATCAACTGCTCTTCTTCTTCAGAACCCTCCTCTGCTGATTCCGAGTCCTCAGAGGTGCTGTCACGCTGGATTTTCTGTTTACTGATCCTGACATGCCTTTTTATGGGTTTTCTCTTTATTCTGCTCTTGGATGACGCTTTCTTTGGACCAACACTAGCCTGCTCAGACATCATTTTTGACATCATTTTTTGAAATACTCCATATATGGCAGGATCAACATCATCTTCCCTTTCCGAGCCATGTCCCTTGGACAATCTGGGAGAGTTCATTTCTTCTATCTCATTGTCACTGTGCTGCTAAACAGTTTGCTTGCCAGTTCTTGTCTGAACCATTTTTGAGATGCCAAAGTTTTCCCGCGGAAGAAAGGAGTGGTTAGAGTGCAGAAGAAACTCTTTTGAAAACAAAAATTTTTGAGAAAAGCAAGAATGAAGAGCTTTGGTAGACAATTTTAAGAGGTTATCCCATTACCCGGGATCGAGTCATTATAAGACTTGTGATAATTGTGTCACCATTTTCATGATGACGGAAAGATGTGCCTTGTTACCTAGGCAAGGTCATCAACCATGATAAAAGATATTGAAGAGAAATAGGAGAAATGTCCCATTTACCAGGGATGAGGTCGTCACCAGAATCATGACCATTTATGCTAAAAAACGAATAAAAGAATAAAATTTGGCCCAAAAAGCTTTTCAGTAGAACAAAAGTGAACTTTTATTGATGATAAATTCAAAGACAAAGAGAGAGCGGGCAGACAGTTTGCCACCACTCTCGATATTCAGAGGATACATTGGGTCCTGAAAATATAGACAGAGAAATGAAAGAGTCCCAAGTGTATTTGGCCGCATGGTATGCTCCAGACCATTGATTCGACTGTAGATTGAATTCTGGCACGTTACCTGCCGAGAAACGGGTGCTGGCTTGAATCTACCGCTGCGAAAACTGTCTGAGGCACCTTTCAGGCTAATAGTCGACACAGAAGAATGGCCCCAGCAATATGTACCGCTTGAGTCGCGCATAAGTGTAGCAAGGAACTGACTCTTGCTGGTTAAAGTAATCCCAAACAATCTCTTCCTGATGCAATTTCTCGATCAAGGCTCGACACTGAATAACTCTCTTTGGCTTCTTACTGTTGAACCTGAAGGAACTGGCCTTTGATGACACATGTCGCAAGAACCACGACTGCAGAGCATAGGTGCATCCTTCTACCAGAATGGTCTCTTCGAGAGCGAAACAAGCCAAGCCTCAGTAAAGAAAAGCTAAGGCGGCCATAGAAACTGAAAGCTGACGGGTCTGTTCGCTTCCCTATCTTTGAAAGAGTTGGGCAACTTTGATATCAACGAAATTCTGGCCATCTTAAAAGAACGCTAGTCCCGCTGTGCATAGGACCATGGCATTCTAAATTCTATCTTTGGCTGCTCGAGACAAAGTATCAACCTCCTTGTATGCTCCATACTTGCGATGGAGTTCAAACAGGTCAATGAACTTATCTCCGCTGATCTCAACGAGAGACCAAGATCTGCTCTCTGTTGTTTTGGCCAAAGCTTCTCGAACATCTACTCCTTTGATGTTGATGAGAAACTGCTGCTCGACAGGATCATCTGGCTGACCAGCTGGTTCTGGCAATCCCATGATGTCATTGAACTCATACATCAGTAGAGTCATTTCTCCCCATGGAAACCAAAATGTGCAGGTACGTGGATTCCACCGCTCTGCCATAGCTTGAATCAGACTTCCATTGATGGTTTGCTTGCCTACTGCCGATGCCATCTCCAATCCACAGTCATCCAAGTGGTTTGGGAATATACGCGAGAATATGGCGAACCAAGAATAATACCATCGGGAAAAGAAGGAATGACTCTAGATAACCCGATGATCTGGGAGTCCATCTCTTATCCGACGGGAGACATGATCTCAAGGAAAGATAGTATCAAGGGAGTTGAACGCCATGGGAATAATACTGAGGCAAAGAAAAATGAAGAGAATCAGATAGAATGCAGGACTTATGGACATACTCTTAAAGCAATGAGAATAGATACAAACCTCGAAACTTTGAAAGACCGAGGAATTTTGGAAAATGATTTCCAGGGTTTTGGAGAAATTTGATATCTGAAGAAAAAAATCATACATCTGGGTTTGAAAAATAAGGAGGAAAAATTTGAATGATATACCCAGGTTTTTGAAAAAAAAGATTAATATATAAGGAAATACGAGAATCGCATAATCACAACTGCACAAACAAGGATGCACAAGCAGTCATTCCCTAAAAGCTGACTCTAAATGCAATATTTGAAATGGCTTGTAGGACCTTAATCCTAACTCTAAGGTTCAGATCATCTGATTCCAATCAAGGTACGTCGATATACTCAAGCCGAAGCTCGAAGCACGTGGCATAGAAATATTTCTATGGTTCTAAGGTAATGGCTTCCCAACATCCTTGAGCGCCTACCGATATACCTCGGACTAAGGCCCTTAGGTACATGGTAGGGGGCGCTAACCCAAATAGGTGGTCCAGTTGTGAGGCTCTCTCCCGAACTATGGTTCAGTGAGACCGCCCAGCAACGTGAAGACCGGGACAGTATAGGTAGGGATGTTTTGAAAACATGTTCAACATGCAGTAAATCAGATGTTTCTAATGCAAGTCTTAAAGAGATAAAATTTAAATGAAGAGAAGAATACACTTGCATACATTGTTTGCATTCAATCCCTAAAATTGAGGAGAGTTGTATTTCAGACCTAAGTCTAAGTGAGCATGGAATAATCTCCTCAATATGGTCCTACCAAACCATACTTAGATCCTATATGCATTATGCCAGCTAGGACATAGTCTAGGCTCCTAAGGTTTGCATGGAAATGAAGCTGACATTTGTAGAATAAAGACTTAGATAATATCAAAGCAAAGCAAAGGCACAAATTCGACCAGACAAAGACGTGTCCCATCTCGGTCGCCACTCCTGTGATCATTGCAAAATTTTTTCTCTCGTTCCTTTACTACTCTTTTTTGAAGGAAAGAGAGAGAAGAAGAGAGAGACTCTTTTGCAAGATCTCACTTGACCAAAGAAATGTTTTTGAAAAATCACTCGCCTCCGTTTTGAAAATTTGTGAGAAAAGATGGAGAGACGGGATTCGCTCGTCGGTACGAGGTTCGACCATTCCTGGCGCCTTTACCAGGGGTAATCGAACCAAAAATCGAACTTATGCCTTTTGCTTTTGCCTAAATATTATTTAAGAATTTATTCTAAGTCCTAAATGCACAAAGAATCATGCTTGTGCAATGCAAAAATGTATGCTTTTGAGAAAACAGTTTAAAAATTTGGGGTTTTCCAAGTGATTTTGAAATAAATTTGATAACGAAGTAAAGAAATGATTCAAAGGCTTGAAATTGGTTTGAAAAAGTTAGGTTTTTGAATCTAACATAGAATTTGAAGTAGACTTGGAAGAAGAGACTTGAAGTTTTAAGTCTTGGAGTAATCAGAATTTGGAAAAATAAATTTTTAAATGAAGAGAAAAGAAGAATTGGATTCTTGAATTTTGATTTTTTTGAAATAAGAATGAAGTTTCAAAGTCAAGATGGACTTCAATTTTGAGTTTGAATCTAGGATCTGAATTTGAGATAAAACTTTAAAATGAGATTGGATTTCAGATTTAACATGAACGTGAGATTTGGAAATGGAATTAAGGTTGGATTTGGAAATCAAGTTGGAAAATTGGATTTGAGAATCTGAATCCTAGATGGGATTTGGATTTGAAATCTAAAGTCCTAGATAGAATTTGGGTTTGAAATCAGGAGTACGAAAATGGAATCAGATCCAAAATCCGAGATCCAATATGGGATTGGATCCAGAATCCAGAATTTAAGATGAAACTTTGGAAAGTTGGAATTTGGATTCAAGAAATCAAGACAAATCTTGAAGATGAATTTGGATTTGAGAATCCAAATTGAATTTTGATTTTTGAATTTGATTTTAAATTTTCAGAGAAATTGATTTTATAACAAACCTCAATAACTTTGATTCTTGATTTCAAAGTGAAATTGCCTCATTTTAAAATTTAGAAGATTCCCTGATTTGGAGATTTTGAAATTTGAAGTAAAGAATAGATTTGATTTAAAACTTTAAATCAAGAGATGAATTTGAAATTTTGAAATACGATATGGGATATTGAATTGAATTTAAAGTTGAATCTTGAGAATGAATTTGGAATTTCAAAGTTGAATTAAACTTTGAAATTTGAATTAGAAATTGACTTTTGAATGTAAAAATGAACTTGAATTTTCAAAGTTAAATTGAACTTTGAATTTGGATTTTTTAATTTAAAATTGAATTTGAGATATAGAAACAAATTCGGATTTTCAAAGTCAAATTGGACTCTGAAATTGAATTTTGATTTTTGAATTTTGAAATGAGACAACATTGAGAAGATGAGTTTGAATTTAGGAATTGATCTGAGAAATGAGGAAGGTATTTGAAGAATTGTCTCAAAATCACTTGGGTTTTTCAAGAAAATTTGAATTGATTTGAAAAATATGATGTAATTCTATCCTAAATGATGAATGAATTTAAAGAACTTTTGAATTTTGGATGTCGAAAAGCATATTTCATTCTTTAGGTGAATTTGAAATAAGATTGAAAATATAATACATTTCTGACTAAGGCCATAAAATGTATTATATAATAACCATATTTAAATTCAAATAGAGAATAAAATATATTTTAGTGCCTTTATAGAGTTTAAAATGAAATTAACTCTCAATTTATATCCTGACTATGGCTATTGATATATATTTTGAGTTAATTTTAAGTTAAACTCCGATAAAGAAAATTATTTAGAAAATATGATGATTTGAGAAAAGATCCAGTGTGGATCCAATGTTATTCCCTAAAAGATGAAAACCCTAAGTTTTGTTCACATTTTGACTAAGGCCATAAATGCAAATCATCAGCTTAAGATTTAATCACCTTTTATTAGAATGGTGCACGTGCCATTCATGTTCCCAATTTGTGAATCTTTGAGAATAAACAAAAAAAATATTATGAAACAAGCATTTCTAGATAATGTGTATGCTCATACATTCTAATTTATGCCAGAAATGTAAATTCTCATTATATTCTTTCTATTACAATTCAAGAATTGAAATCAGAATTACAATCTCTAAATAAAAAAAGATGTCACTTTTCATGTATTTTCCTGCAAGAACTGAGTTAGCAAAAACAAAAGAATATATACATAGAAGGGAACCATCTTAAAAAAATGATGGAATAGCTACTCAATGCCAAAAACAAAATGAGATTGAATGAGAAAGTATATACGTAGGTTTTAACATTCTAAACTAGTGAGGAAATAGATGATGAAATGAAAGCATGGTCCAAAACATAATACTATGTAAATATGATTGAATCAAATCATCTATTACTCAGTCATTGACTAATCAAAGGCAAAATACATATGGAAAATGAGGTACAACCTGGCAATGAAATGTAAATATTTGAGAATCAACTGATTTTATGAAGAAAAGGCATATGTATAATACACAAGGAATGCTTGAAATCTGCAAATGCAGAAAATAGAAAGCATGTTGAGGATGTATATGAGAAGGTAATCTGTAAATGCTATATGGCAGATACAAGTGGGCTGGTGTGTGGGTGCAACAGTGTCATTGCAACAATGAGGTGGAAGTGGGTGTTATGCTGTGGTAATGAGTGAAGAAAGGAAGCACATCTATGTTGTGAATGCAATGAGGTGCGGCTACAGTAGTTTTGACAGAATGCAATGAAGTGAGGCTACAAGTGTGAATGTGGATGCTGCAAAGGGTGGGCAGCAAGTGAAAGTAACTGCAGGGGAAAAGGTGCTTATGTGTTGGAAGTGTAGCATGTTGTTGTGTTAAGTATGTGGGTGTTGTGTATAGAAATGCAGCAGTGACATACGTGAAAGGTAGTGTGTTGCACAACTTGAATCACATGCATATACCCCTTTCTGATAATCAGATTGAATCTTTGCAACATGTCTTTTCAAATTGACTTCATATAACCAATCAATTTCAATGTATTGGGCCTTTTCAGATTGAAATTCATATAAACTTCAACAAATGGAATTTACACAGTATGATCAATCATAGTTCATACCCATAGCGCAGAGGTCCAGACTCCCACTTTAGCAGATCGGTGATGGATGAACAGTGACTAGGTGTTGAATTATGCCCAACGAACATTAGTATGGGTGAAGGTGCAGAAATGCAGAGAAATGCAAAGGTACTGTGCCGGGATACAGTGGGGTGTGGTGAAGAAATGGTATATATACTTGAAAGTGTAGGCAAAATGAAGGTATATGATGCAATATGCAGGTGACACTAAAGAAAATGAGAGTGCAGGAAGGTGGGGAAATGAATGTAGTGATAAAATGCAAAGAATAGATCAGATGTAAATAAAATACATAGGGGAAAACAAATGCCTTGGGATATATGCAAATACAAATGAATCAAAACGGTTGATGCATTGATGCATATGTGCAACAATTAGCTAATATTAAACAAGAAATTACAGGAAATGCAAAGGTGCTATGTACAAGGTGTTGAAAAGGGGATCAAGTGATGTATGGGTGTGTGACAGCGGGTGGAATGGATGCACAGATATACAGCAAGTTGTAATGAGAAGATGAAAGTGCAAGTGCTGTGTAGTGTCCTGCACAAAGGATGCTATAAGTGTAATGTGGGGCTGCAGTGAATGTGATTACAATGAATGCAATGTGCAAGCGCAACGGAAGACACAGAAAAGGTAAACCATCCGCTGAATAAAAAAAAATGGAAACGCATTGTGTTTGGATCACCATGATTAAAATATACAAATGTCAAATTGCTTAATATTGCCTCTCTTAGCTTGTTGAGATAAGATGGCCCAGATTCAAAAGACTTCAAGGTCAAATCCCTGGATACGTCATTTTGGTCAAAAGATTAATAGAGCTCTGACCCAACGACATTTTCCTTGGGAACTTCCTTATAAATGCGAGAAGGGCTACTGGCTTTTATAAGGGACGAATCACTTGCAGCTTGCCAAACCCAGACTTCTGATATAACAACCTGATATTCTTGTTTCTAAACAAGGTTGTCTAATGATCAAATGGTTATCCCTTAACTGCAATCAAAGGACCATACACATCACCTGAAATCGGATTTTTCGGTTGCAGGGTGAAGAATTGAGATAGTGTGAAGTAAGGCGCTGTGAGTAATAAAAAAGCACAATGCTGATAAAGAGAAATTAATGAGGCGATCTGATTTTAAACCAGTAGGGCAGTGCGTTTCACTGCATCACAGAGGAATATTGCCCCGCAAAATGTAAAATCCTGTGAAAGCATTGGTAGTTTATGGATTGAACCTGACTCAATACATAAATCAGGTTCGATGTAATTAAGATCACCATACTAAGCCTGATGCAATCGGTAGCTGTGTTCAATATGATATATCAAAACAAATTACAGAACATCAATGCCATTGCTTTGCTGAGACAAGAGATTGATACATTTGATGACGCAAGAAAACAAGAATCCATATACTAATAAAAGAATAGAACAAAATTTCAGAAATGTTAATGACACAGAATATGCAAAAGGAAGAAAAAAAAAACTAGTATAATGAAACCATCGCAAAAGAGAACAAATAAAGAGAACGAAACACAGAAAAGCTCAGATTGCAATTGCAAATGCATAGTGAACTCGATGCAGGATGAAGCTGAAACATGGAATCAATGCAGATGACTTGATTTAAGATGAGATGCTTTACAGAAATTATGCAGATTACTAGAGGAGATAAGGATGCCGGATCGAATCCTCTGCCATTGCAGATGTAGCGCAGTGAATCAGATCTATGCAGATGCTAAAATCACAACACCACCGATGAATCAATAAAGTGCAGGAATATTAATGCTAACCCAAATCAGATGCAAATGATGAAGATCATATGCACAACAGGAACAATGACACTTGACTATGCTGTGCAGAGATATAAAGTCGCAGGATATAGATACTACAATGCTAAATCAATGAATCACAGTTGCACTTCTAAACACAGATATAATATCAAAGCAATGATTGAACTAATGAATATGTTGGACAGTTGCAAGGTCAAAAGAAGAAGAAAAAAAAATACTGGAATCGGATGATTCCATTCATGTTGCACACCTATGGGTCGACATTGTTGTAAGCAAATCAAAACCATAATAAGTGCTTTGATGGGGCAAAGTGCAATTAAAATGAATGAAAATAAAGTAAACAAAAGTGAACAAAACGTACCCTTATGCTGCTAAAACCAGAAATCGAGTGCTAAAAGGATAATCAGGAAAGGGAGACAGGAAATTAGATTGAAAATATGGCAATCAAAGATGAATATAAACAATGAAAAATGAGGTACGAACCCGAATTTGTAGTCCGCAGATTGAGTTACAATATTGAAAAGATGCAGATAATGCTTAAAATTGAAACAGAAATTAAGAAGGAAAATAAAACGGGAGTCAAGCAGATCAAACATGAAAATAGGATTTAAGCTAGAATGAAAATAAGAATAAGAATTAAACAGGGCGAAACAGACAAAGAAACATAAAAATTGAAATAAATCGAAAGCAGGAACAAAGATCAAAATTCAAAACAGGCAAAGAAAACCAGAATCACAAATTCAAAACTACTTAGAACCAAAATCAAAACAAAACATGAGATAAAAAGAAATGCCAATTGGAACCGAAAATCAAAAGGGAAACCAAAATATAAACCGATTATTAAAAGGAAAATGGAAATCAGATATGAGAGAGAAAATAGAAATAAACAAGGAAGTATCAAATGGACACATATTCAGATTATATGAACCAAAAATTACCAATAAAACAGAAGAAGAAAAAAATGAGGTGAAGTGTTGGAATGCATGCATTCCATTGTTGTGGCGTTACGTAGGACGACACTGCTATATGCAGGTCGATCCTACAAATTACGCTCGAAATGAATAACTAAAGAGAGAAACAAACCAAGAAAACTGTAGATGGGGATTTTATTGAAAAGAGAAAGAGAAAATGATTGCTTACCGGTAGCTGCGAAGGTTCCGAAAGAAGAGGAGAGAGAAATGGCGCTCTGCGATGTGCTTTTCTTCAGAACCCGAAGAAGAAGAAAACTCAGAAAAGGAAAAAAAAAGGTCGAGAGGGAGAAGAGAAAGCGATGGAAGATAATGGATGGTCTTCAATGATCGTCGATACCCCCCATGCGGTCTCCCTTTATAGCGGGAGGCCGTTAGGAAATGTTACGGGAAGGTAAAGATATTTTCAAAATTTTTGAAAACAAGGCTTCTTTAAAAAAAATTCCTTAAAAGGGGTTTGATATTTTCCGAAAAAAGGGTTTTCACTTCCTTCTTCTTCCGTATTTTATTTTCTGTTTTGGATTTTTTTCTTTTTCTCTTATATTTTCTATATTTTTTTTGTATTTTTGAAATAAAACTCTGAAACTATGGGAAAATGAGAGACTTAAAACTATATTTTTGTAATTTTGAGAAATATTTACAAAAGAGGGTTTTTCGAGAATTTTAAAGCTATTCTTTGGAAAATCCTTCAGAAAATGGGTTTGGATCCGAAACTTGAGGAAATATTCAAGTTTTGAACCTCGAATCAAGAAATATACAGCAGTGGATCCAAACGGATGTCGGATGGACTATCCGAGCCATTCAAAAACTATTTTTGGTATTTATGTAATTTTAAATTGAAAATTGGACAACGGGGCTCAGATTTGGATTTTAAACACTGGGTCCGGCTCCAAAATCGAGTCAGATATATAAAAATAGAATTTATTCCAAAAAATCTGAAGAATAACTGAAATTTGGATTGAAATTGCTTTGATTTTCTCAGAATATGGGGCCAGGGGCAAAAGGGGAATATTTACAAAATTTTGAAAAATTTGGGGTTTTTACAGATATACAGTATTAAACTTTATCTTGGTTCCTATAAGGTGGAAGTATTCTTTTAAAAAATGACTAGTGAATAGGAAGTCATGATCATATATAAAGAATTTTGGCATTCCGTAGAGTTTTCGTACATAATGAGGAAAGGTTTTGGCAATGGTTTAGGTGGTGTATTTGTAAAATAAGACCATGATATAATACCTACAATTTTTCAGTAAAAATTTTGAATAAAAAAGAGAGTTATTTTTATGTATATTTATCGTATTAACCCAAAATATGAAACAAATAAATTTCATAGAGTCAATTATACTTAGAACGTATATATCCTCAAGGATATATGTTCAAATAGTCAGGAAGCCATATCTCACTACTTGGACAAAATTAGAGAATTTTGCAGAGCCAATTCGCTTCATCTCATCAAGATGAAGAGAATGGTATACTCACTTTCTTTCACAAAAAATATTGATGAAACCCTAAAAATATGCATGCCTCAAAAATATCTAGCGGGCCCTACATAAATATCTCACAAAATATCTTGTGGGGCCCACATAAATATCTCATAAAAATATCAAGTGCGCCTCACAGGAACATAGATATCATTATGTTACTTTGGTCGTAAGTTTGGATCTTGGATCAGATGGACTAACTGGATTAGACCTTATCCACACATAGATCCAAGTTCCATCTAAATTTCTATAAACAAAAGGAGACCTCCTTTAGAAAATCATCTCCCTCTCTCTCTACTTTTTCTCTCTAGTCCCTTTCTTCTCTATCTCTTCTTTCTTGGTTCTAGCCTAGACCAAGCCCACTTGAAGTGAGCTTCGACCTGCCTGGCCTAGCATGAGACCACTTGGGTCAAGTCAACTTGACCTACTAGGTTAGCCTTTCTCTCTCTTCTTTTATTTTGGTATTAACCTAGGTCAAGCCCATTTGACCTAGAATAAGCCTCATTAAGGTGAGCTTGGACCCATTGACCTAGACTGAACCCAATTGGTTCAAGACCCTTGGCCCTAACTGCTTGACTTTCTTTACCTTTTCCTTGAGGTAGGTTTGAACCCAATTGAACCAAAACTAGGTTCAATCTATTTTTGGCTTAGACCTCATCGTTTCACCGCGCCAAGAAGTTTTATAGGAGACAATCTTGGTTGTGACCGTATCAGATATAAGGACATGCTGACCATGACCTAGGTGCAGCTCAGATGCTATGTGATAATGCATTCATTCTTAATACATAAAATTATACATTTAAGCATCTTTTGTTGGTTTACATTTTATGTTTATGATGTTGCAGATTTAAAGAAGTTTTTGAATCTTGCAGAATTCAGAGTTAAAACAAGGAAGTTATGGCCATTTTACGGTTTTGGAGCGAAACCCAAGGCAATTTGGACCATGATCCAGTCCAAAATACGCTAATTAGAGCATGGATCCAATTCAAATATGCTCAGCAAATACAAAAATCCAAATCCAATTCTTAACATTTTAGAAAACCTCTTTTAAAAAAAGTGCCACCATCTTTTTGCAAGTTTCAAATTAGGTCTTATTTTGGAAATAAGAAGAAAGTAGGTAGTTAATTTGTAAATTAATTTTACCTAGTTTTTACTATAAATAAAACACATTGGCTGGAGTAAAAGGGGTCTTCATCCCATTTCACACTAGCTCCTCTCTTCTCTTTTTTCCCCTTCTTTGAATTCCATGCTTTTCTCTCTTTTGCTTCTTTTTCCATCACTTCTTTCTTCTTGTTCTTCATTTATTCTCATCAAGCAATAAAGGTATGCATGGAAGCCCAATCGGAAGAGGGCTGGACATCTACAACTAGTTGAAGATCATTCTTCTTCACCTCCACTTGTCGGATTCATTGAATTTTGCAAGAAATTTGGTGGATTCTCTTTATCCCTCTCTTTATTTCAAGTAAGGAATGCATGTTTTCTTTTTTATTTGTTCTTGTTTTTAGTTTGATGATTATATTTTAATTTTTGTAATTTCTATTTTTAATTCTGTTATTAGATCATCTAGGTATTAGATCTTAGTCCATGAATCTCAAATTTGTTATCCTTTGATCTAATTTAATATATCAAAGTGTGAAAATTAGAATTCTGGAAATTTATTTTTTTATTAATTTTTATAGCTTTTTGTTTTGATCATAAATAGAGTTTTCAAAATCCAAATCACCATTCGTAAATTGGATCCGATTTGTGCATGAGTCTTCTTTCTCTATGTAAAAATTTAGCATGATCGATTTCTGTTTCATGGGACGTTCTAACATTGTAAATTGCAATAACGATTTACTAAAGGATGTCACAAATCGAATGATGATTTGCTAAAGGACGCTATAAATCACAATAGCAATTTACTGAAGGGCATTGTAAATTACCATAGCAATTTGCTGGACGATGCAAATCGCTTGGCGATTCGTTGAAGGAGTGCAACAACTAATATGAGGCCGAAATTAAAATACATGCAGAATTGTCTATACAGAATCAAAATACAGGGTTTCGGTATTTAATCAAAATAAAATAGAAATTGACCATAATTTTTTTGAAAATTACAGAGATGAACTAGACATATAAATGAAGAGAACCCTTTTTACAGAATTGGAAAATGATCTCCCACCAGAGAGATATGACTCTGGAAAAATAGACTAGAACCTATGCAACTCAAATAATGCAGAATGATAGGGGTCTGGTTTTCAATCAAAATGGGGTATGAAATGATCATGTAAATCACTAAAAATTGGCAAGAGTAAACTAGATTTAATTACAAAGACACCACTTTTTACGGATCGGAGAGATCATCTCCGGTTAGGGTGATATCACTCTGGCAAGTTGTCCCTGATTCGAATAGCGATTTATGTAAATCGAATAATGATTTTCACAAATCGAATTCAATTTGTGCAAATCGAATAACGATTTACAAAATTCAAATAGCGATTTGTGTAAATCGAATAGCAATTTAGGTAAATCGAACAGTGGCTTGCTGACTTCAAACCGAGATGACAATTTGCACAAATCGAATAGCGATTTATGTAAATTGAATAACGATTTGCCGACTACAAATTGAGATAATGATTTGCACAAATTGAATTGCGATTTATGTGAATCGAATAACGATTTGCATAAATCAAATAGCGATTTGCTCAACTTGAATAGCAACTTACTGAAAGAATATTGCAAATCGAATGACGATTTACTGAAAGAGTGCAATAACTATAATATGGGGACATAATAAAAAATGCATACAGAATTGTTCCTATAGAATCAAAATATAAGGTTTTGGTATTTAATCAAAATAAAATACAAATTTACCATAAAAATTTCTAGAAATTGGAAAATATGAACTATACATATAAACGAAAAGAACCCTTTTTACATATTTGAAAAATAACCATTGAAGAGATATGACTATGACGAAATGGATCAAAATCTTAGCCATTAAAATGATATAGTGTGATAGAGTTGTGGTTTCTGACAAAAAAATAGGTACACAAATACCATAGAAATTATTGAAATTTGGCATGAACAAACTAGATTTAATTTTGGAGTCACTCCTTTTTACGGATCAGAGAGATCATCTCCGGATAGGGAGAAATCGCTCTGGCAAGTCGGTCTTGATTGTGCTAAAATCCTGACGGTGATGAATAACAGGTTCTGAATTCTGATTTTTAAAGTAGGTCAAACAAACTCAGAATGATCTAATTTTTGACAAAGATCACGAAAACATATGCATGAAGTCGCAGTAAAAAATTTAGATCAAAATGAGCTCTAATTACAGGTGAATTAATAAATCTAAAATGGGCCAGAATTGAAAATATAGACTGAAAGCATTTGAACATGATAAAAGCAAATTACACATGCGTGGATGCTCAAACGTGAGATATGATGTTTTACATCATGAATAAATGCATGAATGATGAAAATTTAAAATAAAATGTATTCATAAACATAATCAAAGTACTGGAGCATATATTGAGATTAATTTGACCAATTGAATATGAGATTTGATCTATAGAAGATCAAATCTCATAATTCTAATGGCTAAAATGAAATTCCATGAATCAAATAACAAATTAAATGAATAAAAAAGCATGAAATCAAAATTAACACAGAAATGAAATATATCTACATTGCTACTTATATAATCAGAAAGAAATTGAAAGAAGAAGAAGAGAGGAGGGGAGCAACACTTAAAAAAAGAATAGAAAAACTAGTTGAAAGAAGGGAAGAGAGCTTACCTTAAGGCTGAGGAAGGAGTTCCTTCTTCTTTACTCCAGCCACCAAG
Organism: Nuphar pumila; assembly: GCF_984573655.1. Taxonomy (NCBI): domain Eukaryota; kingdom Viridiplantae; phylum Streptophyta; class Magnoliopsida; order Nymphaeales; family Nymphaeaceae; genus Nuphar; species Nuphar pumila. Next base: position 36,085,374 of record NC_143253.1, on the reverse strand, counting down.
CAAATATATTATCAAATATAAGAAGCGAGGAGAATTTAAGATGATCAATCCCTCCCTTTTGGCTCCTATTTATAGCCTAAGGTGGAGGTAGTTTAGGCATTAAAAGTTTGAAAATTAGTTAGCATAGGACTTATGCGGCAAGGCCTCTAGAAGGCTCTTGCCACATGGCATTCAAAGGGGATACAAGGGGGGGTCGACCTCCCCATGTGAGCATTTTAAAAATTTTGAGATGGGTAAAGTGGGTATTTTGCAAAAATACTGACACATGGCACTATCTCCAAGTGTGTGCACATGTGGGTTTTTAAAAACAAATAGAGAAGTTAAAATCAAGTAAAAAATAAGGTTTTTAAAGCTAGAGCAAAGTTTAAAATGAAAATCCACTTTAAAACTTGAAAAATGACAAGTGGTGCCCTCTTTACAAAAGAGTTTTTTTTTTCTTTTTGATTTTAAAGACTAAAATGAAAGGTTTTGAAAATAAAAGATGAAAACAAAGGAGAATTTAAAAATAATGGATCTTATTTAGATATGAGATCCATTTTGATTTTTTTTTCTGGAATTCGAATTGAATTGAAATTGGATCCAGATTGAATTTTGAAAAATTTTACCAAAAACATTGAATTTGGATTTTGAAATTCAAAGATTGTTTTGAAATAAGGATTGGATTTTAAATTTAAAATTCAAGAATTGATTTATGATAAAAAATGGATTTTGCATTTGGATCTGGATCCATTTTGATATTTTAAAATCCAACTTTAATTATAAACTGGATCCAGAGTATTTTTCAAAAGATTTTCACAAAATGCTGGATTGAGTTTGAATTTAGGAGAAAAAAATGAGTTTTGGAAAAAGGATCTCGATCTGAAGTTTTGAAAAAGATTAGATCTGGATCTCGATTTGAATGAAATCGGTTCGAAAAAGGAAATTGAACACTGAATATGGATTTTTGAAGAATTGAAAATGAAAAACTGAAAATTGGGATTTTAGACTTGGATCCTAGCTCAGAGAATGAAATTGGATCTTGGATTTAAAATTTTGGGGTGTTTATAGTCACCGCTATGAATTGTCTATCATGAGCACTAGATTAAGAGTTGTGATTTTATAACATGCTTAACTATGTTGTATCACGTATTCTATTTGACATAAATATGATTTGTCTATTACGTGCACAATGTTAAAGAGCTAGGCCGACCAACTCTTATTGAACCACCTCAATCGGTAAGTTCATGTTTAGCAAAACTAACTAATTCTCAATGTTTCAACAAAGTCGACTCATAAGATTTCTGTTATAATCAACCAAATATATATATATATATATATATATATATATATATATATATATATATATATATATATATATACATTCACACACACACACACACACACACATAAGGGTATGGTTGTAATGAATTCTCATACAACAAACCTTAGTTTTTGGCATCCAGTTGAGACAATTTCTAACTTATGAAGGAAGTATTGTGCCTAAGAGTTTATGCTTACGATAAGGAAGTGCTAAATCGAATTAAGTCCAGTGTCAGGTCTCACTTAGATATTTGAATATGAATTCATGATTTACAAACGATTATTTTCAATGAATATATGATTCCATTGAGATCTTTTCTTAAGTATTTTGGGGTAAGGTCAATAATGCAAAGGTGCCTTGATTACCCGATCTGTGCATTGGTTGCACTCTCAATTATAGCACTTTATGGATGAGGTCTCTCGTACTAAACTATTGAGAATCTTACTGTGTGAATGTCCTAAGACGAAGTCGCAATATACAAGTATTGTGTTTGATGCATATGTATAGAATAACAAGTGACTTATTAAGTGATATAATTCAAAAGTTCTTATGCACCATTGGCACATCATGTCACTAAACTAAAATGTGTTGAATTGAGTATGTTTTGTACGACAAGTATCATATATTTAACGATGTTTGTTAGCATGCGATGAAACATATTCGTGTGCGTTTATACCTAACACATGATACACACTTGACACATGTTTCATCCCAAAAATGCAAAGGGGATATGGGGCACATTGTAGGGGTATAATAATCTTTCAAGACTTAGTGAATGTTGAAACTCCGTGGCGAGTTATATGTGGGTGATGGACCCACCTCATGAGTCGAGCTAACTTGTTTAAGAATGTCATACACCCATGAATGATGATTGATTGATATCGCCTTCACTGGCAAAGTGTTCCACTTAGTTTTGTTGTGCTAGAGCACGTGAATGTACGAGTGTGACCTCGTCATGTTGTTCGTGTTGTCCTATGGGGAACACAAGGCCAGATGGGCCTAAGTACCTCAGAAGGAGGGAATATCGCGAAATAAGCCTATTTGAGATAAACAGCCTGGGTGCTCATTCACGAAGCAGTTCACCTTCGAGAGTGTGCATTAAAATCTGTGACTTATGTGAGGATCCTTCGCATACCCGTAGCGGTAAACAAGATATAGCAATTAGATTAACGCGTTAACCACTGATTGATGAGTTTGATGATTTCTGCCATAGTTAATTGCTTAAATTGCTACTTGCTCAATCGCTTATTTAATTATTCAATGGCTAAATTGTTTAATTGTTTAATTGCTTAAATGCTCAAGTACACTAGGTTATGTATCTAGATGCATACTTGTTACACGATGATGTCGCTCACTACTTAGTATTAACTCTGAGATTAAAGTTGTATTTCCCTGCTCATAGTTATAATTACTAAAATGTTCACTATTGCAATTGAAGGTTAATTATCAAATCACATAATTATGCTAGTCGCTTGACAATGTCCTTACAATTTATCTTTGATCATGTAGCTAGAGTTGTATTTTTCCTGCTTACTGTTTCTGGCTTATAGTTTCACTTGTTAATTTCTGCAAATGTTTCTAACTGTTCCATCATGCTTAAGTTACTTATGTATAGCCTTGTTGATATTTGCATACCATACTATTATTGTTTATATCTTTCATAAAATGGTATCTTGTGGATATTATCTCACCATCTTGCAAGAGTATTGACCCCATTTTATGAGGATGCAGGTGATGACTACTAGTGGTGCGATGGCGATCGATGTGCGGCGGAGAATTGAACCCACACTCTAGAACTTAGCAATCTTGGCAGTTGATTTTGGGAGACAATTTGAAAAGGGAAATGATGCATATTTCTCCTGTATCACTTTGTAAAACTTTGGTAACAAAATGTTTCTATTTGTTGATCATTCTGTAACTCGCTCAAAATTCCAACTGTTTTTTCCCTTATGGTTTTCTTCTTGCCCAATGTTTTAAAAAAAAATTACTTTAAAAATCTAAGGATTTTCCAAGTTGAGATTTTGAGACGTTACGGCTTCAAGAAAAACCATAAACAAAAAAAGTTGTAGGGTAGGATCTTAGCTTTCCAACAAGCTAAAGATCACCTGATTTGGACCAGTATCTAGAGAGATACGCCAAAAACACTGGGACTGTGTCTGACAATCCTGAATGCAGAAATGACTTTCCTTAGCAGAGAAACGAGATTCAGAAAGAACAAGCATACATCCACAATCCAAGTTTTTTGAACAACCAGTAACTCATAAATAATATCAATATCACTTTGAAATAGTCTCTCAATCTTTAACAATGGATTCAACAGACGATGATAGAAAATACACAAAGAACACAAAAATAAAGATAACAAGTTTAAGAAAATGTTATCTTATTTTGCAGCCAACAAGATCAAAAGAACTCTTCAGCAACTTCCACAATGTTGAACAACACCAACACAAGATTCATCCACTGGGTAGAACCACCACCACACACTCAAGATCTTCTTCTTCTCAAAATGAACTTTCCTTCTCTCAAGCTTGCTTTTTTTTTTTCTTCAAAATTTGAAATTTTCAGAAATAGAGCCTTCCTCTGTCTCTCTCAATCCACCATGATCTCTCAAAAAAAAATCCTCAAATTTTCAAAAAAAAGCTCTAGCCCTTGGGTTCTTAAAAGCATGGGGAAGGGGCCTCATAAAGAGAGAGAGAGAGAGCCCTTCCCCAAGTTGGAGCTCTCCCAAGGCATTGAATAAGCCATTTTTGAATAAGGCATTAATAAGCCTCCAACCGTCCTATTGACTTCTGAGTCAAAGTTGAATTTAAACGAGACCTATGGATGTCCACATGAAGTGGTGGCACCCACAGGGGTCCAATGATTTGGATCTTGGGCAAGATCTAAACTAACCTTAAGATTCAGACCCAAAACAAAAAAATACATTAAATTAAATGCGATAAAAAAAGAAAACTATCCTTAATCCCCATACACCCTCTAGTGCCACAAAAAGATCCTAAAGAGCACTAAAACTATCCGGATTCGTAGAATTCGACACTTAAAAAAAATTAAAAAATTAAAAAATTAAAAAATTAAAATTAAAAATAAAATAAGGAAAAATGTTCTTATGATTCTAAGCTTGTTTCCATGGAATCAACATATCCAAAATGAAATTATTGATGGACATGAGCTACACCAAGGATCTAATTGGACTAGAGAAGTCCTGCCTGCGAGTGGATCGCCTCGGGTAACGATGTTCAGAGTGGGTTTGGAGAGTTGGATTTGGATCCAACTCATCTTCAATACACTGCTCATCCGACTCATTTGGATACTTTGCATCACATTGCCTTAACCAAAATAAGCTCTTGAGAGTCAGCCTATGCATGCACCAACGTTTAATAGCTTTATAGAACAAAATTCGAAATCAAAGCATCCAAATAACAAAATCCTTAAGTTATTACTTATGTGAGTAAACATAGCGGAAAGATATTGATTTTTGAAATCAATTTGATAAACTGGTTTCTTGGTTAAATCTCTCGGACACATTACATTTCAAACATCACTACAATCACATACCACGAATAGAAATTTACTGAACATTAAATAATCTCATTTCAGTATTGAACCATTAAAGCAATTATTCGATTTAAATAGTCATTCAAATAATCAATAATTATCAAATATAAAAGAAACAAGGAGCCCTTGGGATCATAAAAAATATCAGCATGCACAACCCCTCCAATATTCTGCACTCTCTCCAATCATCACATATCACCTAAAATACATTTTATCTTGAAAGCATGAGACTTTGAAAAGTCCTAGTAAAATTCGCACATCTAATACAAGATATAATACATAAATCTTGCATGGTATAAATAACTAAAAACTACATCAACTATCAGAAAGTAGATACAAGATTTTCATAAGGTATTCATGCATCCATAATTCATAAACAAGTATGAAATAACAATCTCAAGCATTTATAACATCAATTCCAAATAAGATCAAGATATGTATCAATGAGCATGGATTCACAAACTTTCAAAAATGGGAATAAGATACAGTAAAGTGAACAAGTAATTTATGTTTCACTTGACTACCATGGCCTATGGGTATGACATAGGACCAACCCGAAATAGACTAGACTACTCGGGTGTTTATTATGCTATATATTTTAGTTTTTCTGAGTAGCTACCAAGTTGTATCCCCCAAGGATGGAGTCAGACCCTGAGAGGTAGCTGCGTGTTCTAAGAGAATTCTACCTAGGGGCATGGCTTTAGGCTACAATAATGATCATGATCACTCACTTCTATAGAAGTTTTTAGGGACATGCCCACCTAGGATAAAAGTAGCAATCTTGGTCCCCTAAATTATCTGGGTTAGGGGACCGCCAAGGTATTACCCCCTCACAACTCAAAATAAATAAGGACCCAAAGAGTTCATACCACCTACATCTCTAAGGTAGACCAAAGCCATCTTTTTGGTTTGACGTACCTTGGTAAAAGCATATCCGAAAATATATCACATGGTTATCTTTATGAATTATGTTATAGGTAAATGCAACTACTATTTAGGCTAGTGCATTGCCATTTCACTCTTCCCTCTTATGAAACCGTAAATTATTTTAATTTCATCAAGCACACCAAGTGCCCATACAACTCTGAGGGATTTCTATTAATCCTGCATGCATTTTCAAATACTGTATATCAAAGCATAACATGCATTCTTACAATAAAGAATCATGTCAATATGTTGTTTAGCATTTCATTAATGTAGTATCATAACATTTCAAATATTTAAGAACAAACATGCAGTAATATCACATATACACCATTCTGCATTCACACATATGGCCAATATCTAACAAAATTAACATTCTCATATTTATTTTTCCCATGCTTTGCATTTACCAACATGCTCATAATCAATTGATCATGAAATGACATAATTAAACTATCATAATGGAATAATTTCTCAAATCTCAATCACAATACGTGTATGAGCCTTTCTTCTTAGAAACAGGGCATCACTATACCATGATCCTATCTTACCAAAAGCAATCAAACTCACCTTTATCTCTATCACAAATATTTATATCTGATCTAATATGATTCAAAACTGAATTTTTGAAAAGTTTAAAGAAAATATCAAAACATAATTAAAGTCATAAATTTGACTTTCCCAATAAGAACTCCCATAAACTCTCACTGAATAAATTGATATGACTCTAATTAATATCTTGGCCTTTCAATTCTCAAATCATATTAGACCTAAATAAAATATCTATGATAGCATACACATTAAAGAACTCACTACAACTAGCCCATAAATAAAAACACATAAGTTTTTTTCTCCAATTCAGCCCCCCATAAGCCCAAACTGGAAAGGCTCACATATTCCTAATTACGTTCAGTTGTAATCATCCTTAAATAAGATGAATACACATTACTTAACTCAACTCATGTTATATAAACTTGTAAATATTTATATCTCATTTAAGTATGCCTTTAGAACATCAAAATCAATTAAAAGCTCAAAAACCTAAATCGATTTTTGAAAAATCAGAGTCTTAATTCTATTATGGAGAAGTCATCGAATATACATTAAATCAAGCATGAATCCAGGGATCTAACAAATTAACATGTTGAATATAATCATATAACAAAAGTGCTTACCTTTGGAATCAATCAAAATAATTAATTTGCAAGACAATACAAATTGAGTCATGTCTTACACATACAATTCGTATAAACCTTCATTCAGATATTCTTACATGTCTAACACATTATGTTTTATGCAATAGGGTTAATAAACATTGATAATATGCATTACATGTCAGGAATATATTGAAACCATAGGTCCCTTACATGTCATTACTTAAATACAAGATAAGTCTTTAGGGAAACTTAGATCCCTATTGAGCCATTTTTATAAAATCTGTAAAGAACAATAAAACTCATATAAAATCATGATAATTTTACTGTGGATACCTGTACCTATCAAAAACATAACCCAATATACAAATCTAAAAAATAATAAATACAAAAATAATTAAAAATCTTTTACAGAACCCTATTCTGATAGAGTTTCGATCCAGAATCTGTAGTCTGTAAGATTTTTACCAGATTGATATATTTCTTGGAATTTATATAAACGTTTTTTACAAAACCCTTTTTACATATTCTGTTATTATGTATTAAGATTCACTCAATTTTTTTATAAAATATTTAAAGTCATTTTTCAAGGGTGTTTATATCTTTTACTCGAGATGGGTTGAAACCCTCTAAGACTCTATTAAAATGAGTGTATCTTTATCAATACAAATTTAAAGTAGATGAAACAAGATTCTAAATTCAAGATCAAGATGTGTAAATCATCATAGTGATTTTATTTAGATTTTTTGAACTGATATTCAAGAAGATATCGATTTATTTCCAAAACTGGTCGGAAATAATATATCAAATATCACAGATTTTGGTTTCTCAGAAAACATTTTTGTAAAAAACCCTTTTAAGATTATAAAACCTTTGAAATCTTATTATTTTAGATTTGATCTAACATAATATGAATTAACACATGAATAACACCATCAAAATCACATTATGATTGAATCTAATATGAAATAACAACAAAACCCTAATTATGCATGTTTCTCAAAAATATTTTTATGAAAAACTTATTGTTTATCTTTTTTGAACCCCAAAAACAAATTCTTCAACCAAAAAAACATGTAGAACAGATCAAACATGTCCATATGTTGCTGGAAACTAAAATAATCTAGACATGCATGCTTCATGTACGTAAGGAGCATCAATTACGTAAATCTTACCTGTGAATCGATAGATCTTTAGGGTAGAACTAGGGAATCGAATAATCCAACTTTTACTCCACCATCACCAATGAGGTAAGTGCAGATTTAATGGATGCATAAGTCTTCTCCAGACCTCCTAGACATTTTGGAGGAGAGAGAAACAAAAAACAACAAAGGAGAAAAAGAGAGAAAAATAAGAAGAGAGAGGAGATTTTTTTTCTCAAAAGATGTGAGGGGCGTGTGAGAGGGGGGTATTTATATCCCCTTCCCAACCCTAGGCTGATTTAATCTAGATCCTCCATCTCCAAAATCGTGTGAAGGGGGAGAAGAGTCCATTCTAGAGAAAACCCTAACTTCTAAACTCCTAATTCTTTAACCATATTGATTTTTTTCTATTTTTTTTAGTGAGATAATTAGGTTTGACTTTTCAACAACTACCTCCAGCCCATCCAACTTGTGTAGATTCTTTTAGAGGTGTGGGACATCCCCTTTATTTATTGCTTTAAAAATGTTTAAATTAAAAGTCTTAATTATCTCTTTTTTTTATGAATTTAAAATTAGATGATAATTTAATCCATACAAATTCTTGGATCCAAATGGGCTCCACATAGGACGTCCCCTATGAGGGTCCAAAATATATCCATTGAATCTAAATAACATTTTAAATTGGATTCAAATCGAACTGCCCCCAGATCCAAATAGTGATTTTGGATCTAGAACCGAAGTTTAAAATCAGAACCACACCAAACTCATAAAGTCTTCATAATTTATCTTATTCGATTATTCTTGAAATATTATTCATAGCTTGAGACAAAGATTCATAATTAATCAGAATCAAGAAAATCAAGAGAATATCACGAAATCAAGAATTTCAAAAAAATCAAAAAATCAAGATTGCACAATTATAGTGATAATCACATCAATACTTCATCATATATTCATTTTAATCGTCAAGAAAATCTTGAGTTTTACAATTATAGTCATAAATGCATAAATAATTTATCATTTATTTATTTTAATTATAAAAAAAAATCTCAGGTTTTGCACCACCAGTGAGAAAATGGTTGGCTGGAACCACCCTTGATAGGTGGTAGTAGTTCGGCCATTTTCCCGTCGAAAGGTGAGAAAGGAGGGTGGGAAGTCCTCCCCTCAAAACCTTTTCCAAAAACTGGGTTGAAAACCTAGTTCATGTTTGCTCAAAACCTGGTTGGTGGCATCCAAACAACCACCAATCCAAGTTTTCTGGTTAAAACTTGGTTTGACACCCAAAACCAGGTTTGCCATGCCCTTTAGGCATACCAAGAAAAGTTTGTATGAAGAAGCGTGCAGTTTCACAATTCTAAAACAAGTTTCTTAGATAGCGCCACTTACAAGATTTTTAAAAGCTTCTTGTATATGAATTGCACATGGTCAAGTCTAGGGATGCACAACGAGATGAGCTACCTCTAGATTGACTTGTTTAAGATCGATTCGAACTCGTTCAAAAAAATAAATGAGCCAAGCTTGAACATGGGTTCATGCTCGATACACATAAACGAGCAAAACTTGAACAAGTAGTCGAGCTCGAATAAGCCCGATAAATCTAATTAAGCTCGACTCACATGGTTAATAAAAAAATTAAATTTATATATGTATGTATTTTGTTCATGTTAACACAAAGAATGGTCTTACCTTAATCGATAAGTCATTTGTCATCATCTTTTGAAGTGACATGGGTTCAAATCTTTCTCTTTAAAAACAATATTTTACACAAATTTTAAAAAGTTTAAAAATATTTTTGAAATAAAGGTTTTTACCTTGAGTCTAGTCATGCTCAAGCTTGACTTAGGCCAATCCCGATCCATGGTTGTTCAAGCTCAGCTTGAGCCGATCTTGAACAACTAAATTTTCTTTACGAGCCAAGCTCGGCTCGTGTGCATCCCTAGTCAAGTCCCACCTGTTGGATGCGAATGAAGATCCTAACCTAGAAACTGAGCTTTGGCCCGAACCATACCCTACTAGACCCAACAAATTTTACATCCCTAGAAAGGGGGTGCCCTATCTGGCAAAGATCCCAAAGATGTAGGTTAACATGAAAGTTGGTAAATCGGATGGCAGGTTGCCTAGATCTGTTTTAGCATCCGTAAATCTTTTATCCCACATCATTGTGATGGACGGTCCTAAAACTGTATACCCCAATTTAGGTGGTCCACACAAAGCCCCCAAAATATGGATCTGAATCACGTTTGGAAGCCATCCGAATCCCGCTACTGTCAGCGCCGGTGCCAAATATGGATAAGGCCGTTTCTCACGTAGACGACGACAAGCTGCCACGTCGTTGGGGCCAGAGGATAAGCCTCGTTTATTTGAGTTTTTTTTTTCTAAAAATAGCATTGGTCTAACATGCCCCCATCCTTTTCCACTAACGACAGACGGTATTCATAATTCTTTTAATAACAACCTTGCCCTTAAGACTTGACGCCGTTAAACGGCAGGGCCAACGCTTGTGAACACAAGTGAAGCGGCAAGAGGATTGAATGCATACAGGGTTATTACTGACTTGAATCCAAATCCAAATATGAAATAGATCCAATGTCGTATTTTCGGATGGATATTTGAATTTTATATGGTATTACCGTATTCAGTAAACATGGGCTGAAAACATGTATTTTATATGCAAAAAAGTACAGAGACTGGATTTTATCTTGTTAAGACAAAATATTGGTTTGAATAAAAACCTGGTAGAGTCAAATATCCGTAAAAAAAGGTCATTGCTCAAGCTGAATCCAGTAGTATTCAGGTTTATCTGAACCCAACAAAAAAACTATTCAAATTAATATTTTTTCACATATTAAAAAAATTCAGATTCAGGTCAATTTAAACCCCCAATAAAAATCTGACCCTTTCGCTATGCTTGGGGAAAACCCGCTTCTCATTAGTTTCAATACTGATAGGCGTGAATCCAGCTGGCCCTAGTTCAGGTTTCCAGTTCCACCACCTTGAAGTCCACTGCATCTTTTAGCAGCACTCTGAGTTTCAGACTTGTAGTAATGGACAAACACTTTTATTATCGGACTTGCAACATCCTTTAATTTTAGTAGTGATGTCAATGAGTCAAATTTATCCCACATTCGACTAAATTTGATTCTGTTTAGTTGCATTTTGTAAGCTAAAACCATATCCAATTATAAACATATGTGGATATGGTTTTGATTTTTTATTACATATTTGAATTTGACAGAGATCCGAATCCATTCAATGTAAAAATCGGATCTGATATGAGCTTGGAATCCGAATCTGAATTCAAATCTGTAACCGACGTCCGTTTAGTCGAATATAGTATTTGCCACATCCAATCCCAATCCCAGCAGTTTTCATCCCTAGATTTGGGCGTTTTTAAACGTAACAAGCTAGATGCAGTGAATTTTAGGCCACGAAATCCGAACCGTTGACAGCCCTACAAGTGACCCTCTACCTAACGGCGTCGACATCAAAATCTGGCAACACATGTAATATTTCGATCAAAAGGGCAAACATGACCCTAGAGGAAAATAAAAACAAAGAAAGGTAGCAAAAAGCAAAGGGCAACCGTTTTACACAAGTGCAATCTTCAAATACCATAAAAAGGGATCATCGTCCCCTTCGCTTGGGCGTGTCATATTCCATTGGTTGAAGGCTCCACTCTTCCTCCTCTCTCCCGTTCTCTGTAATCAGTCATAGAGATTTTGTAGGTGCTTCTCCAATTGCATCCGTTCTCATATTTTCTGGGATTATTGGTTTGGTTGGGTTTTTGATCGATCATGGCGGTGTCGATGGGCAAGGTATCAGGTGGGAGCTGGGTTCAGGTGGGCTCCTTGAAGGAGAAGGCGAGGGCTCGTGTCGTTCGCACTTGTGTAGCTAGGCTGACCGAGCAGTTCCGGACCCTAAGGATCGAGCCGGGTGCCTCTGAGAAGGAGGTCAAGAGAGCCTTTAGACAGCTCGCTCTTCAGGTGCGTTGGTGGTGGTTTTGATCATTCGTGATTTTTTTTTTTGGTTTTGGTTTTGATGGTTGTTTCGGTTCATTTTTGTGTTTTTTTTTTTTTTTTTGAGCTAGAAATTTAAAAGTGGAATTTTCTGTTGGAGATTAGTTTTAACTTTTAAGGATCCAGATATAGGGAGGAAGCATGATTCGTATAATTTGTTTTTGTTTTGTTGATTATAATCATGCAGGAAAGATTGAAGAAGGGAGAATTCAAACAAGGATATTGATTTCTATATTTTTCTAATTTAAGACCTTGCTTGTTCAGAAGGGACGTGACATGTTTTTGAATTTTGGTTTTGTGTGTGCTTTGTGAAAATTTGTGCCAAGTGATCAAAATTTGTGGTTTTTTCACGTTGATGATGGTGTTGGTTTTTTTCTTTTTTTCTTTTGCCTTTCATTGATTTGATTTTATTAAAAGATTGACATTAGTTGTGGGGTATATGTTTGAAAGCACTGCACAGAAACAGACTGTGTTTCCTTCAAACTTTTCTGTTTTTTCCAGTTGAAGAATTTTACATGTTCGGGTCTGTGATTTCTGAAAACAATATCCCGTTTTTGTGAGATTTTTCATGATTGGTCACTGGTAGATGATGCTGATGGTGAGGATATGTGGCAGAGATATATAGTCCTGTTTTTGCAGTTTTATTTCCAATAGATCTTAAAAGTTTGGCTTTTTTTGGGTGCCAAACTTAATTACGTTAATTTTTGTGGTGTTTCTAAGCAGGATGCTGATGGTCTTTGATTTTTTTTTTCTTTTGCAGTATCATCCTGATGTTTGTAAAGGACATGATTGTGGAGACCAATTTCATAGGATTAATGAAGCTTATGATGTAAGTCAATAGGAGCACTGTTGTCCTTTTTTGTAGCTACGGTGTGTGTGTGTGTTAAAACTGTCTAAATCATCTTACTAGGCCCATGATGTGAAATAATGATCTTGTTTGTGAGATTAAATAGAGGAGATTATCTATAATCCTGACTTTGTTTTTTGCCTACATGTAGATTGTGATGAGCAGTTTGAGGGAAGAAACAGATGAGAGGTGTTGTGAGTATGTGTGTGATGATGATCAGATGAGGGGGATGTACGATTCAAGTTGGGACATGTGGGAGGAATGGATGGGATGGGAAGGTGCAGGCATTCGAGATTATTCCTCTCATATCAACCCATACATATGATTCTCGTGTATTTCACATTCATACAATATACCATGCACTACATGTGCTTGTGCATAAAATAGTGTTCCTCAAATGTTTACAAAGAAATTTAACATGTGGGAAATAATAGTCTCTCTCTCTCTCTCGCGCGCGCGCGCGCACGCACACACACACCTCAAGATTCTCTTTGTTGGTCACGTAAACTATTGAGTTTACTATTACATTATAGAATTGCTAAGATTTATCATGATGCCTGCATTGGATGCTGATTAAATACATCTTTTAATATAAAATAAGGAGCTTGTCCCAAAAGTTTCTTATCATGAAGGAATTTAATAAGCATATTCTTTGGCATTGTGTCTCTTTCTATCTTTTCTATCCGTATCAAATACCTTTGCTTGTAAGGGTTGGTGGTGATTTAAAAAGTGGAAAAAACAATAACTAAGTTGTAGGGTTGTTATAATGAAACATGGACCAATGGGTTTTTAACATCTCGAGATGTGTTACCTACCTCCCAAAGGGACAATGATGGCCACAAATGGTTTCCAAGGTCAGCCATAAAATTAATTTCTGGTCCCATCATGTCTCTGTTGCCTATTTTGAAGGTATTGTAAGTGGGCTTTCTCATCATATTGTGTTTCTCGATGAACTAAATTTGTAAAAGATATTTTTGATGAAAACGGTTTATGCAAGCCAGATACCAAATAATAAAAATTGGTTCGCACGAACGGTGGAGGCCAAGTCGATCTTAAAGAATAAAAAAAATATTTTGTATTTCACAGAAAAGCTAAACAACTTTTTATTGCTTTAAAAATAAAAGAATTAATTAACTAAGAAAGTGCGGCCCTCTGCGGAAGGCTTAAACAAATGAAAATAATAATAAGTGTTTTATTTCAAACTTAAATTGAATAAAATAAAATAAAATAAAAGTTTAAGCTAAAAAGTAAAGAAAACGTCTTCAGTGCTCTGAGCTTCTTGTCCCTTCCTTGATAGTTCGTGTTTCTTCAGTTGCTTATTGTGAAGCGTCCTCTTGAGGGGGTCTTTGAAAGGCTTGAAGGGCCTTTTGAGGAGACCTTTTGGGGAGCTCAGAGGGCTCGTTTTGGGGCTCACCGCATAATCAAACGCTTTCTGCAAAACAAAAACACAAAATGAAACAAAATAAACTAGATAAAGATTGAAAGTTAGTGAACTAAAAAATTCAGCAAAGAGAATCTAACTAAAAACAAACTAACTACAAGACAAAATAGTGAAACTAATAAACAAATTGTGTAACAAATCAAGTTGGTTCCAACAAGAAAAATATGAACTATGCTGGCTAAATTATAACTAGAAGGAAACTAATTACCCATTAACGATGTAAACTTATAAAGCATTCATATAAGGTCAAACTCATTTCTTAAAAAACTAATTTTTATAAGTTTTTATCAATGTGCAAGTACAAAAACAAAAAAAAATGGGTGCAAAAAAATCGGGTGTGCAAACTACACCCCAGAGATTTTACCTATCTTAATATTTGCAACATATAAAAATGCACAAAATACAATGCATTTCATGCTCATGAATAAAGAAATAACTAAACACATCCTAAGAAGACTATGACAAAAAAAAATATAATCCTAAAAATACAACATACAAATACTATGCATTGCCTCACTCATCAACGAGGTCAATGACCTCGATGTCTTGACTAACTATGACATCCAAAATACAGGGCTTCAACCATTGCCTATTAAACCTTGGAAATGCAATCCGTTTGAGGGTCCAAAATATCAATAAGTTCATGTGAAAAAACTCTGTGGACTATGAATGGGCCATCCCATTTGGACTTCAGCTTTCCTGAAAAAAGATGGAGACGCGAATTATAAAGCCAGTCCTTCTAACTAGGCTCAAACTGTTTTCTTAAAATATGTTGATCATGAAAAATGCTTAGTTCAAGCCTTGTAGATCTTGACACTCTCGCAAGCCTCATTTTGCAACTCCTCAAGCTCACTCATTTGCAGTTTGCACTCTGCGTCAACTTAGGCCATATAAAAATTGAACTTCTTAATCGCCAATATGCCCTATGTTCCAACTCAACAGGGAAATGACATGACTTCCCAAAAATCAATCAGTACGGGGATATGCCAATCAGAGTCTTGAAAGCAGTCCTATATGCTCATAAGGCATCGTCAAGGTTCTGAGACCAGTCCTTTCGGTTTGATCAAACTGTCTTTTTAAGAATCTGCTTGATCTTTCTGTTGGAGACCTCGACTTGGTCACTCGTCTGTGGATGGTATGACGTAGCAATTTGGTGATGTACTGAATACTTTCTGAGTAAGGAAGCAACATGCAAATTCCTGAAGTTCTTACCCCCATCACTAATCATGGTTCTCGAGACACCAAACCTACTAAAGATATAAAACCCATAATTTTCTTGATAATTAAAATGACTATATGATGATATTGATGTGATTATGACTATATTTGGGCATTGTTGGTTGTCTTGCTTTCTTGAAAATCTTGAATTGGTGATATTCTTGATTTTCTCAAAATTTTGGATTTTCTTGATTTTCTTGGTTTCGAGTAATTATAAATCTTTGTCTTAATATATGAATAATATTTCAAGAATAATCGAAAAGTATTAGTCATAAACAATTTTTTTATGTTGTTGTGATTTGGATCTCAAATTTCGGTTCTAGATCCAAAATCACTATTTGGATCTAAGTTGGATCTAGGGTTTGGTTTGGTTTGGATCTAACTCTAATTAGTATTTGAACCCCATGGATGTGTTTCGGACCCTCATGGGGGACGTCCAGTGTGGATCCTCAATAAAGGGAGGATAATTAAGACCTTTAAATTAAATTTTTTTAAAGTTTTAAATATAGGGGACATCTCACATATCTAGGAGAGTCCATATGAGTTTTCAAGCTGGAATCAAATGTTTTAAAGTCAAATTTTATTGTTTTACAAAATAATAAACTATAAAATGTAAAGAAAATCAAAATAAATCATAATTAGGAGTCTAGAGGTTGTTTTCTTTCTCTAGAAGTGTCCTCTCTCCTCTCCACACATTTTTAGAGAGGGAGGGTCCAGATCTTATTGATCTAGGGCTGGGGAGAGTATAAAAATACACCCATCCCACATGCCCTTCACTTTTGAGAAAAAAATCTCTCCTTTTTCTTTCTGTCTTTCCTTTTTTTTTTTTTGGGTTTTCTCTCTCCTACAAAACATATAGGAGCCTTAGAGAACCCTTGTGCACCCATTAAACCTGCATTTAGTCATTGGGTGGTTGTTGAATAGTTGTCGGATCGTCCATTTCTACGTTCTAACCATGAACATTGATCGTAGACATATAAGATTTACGTAGCCAATGTTTTGTATACACTTAGAGCGTGTATGTTTTGATTATTTAGATTTTCAACAACTTTTAATATATTCTTAATCTGGCCTTTACATTTTTATGGTTAAAGAATCTGTTTCTTGGATCGAAAACCCTAAATAATGAGTTTTCCCTAAAAACAATTTTGAGAAACATGCAAAATTAAGGCTTTGTTATTATTTCCTATTAGATCTAATCATAATATGATTCTTTATGATATTATTCATGTATTAACCTATATTAAGTTAGATTAAACAAAAATTAATCAGATTCTAAGGATTTTATAATCTTAAAAAGGACTTTTACAAAATCATTTTCTAAGAAACCTAAAGCTATGATGTTTGATATATTTTTCTTGACTAGTTTCAAAAAACAATCGATAACTCTATGAATACCAGTCTAAAAATCCAAATAAAAATAATATGATCATCTACACATCTTGATCTTGAATTTAGAATATTGTTTCACTCGTTTTGGATCTGTATTGATGCTGATATGCCTGTTTTAACGGAGCCTCAAATTTCTGGCTCTGTTTACAGAATGATTTTGGCCCATCTTTGATAAATATTATAAACGCCTATGAAAAATAATTTTAAATATTTTATAAAAAAAATGGGTGAATCTTAATACCTAATATCAGACTATGTAAAAAGGGAATTGTCAAAAACGTTCTGCAAAAAATTCAAAAAATACCTTAATCTGATTAAAATGCTTCAGATTACAGATTTTTGTCTGAAACTCTATCAAAATAGGGTTTTGTAATTTTTTTTTAATTATTTATGTATTTATTTATTTTCTAAACGGTTTATTGGGTTGTATTTTTGATAGGTACACATAACCACGATAAAAATACCATGATTTTATCAGTGATCTGTTATGCTTGAGAGATTTTACAAAATCGGGTTAACAGAGATCTGAATTTGCTTCAACAACTTATATTTGTTTTTAGTTAGCAACGTGTTAGAAGCTTATGATTTTGTTATATTTCTGATATATATTACATATTATTAATGAGTTTAGATCATATTGCATCAATATTAATGAGCTAGCCATATGAAAAGATTTGATTGAGATGTTTATGTCAACCATACGTGTAATACATGACTTCTTTCTTATTGTTTTGCAAATATATTATTCTGATCGATTCAAAGAGGCATACTTCATTGAGATATGAATTGTTGATAGTTTGTATGGTATGAACTAAGTTTAAGTAATGTGTATTCATCTTGTTTAATCATTATTATAATTGAACATAATTAGAAATAGGCAAGTCTTTCTAGTTTGGGCTTATGGGAGCTTAAATCAGGAAAAAAAAGATTTACGTATTTTTAGTTACGGGTAAATTATAATGAGTTTCATAATGTGTATGATATCATAGATATTTTAATTAGGTTTAATATAATTTGAGGATTGAAATATTCAAAATATTAATTGTAGTCATATCGATTTGATTGGTGAGGGTTTATGGGAGCTCTTATTGGGAAAGTTAAGTTAATGACTTCGATTATGTTTTGATGTTTTCTTTAAACTTTTTATAAATTTAGTGCTTGAATCATATTTGATCTGAGATAAATATTTGTGATAGAGTTAATGGTAAGTGTAATGCCTCGGATTTCCAAAACAAAACTAAGTTAAAATTTTCATGATTTTTTTTTTCTTTGTATCAAAACTTAGAAAAACTTTTAGCAATGAAAATCAGACAATAATGAGTCATCATTTTCAGAAAACTTTGGGCAAGTCATAGGTATGTGGCTAAGCTCTCTTTGATCACAAAAGTATTCTATTTATCAAAACCACTTGTTTATTACAAACACCACTGCTTGGAAAAAGCAATATTTGGTTTAATAAAGGAAGTGGCACAACATTGTCTAGAGAAACCCTGGAACTCGATGTCGTCTTGCTCTGCATATCGCAATGCAGGTCCAACACCTGAAATCTCCATTAAACGGGGCCAGAGTCACTGATGATCTAGTAAGCAAGCAATCATACATTCATTCAACTCAAGTAAATGCATTGACTACTCAGGGTCACAGTTCACAATAACGACGCTCAAGTCTCCACGACTTAGCATATATCACAAGAGCTTCCTTCGGGCTATGAGTTAAACACTTTGCTCAAGTCTTCATGACTTGGCATGAGCCTCTTTAGGGTTGTGATTTGAATCTCTCGCTCAAGTCTCCATGACTTAGCATTGACCTCTTTCGGGTCATAATTGGGATGTCAAAACTCAAGTCTTCATACTTGGCACATCTGTATCTTACGAACCTAAGTTGCAACCTCCTTGAGCTTCGCTTAGTCGTGCAGATACAACACGAGTCTTTGCCCTATCGGTTCAATAGTATACCAATCATGACACATTCACTAAGGTTATGCCGGACTTGACACAACAACGTCCATTCACTCATACATTCAATACATCGCTGAACCTAGAGCTAATGCATTGTTTCAATATTATCTTTTCTCCCTTAGTACACAAGAAAAACTTTATTCAGGTATCAACACGATGTTCTGGGGTTGATTATTCTATGTATTTTAGATACCTCAGAGGCTTGTT
The DNA here is from genome assembly GCF_984573655.1 of Nuphar pumila. NCBI lineage: Eukaryota > Viridiplantae > Streptophyta > Magnoliopsida > Nymphaeales > Nymphaeaceae > Nuphar > Nuphar pumila. The sequence goes on along the minus strand of NC_143253.1, from coordinate 36,066,217 downwards.
GACCCCATCCATAGTAGGGCGGTAGTCTCATACCGGGTGAACCCTACTGGACCCAATTCGGATGCATCCTCTACTTGCAGTAGTTGGGTTCAATCCTTAGATCTTAAGGATAATCATGACCTCAAACCCCTTGAGTGACTGAGGTCCTATTGAACTTTGTCAGATTCATAATCAATGCATGTCACTCGGGTTGTACCATCACCGTCCGTCACAGTGAGTGATAGTCATGAAGGGGTCTAACGGTCTTACCGTTACTTATCGGATATGTGCATGCTGCTCGGGCAGCCAGTGCCTCCCGCACTGAGGACATATGTACCCAACCCCATTCATTGTAATCCCCCGTACATGATTCTTTGACCACGGGGTTCATGAGACATTAAGTCTTATTCATATGCATGCTTGACTCTGCTCTCGGCATCTGCGGCCATCACGAGCATCTCACCTCTTTCGGGTGGACAACATACTCTGGCATGACGACCCTTATGAGTCTAGTTGTATAACAGTATCTATGAGCATGCATATGACTCAATCTCAATGGATCAAATGCTTGATGTGAATCACCGCAATGGACAATTGGCCTATTCAAGGTGCAACAACTACTTTGGCTCTGTGGACCTTACGAGCAGTGGCCTAGTCAAGGCGTAACAACTACTCTGACTCTGCAACCCTTATGAGTAAAGTGCCTTTACAGGCAAAACATGGAAACATGCCATTCGGACATCGTTCCAATAACAGGGCATCCTCGTGCCATTTAACTGGTTTCAGCATCTCTTCTGCCAACCATTTCGATGACACTTCCTCTGTTTTGATGGCAGAAGTGAGTCTAACCTTTCTACGTTGTAGAAAATACATAATGGAATATAAGAAGCACCTCCTCTATATGATGGAGTAACATACTATACTCTTTTCGAGCTTGATTGAGCTTCTTCAGAAATTTCTGCAGCACTCCCTCTCTTTATCTGAGAAAGCGTGCATTTCTTTTAAGCTCGGTGAACATCTTTTCAGAATTTTAGCAGCACCTTTTCTCTTTGTTGGGGAAATTGCTACGCTTTAACTCAGGAATGGATGCGCACCGTTGTGCATACTTTACATCCATCGAGGTTCGATAGAACCTTGGGCCATATCCAGGCCATGCGCAAGTGACTTAGTTCTTACAAAAAAATAGTTTTACGTAAAGGCGAAGCCTTTCCAATAAGGGCTTCATTTGTCAAGTAGAATCTTAATCGAAGAGCGGTAATAAAATCGCATTGGCAATTTGGAGTTGATCTCCATTTGAATGCTCATTTATGAGCACTATATTTAGTATAAGCAGAAGCTTGTGCTTTATATGACGGCGACGTAAAGGAGTGCATATACATATTATTCGAGAGGTAAAACTGAATAAAATATTCTACATATATAATTACAGAAAGAAAGAGCCTGGGCATCGTTCGACGCGATGGCAAGACAAAATGCATAATGTAAGTACATAATTATAAATTGCAGAAAGCAGGAGCCTTGGCATTATATAACGCGACAACAAGACAAAATACAATATATGCGAGAATCAATATCCAACGATAGTCACAAGGTGAGCGCGTGAACAACAAAGTGTCCTAGAAAGCTCAACCAAGGACTAGGGCAAGATACTGTTTTAAAGAACATATATACTGCACATTCAAATATATATATCTGACGATAGTCACAAGGCGAGCGCGTGAATACCAAAGTGTCCTAGAGGGCTCAACCAAGAACTAGGGTCAGATACTACTTTTGAAAGTATACCTCATATACAAACACGCAAATACTTGAGAGAGATGAATCAACCAAGCAAACTTACTTAAAATCAGGGAAGAAACAACTCTGAAATGCTTCGACTGCTTCGAATGAGGTTTGATCCTTCTTTCGAGAGGTCAGATGGGTTCGACCTAGTTGAGAAAGAGGAAGAGCAGGTCAAGCTGCTAAGCCTAGGTGGTTTGAACCAAACTGTGTTCGGTCCAAGTCAACTGGGTCAAGCAGGTTCAAAATTAGCCCAAGTACGTTGAGTTTGGGTCAAGTAAACTAAACTAGGTTTCAGGACCAAAAGGGACTTTGACTTCAAACCCAACTAGGTTCAAGTCAAGTCAACTGGGTTTGGACCAAGTCAAGTGAGCTAGAACCAGGTCAGGCAGGCTAGGACCATATCAAGCAGGCTCAGACCAGGTCAGGTGAGCTAGGCTAGGTAGGGGAGGTTTAGGAGAGAGAGAGAAGGCAAAAGAAAGGGGGACGATTTTTTCTAAACGGGGCACCTCTATTTATAACTAAGATTACTTGGCCCCCAAGTAATCCCACCTCCTCCTTTGGATCTTTTTAGAAAAAGCTAGAAAAATCCAAAGGCTTTTTTTCTCCTTCTTGCCCTTTCCTTTTTGAAATTTCCAAGAGGTTCCTTTTGGTGTGGGACCCACATGGAAATTTCAAGGGATGTTTTATGGGTCTCATAAGATATTTTCTGAAGAATATTTTTGTGGGTCCCACCAATTATATTTTTGTGGGTCCCATAAATTTTTTGGGTTTTCGGTGATTTTTTTCTTAAAATTTTTTAGTACCCCATTCTCTTCATATTGATGTAACTAAGAAAGTTGACTCATACAAATATCTTGATTTTATGCAGAGAGAAAGTTATGACTCCCTATCGGTTTGAGCATATATTCACGAAGAGATGAATATCCTAAGTATAATTGGTTCATAGAAATCAATTTGTTTTGTATTTTGAGTTTGAATGCTATTTTTACTTGGAAATGCCTCATGAATTTATTTAGAAAGATATTGAAAAATTGTGGGTCTTACATCATTACCCCCTTAAAAGAATTTCATCCGCGAAATTCCATTAAGAGTACTAAGTGCGTAACTCGAGATATTTCTCCCACATGTTAGATTCATATTGTTATTCACTTAGTTCAATATCATATTTATTTCAATCATAACCTCATATCAGGATCCATGATCAATGAGGTATGCTTCTCATATCTGAGTTCAAATTACGCTACAACAACAGCCTTGTTAGATTCATATTCTTTAAATCGGCTATCCATCATAGCCATTCTGTGTAACTATTTCATACACACAAATCACTTTCTAAAGATTAACCATATTGGAACAAGTCCCTTGTCAGATTACCTGGTCTTGGAAACGTACTTCCTCACAGGTTTGCCTTTGCTAGACTTACCTGATATTGGATCAGTACACCCTCACAGAATCATACTAGTCAAGGTTAATGATCTTGGAACATGTATACTCACACGAAATTATATATCCTCACAGGCTTTTCCTAGCTAAACTATCTGATCTTGGATATGTAAAACCTCACAAGACTCTCTTCTTGGGAACCCTTCTTCCATGACTTATTTTATTAAGTGTCTTTAGCGTTCTAATTACGCAAACTCAATTTCTCATTCATAGGGTCTATAACCATCAATTTGAGCATAAGAAATTATTTGACTGGATAAATCCAAGATTACTTTAGAGAACAAAATACATATCGATTTAGATGACCGTATACAAGGTCATGAGCCACTTATCTAGGCTCGAGCATCTTGATCTATCTTCTGGTTTGCTTTTTACCCACTACAACTCTATCTATCAAAAGCATTTGGATTTCTCGATATGGTCATTATCTGTGAGTTGTTCGGTTGTCATAGAATAAACATGACCTGTCACGGGTTTCTTCTCTATCAAAGGTAGTGGCAATCGTTGTTGAGAGGGTCTTCCAGATCTTATATTTTTTCATTGAAGATCTGATGCTTTTTTGCGATATTCTTTTACATGATGGCCTTGTTTGCCGCAATATAGACAACCTCCCGTATTGCGGGGACAAACCCCTTTGGGGTGATGTGAGCTACACCTCAGATAATGAAATTTGGACTGTTAGTAGGGCTGAATGACTTCTTTCATCTACGGAGGTTGCTTGGCCGGTAGAGAGAACTTCTTTACTCAGAAATCCCTTTTATGGACAAGTGATTGCTATTCTTGTCTCATTTTACGGATGATAGTCACAAGGTCATGGACGGTCTCTAATAAGAACCCCCTATATGGGACTCCTCGCTCGGCATGGTTCTCCTCATTATAGGAGCCATTTAACTAATCACATACAAGCAATGTGATTCAGTTTCACAATGTATGTAGGGAAGTAAAATTTTATTTACTTGTATATATATACACTGCAACACAATATACATATATCACCTTTAAATATAATTGTCATGCCACATTGGTAGATATTGGCGACGAAAAACCACACATATGAGTCCATCGACTCCAAACGTTACTAATCCCTAAGAATTGGGTTTCTTCTTCGATGTAAGTAACCTCAGAATAGGCCCGTCAATCGCCACATCATCTTGGCTTAGGTGCAATTATAGTTGGCTCGGGCGACACTTCCGCACTCTCAAGAGAATTCTGTGGATAGACTAGTCATGTTGGTCCATCGTGTGATGTGGTAGTATTATGACTCAAGGAGTCCAAAATCATAATAAATGAATAGAAAGAATTATATCCTTCATTCGGATCATGCAAGCTAGGCGTATGTGATGTCGGTTGGTAGCTTGGAAAGCGACTGAATTTCACAAAGAAATTTAAGTCAAAGTCTCTCAGACTTAGTGATTCATCAGAAGTCGATGGGGGTACTGCTACTCCCCATACTGGAGTGATGTGGTCCACAAATACGTGAGGTCTCATCTTTAAGACCAAACGATGCCCGTCGACCCATATCGATGGTATATTTCCTTTGGCATTTGATGGTGGAATGCCCACCTTCGCCATAATACTGGCAGTCTAGGTCTTCCAATGGGCATATCTACTCATCGTGCATAAACTTGCACTGATAACAATACTTGCGTGAGTCATGAGTTGCCATTTAATCAGATTTCTTGATATGGTCTTTACCCGTGAGTTATTCGATTGATACCACATAAACACGACCTGCAACGGGTTTCTGCTCCGCCCTAGGTAGTGGCAGTTGTTGTTGTTGTGTTTGTTAAGAGGGTCCTCCAGATCCCATATTTCTTTGTTGAAGATCTGAGGCCTTTTTGCGACATTCACTTATACGATGTTCTGGTTTGTCGCAATATAGGCAACCTTCAGTATCGCGAGGATAAATCCCTCCGGGGTGATCTGAGCTACACCTCGAGCATCAGAAATTAGACTGTTTGTAGAATTGATTGGCTTCTACCATCTGCAATGGTTGATCGGCCTGTGGAGTAAAGTTTTTTTTTTTTCTGAAAATCTGTAAATACCCCAAATTTTCCTCATCCATTCTCAAACAATTTCCCTCGTGTTGTGTCAACCCTGGTAGGTCAGTGTAGGAGTCCAACCCCAAGTTTGTATCAGAAAACTACCATTTTACCCACTCTTATTAAAAAAATTACCATTTTACCTCTAAGTCATCCCAGACCTCAGTCAATCAGAGTCAACCAAGCTCATTGGTTAGTTCAGAACAGTTAGAATGTCAGTCATTTCTAGCTCACCCGAGCTCACAATGAACATACCATTTCTATTTCTGACTATTCCTGCCAAAATAGGATCATTTCTCCAGAAATGAGGTCATTTCTCACTCAAATCCAAGCCAATTGTTTCTGAGTCAGTCATTCCCAGTCAATCCTATTCCCCTGAGTCTAGCTTGAGCTCACCAAGAGTTCAAGTGCTCCAGTTTCAGTTCAAATCCACTTCCAAGTGTCTAGGATCCCATTTTAGCCTGTTTCAGCTCCTTCAGCTGAAATTGAGATGAGTTCATTCAATTAAGCTAGTGTTTGAGCTTCGATTTTAGTTTATCTTAGTACTACTGACCTTTGTTCTAGCTCAAACCCAGCTCAAATTCATAATTCACTTCACTCCAGTGACCATTCTGTACAATTTCTCTAAAAATGATAGTTTTTCTTGAAAATTTAGTCGGAAATGTCAGTTGAGTCAGTGTCTTGTCAATCCAATTGAGTTCTGAAACCCTAAAACTCAGCTCAATCTAGTTCATTTTAGTTCAAATCAGCTCAAACCCTAATTTTCAGTGCCACTCTAGACCGGTAGAGCCCGAAAACAATTTCTTGAATTATTTTGCAAATTTTATCAATTTTAACACTTTTTGAACTAGTACAAGTGCTAATCGGGGTCTAATATCCAAATTTCTTCATTCAGGGTTAGCATTTTGTGTGGCATTTCATGTCATTTCTTATCATTTCATATCATTTCTCAGCATTTCATAACATTTCATTCCATTTTCGAAGTCCAAAACTTCAGTTTTATAAATTTCAATCTAGATTGAGTTTTAAAAGCTTTTAGAAATCCATTTCAAACCCTGGGTCTCTAAAATTGACATTTTTTATCCCTGGGATTCTAAATTTGGAAATATTTTCTCGAGAAAAATAATCTGGATTTCTTTCAAACTCAAATTTTTAAATTCTACATTGGATTTGCTTCGCAACGGGGTATGAAACTTCAAATTTTGAGCTTGTTTCAAAAACTGCCAAAAATAGCTCGTTTCGTCCGAAAATTTCCTGAAAAGACTATACTACCCCTATGATTTTCAAAATGAATTTCAAATTTGGAAAGTGAGCCCACTCTGAGATGGCTTATCTATTTGTATTTTCTTTTTTAGAAAAAAAAATATATATAATATTTATTTTGCTTTATTTTATCAATTTTTTTTATTTTATTTTATTTTTATTATTTTTTTTAGAGGTGGGACCCATAAGAGGGGTCGACCAGACCCCTCTCCCTTCCTCTTCTTTCCTTTCTTTCTTCCTCTCCTTTCCTTCTTCTTCTTTCTTTTCTTTCCTTTCTTCTTTCCTGTTATCGTCGCGAAATTTTTCCCGTCTTCCCTTCCTTGCGGAAGAGAGAGAGGAAACGCTTTCGCGCTTCAAACTTGACCGGATTTTGGAAATTGTTTTGAAATACTCACCTCCGTTTTGAAAATTGCGGGAAAATCCATGGGATGGGGCTCGACCTGTCGGTACGAGGTTCGACCGTTCCTGCCGCCTTTAACAGGGGTAATCGAACCAAGGACCAAAATTGTGCTTGACTTAGCTAAATTACCAAAATCGTGTTCTATCCTAAATGCACAGAGAATTCAGGCATGTGCTATGAGATTTTGAAAATTGTAAGTTGGAAAAACATGATGTATGCTCAAAAAAAGGTTTTGGAGTTGGAAATAGTTCTAAGGCAAATGATGGAAATCAATTTCTCAAGAAAACTTTGATAAAAAGATTTGAAATCTTGAGAAAGTTTATAAAGACTTGGGAAAATCATGAATGATTGAAAGTCCTAAGAAAATGTAAGTGATTCTTAAGAAAAAGGTGAGCATTTGAAAAGGGAAACACTTCTCAGGAAAACTCGGACTTTGAGAATTTTCTTAGGAAAATGATGGAAACTTTATAGGAAAACTCATTGGAGAAGAAAAAATGAACTTGGGAAATTGAAATCCTGGGAATCTTACCCTTGAAATACTTGGAAATCGATTTTGATCTTTGAGGAAGATTGAAAAACTCTTTTTGAAAATCTTAAGAAAATAACATTTCCAAGGAAAAACGAGGGAAACTTTGATCTTGGAAATCCAACTTAGAAGTTTCTTGAGAGACTGGTTTCCATGGAAAACTGTGAAAACTTGACTTGGAAAAACCGATTTTGAAAAATACTCAGAGTTTCTTGAGAAATCGATTTCTTTGAGAATGAAGTTTTCTTAAGAAAATCATGAGAAAATCAGTGATTTCATTATGCAAATGATATGAATGTATGAATGCACTTTGGAAGATTTTCTAAGAAATTTGTTGGAAAAATATGTATTAAGTCAAAATAAATCCTTCACATATTCTGACTGTGGCCATGAATATGTTCAGAGTTTAATTGATTTAATGCACAATACTTTGAAAATATTGGAAATATGATGTGCATTTTTTAAGATAGCCTAAGAGTGTAGGCTCAATGTGACTAGTAGAAAGATGATGGATCTGGGTCTGGTCCATATTCCGACTAGGGCCGTAAATATGGATTCCACCGAGTTCATCAACTCCCTAAGAGTAGGTGCATGTGCCATTCGTGAACATCCATAGTGCTTTTGAAATAAAAATGCATGAATTATATAAGCAGGATATTGCATAAATTTAAATTATATGATATGCATCCTAGTCTAAGCAGGAAATTAAATCTCTTATTCCAAAATTTACATTATTACATCACTAATCAAATGAAATAAATGGAAATTGCAGACTTCAGCTCCTTCTTTTGAATGTCCCTGCCAAACTTGAAATAAGGTTAGCTCAAATATGTGGGTTTTTCCAAGATTTTCCAATAATATTGTGAAATTATTGGATTTAATTGGATATAAACCCTATTCTCATGCTTCCTTGATATTTGAAATGATGTAAATGCAGGAAATTCAGTGGAAAATAGTTTGAAATTCGAAATGGTGGTCAAAATGACCAAAATACCCCTAATTATAAAGTTATACCTTTAAAATCAGGGTTTTTTGAAGGAAAACTTGGTAAAATTGAGATTTCGAAATTCAAATTGAAACAAATGATGATGAAATGCAGTATGAGGCATTATGACATGCTGCTAAACACATTAGGACTGTAAAATCAGAATTTGGCATTTTGCAATTTATCCAAAATAACGAATTTCGCTTGTTTTTCACTTGGATCCGGGTCCTGCGGGACCCTGTTTTGGTATTATGGCTAATCCGAACCTCAAATGGATTCCAAATTGTACCAAATTCGGTATGAAGCATCTACCTACCTTGATAAACAGCCTAGAATGCTAAAAATCACAAAATGATATGATTTAAATGCTAAAATTTAAAGAAAATCCTAAAATAGTGGATTTTGCCTATGGATCCGAACCAAATACAATGTTTAACATGATAATGCAAGATTTACACCATGAAAACTTCTGATATTTTTCAGACTGTTAAAGGACCCAAATGGAACATTTTTGGTTTTTACAGTCTCGGGATTTGAGCCATGGTGAGTTCGGCAACAGGGATTTAGTTCTGATAGAGGTAAAAATCACCCTAATCTGATGTAAAATGCTAAACAAAATAGAAAAAAGCCATGGAAATTTATGATATTTAACAGAGCTACTCACGATACCTACATGCACAACTTTTATGTTCATGACTTTGGCATTTGATCAACAGAGACACAGATAAAAATATAACTTTTTATTCCTAAATTGACAGAACAGACAAATGTAGCAAAACAGATGACTGAAAAGAAAAATCCGAAACAGGTATCACAACTGTTCTAAAAATCACAATATTCCATATGAAAATAGAGAAAATCTCGGACATAACTTTCACTTTTTACAGTTTTGGATTTGGAGCAACACATAAAGAGAAACCATAGCCCTAAGTCGATCCAAAATCTCAGAGGCCCAAATCAGTCTCTGACACGTGTCCCGAACTCTCGGATTTTTGTCAGACATAAAAAAAAATCAGAAAAATCTGAGAAAATCAGGTTCAAAACTAGACTTTGTTCCGAGTTCAGAACATCTTTCGGATCGAAAATCGGATCTTCCATGAGGGATCTCTCGATTTTACAAGTCGGAAAACAATTTTTAAAACGCATCCCGGGTAACAAAACCCGACTTGTCATTTTGAATGTTTACCGCAGTAAACAAATTCAAATGCTTCCTAATTTTTGGCACATTTCTAGGGACACCTAAGGGCGCATTCCGTGATTTTTTTTTGGGATTTTTAATAAAAAATAAATGCATGAAATGACCTGTGGACTGACTGACAAAAACAAAGAACTACTGAAAATGAGCAGAATTGAAATAAATGCTACATTAATCCTAATTAATTCATGAAACATGCTAAATTGATGAAATAAAATGCAAATTAAATCTAGGTAAATGCATGAATGCTAAAATCATCAAGGAAGCATAATCATGTATTTTTATATATGTCGTTTCATGAGAATAGCTCAATCCATCTCTCGAATGAGCTCTTTCTTTAAACGACTCCCGAATCGAATTATGAAATCAAATCAAGAGGAAAAGAAGTGTACCTTGCTTCGTTAGGCAGCGTTGAAGCTCTTGAAAGGGGCGGCTATCACGAGCTTCCTTCGTCCTCCGATCCGGGCTTCGGATGATTCACCAAGATCGACCCACTGCACCTTCTCCACTGAGCCAAAGGGGGCATGAATTCCCAAGTTCAAAATCGGGTTCTCAGAAGGCTAGGTCGAATTTCAAAGTCCAAAAAAAAGAAGCTCTCAAAAGATGGTCTCCCTATGCTGGGCGTGGAGCCTTGTTTTTATAGATTTTTCTGAAAAATTTTGAATTTCAAATAGGCTCAATCTGAGCCCTCCATGTGGCGCCATCTCAGGGGGTGCTATCTGGGGGTTTGAAATTCGAATTTGGCTTTTGCAAGGAGCCCTCAGGTGGCGCCACCTCATGGTGTGCTACTTTTATTAAAAATAAAATAAAAATAAAATTTGAAGCCAAGTGGGACTCTGGATTGGCGCCACCTCAAAAGGTGTTTGACACATGTCAGAAGAACAGAGCAGTGGGCTCAGAAGGTGCCACCTCAGAGTTGTTTGAATTCTACTTTTTCTGATGAAAGGAGATCTGGACATGTGGCAGTCCAGGATGGTTCCATACCTGACAAGTGTCAGCTTGCTGGAGGAGGTTCTTCAGATAGCGCCACCTCAGAGGGGGATTTGAATTTTAAATGGAGGTTGGCCCTGGAGGAATGGAGGGTGGACATGTGGCACCACCTCAGGGTGGCTCCTACAATGCCATGTGGCAAGAGGGAGGAAAAGGAGGGAAAGGGACACGTGGCACCATCTCACACAAAATAGAAAAGGTGAAGTTCAGGATTTGCGCCACCTCAGCCTGGAGTTTGAATATTTGAATTCTAGCTTTCTCTGAAGGAGGCAGAAAGTGACATGTGTCCCTTGCTTTTTCTGAAGAAAGTAGAGAGAGACACGTGTCCCTTGCTTTTTCTGAGAAAAGGAGAGAGTGACATGTGTCACTTGCAGGAGACATAATTCAAATGGTGCCACCTCAGGGGAGACAAGTTCTACTTTTTCTGAACAGGACAACACATGACACGTGGCATCTCATGGTGACCTTGGAATGACACATGGCACAGGGTGAAGATGGTAGACATTGACACGTGGCATAAAATGAAGAGGATGACTAATGACATGTGGCGGCATCTTAAGGTGGCCCCACACTAACACGTGTCGGAGGATGGCAGAAGAGAGAAGGTGACATGTGGCGCCACCTCTAGGTGAACCCCATGCTGACACTTGGCAGATAAATGGGAGGAGAGAGAAAAGACAAGTGGCGCCAATCCAGGGGACAAGGCTCCTATTTTTTTGGGTTTTTCAAAATTCAAAATTTTCAAAAGAAAAGCCTGTGTGACACCACCTCAGTGTGGGTCCCACATTGCTTCTTTATTGAAATAGGGATAAAACAACAACTTTTTTTTTTTTGGAATTTTTATAAAATCTGGACTAATTGGTAAAACAGAAATTTTTGGAAAGAGTTGGCCCCTGTAGGGCAATTTTGCAAAAGGATGATAGTTGAAATAGCTGGCGAAAGGCAAAATCTGAGTTGAAATTTATTGAAAATCATCCAGATTGTTTTCCTGGGGAAGTATTTTGAAATTCAGAGCCCTGGGGGTAAAATGGGAAGAATTGGTAATTTTGAAGACCCAGGGTTTTGAAATCAATTTTGGAAAGAGTTAAAATTCTAATCTGGATTGAAAATTTTGAAATCAAGAGTTCTGGACCTCGAAATGACATGTTGTGCAGTGCAGTGATATGAAATGCTCATGCAATGATATGCAATGTCATGTCTTATGCAATAGAATCTTGAACCAAGACTTGAAGATTCCTGTCTTCTGTCAGGAGTAAAATTTTGAACATCTGAGACAAAATAGAGAAATTTTGAGAGTTGCAGATGAAATTTGGACTTTTGCAAGGTCCGAGCTCAGCAAATGACCATTTTGCCCTCTGGCGATTTAAAAAAGGTTGGATGATGATGCTTGGTGAAGATGTCGGGGAGGTGAGTGAAAATTTGGGGTGTTTACATTTCCTCTTTTCTTTCTTTCTTTCTTCATTTTCTTCTTCTTCTTTCTTTCCTTTCTTCCTTTCCTTTTCTTATTTCTTCCTTCTTTTTCCTCTTCTTTCCTTTCTTCTCCCCTTGGCCGACCAACAACCCCTCTCTCTTCTCTTCTTCCTCCTTTCTCTTCTCCTTCTTCGTTCCTTTTCCCTTTTCTTTCTTCTTTCCTTCCTTCCTTCTCCTTTTCTTTCCTTCTTTCTTTCCCTCCTTTCTTTCTTTCCCTTTCTCATTATCCAGTAACCTTAAGACCTCTCTTTTACTTTCTATTCCCCTATCTATCACACGCCCAATCCCCCTTGGACTCTCTCTCAACCACCTTAGCTCTCTCAGCCTCCTTAGCTCTCTTATCTCTCTCTCTCACTACCTCCCAACCTCTTTCATGCCCTCCTTGCCTTCAACCCTCCAAACCGTGCAGCTTCATCTCCAACCACAGGTGTCGATCCCATACAACGCCACATACCTCCACTGCTCCTTCAGCTACATCAAGCCAACCTCTTGGTAGTATAGCAGCAACCATCGTTGAAGCCTCCTTCAACCATCTTCAGCAGCAACTCCTTCCCAGTCGACGTCACCCCTTTCAAGCATTCTTCAACTGGTTCAGTCACACCGAAGTGCAGCCCTTCAACCCTTCAGTCACACCACTGTCAGCCTCCATCCACTTCAGCCGATCTACATACCTTAAAGGCCCTTCCTGCCTGCAGCTCAAACGAACCTCCTCACAGCACCAACCCTTGGCCTGACAAGTGCAGCCCCCCCCCCTCTTTTCCGATCCAAGGTAGGGCCCCTTAAACCTACTAAACTCTTATGTTTGATCCCTCTTTGCTTGTAGCCTGGTGATTTCCTCTTTTACTACCGTTAATTGTAAATATCATTTTCTTTTTAGGAAGATATGAGCATGCTTTGATGCCAATCCAACCATGGCAATGTTTTGAATCTATCATGTCAAGGGGTTAAGATGGAAATTTTTGGATATATTGGCATGTATGATTTAAATTTCATTTTATACCATGTTATGATACAGTAGGAGTTTGAATCTAATACTTAAGATTCATCGTGTATTTCTATTTAGTCTCATTTCAAGCATTCCTCTATGTTAAACACATGCATATTATATGTATGAGCCAATGGAATGAAAGATTCATCTAATCGATAGATTGGATCTTTCATCCCGTAAGCCAACAACAAAAATATGTTATGCCCCCTATTGATTTTCGTTTTCCATGTCATTTCACATTAAAATGTGCATTTAGATTAGTTCATTACTCATTTTATATATGTTTCACCATTATTTAACTTAGGATTTATAAATTATCATTTATCTATGAAGTCCATGTATTATTCCATGTGAATTCTTTCGTCAATCAACTCTGTAAATTTTATTTTCATTAAATTTATGTGTCCTTAACTTCCTGTAAAAAGAATTTTGATTTAATTTGAAATCATTATTATCATAAAAAAAATAAAGATTGATAGTGGGTTTCAAACCCTCCAGAAATTCCAATTTTTGTTTTAGCAGACAAAACCTCTGAGATCTCCTAGATGGACGATTCAAATTTCCCTAAAAAAATGCAGTAAGTCCCTGTTAAAGTCTACTATTTTTCAGTATTTTCCTAGTATTTTCCCAATAGTTTTGATCCCTGCTAAAAATCGATTTTCTCAGCCCCCTGGGAAAATCTCACCTTTTCCTTGTCAGGGTCTAGACTGACCCTAACCCATTGTGTCCATTCAACCCATAGTCTAAATGTCAAAACTTTAAACATAAAAGTTGTTTCTAACCCTTCTCTCTATCATTTCCCAAAATTTGAGAATTTTTAAAATAGCCTAAGTATTTTTCCCGAAATTGATTTCTCTGTCTATAAGATACCCATGTCTAAGAATTTCAGAGATCCAGGTCTTTGATAATCCTGTGTCTCTCCCAAACTATAACCCAAATCACAATACTATAAAAATAGCAAATCTTTCTCTATTTCTCAGGAACATTCTCCCATAATTTCAGCCATTTTATCATTTGTATCCTATTTTTCCTATTGTTTTTCCCGAAACTTATCTGTCTGCCCTAAATCCTAGAATCGTCAAATTTTGATCCGACTTGCGGGAGCTCTCCAGCTCCGACCATAGGTCAAAACCAGAATTTGTAAAAGGCAAAAATCTTTGCCTAACTGTCCTCTGTCACCCCATAAAATTTGGGAATTTTTTATGGAAGTTTAGTATCCAAAATCATATTTAGAATTAGCATTTTGGATAAAATCATGATTTTTAGGATTTTTAGTTATTTTCTACATTAAAAAAATAGATTTTTGAGCTTCATTTTGTTTTTAGGGTTAGTCTAGGTGTCCATTCTAAATTTTGCTCAATTCCAAGTTCATTTGCTTTGTATGTTAGTTTGCTTTTAAATTGAGAAGCAAAAATCAAGTCAAATTTGATATTTTTGCCTTTTTAAGGTTTTTATCATGTAAATAAGCATGTCATGTCATATTAGGGTTAATTTAAATGTCATTTGCATTTCAATTTCCCATTTTTACAAAAATTTATTTCAGAAAACCCTGGTTTCAAGGCCATAGTTATGTTATCAGGGGCATTTTAGTTTTTTTGACCTAGATTTTGAAATTCCAAACTTCAATTTTCCAAATTTTCATGCATATCATTATATTTCATCATATTCTGTTTGATTTTATTTTATTTGATTTTCAAATTTTCAAATTTCCAAATTTTACAAAAAATCTCTCAGAAAACCCTGATTTCAAGGTCATCAGGGGTATTTTGATTATTTTTACTCTAATTTCAAATTTCCAAGTTTATTTTCGAATTTGATTACTTATTTTTCATGTTTATATCAAAGGGGGTATGAATTTGGGTTTATATCTGAAAAATATCTGATAATTTCTAATATTTTTGGATAAATCCAGATAAACTTACATTTCTGTGCTAATATGTTTTTTAGTTTTGCAGGAATATCCAGGAAGAAGACTTTTATTTTCTTTTATTTCAATTCAATGTAATATCAGATATAAGAATTTGGAATAAGAGTTATATTTCTTGCATAAAATAGGATTGCATTGCATATAGTTTAATTTCTGCAAATTTCAATATCTGATGTATCATTCATTCATATTCTTTGCAAATCTAGTATGGTTGACACGAATGGCACGTGCACGAGCTCTTAAGGAGTTCATAAACTTGGTGGGATTCATATTTATGGTCATAGTCAGAATACAAAGAAAACCAAGATTTGTAATCTTCGTATTAGCCACATTCAGCCTACACTCTTAGGCTAACTTAAAAAATGCACTACATTTCTTCAAAATTCAAAAAGATTTTCCCAATTCCTCAAAGAATTCTCTTTCAAATTCATTCATTCATTCAATTTGCATCATTTTCAAATTCATTCATTCATTCAATTTGCATCATTTTCAAACTCATTTTCCAATTCTATTTCAGAGAAATCAATTTCCCCAAAAATTTCCAAGTCTTTCACAGGATTTGATTTTCTCAGAACTTTGAATTTTCAAATGAAATTTCAAAGTATTTCCCAAGTTCAAATCAAGATTTTCCAAGGTTTTCACATTCTCAATTTCATGTTCAAATCCCAAAATCGATTTTTCCAAAGTTCCTTATTTCAAAAGTTGGTTTCTCAGAATTCTCAAATCTCCTTCAGAAATTGATTTTCATTTCAAACCCAAATTCCAAAAATCAATTTTCTCAGAGTTCCCAATTTTTCCCGAGAATCCATTTTTTATTTCAAAAATCATTTTCCAATGAACTTCTTGATTTTCTCAAAATTCTCAAATCCATTTCCTCAGAAAAGCAATCCAAATCTCAAAATTGATTTTCTCAAAGTTCAAGTTTTCTTGAGAATTCATTTTCCAATGCAATTCCTGATTTCTAATGAAATTCATGATTTTCTCAAAATCATCACTTTTTCAAAGTATTTTTCAAGCACATCTCAATTTTCCAAAGCAAATATCATATTTCTCAAACTTGCATCTTTTCAAAATTCCATAGCACATGCCTGATTCTCTGTGCATTCTAGAAAAGTAGAGCATGATTTAGATAATTTAACTTAGTCAAATCACACATTTGATCCTTTGTTCAATTACTCCTGGTAAAGGCGCCAAGAACAGTTGAACCTCATACCGACTGGCGGATCCCATTCCACAGAATTTTCTCACAAATTTTCAAAATGGAGGTGAGTAATTTTCAAAACTTTGGTCGAGTTTGACTCACAAAATCATTTCTTCTCTCTCTCTCGCAGAGGGAGAGGGAGAAAAATTTTTGCGATGATAACAAAATCCCTCTTATAAAAAGGTGGTTGTGATTCTTGGCCACCTGGGAACGCCCTCTTATTATTCCCATTACTGGTTACCTGTCTCTTTCCTACAAGCCCTTTGGATCGCTCCCAGTCTATGCTAATCTTCGAAGATGCTGCCACAACAGCTTGGAATGTCTGGGGCATACTGGTTATCACACGAGACTGTAACCCTCCTTTCAATCTATTTATATATTTGTTAGCTCTTTCCTGGTCAGTGTCAAATAACCTAAAGCAGTATGCCTCAAGGTTATGGAACTTGGTAGTATAGTCGATGAGACTCATACCACTACACTCTAGTTTCAGGAACTCCATCTTCTTCTTGTTTCTGGAGTGCAACGAAAAATAGTTGTCCATGAAAGTTCTCCGAAAATCATCCCAAGGGATGACTTTAAGCTGAGAGAACTGGATGATCTTAATGGTATCCCACCACTTTTGTGCATTATTCTTCAACCTATATATGTCAAAGTTGGTATTTTTATCCTCTGGTACTCCCAATACCAAGAATGCACACTCTGTTTCCTCAATCCAGCTTTCTACAAGCTCTTGATCGGCATTGCCAACAAAAACTGGTGGGTCGAGTTTACAGAACTTTTCATAAATTATTATTTCGAGGTTCTTGTTGCGAGGCGGGACTGGTTCTTGCCTTGATTCATGAATGACAGACACAAGCCTGTTGAGTATCTCTAGCAGGAACTCCTGTGTATGAGACTCCTCACTCGGCATGGTTGTCCTTGTTGTAGGAGCCATTTATCTATTCACACAGATGTACCCAAATCAGAAAAAGTATAAAATTTATACTTACAGTGCGATACCGTGAACATGACAGATCTTGAACCAGGTTTCTCAGACACATGCTCTGATACCAATTCTGTAATGCCCCGGATTTCTAAAACAAAGCTAAGTTAAAATTTTCATGAATTTCTTTTTTTTTTGCTTTGCAGTGGAACCTTAGAAAGCTTTTAGTAGCGAAATCAGATGATAATGAGTCATTAGTTTTAGAAAACTTCGGGCACATTACAGGTATGTGGCTAAGCACCCCTTGACCACCAAGGTGTTCCATTTATCAAAACTACTTGTTTATTACAAACATCACTGCTTGGAAAAACAATATAGGTTCAATAAAAAGGAAGCAGTATAACTCTGTCTGGAGAAACCCTGGAATTCGATGCCTCCTTGCTTCGCATATCGCAATGCAGGTCCAATACCTGAAATCTCCATAAAACGGGGTCAGAACCACTGATGGTCGGGTAAGCAAGCAATCATACATCCATTCAACTCCAATAAATACGTTGACCACTCATGGTTATAGTTCGTAATAACGACGCTAAAGTCTCCATGACTTAGCGTATATGGCAAGAGCCGCCTTTGAGCTATGAGTTGAACATCTGGCTTAAGTCTTCATGACTTAGCGCAAGCCTCTTCAGAGTTGTGATTTGAATCTCTCGCTTAAGTCTCTATGACTTAGCACAAGCTTCTTCTGGGCTGAATGTCGTGCTCAAGTCTTTATACTTGGCACATCCGTATCCCATGCATCTAAGGACAGCTCATCGAGCTTTGCTTAGTCGTGCAGATACAACACGGGTCTTTGCCCAGTTGGTCCAGTCATATACTGATTATGACACCTTCACAAAGGTTATGCAGGACTGACTCAACATCGTTCATCCACTCATACATTCAAACAATGTTGAACCTAAGCTAATGCTTTGTTTCAATAATTAACCCCTCCCCCTGGGCTTAAGGGAGGTATATCTGAGCATCAATGAGATGATCTGGGGGTTGATTATTCTGTATATTTTTAGATACCCTAGAAGCGTGTTGACCCCATCCCCCTAGTAGGACGATATATTTCATACCAGAAAAAGTCCCTACTAAGTATTGGATACATCCTGCTACTGCAGTAGTTGGGTTCAATCCTTAGATATTTAAAGATAACCACGACCTCCATACCTCTGAGTGACGGAGGCCATCATGAACTCTATCAGGTTTGAGGGTAATATATGTCACTCAAGGCTGCACCATCACAGTCTTCTTCAGTGAGAAATTCTGAAGGGGTGTGCCGGTCTGACAAGCTATTAATGCATGACTACAAGGCAGCCATTGAGGAGTATGTATCCGACCCTATTCAGTGTGCCCCTAACATGGTCATCAACCGCGGGGTCTTTTCATTTTATTCATATGCATGCTTTACTCTGCTCTCGGCATTACGGCCATCCCGAGCATCTCACCTCTTCCAGGTAGACAACGTACTCAGGCTCTGTGGCCCTTATGAGTCTAGTTGTATATCAGTCTATCAATGAGCATGCATATGACACGATCTCAATGGATCGACTGCTCGACGTATATCATCGCAACGAGCACTTAGCCTCGTTAAGGCGCAACCTCTACTCGGCGCAACAGTGTGATCATTGCAAAATTTTTTCTCTGGTTTCCCTCTTTTCCTTCTCTTTTCCCTTTTCAGCTTCTATTCCTTTTTTAAAGGGAAATAAAAAATAGAAAAAGAAGAGAGAAGAGAAAAGAAAAGAAGAGAGGAACTCTTTTGCAAAGGTCTCACTTGACCTTAATTTTGAAAATATTTGAAAATTACTCACTTTCATTTTTGAAATTTTGCAGAAAAATAAAGAGACGAGATTCGCTCGTCGGTACGAGGTTCGACCGTTCCTGGCACCTTTACTAGGGGTAATCGAACCAAGGATCGAATTTATGCCTTTTTGCTTATGCTTAAATATTATCTAAGAATTTATTCTAAGTCTAAGAATGCACAAAGAATCATGCTTGTGCAATGCAAATGAAAAGATATATGCTTTTGAGAAAATAGTTTTAGAAATTTTGGGATTTTTCAAGTGATTCTAAAATAAATTTGATAACGTAGTGAAGAAATGATTCAAATGGTTGAAAATTGGTATGAAAAAGTTAGATTTTGAATCTAACTCAGAATTTTGAAATAGATCTGGAAGAAGAGACTTTGAATTTTCAAGTCTTGAAATAATCAGAGTTTGAAATAAATTTCAAGAAATAAAAGAAAAGAACATTTTGGAACTTGAGATGGAGTTTCAAAGTTAAAATGGACTTTGAATTTCAATGGATTGATTCTGAAAAAGGAATTTTTAATTTCAGAACCTAAACAAGGAATTGAATTTGGATTTAAATTTTAAGAAATAGATTTGAAATGGTTTTGAAAATAGGAATTGGAAATGAAATTGGATTTGAAATATGGAATCCTGGATGAAATTTGATCCAGAATCTGGAATCCTGTAAACACCCCAAATTTCACTCACCTCCCCAAACATTTCTACCAAGCATCATCATCCAACCTCTGAAATCGTTGGAGGGCAAAATGGTCATTTTCTGAGCCTGGACCTTGCAAAAGTCTAAATTTCATCTGAAACTCTCGAAATTTCTCTAATTTTAACTCAGATGTTCAAAAATTTATTCCTGACAGGAGACAGACAGCTCCAAGTCTTGGTTCAAGATTGCATTTCATAAGACATGACATTGCATATCATTGCATGAGCATTTCAAATCACTGCACTGCACAGCATGTCATTTCGAGGTCCAGAACTCTTGATTTCAAAATTTTCAATCCAGATTAGAATTTCAACTATCTTTAAAATTGATTTCAAAACCCTGGGTCTTCAAAATTATCAATTCTTCCCATTTTACCCCCAGGGCTCTGAATTTCAAAATATTTCCTCAGGAAAACAATCTGGATAATTTTCAATAAATTTCACCTCAGATCTTGCCCTTTTGACAATTTCAAATATCTTTCTTTTACAAAATCGCCCTACAAGAGCCAACTCTTTCCAAAATTCCTGTTTTGCCCATTAGTCCAGATTTTATGAAAATTCCAAAAAGAAGTTGTTGTTTTATCCTTATTTCAATAAAGAAGCAATGTGGGACCCACACTGAGGTGGTGTCACACAAGCTTTCCTTTTGAAAATTTGAATTTTGAAAAACCCAAAAATATAGGAGCCTTGTCCCCTGGATTGGTTCCACTTGTCTTTTCTCTCTCCTCCCATTTCCATGCCAAGTGTCAGGGTGGGGCTACCCTAAGGAGCCGCCACGTGTCATCCCATTTATCTGCCATGTGTCACCCTATCCATCCTGCGCCACATGTCACCTTCTCTCTTCTGCCATCCTTTGACACGTGTCAGTGTGGGGCCACCTTAAGATGCCGCCACATGTCATTAGTCATCCTCTTCATTTTATGCCACGTGTTAATGTCTACCATCTTCATCCTGTGCCATGTGTCATTCCAAGGTCACCATGAGATGCCACGTGTCATGTGTTGTCCTGTTCAGAAAAAGTAAAACTTGTCTCCCCTGAGGTGGCACCATTTGAATTATGTCTCTTGCAAGTGACACATGTCACTCTCTCCTTTCCTCAGGAAAAGCAAGCGACACGTGTCAATCTCTGCTCCTTTCAGAAAAAGCAGAGGACACATGTCTCCCTCCTATTTTTCTCAGAAAAGTAGATGACACATGTCATCTCCAGCTTCCTTTAGAAAAAGTAGAAGACACATGTCACTCCCTGCTTTTCTCAGAAAAAGCAAGTGACACATGTCACCCTCTGCTCTTCTCAGAAAAAGCAAGGGACACGTGTCTCTCTCTGCTTTCTTCAGAAAAAGCAAGTGACACATGTCACTTTCTGCCTCCTTCAGAGAAAGCTAGAATTCAAATGTTCAAACTCCAGTCTGAGGTGGCGCAAATCCTAAACTTCACCTTTTCTATTTTGTGTGAGATGGTGCCACGTGTCCCTTTTCCTCCCTCTTGCCACATGTCATTGTAGGAGCCACCCTGAGGTGGTGCCACATGGCAGTCTCTCCTTTCCTCTAGAAAAAGCAGAAATTTAAATTTCAAACTCTCTCTGAGGTGGCACCATCTGAATCCTCTGCCTTTCCTTCTGACACATGTCAATGAAGATGCTCTGAGATGGCGCCACATGTCAGTCTCTCCTTTTATCAGAAAAAGTAGAATTCAAACCCCTCTGAGGTGGCGTCTTCTGCTTCCTCTGCTCCTACCTTCTGACACATGGCAATGTGGATGCTCTGAGATGGCGCCACATGGAAGTCTCTCCTCCTTCCAGAATAAAGCAGAATTTGAATTTCAAACTCCAAGACAACACCCTCTGAGATGGTGCCACATGGAGGGCTCAGATTAAGCTTCTTTGAATTTCAAAATTTTCCAAAAATTTCTATAAATACAAGGCCCCATGCCCAGCCTAGGGGAGCTTCTTTTGGATTTAGCATTTTCACTCTGAGAGCCCTGTTTGAGAATTGAACTTCAGAATTCCATTTTCATTCTTTCTTGGTTTCCTCTGGATTCACGCCCCTCTGGAGCCCATTATCAAGGTAGCCACTCATTTTGGGAGTTCCAAAACCGCTGGAGAACACAAGGTAAGCCTCCATTCCTATTGATTTCACTATGATAATTCTTTTGGTTTGATTCGTGTTGTCGTTTGAAGAAAGAGCTCATCCGAGGGATGGATTGAGCTATTCTCATAAAACGACATATATAAAAATACATAATTATACTTCCTTGATGATTTTTAACATGTATGTAGTTAGCTAGATTTAATTTGCATTTTATTTCATTCATTTAGCACATTTCATGAATTAATTAGGATTAATTTAGCATTTATTTCAATTCTGCTTATTTTCAGTAGGTCTCTGTTTTTGTCAGTCAGTCCACACGTCATTTCATGCATTTATTTTTTATTAAAAATCCCAAAAAAATCACAAAATGCGCCCTTAGGTGTTCCTAAAATTTTGCCAAAAATTCGGAGGCATTTGAATTTGTTTACTGCGGTAAACATTCAAAATGGCAAGTCGGGTTTTATCACCCGGGATGCGTTTTGAAAATCATTTGCCGATTTTTAAAATTGAGATATCCCTCATGGGAGATACGATTTTCGATCCGAAACATGTTCTGAACTCGGGAGAATGTCTAGTTTTTAATATGATTTTTTCTGATTTTTCTGATTTTTTTTTATATCTGACAAAAATCCGAGCGTTCATGACACGTGTCAGAACCTAATTTGGGCCTCTGAGATCTTGGATCTACTTAGGGCTATGGTTTCTCTTTGTGTGTTGCTCCAAATCCAAAACTATAAAAAGTGAAAATTGTGTCCGAGATGTCCTATGTTTGCATATAAAAGCCTGTGATTTTTAGAACAGTGTTGATACATGCTTCGGATTTTTTTTGTCAGTCCCCAGTTTTGCTACATTTGTCTGTTCTGTTAGTTTACGCAGGAATAGTTATATTTTTTTATGTGTTTCTGTTGGTCAAATGCCGAAATCATAAACCTGAAAGTTGTTCATGTAGGTGTCGTGCATAGCTCTGATTAATTTCATAAATTTCCATGGCTGTTTTATATTTGTTTGGCATTTTACATCAGATTAGGGTGATTTTTACCTCTGTCAAAACTAAATCCCTGTTATTGAACTCACCATGGCTCAAATCCCAAGGCTGTAAAAACCAAAAATGTTCCATTTTGGGTCTTTTAGCAGTCTGAAAAATATCAGAAGTTTTCATGGTGTAAATCTTGCATTATCATGTTAAGCATTGCATTTGGTTCGGATCCATAGGCAAAATCCACCATTTTAGGACTTTCTTTGAATTGTAGCATTTAAATCATATCATTTCGTGATTTTTAGCATTCTAGGCTGTTTATCAGAGTAAGTAGATGCTTCATACCGATATTGGTGCAATTTGGAATCCATTTGAGGTTCGGATTAGCCACAATACCAAAACAGGGTCCCGCAGGACCCGGATCCAAGTGAAAAACAAGTGAAATTCGTTATTTTGAGTAAATTGCAAAATGCCAAATTCTAATTTTACAGTCCTAATGTGTTTAGCAGCATGTCATACTGCATTTCATCATCATTGAATTCAATTTGAATTTCGAAATCCCAATTTTACTAAGTTTTCCTTTAAAAAACCCTGATTTTAAAGGTGTAACTTTAATTTTAGGGGTATTTTGGTCATTTTGACCCCAATTCCGAATTTCAAACTGTTTTCCACTGAATTCCCTGCATTTACATCATTTCAAATATCAAGGAAGCATGATCATAGGGTTTATATCCAATTAAATCCAATAATTTCATAATATTATTGGAAAATCTTGGAAAAACCCACATATTTGAGCTAACCTTATTTCAAGTTTGGCAGGGACATTCAAAAGAAGGAGCTGAAGTCTGAAAATTTCTTTTATTTCCTTTATTTAGTGATGTAATAATGTAAATTTTGGAATAAGAGAGTTAATT
The DNA here is from genome assembly GCF_984573655.1 of Nuphar pumila. NCBI lineage: Eukaryota > Viridiplantae > Streptophyta > Magnoliopsida > Nymphaeales > Nymphaeaceae > Nuphar > Nuphar pumila. Next base: position 36,042,578 of record NC_143253.1, on the reverse strand, counting down.
TCCTGCTTAGACTAGGATGCATATCATATAGTTTGAATTTATGTAATATCCTGCTTATGTGATGCATACATCTTATTTCAAAAGCACTATGGATGTTCACGAATGGCACGTGCACCAACTCTTAGGGAGTTGATGGACTCGGTGGGATCCATATTTACGACCCTAGTCGGAATATGGACGAGACCCAGATCCATCATCTTTCTACTAGTCACATTGAGCCTACAATCTTAGGCTATCTTAAAATGCACATCATATTTTCAATGTTTTTAAAGCATTGTGCATTAAATCAATTAAACTCCGAACATATTCATGGCCATAGTCAGGATATGCGAAGGATTTATTTTGACTTAATACACATTTTTCAAACAAATTTCTTAGAAAAGCTTTCAAAGTGCATTCATTCACTCATATCATTTGCATCATGAAATCATTGGTTTTCTCGTGATTTTCCCAAGAAAGTTTCATTCTCAAGAAAATCGATTTCTCAAGAAATTCTGAGTATTTTCCAAAATCGGTTTTCCCAAAGTCAAGTTTTCACAGTTTTCCATGAAAACCAGTCTCTCAAGAAACTTCTAAGTTGGATTTCCAAAATCAAAGCTTTCCCTCGATTTTCCCTAAAAAATGTTATTTCCTTAAGATTTCCAAAAGAAGTTTCCAATTTTCCTCAAAGATCAAACTCAATTTCCAAGTGTTTCAAGGTAAAATTCCCAGGATTTCGATTCCCCAAGTTTTGAATTTCCTTCTCCAATGAGTTTTCCTATAAATCTTCCATCATTTTCCTAAGAAAACTCTCAAAGTCCAAGTTTTCCTAAGAAATATTTTCCTTTTCAAAAGGTTCATCTTTTCTCAAGAATCAGTTTCATTTTCCCAGGATTTTCAACCATTCATGATTTTCCCACAAGTTCATGAACTTTCCCGTGACTTCAAAAACCCTTTTTTCACATGAGTTTTCCTGAGAAATTGACTTTCATCTTTTTCCTAAGAGAATCTTTTCAACTCCAAATATTTTCCAAGCATACATCATGTTTTCCCAAGCTGCATTTTCCAAAATCTCATAGCACATGCCTGAATTCTCTGTGCATTTAGGATAGAACATAACTTTGATAATTTCTCTAAGTCAAGCACAATTTTGGTCCTTGGTTCGATTACCCCTGTTAAAGGCGGCAGGAACGGTCGAACCTCGTACCGACAGGTCGAGCCCCATCCCATGGATTTTCCCGCAATTTTCAAAAACGGAGGCGAGTATTTCAAAAGCAATTTCCAAAATCCGGTCAAGTTTGAATCGCGAAAGCGTTTCCTCTTTCTCTCTTCCGCAAGGAAGGGAAGACGGGGAATTCAAGATGGACTTGAGTCCAAAATCCGGAATCCTAGATGAAATTCGATTTGAAGTCTGGAATCCAAGGATGGAATTGAATTCGAAATCTGGAATCCTAAATGGGATTGGATCCGAAGTCTGGAATCCAAGATGGAATTGAATCCGAAATCTAGAATCCTAAATGAGATTGGATTTGAAGAATCTGAATCCAAGGTGGAATGGGATTTGAAATCTGGAATGAGGAATGAATTTTGAAAATGGGATTTGGATTTTGGAAATTCAGATAAAATTCAGAATGGGATCTGAGAAATCCTAAATCGATTTTGAAAGGAAGATGGATTTTTTTAGGAAAAATCGATTTTTTAAGAATGAATACCAAGTTTTGATCTTTTAAAGTCTAATTTAAGACTTAGAATTTTAGAATTTTGAGAAATAAAGAATAAATCTTGAATTCAGACTCGAATTCTGAATTTAGAAGATGATCTAGAAGATTTGAGAGCCTGAAGAATAAAGAATAAAACTTGATTTTGAAACTGGAATTTTAGAAACCAGATGATGAATCTGGGAATTTCAAAGTTAAATTGAACTTTGAAATTTGATCTGAAATGTTAAATTGAATTTTGAAATTGAATCCTGAAAATGAATTTGAAATTTCAAAGTTGAATTGAACTTTAAAATTTGACTTGAATTGGAAATTCGATTTTGGATATAAAAATGAACTTAAAATTTCAAATTCAAATTGGACTTTGAAATTGAAGTTTAAAATTTTGAAATATGATAGAATTTGAGAATAGAAAGAAGAATTCGAATTTATAAGAATTGAAGATTGATTTGAGAAGTGAAGAAGATATTTGAAAAACATATCTCAAAATCACTTGGATTTTGAATTTTTTTTTTTGAAAACATGATGTAATTTTATCCTAAATGATGAATGAATTTTAAAAGAATTTGAAATTGGATTTTGAAAAGATATTTCATTCTTTAAATGAATTGAAATAAGATTGAAGATATAATACATCTTTAACTATGGTCATAAAATGTATTATATAATAATCATATTTAAATTCATTTGAAGAATAAAATACATTTTGGTGCCTTTATAGAGTTTAAAATGAAATTAACTCTCAATATATCCTGACTATGGCAATTGATATATATTCTGAGTTGATTTTAGGTTAAACTCTGATAAAGGAAGAAAATATTTAGAAGTATGATGATTTTTTTTAAAAGAGATCCAGTGTGGATCCAATGTTATTTCATAAAAGATGAAAACCATAAGTTTTGTTCACACCTTGACTATGGCCGTTGATGCAAATCGTCAACTTAGGATTAATCACCTTTTATTAGAATGGTGCACGTGCCATTCGTGTTCCCATTCATGAATTTTTGAAATAAAAGAGAAAAATTATATGAAAACAAACAATTTTTGAGATATATGCATGCTCATACATTCTAATCTAGTGCAAGGAATGTAAATTCTCATTATAATCTAGCTATTACAATATTGAATTTAATTTAAAATTATAAGAGTCTTTGATTCTAGAAGAGAGTAGCAATTCTCATGTATTTCCTGCAAAACACTTAGTACAAACTGGAGGGGAATTTACAAACATCACTTTGATTTTAGAGATGCAAATGATGGGACACTCCTATACCTACCTTGTGCTTAATTTATAATCTAAGATGTAGAAGAATGGGAAATAGTATACACACATGTATATATATATATATATCATATGTGACATAAATGCGGAGTAGGTGGATGTGATGTTGTTGTGTATATTACTCACAGGAGATTACGACAGTGAGATATATGCCATAGGATTGAGGTAACAAAGAAGGAAGCAGTGGTATAATGAAATATATGCATAGAAAATTACAGCAGGGAGTATTGGTGAAAAATGAAGATATGTTGTGTTGGAGGTGTTAAGTGTGGGAGTTGTGGGTGTTGGTAATGGAAGTTGGTAAATGCTAAAGCAGATCAGATATGCTTTGAAGAATGCATTTGCAAAGTGGTTTATATAAAAAAAAATGCTTGATGAGATGTGTTTGCAGGCTACTGCGCAATGGGACGATGTTTGGAAGGTGGCCAGCATGCACACATATGGGCAATGAGTATTCCAAATATATGAAAAGGTGGAGGCTTTCGTACTAATGGCAGGACTAGCCTGAGAAAACAACAGTTATCTGCTGGTGTTATGACAGTGAATGTCATAACAACAAACATGGTGTGGATGGCATTTACAACAGGAAATTGACAGGTGTGAAATGGGAAGTGTAATGACTCCTAGGCCACTGTGAAGGGTGGTAGCAGGTGGTAAGTGCTGGAGATGCAAAATGCTATTAACAGGGTATGCAGGTGGTGATATGGTACAGGGAGATATTATGAAGTGAGTGCGAGAGGTTACCTACAGTGCATTGGCACTACTGTGGGTATGCAGGAAAGTGCAGGGGAACGTGTATTGTATGAGGTGTATGTGCAACAGGTGGCTATGGGTGTTGGCAGCAAGAGTGCAACAAGATGTTACCTGTCGGTGGTGATTATAGTATATGGCAGACTGTAGGGAGGTGTGGTAGGTGGCTACCTTGCTGTGAGTTGGTGACAGATAAGTGGAAGATACAGGAGAAGATGGTGATAGTGTGCATTGTGGTGAAGTGGAGCAAGTGGTGATGAGGTAGATGATGAAGAAGGTAGATGATACTGTGTTGGTATAGATATTACAACAGGGTAGGGGAAGGAAAATGTTGGAGAGTGTAAAGTTGAAGGTGGGTGGCATCAGTGATAGCAGGTTGGTAGTGCTCAAGGTATAAAATGCATAGATGATGAGGGCATGGGTGCTGTGAAATGGGTAGTGAAGTGATATGTGCATGCAACAATGGAAGGGGTGCAACAGAGATATATGTAACATAACACCAATGATATAACTAATATATGCAGAACACAATAATGCCACAGTCTGATGCTAAAATGTTAACATATGCTAATTATTAATGCCTACACTAACTGTTAACGTGCCCATACAACCTATACTGACTCATTACATAGATTAACTGATATTCCGATCCCAATAAACAATGTGTATTAACTCACGCACCGATGCTAGTTCACTCAGTGCTGACACGCTGTCAACATAGAGTTGCTGACATGCTTTTACTGCTAATCACGCCCAATCGAATTCACTATACTAACGCATGATATTTAACACACTCTAGTTACAGATTAACACACTATTTACAAAGACTGACATGAACGCTAATGCAGACTTACTAATTCATAGATTATTAACACCTGGCGATACAGACTAACTGTTAACATGTATTGATATACACTACACAGATTGGCTACCTCATATGATGCTAACATACTCCACAGATTCACCACGCTAACACATATCAACTACTAATGTTCATAATGACTGCAAAAAGATTTTCTAATACACTCTGTACTAACATTCAATACTCAATACTAACTCACTCAATTACATGATATGCACATGGACCATTCGATTGTAGCAGTTAGATTCTACTTCCAAACTCAGAGGTACGTAGTGAAACTCATGTGTAAATCTCAGAGGAAAAGGAAATTTAGATGTGAAAACACAGATGTAACACACATTAGAGATTTACTGCAAAAACTCAGATATAGTTATTCCCAATAGCAGCAGCCGGTGAATGCAAAATATGCCCCTAAACTGGAATGGTTCCGCCTCCTGATTAAAGCTGGAGTGTGATTGCATATCGAAAAAAAAAACTTTTGAAGCGTTGCCAGATATCAATTTACCGATCCAGATGATCGATTTCAATATCAGCAACACTCAGTAATTCTACACATTTTCAATGATCAAATGAATCAAAATTATTCAGATATGATTATATACTCTGCTCATTAGATCTTCAATCATTAAAACTATCAAACATTCAGAAAGTAAACTTGCAGGCATTCCGCAACCCAGATTCGATCATTAGAAAATTTTAACCCTTGGTCATTCAGCAATTCAACAAATAACTTTCAGATGTTCGACAAGAATCCAACTTACCTCATAAATCTGGCTTTTGACTTGAAGATCTGATCCAGATTTCTAATTCAGATATTCACTTGATCTGAACTTGTTTTTTTTTTGTCAAAACAGAGGGATATTGCCCAACAACACATACATTTCAATTTCAGTTTCTGACGACCTATATTCACGACTAAGAATATCAAACAACAATTGCTTCGTTTCTTCAATAGATAACAGACCATTGCCCATTGCCTTAAGTCTTGGTAGCAACAACTGCTTCCCATGATGCAGCAATCTTGACGCAGGACCTAAAATGAACAGTGTGATCTTTGCCCCTTCATTTTAATCAAACCTCTTATCAAATTTTGTAGTATGGAGAGAACTGCTCTAGAAGTTGACTAAGATTTCAGGAACAACCCAAGGCATCTGAGCTCCAATGACATCATCTCCTCTATTGCATTAGGAAGTTCCTTATATGACTGCTAGCGATTTTGATCATCCGACACACTCATATTTTCATTTTGTTTAGGTGAGATGGATTGATATACTGATATTTAAGGGTATGGATGAGCAACCAGATATGATGGAGATCCATGTGAAAATGAAATACAGGTGAAAATGAGGTCATAGCATGTGCCCATCCTGATGCTAAATATAGATCATAATCAATAAAATGTAATAAACAGGATGCAAGTAAGAAATATAAGGCGGCAAAAAGGTGAAAGAACAAATGCTAAGCTACAGATAGCAATAAATAAAAGAAGGCACGAAAGGGGATCTAATGGACTTCCCAGGATCACTGCTATGTATCATGTGTTTCATCGACCGATGGGCATTCAGTGCCCAAATATGCCTCGTCTGAATACCGATAGCAGGACACAACCAGGTGAAATAATCTATGAGAAAAAGAAAAAATGAGCAGATACAATAAACCAGAACGAATAAAGTGCTCCCTGATGCGAGAAAATCAAAATGCAGAAGACAATTAAAATAAATAGCAAAAAGAAGTAGAAAATCGGATAATGAAAATGAAAGTAGGGAAAATCGGGCATGAGCAGGTTTTCAACCGAAAAATCAAAGAAATCTAATAAACACAAAAGAAGAAATGTTGGAATATAGAATTCCGTTTGATGTTGCAAGGGGTGAGTCGGTCCTGCTATATGCAGGTCAACCCTACCACCGATGCTTCTTGATGAAACGTAAATGAGAAAAGGTGAAAATTAAAGCGGTAGGGTAAAATTCCTACAGAAAATCAAAAATGAAAAGGGGAAGGAAGTTTAGAAATGAACTCGGTAATGCAATAAAAGAGATAATCACTGTGAAAGGAAAGAGGAGGAGGTGGTTGCTTACCTTGGTTTTGCAGAAACTCTGAAGGGGGGAGGGAAAGGAAGACTTCCTTTCGTTCTTCAGTGGATCATCTTCTACTACCAAGGAGGAGGAGATGATGGATGTTGAGGAGAGATGAGAGCTCGATGCAAGAGGAGAGGGTGAGTGTCGATGGATGCTTCTTGACACCCCTTTGCAACGGTTTTATAAGAGAAAACTGTTGCAAATTTTGCAAATTGGGTCCTTGATTTTCTGAAAGATTTTCAAAATAGTGGTCCCTTTCAAAAGTTTTCTAAAAAAGTGGTTTTAGCAAAAAGGTGTTTTCAAAAGGAGGTTTTTAAAACTATCTATTGTGTTTTCTTTTCTATTTCGATTTTTTTGCTCTTTTTCTTTGCATTTTTGTATTTTTTTTTGTGTTTATGACATAAAAACTTTTAAAACTAAAGGGTTTTAAACTAATTTTGCGAAATTTTAAAGATATTTACAAAAGAAGTGTTTTATGAGAATTCGGGTTTCAATTTTGAAAATTTCTTCAGAAAACAGGGTTGGATCTGGATTTTGAAGAAATTTTTGAGTTTCGAACCTTGAATCGAGAAATATAGGATAATGGATCCAAATGGATACCAAATGGACTGTCTGAGCCATTTAGAAATTATTTTTGGTATTTTTGCAAATTTAATTTGAAAATTTGGACAATGAGACTCAGATTTGGATTTTTGAACTGGATCCGGATCTGAAATTGAGTCAGATATATAAAATGAATTTGGATTCCAGTGAATCCGAGAAATAACTGGAATTTAGATTGAAAATGACTCAATTTACTCAGAAAATGGAGGTCAGGGGTAAAAAGGGAATATTTATAAAATTTTAAAAAATTTGGGGTGTTCACAAGCGGCCCTTACGAGTAAGATGCTCTTACAGGCAATATGGAGACGAGCCATTCTGGCATCGTTCCAACAACAAGGCATCTTTGTGCCAGTCAACTGGTTTCCGCAGCTCTTCTGCCAACCATCTCGCTAGCACATCCCTTGCTTCAACGACAGGAGTACGATGAACCTTTCTATGTTGTAGAAAGTACTGAGGGCATATGAATAGCACCTCCTCTGTATGATGGAGTAATATGCTCCTCTCTTTCTAAGCTTGGTTGAGCTTCTTCAGAAAATTTTGCAGCTCTCCCTCTCTTTAACTGAGGAAGCGTGTGTTTCCTTTAAGCTAGGTGAGCATCTTTTTCAGAATTTCCAGCAGTACTTCCCCTTTTTGATAGGGAAATCGCTATGCTTTAGGGGAGGCTCAATTTGGAGAGAGACAATCTGAGGTTTGAATTTAGAAAAAGATTCTTGGTGAAAGATTCTTGATTTATGATCTAGATGGACCAGCATGATTAGCTGTATGTGGTTCGATTTTTAGGATTAACCCCTTATCCTGAACGGGGATGAAGGAAATTGATGAGAGTCATTGAAAATTGATGAAGAATTGATGAGAATTTGATGGAAATTGATATAAATTGATTAAATTGATAAAATTGATAAAAATTGATAAAAAAATTGATAATACTAATACAGATTGACAAAAGATTAATGCAAATTGATAAAAAATGAGGAAAAAGAGTGTCTGATCCTGCCTGTAAACAGGTCTTCTGAAAATGATTTTTTTATGAAATAATAATAAAAAATGCCCCAATATAACGGGGAAGAAAGAGACATTGAATCATCAAAGGTATGAAGAAGATTGACATTTTATTGATAAGCAAAATTGATGACAAAGACTGAAATATTTATAAGTTTTTGACCAAAGGTCACAAAAGACTGTGACTGACTTGCCCCTATAAGATGACTGGAAAGAAAGAAAGAAAAAAAACTTTGGCATGGTTCAGGAAACCTAGGTCAGGACGGCTGGCTGATCTTCTTCCCCATCTTCCACTAGAAGCTTCTTATCAATGCAATCTTGGATGATGTTTTTGAAGACAAAGTAGTGCTGGGTGTCATGACCCATTGCCCGATGGAATTTACAGAACTAGTCTTTAAACCTTTCCATAGTCACAGGGGGATCTGCTACCTTGGGGAGTTTAACCATCTCCTTGGTTATCATGTACTCAAGAACTTGCTCAAGTGGTTGCTCTAAGGAGGTAAATTCATGGTCGTATCCCCAACCGTCGTGCTTTGGTCTCCCTTGGAGCTTTGATTCTAATTAGATGCTCGAGGGAGGGCTGCCATTCTGCCTGCTTATCTCATTCTTTTGACCGAAGAAATCATCTCTGCCTAATCTGTCGGTGTGGTTCTTTCTGCCATCCCTTTTGTTTTTGCTATTGTTGTTGGAGAAACCGACAGAAAAGGTGAAGTTGGTTTTCTTTTTCACATCCTGACTGCCTCTTGCTAAGGTGATGCCGTCATAGGTTCCGCTCTCTAATCCCATTTCAAGCCATTCAACCCGCTCTATTAAATTGATAAAGGATTTATATGGAGAAGTAGAGATCAGGCCTTTCAGAGGTTGAGAGAAGTTATTCAAGATTATTGATAGTGCATGTCTCTCTGATATCGGGTCCTTCATCCTATTGTGGGTGGATCTCCACCTATGAATGAAATCTTTTGCCTTCTCATTGTCATTCTACCTCATATTGAAAAGATGGTTTAGGGTAGACAGAGCTTCGGTATTGAATAGAAATCTTTCGATGAACAGGTTGACAACTTTGTCGAAGTCTCGCAGTTCAATTGGATTGATATGGTCTGCATACCATTTTGCTGCTATTCCTTCCAGACTGTGGGGAAAGCAGATGAACAAAGCCCTGTTGTCCTTTCTGAAACGGTTGCATTCTGCATAGAATGTGGATAGATGAGCCTTAGGGTTGTCGTCCTATCAAACTTAATGAACTTACGAGGAAGGTCTTCCAATTTGTCATCCCCTTCTAAGTCGTCATAAAAGTCCTCATTGGTATAGGTTCTCTTGCCTTTGCTTTGAGCTTGTATATCTTTGACTGTGCAGATTACTTCTCTTAGTTGTTCACGCATCAGATCTTCTGCTGGGATCTGAGACTTGGTTTTGTCTGCTAACTCATGCCCCTCACTGATTTTCTTGGGCCGATACAAGGGGTTTTGAAAATATGCAGGTTGCTCTTCCTCTGAGTCTTCCTCTACTGACTCTGAAGCACTGTCATACTGAACTTGCTTCTTGCTGATTTTGATGGACTTTCCTCTGACCTTGTTTCTGGAAGATTTTTCTTTCGGGTTTTCCTCAGCCTGTTCAAACATCATGTTGGCCATCACCCTCTGAAATAGCTTGTATGTAGCCGGATCAACATCGCTTTCTGCTTCTTGGCCCCGGTTCCTGGACAGCCTGGGAGAATTCATTTTCTCTGCTTCACTGTCACTTTGTTGTGGAACTATTTCCTTTCTAGTCCTTGTTTGAACCATGATGGAATGCTAATGCTTTCTACAAAATAAAATGGGCAGTTCAGACTGACGAATCTAAGGGAGAAAGAGAGATGACGAAAGAGAATTTTAAGGAAAAAGAGATTTCTTTGATGAAAAGATTTTAAATGAGAAGATGTAAATTTTGAATGGAATCAGAAGATATGTGGAGAAGAACTCAAAAATAGATTAAACTTTTGAAAAATTGCAGGCAGGACCAAAAGAATTAAAGAAATCAGAAAAAGAAGAGAGAGAAATGCACCTGGACTTTTTAAAAGATAGAAGAAGACTTCAAAACAAATATTTAGGTTTTTAGAAAATAATTCTGAAGAAATATGGAAGGAGAAATATATACCTAGATTTTGAAAAAGGTTTTTAAAAGAATGTCCAGAGTTTAAGAAAATTTATGAAGGAATAAAGAATGAGAAATACATAATCCTGGATTTTGAGAGATATAGAATTTTTTTTAAAAGAATATCCAGGGTTTTGAAAAATGTGAAGTAAATATAAATTTACAAGATAATATCCACAAAAGAATCAAATTACACAAGCAATGATGCACAAAACAACATTTCCTAGAAGCTGACTCTAAATGCAACATTTAAAAAGGCTAGTAGGACCTTAATCCTAACTCTATGGTTCAGATCATCTGATTCTAATCAAGATATGTCGATATACTCAAACCGAAGCTCAAAGTACGTGGCATAGAAATATTCCTCCGGTTTTAAGGTAATGGCTTCCCAACATCCTTGAGCACCTACCGATATACTTTGGATTATGGCCCTTAAGTACGTGGTAGGGGGTGTTAACCCAAATAAGTGGTCCAGTTGTGAGGCTCTCTCCTGAACTATGGTTCAATGAGACAGCCCAGCAACATGAAAATTGAGATAATATAGGTAGGGATATTTTTTAAAACATGTTCAACATGCAAGAAATCAGATGTTTCTAATGCAAGTCCTAAAGAGATAAATTTTTTGAAAATAAGAAGAAGCATACACTTGCATACATTATTTACATTCAATCCCTAGAATTAAGGAGAGTTGTATTTCAGATCTAAGTCTAAGTGGGCATGAAATAATCCTCTCAATATGGTCCTACCAAATCATACTTAAATCCTATATGCATTATGTCAGCTATGACAGAGTCTGGGCTCCTAAGGTTTGCATGGAAATGAAGACGACATTTTGAAGAATAAAGACTTAGATAATATCAAAGCAAAGCAAAAGGCATATATTCGACCGGACGAAGACGAGTCCCAACACGGTCGCCACTTCTGTGATCATTGCAAATTTTTTCCTCTTGTATTCCTTTTTTCCTTCTCTTTCTCTTTCTAACCTCTATTCTCCTTTTTGAAGGAGAATAAAAGAGAGAAAAAAAAAGGAAAAAAAGAAGAGAGAGGAACTCTTTTGCAAAGGTCTCACTTGACCTTAATTTTGAAAATGTTTTGAAATTACTCACCTCCATTTTTGAAATATTTGCGGGAAAAATAAAGAGACAGGATTCACTCATTGGTACGAGGTTCGACCGTTTCTGACGTCTTTACCAGGGGTGATCAAACCAAGGATCGAACTTATGCCTTTTGTTTTGCCTAAATATTATCTAAGAAATTATTCTAAATCTAAAATGCATAAAGAATCATGCTTGTGCAATGAAAATGCAAAGATGTATGCTTTTGAGAAGAATAATTTTAGAACTTTTGAGATTTATCCAAGTGATTTTTGAAATAAATTTGAAAATACTTGAAGAAATGATTCAAAGGGGTTTGAAATTGGTTTGTAAAAGTTAGCTTTTGAATCTAACTTAGAACTTTGAACAATGGATCTGGAAGAAAAGACTTTGAAATTCTGAGTCTTGGAATAATCAGAGTTTGAAAAATAAATCTTGGATGAAGAGAAAAGGAGAATTTGAATTTGAAATTAGAATTTTGAAGTAAGAATGAAATTTCAAAGTCAAGATGAACTTTGAATTTGGATCGATTTTCAAGAATCGATTTTGAAAAGGGATCTTTGGTTTTGAGTTTTGAATTCAGAACCTAAAGTCAGAATTTTTTATTTGAAAATTGAATTTAGACTTGGAGAAATAGACTTAAAAGTGGTTTTGGAAAATAGAAATTGAAATTGGAATCTTGAAGTCAATATGAGATTTGAAAATGGAATTGGTTTTGAAATCTGGAATTCAAGATAGAATTGGATTTGAAATCTAGAATTCAAGATAGAGTTGGAGTTGAAATCTAGAATTCAAGATGGAATTGGATTTGAAATCTGGAATCCAAGGTGGAATTGGATTTGCAATCTGAAATCCTAGATGAAATTGGATTTTGCAATCTAGAATCTAAGATGGAATTGGATTTGAAATCTGGAATCCTAGATGGAATTAAATCCAAAATATGAAATCCAAGATGGAATTGGGTTTTAAATTTGGAATCCAATATCGAATTGGATTTGAAGTTTGGAGTCCTAGATGGAATGAGATTTGAAATCCAGAATCCAAGATAGAATTGGTTTTTTTGAATATGGAATCCAAGATGGAATTGGATTTGAAATCTGGAATCCAATATGGAATTAGAAGATGGATCTGGATTTTGAGAACTCAGATAGAATTTGGATTTGGATTCAAGAAATCTAGATAGAACTTGAAGATGGTTTTGGATTTGAGAAATCCTGATTGGTCTTGAGAGTGGACTTGAATTTAAGAAAAATCAAATTTTAAGATTCAGAATCAATCTCAAAACCTTGATTTTGGATAAATGAATTGAATTTGAGAATCAAGACTCAATCTTTAGATAGAATTTTGAAGATTGTTAAAAATAAAGAATAAACTTGAATTTTGAAATCAGGAGATGAATCTGGAATTTCCAAAGTTTAAATCGAACTTTGAAATACGATCTGGAATATTGAATTGAATTTGAAATTAAATCCTGAAAATGAATTTTGGAATTTCAAATTTAAATTGAACTTTGAAATTTGATTTGAATTGGAATTTGAATTTTGAATTTAGAGACGAATTTGAAATTTCAAAGTTAAATTGAACTTTGAAATTAGAATATTGAATTTTAAAAAAAATAAGTTAGAATTGAGAATATGAAGATGAATTTGAATAAAAATTGAAGATTAATTTGAGAAATGAAGAAGATATTTGAAGAATTATCTCAAAATCACTTGGGTTTTTGAAGAAAATTTGGAATGATTTAAAAATAATGATGTAATTCTATCCTAAATGATAAATGAATTAAAGAACTTTGAAAATTGGATATTGAAAAGCATATTTCATTCTTTAAATGAATTAAAATAAGATTGAAGATATAGTACACTTCTGACTATGGTCATAAAATGTATTATAAAATAATCTGTATTTAAATTCAGATGAAGAATAAAACATATTTTGGTGCCTTTATTGAGTTTGAAATGAAATTAACTCTCAATATATCCTGACTATGGCCATTGATATATATTTTAAGTTAATTTCAAGTTAAACTCTGATAAAGGAAGAAATATTCAAAAAACATGATGATTTTTTAAAGAGGTCTAGTGTGGATCCAATGTTATTCCATAAAAGATAAAAATCCTACGTATTGTTCACATTTTGACTATGGCCATAAATGCAAATCGTCTACTTAGGATTTAATTACCTTTTATTAGAATGGTGCACGTGTCATTCGTGTTTCACCATGGTGGATTTTGAGAAATAAAAGAAAAATAATATGAAACAAGCAATTTATGATATCTACATGCTCATATATTCTAATCTAAAACTGGAAATGTAAGGTTCTCGTTAATATCTAGCTATTACAAGTTTTTGAATTGAATTGAATTGAAATCAAGATTCTTAAATTAAGAAGAGAAAGTAGCCTCTTCCACCTAATCCCTGCAAAACTCAAATTAGCATAAGGAAAAATTGCAAAATATAGAGGGTGGGAAGCGCCCTATCAAAACTAATCATGTATGTACTAATGAAGAAATAAATATATAGAATATTTATGAAATGCTAAGTGATAAAGATGAATATGCTATATAATATGTAAAAGGACTGGGCTGGTATGCAATGCCATGCAATATAATAAATGAAATGCATTAAGTGCATATGGAACTATAATAATTTATTAACCATGTTGTAAATACTTAAGAAGCTACAACCAAAACAAAAGATGGACTATGAGTTAGCTTTATGACTATTTCCAATGACATTTCTGTGGTGCTAATGAGCAACAACATCACAGGATGGAATGATAGGCGGTTGATCAATACTAATGCCTAACTTCGAGTCCGCACCGACCAATTGTGCCAACAATGAAATGACTAAGCCCCGGATATAGCTAAAGAGGCCGTCTTTGAAATGACATAGATCAGGGCACTTGATGGCCTTAAGAATACAATATATGCATTCACTGTGACTGGTTGTATATGCAGTATGGGTGATGCATGTATAAATGGTGAAATAATGTGATATGCAGCAGTCATAGTGAGTTTAAAGAATGCTTATGAATGCATATATGAATATCTACATGCTACTATGAAATGTAACACAGGAGGATGGCTAATATAAAGGCAAAGATCATGCGAATGTAGGGAACTTAATGCTATACAAGGATGAACTAAAATAGATGCAAAGCAAATAAATTTGCAAACAAAATCGGTGACCAATAATGCAAGCATATGATATTAACCAAGGATGCAACTAATATGCATAGATGTAATTCAACATGCAAATATGATCTGGAATATGCAGAGTGCAGGTGACAACAGGCTAATTGAGAGGTGCAGAGGTTGTTGCAAGTGTATTGTTGGATTTCATTTGATAGTGCATGAAAATGATAATACAGGTGGACAGGAGATTGAATGATGACTATGTGTTGGAAGTGACTGTTAGATGAGCAAGGAGTGGGGTGTTGATGACCTTAGTAGATATCCTAATGTAAGTGGTGACTATGCTGAATATACAAATATGCTACAGTAGCATGGTGAGGATGGTGCTGGATGTTGGGAAGCATTGAAGGTGGGTATCATGCTGCTGGGAAGTGGGGCTGTGGATAGAGGGTATAACAGAGTGAAAAATGCAGGTGCAATAGTGTCTTTTGCAGAAAGAGAAAAATGCAAATTGTTGTGGAGGTATGTTGTATGATTAGATAGGCTAAACAAAGAATGTGGAAGTGTGGTGATGGGTGACTAGAGGTGGTGTCACGTGACCATGGTGGGAATGCAAGCAGATGCAGTTGGTGAAGTAGTGTGATATACATGAGAGTATGTGCAGGAGATCAAGGACTGTACTGTGAAGGCCTATGATGTTGCTGTGAAAGCCATAAATAATGGCTGAAAAGTGCTATAGAGACTTGTGTGGTAGGTGATGGTGTATATAGGTACGGTTGATGCTGTGTAATGGGTGTGTTAAGTGAGTGGCCATACTTAAGGTATGGGAAAATGAGGGCATATACTTTAAACAAGAGAGTTATCGGTATTGAAACTGTATCAAGAATGACCAAGATTCGCAAACATAGCTTCGGTTATTTGATGCAGGGAAGACAAAAATAAGTAACAAATACAAATGATTGTAAAACTATAATGTAACGCCCAAACATAGAAAATTGAATCCCACATATGCACAACTGTAAACAGTGGAAGTAACATGGTACATGATACTGATAAGAAGCAGACTAGGTTATGAAACAAATAGCATGCTGACGAGGATTGGGACAATGTGAACTAATGTCCTAGTATGCAAAATGCAATACAGAAAATGTAATTGGATGCAAAATACTTCGATGAACCTGATAGAATCTAAATTGAACATTGTTATGTAGGAGAACATGCAGTGATGAAGATGACAGTGATGAACAGATGATGTGCCAAGTGGTGTAGTGATGTGAAGGATGGACAGTAAGGATGACACTTTCATGCTACTTATGGGTAGGCAAACCATATCTAAATATGTCTTAGGCAAAATCGGTATGGATATCTGAAGTAATTTGCCCAGAAACCTTATTGTGAAGCGATCACACTATGACCAAAGGCGTCACCATACGACCATCGACCTCATTGGAAGATTAGAGAGAAAAGAAAAAAAAAACAAGGAAAATGGGGAGTTGTACTTATCAAGGTGCTTTCACGCTTCATCACCATCCTGGAAGTAAGCAATCTTCCATTTGCTGTCTCAACTAACTCTGATCAGTAGCAACATTATACCTTGTTCTCAGGATGACTTCTTCAGATAGGGATGAACATAAACGATCTATTGATGATGCCTCCCTCGAGAGATTTTGAAACACACACCTGGGACAACAAATGATCCTGACTTCTGCTGCCAAGCACACCCCGTTACCACATCTTTTCACATTTGCAAGCCCTGATAACTGATAATTTACTTTGAAGCTCCTGAGAAAAACAATCATACTTATCACGATAATCATTTTCACTTAGGCTACTTCAAGTACATCTGAATTTACAAAAGGGGCTGAAGCAGGGTCATCTGAATGCCTCCAAATTTAGTTTAGATCTCATTTCACAGAAATGCAAAGGATCTTGTACAAAAGGCCAAGACATAAGTATGAAATTCATCAACAAATATGCATAAGAGGTATCGATGCCATGCTCGATGTAGGTGGAATGCGATGGGGTATGCTGTCCATTGATTTTCTGCTATGAACTCCCAGTATTCAGATGTTTTGTGCTATATGATATGCAAGATGTTATCACCTAGCGAATGATGATATTAAGTGGGTATGCAGGGAAAACAGGAATTCGGGATCTGGAGGGGGTTACTAATGAAGTTAACAAGGCATTAGGAATAGAATGAAAGATCATAACCCAAATTTTATGATAAAAACCAATACAAAAGGATTGGCACTCTATCCCAAAAGGATGAATCATAGTTCGGTTGGCCTTCAGCAAATCAAAATTTGAATTCATTCTTAATCCAGAACAATCATTATGGCACAATGGTCATCGAAACTCTACAGGATTTCGACATGAAGTTTCCCTATTTTTTTTTTTTTGAATTGAACTCAATTCGTTGGTAGGCTACCAGATCGATTCATAGGAGATTAATGCCTAATGGTGGGGTATATTATTGAAGCAAGAAAATTAGAGATAAATTGTAAAGGAGAGATGGAAATAGGAAATCAATAACATCAACCAAAAACTAAAATCAAAAGATAATGAAAACAAGAAAAATGACAACCAAAGAAGATGAAAAATCAAATGGAAGGAAAATCCAATGTAGGAATACAGATATTCCATCAATCTCACACTGTGTAAGTCGGTTTTGCTATAAGCAAGCCAACATTACAGGGGTGCTCCAACAAAGAGATTAAATAGGAAAATTGAAAATCCAAGGGGATTGAAAATCATAAGGGAAACCAAAACTAAAAGAGAAAAAGTAAAATAAATTCAGATATAAATTGAAATTCAAAGCCCGAATGAATCAGAGATGCCATTGTGAGGCGTCTCCAGTTACCAATATGTAAGGAAATGCATTAAACAAAACAGAGAATCCATTGTAAATTTGAAATAGAAGCAAACACGGAAAATCAAAATATAGAGGGAAAATCATATGTAAACAGATGATGAAGGCGAAAATAGAAGAGCCCAAACTATAAACATCTACCAAAATAAAATAAAATAAGGAAATTCACAGA
Organism: Nuphar pumila; assembly: GCF_984573655.1. Taxonomy (NCBI): domain Eukaryota; kingdom Viridiplantae; phylum Streptophyta; class Magnoliopsida; order Nymphaeales; family Nymphaeaceae; genus Nuphar; species Nuphar pumila. The sequence goes on along the minus strand of NC_143253.1, from coordinate 36,024,905 downwards.
GAAGTGGTAAAAGGGAGGGGTTTCTTACCTTGCTTAGTAGAAATTCCAAAGGAGGAAGGAGAACTTTCTTCAGTGGAGAGGGGAAACACCAGAGGGAAGAACTTGAGAGGAAGGGGATCAAAGGGGAAAGGGGAGAGAGAAAAAGGATGGAGAAGTCGATCAGAGCGATAATGGTGGGGTGAAGATGGATGCTTGAGTCGACTCCCCTGTGGTCTCTTTTATAATGAGAGACCATTGAAGGGGTCTTACAGATCAGGTCCTCATTTTTTTACGAAATTTCAAAATAGTGTCTTTCTACGTTTTTGGGATTTTCAAAAAGGGGGTTCCTTTACAAGTTCTTTTCAAAAAGGGGGGTTTAAAGCCATTTTTTCGATTTTTCCTTTTCTATTTTTGATTTTTTGAATTTTTTCTTTATATTTTCTGTTTTTTTGTGTTTTTGAAATAAAAACTCTTAAAACTAAGGGAAAACAAAAGATTTTAAACTATTTTTGTAAATTTTTAAAAAAAATTACAAAAGAAGGGTTTTCTGAGAATTCAGGGCTATTCTTTGAAAATTTCTTCAGAAAACGGGTTTGGATTTGGGTTTTGAGGAAATATTTGAGTTTTGGACCTCGAATCAAGAAATATAGGACAGTGAATCCAAATGGATACCTGATGGATTGTCTGAGCCTTTCAAAAATTATTTTTGGTATTTTTGTAATTTTAATTTAAAAATTAGATAATGAGGCTCAGATTTGGATTTTGATAATGGATCCGGATCCAAAATTGAGTCAGATATAGAAAATGGATTTGAATTCCAGTGAACCTGAGAAATAACTAGAATTTAGATCAAAATTGACTCAATTTACTCAGAAAATGGAGCTAGGGGCAAAAAGGAATTTTTTTACAAAAAATTGAAAAATTTGGGATGTTTACACAATCCCTAAATGATATTTGGTCAATGCTATCATCAAAAGAGATTTTTAATCAAAGAGACAATATTATTAATCTTATTCTCGGGACCAATGAAGACTCAGATCATCTTCAAGTTGAAGGAGTTTGTGACGTGTCCTTCTAGAGAAAATCAAAGCATCTCCAAGTTGAAGGTTGATGCGATGAAATTCTTGCCAAACTCCAAGAAAGCTCAAAATTTTGTCTCAAAAAGAGTGCAAAAAGATCATCATGGGTAAATCTCAGATATCAAGCTGCCAAAACTGTCAAGAATCGTCTTTATTCATGTGAAATTCTTTTATCAATATCATTTTCACCCAATTACTTTTATGATGTTGAGAACTGTGATCATCGCAAAAATTTTTCTCTTGTGGTTTCTCTCTCTTCCTTCTCTTTTCCTTTTCTGACCTCTATTTTCCTCCTTTTTGAAGGGAGGAAATAAATGACAGAAAAGAAAGAGAGAAGAGAAAAGAAAGAAAGAAGATGAACTCTTTTGCGGGGTCTCACTTGACCTTGATTTGAAAATATTTAGAAAATTACTCGCCTTTGTTTTTTTTTTGAAAAATTTGCGGGAAAATGGAGAGACGGGATTCGCTCGTCGGTACGAGGTTCGACCGTTCCTGGCGCCTTTACCAGGGGTAATCGAACCAAGGATCAAATCTATGCCTTTTGCTTTGCCTAAATATCATCTAAGAATTTATCCTAAAGATCTAAATGCACAAAGAATCATGCTTGTGCAATGCAAGGATGTATGCTCTTTTTTTTAAAATGATTTGGAAATCTTCAAGTATTTCTGAGATGAAATAGAGTGAAGAAATGATTGAATCTAACTTAGAACTTGATATAGCTCAGGGAAGTTCTAAGTCTTTTGAAATAATCAGAGATAGGAAAATAAATCTTTGAATTTAGAAATAATTTGAAGATGATAACAAAAAAAATGAGGCTTCAAAGTCAGAAATGGACTTTGAAGTTGAATTTGAATTTTAAACTTGGATTTAGGAAAGGAAATGAATACTTGAAATGGAATTAGATTTTTGAAATCAGAAAATGAAATGGAATTGGATTTGAGAGTTGGAATTGGGAATGGAATTGGATTCTGAATCCTAAAATGGGTTCTGGATCTTAAAATGGATTTAGGATCTGAAATCTGAGATCTAAGATAGAGCTGAATTCTAGACCCTAAGATGGATTTAGGATATGAAGTCTGAGATCCAAAAATAGAGTTGAACTCTGGACCCTAAGATGGATTTTGGATCTGAAGTCTGAGATCCAAAGTGGAACTGGGTTCTGGATCCTAAAATGGATTTGGATCTGAAGTTTGAGATCCAAAGGTAGAATTGTATTCTGGACCTTAAAATGGATTTGGATCTGAAGTCTGAGATCCAAGATGGAAGTTGAGTTCTGGATCCTAAAATGGAATTGGATCTGAAATCTAAGATCCGATATAGAATTGGGTTTTGGATCCTAAAATGGATTTAGATCTGAAGTCTGAGATCTGATGATGAAGATTGTCCTTGGAAATCTGGATTCAAGTTGATCTAATTTTGGATTTGGGCTTTTGAAAGTCCAAATGGGACTTTTGAATATGGATCTGGGTTTTGAAAACCCGGATTGAATTTAAAACTTAGAAAAAAATTTGGAATCAATCTCAAAGCTTGGATTTTGAAGATAAGAAAATAAACTTGATTTTGAATTTGGAATCAGAAGATGAATCAGAAATTTCAAAGTTAAATTGAACTTTGAAATTTGATTGAAGTTTTGAATATAAGATGAATTTTGGAATTTTCAAAGTCAATTTGAACTTTGAAATCTGATTTGAATGGAAATTTTTGAATATAAAATTGATTTTTTTTTAAATCTCAAATTCAAATTGGACTTTGAAATTGAAATCTAAATCTTTGAAATAAGATAGAAGAATGAATTGAAATAGAGATTGAAGAAGGATATTTGAGATCACTTCGATTTTGAAAAGAATTTCAAAAATATGATGCAGTTCTATCCTAAATGATGAATGAATTTAAATTTTGAAATTGGATTTTGAAAATCGTATTTCATTCTTTTAAATGAATATAAATAAGATTGAAGATATAATACATCCTTGACTATGGTCATTGAATGTATTATATAATAATCTATATTTAAATTCAAGTAAAGAATAAAATATATTTTGGTGCTTTTATAGAGTTTAAAATGAAATTAACTCTCAATATACCCTGACTATGGCCATTGGTATATATTTTGAGCCAATTTTAAGTTAAACTCTAATAAAATAAGGAAATATTTGAAAACATGATGATTTTTGAAGAGGATCCAGTGTGGATCTAGTGTTATTTTATAAAAGATAAAAATACTAAGTTTTGTTTACATCCCGACTATGGTCATTGATGTAAATCATCAACTTAGGATTAATTTACCTCTTACGAAATGATGCACGTGCCATTCGTGTTGCCATTTGTGAGAATTTGAGAAATAAAGGAAAAATGCATGAAGAACAAGTAATTCATGATATTTACAATGCTCATTCATTCTATCTAAAACAGGAAATGTAAATTCTCATTAAGGTCTAACTTATTACAACATATAAAATTGAATTTACAACTCCAAGTAATGATATATTCCCTGCAAAACAACTAGGTTAGCACCATGTAAATATAGAAGGAAATGGAAGATATTATATTGAAAATGTAAAATACGCATGCTTATGCCTATTCTAATGGAGGATATATGTACAAAATGCTATTCTTAGGTTTAAATCTAAAATTCATATGGAAAGCCTTACATTAAGGGGAAAATATGTATGTGAATATGATGGAGATTTATATGAAAAAAGCATATGCAATGCCTTAAGTTAAATGAAAAGATGTATATACCTGCCTAAGGCTAATGAAGTCCTATATGGGAAAGGCATATACAATGCCTTAGACTAAATGAAAGTCTATATTTATCTGCTTAAGGCTATACATATATCTACTGACGAAGTGCGCATGAAGATGGATGAGATGCAGTGGACAAAGTGCAAGATGTGCTATATACATATGAAACGACATAGTGTACTTGTGAAGGACAAGAAGGTGGCTCACAGCAATTTACCGAATTGCTGTAGGAAGTATGAAGCTACAGCAACTCAGGGAATTGCTGCAGATACATAAAATTATTACTGCAATGTTTGGTACTGCTGTAGATGCAAAAATTATTACAGCAGTGATTAGCACCGCTGTGGCTGCGAAGGAGTGGAAAGTGCAGGGATATTATTGACATACAAATACACAGCAAATCCAGGGTATGATTTCAAGTGAAATGTTCATGCATTTTTCCACAGAAAATTCAGTGGTTGAATCAATGACTCAGCATGTGCTTTCATAACAAGTTAAAATTGCTTTAGCGAACCAGGGGATTTTCCTGTAAGAGCAGACTTATGAACCCTTTAGCAGCAAACCAGTCGATAGTGATTTGCCTTCAGCCAACATATCCATTTCAATAGGTCAATGTAATAGTAGATCCATGGAGCTACACAGCAAATGGGCTTGTTGATCGATTCCTGCAGGTGAATTTCAGAAGATAGGTGCAACAGAATGTAGAAAGTGAATGCTGCGAGATGGGTAATGAAAGGCATAGAGCTATGCTGGTGAAGGAAGTTGAAGTGCACAGGTGATGTTGTGCTAATGCTACAACAGATGTTGTGGGCATGGTATACGACACCTAAAAAAAATTTCAAACAACAGATAAGAAAGATAAAGAGTGTGCACCTATCCACCACAACTTGACTGGCGGCTCAGCCCAGAGGTGTCGATCAGCAGCAGCTACTCCAATGACTTCGCAGCAACATATGGGAAATGTAGTATCATTGTAAAAATGATGCAGTGACAAGGTGATGTAATAGTGAAGGATGATCTGTTAGTAATGGGCTGATTCCTGCAGGCTGTTACTGAAGCTTGATGGCTGTTGCAAACTGACATTTAAGCTCAAGAATTGGTTTTTCATCTGGATTGCTCTGACATAAAAAGACAGCAATCCTGCAAATCATTGACTTGACATGGCATCTATTGTAATCTCATGAATTGGTTTTCTTGAGCAAAGAGGTTGTTATGATTCCAGCAAATGATGCTTCCAAAACTTCAAGTGTGTTTCTTAGTAATATATGTCTCCACTTAAATTACCTACTGAAGCCTCCCCTTTTTTTTATTTACAGGTGCTGGATGTCGTGAAGCACATCAAGACTCCTGATTGCTTGAGAAAGTAGATGCAGGATATAGACAATATCATGATGAATCCAAGATATTGAAATACTTTAATGGGAAACATACAAATATTATGCTTGTAAAGCAGGAAATACAAGGAAGAGAATGCATTATGGAATGGGTAATGCTGGCCTCTAATAAGTAAAGATGATGTTGAGTAATAACATGAAACATATCAACAACGCATGAATGTTGTGAATTCCAATCTATGGTCGCACACCAGCTAGATTCAAAGTTTTACATCCACCTTCTTGGAAATTTAATTTAAAATTTCAGATGTTCCAGAAATAACATCTGCAAGGTACAAATGAGGTTACCCACATACATGATGCAAATTTTATTAAGTGGAATGAATCAGTGGTGAGAAAAAAAATCATCCGAACAATTACAGTATTGAACGTCAAAATGCAGTAAACCCCAAATCAAATGTCAAACAAAGTGATCCTAATGTAGACAGGAAATCGAGAAAAAAAATGATAGGAAAGCAAAGCAAAAGAAGGGAAACCCAAAACGAAACAGAATCGGATTGGGACATAAGAATGAAAAGGAAAGGGTTAATGGATCAAGCAATGCTGAAATGGAATACTACGATATCCAGTTTCAAAATCCGATATAATGGAGGGTCACGTCTGTAAACAGACATTAAGACTCTTATAAAATGACAAGATAAATCAAAAAATAAAGAAAGAAGAAAAGGGAAGAAGAAAAAAAAAAAAGGGAAAAAAAGAAAAAAAGAAAATGTGTTGGAACCACTCGTTCCATTGATTTTTGCACAGAGGTTGATCAGTATTGTCATATCCAATCTGAATATGACCGAATGTGCATTTAATGGAATAAAAGTGGAAAAATCAGGTAAAATTTAAAATAAAAGGTGAGAAATGATGCTAAGAATAAGAGCATAAAAAAATGCTGGAGATCGGACTTACTGAAATAACAGAAGCAATTTCAGGAAAAAAATAACAATAAAATCTGCAGTAAAAGGAAAGAACGATCATCGGGAGGGAAGAAAAGATTGATGTTCTATTGTCAAATGTAGGTTGATACCGTTATAAACAGATCAACCTTACATTTTCTGCTTTAATGTAGCAAAGGCATGAAGCCGATGCTATGGAAATCAGAATGGGAAAGAAAAAAAAAAGGAATGTAAAGAAGAGGAAGAAGAAATGCGGGAAAAAAAGGGGAGGAAGAGGAGGAAGATCGGGTACTTACCTGCAATTCTACAAAGATTCTGAAGGAAAGGGGAGGGGTGAAGGCGGTCCCTCTCCCTCTTACGTGCTCTCCTTTTAAAGAGCAAAGGGAGGTTTCGAGAGAGAGACTGTTGGAGATGGAGGGTAGAAAACGAGAGGGTCGTTTCAGAAATCGATGATGGTGAATGAGGGAAGAAAATACACGGGAATGATCCGTTATAGATTTTTCCCTTTTTCAAAAGAAGGGTCCCTTTTAAGAAAGTTTTTGTAAAATGGTTTTAAAATGAGTTTTTTAGAAAAATTCATCTCTTTCAAGCTTTAAAATCATTTGCTTTCCTTATATTTTTCCATTTTTTTTTGTGTTACTTTTTATTTTTTTGTATTTTTTGAGTAGAAATCTAAGATTTTACGAGAAAACAAAGACTAAACATTACTTTTTTGTATTTTTTTGAGAAATATTTACAAAAGTGTTTTTCCGAGAATTTCAGACCATTTCGGGGAAATTTCTTCAGAAAAATGGGTTTGGACCCAGGTTTTGAGAAAATATTCTAGTTTTGACACTTGAATCGAGAAATACAACGTGATGGATCCAAACGGATGTCGGATGGACTGTCTGAGCTATTTAAAAACTATTTTTGGTATTTTCTGTAATTTTCAATTTAAAAGTTGGACAATGAGACTCAGATTTGGATCTGGATCCAAAATCGATTCAAACATATAAAACGAATTTAATTTCAGTAAAACTTGGGAAATGAACTGGAATTTAGAAAAAGTGGTTCAATGGCTCAGAAAATGATATCAGGGGCAAAAAGGGAATATTTAAAAGATTTTGAAAATTTTAGGGTGTTCACAAGAACAAATTTCCTTTCTTCTCATATAAAGGAAATGGATAGTTTCCTTGAAGAAACCCAACAACAATAATTTGACATTGATTCTGGATTCTACGGAGTTAGCCTAGTTGGAGGTAATACTCTAGGCAGAAGAGGGAATATCTTTCAAACAAATGTGCTTACTTTCAATTATCTTGAATCAACTGTAATTTTTATCATTTTGGCAATATTTTTTTGCTATCCTGATATGAAGTAAAAACTTGATGTCCATTTTGATACATCCTGGTGTTGCCTTTCTCGTCTTTTGCATTGTCGAAAGAATCGTCCTGCTCCTTTGGATCGCCTTATTCGTCTTTAGCATTGTCGGAAGAATCGCCCTACTCCTTTAGATTGCTTTATTCGTCTTTCGCATTCTTGAAAGAATCGCCCTGCTCTTCTGGATCGCCTTATTCATCTTTCGCATTGTCGAAAGAATCACCCTGTTCTTTTGGATCACCTTATTCATCTTTCGCGTTATCGAAAGAATCACCCTGCTCCTTTGGATCGCCTTATTCGTCTTTCGCATTGTCGAAAGAATCGCCTGACTCCTTTGGATCACCTTATTCATCTTTCGCATTGTCGAAAGAATCACCCTGCTTCTTTGGATTGCCTTATTTGTCTTTCGCGTTGTCGAAAGAATTTCCCTGCTCCTTTGGATTGCTTTATTCATCTTTCGCATTGTCGAAAGAATCGCTCTGCTCCTCTGGATCGCCTTATTCATCTTTCGCATTGTCGAAAGAATTGCCTCATATTACCTTTTTCGTCTTTCGCATTGTCGAGAGAATTGCCTCATGTTACCTTATCCGTCTTTCGCGTTGTCGAAAGAATTTCCTTATATTCCCCTATCCATCTTTCGCATTGTCAAAAGAATTGCCTTATTCGTCTTTCGCGTTGTCGAAAGAATTGCCTCTACATTGCCCTGTTTGTCCTTCCCATTATCAAAAGAATTGCCTTACTCCTCTTTGAGAGAGTTGTCCTATTCATTTGTTCACATTGATAAATTTTCACCTTATACTTCTTCAAAAGAATTGCCTTATTCATCTTCCTCCTGCTATCTCACTTTCCATGCCTTTTTGCAACCCCTTTCGGATCCTTTATGCAAAATCCGGAAGTCCCATCATGGTCTTCCCCATTCTCACAAGGAATCCATGTTTTTCATTCCCCTTTCAGGTTAAGGGCTAAACCTGAACCTCATTTTTTTGAGGTGTTTCCTTCCCATTATGGTAAGGGTAAAACTTGAGCCTCATTCTGATGAGGTATTTCTTCCAGTTCCATCATGGTTTCCCCATCCTGATGAGGAATCCATATTTTTCATATCTATTTAGGTAAGGATTGTACCTAAGCCTTGTCTCACGAGGCATTTTTAAAAAATGTCCCATCATGGTTTTCATGTATTTCTTTCTTATTCAGGTAAGGGTTAAACCTGAAATTCATTTTAAGATATCTTCATCCCATCCAGGTCAAGTCCTAAACCTGAACCATTCCAAAAAGCTTATTTTGTCTCAGCCATGAGATCTCTCTTTGATCAAAATCTCTTTTGTTTTCATTTTGATTTTCAATTTACCTTTTATTTCCATGTTTACATCTGATTCCTGTTTCACTTTGATTGTCCGTTTGCATTTCGGTTTTCTGTTTTGATAGCATTTGATTGTATAAAAGTTCACTTTTGTTCACTATATTTCGTTCATTTTTGCATTGTGCTTCATTGCATTTGATTATCCACTGTATTTCTGATTGTTCACGTTCATTTCACGGTTTACCTTTTGCTTCAGTATTTCATTTTGACTTACCTATGGCATTTGTTTTGATTTCATTGAAATCCATGTTTTCGCTTTTGATCCAGCATCTCTTGTTTTGCTTCATCGCACCTCATATTCTTATATATAATTGTGCATCTTCATTTTTCCTTTATTTTGCATATTAATTCCTACATCATATGTGTTTTGGTTTGGAATTACATTTTTCTGCATCTCATCAATGCCTCTTTCCACCTGCATTTCATCATCCACATCTACCTGAATTGGCAGTTCACATCGAATCACCTGCGAATTGCATCTTCATCCATGTGCTTCATATGCATCTTATTTGTATTCCAGCATCTTAAGATATGGCATGGCAATATCCACATGCATTTTACTTCACAGCATCTCATTCCTTTTACTCCACCGTATTTCTTTCTTCACTGCTCAACATTGCTTGATTTCTCTGATTCATCATTCATCATATATTATGATTTGTTACTTTTCCTTTTATTACGCTCATTGGAATTATATTCCATCCTCTCTCATACCACTAACATTGCATATTTCTCAGTTTCATCAATTAGTGTTATGTGTTTTGATCTAATTCCCTGTGCTTGACCTAACCATCGATTTCACTGGACAGAATTGCTTGTTTCATAGATTAGAAGAGTGTGTTTTATCTAATCTGCATTTTCTGTGTTGGACCTAGATAAATCTGCTTTCATTTAATATCAGTTACGGTTAAAGCATCACACCCCATCTTACGCATCTTACGCATACTCTGTGTCTTCATCATTTATGCATCTGCATTTTCTTCACAGCATAGAACCTATTTTCATGGCACCCGTTTTCATTTGTGTCAATATGCATCGAAGTTCATGTGCTTCTTCCTCTAGACACAACCACAATTACCTTTGATCCGTAGGAGAACTGAAATAAAGAGTAACAGGGTATTGCCCAATTTCATCATTTATAATATGCTAATGCAGGGATTTTGTGAGGGTGGGGAGGTTGATGCAACAGGAAATGTGTTAAAAAATGACCATGGCAGGGTTTCATCCGAATTCCATCATCCATGGAATGATATTGTGTGCCTCCTTGAGAAACGAAGGGATGAACTTGGTTTCCCAAATGCACAGGTGTTTTGATTGAAAGGGGACTTGTAGTGGATTACCACTTTATACATGCATGGGAGGACACATGAAACTACTAGTGTGTTGAGGGAGATGATGAAGAGGGGTATTATAGTGGATATAAATATCTATAATTCCCTTTATCCATGGATATTGTTGTTAATATTGTGACCTACAATATTTTATTATTCAAATTCTCAATTGTTGGACTGATGCAGGAAGCCGATGATTTAATGGAGTGGTTGCAATGTGGACTGACATCCAATTATGATGCTTACAATATTTTGATCAGTATCACGATTTTGGTTTCAGTACTCACTGCATCTTGCATTTTACTACTGAATACCTTATATCTTACCACAATATGTCATTCAGTCCCTTTGTTGTGTAGCGTGTAATTATCATGCATTTAGAAGTCATGCATTTAGGCACTATCCATCTATGGATTCATTTGCACAAATATGTTGTAGAAGATTGTCCCATTATGAACTTCTTTGTCAAAACTCACCTTCAAAACCATTTATATTTCAAATTACCAGATTATAGTTTGAATATCGTCTCATTTCACTACGTAGCATCACCTTCTTCACCACCTGCACATTATCCCCTGCTGCATCTCCACATCACAGCACTTCACAATGTACAGTATTATGGAAGCTTCATTATAGTCATATAATGCATCATTTTAGCCTCATTTTCTGCACACCAACTCCACTCAACTGCTATGGATTCTTGTGTTTTCATGGCACAGCAGCCCTAAGGCTACTGTGGCTTCCTATACCTTTGTTGCACCTTCATCTACTGCACTCCCTTCACTCCCTGTAACAACTTTGCACTTACACATACATTAGCCACCTATACTGTCACCTTCATATCACTCCAACCCATTTCCCTGCCACTCCAGCTCATCTTCCCAGTCAAAGAGGGTCGTCACACTCCAAATTTCAATGCCATCTCAGGTCGCTGTACCAAAAACTTTTGTTCTTCCTCCAGCTAGGGCATCTACGCCTATGTCTTTTCATCAATCTCAAGTACCAGTACATTTTGGTACACCAAGTTCTTCACAAAATTCAATCATAGAGTGGTTCACATTAAATACCATTGCCACTTTCTGTTGGTAATGCTGCACAAGTTCAACAACCTGTATTTGTTCTTCCCATTTTGCAATCACATACACTGCAGGCGCAGGCAATGATCCATCAGGGTCTAAGACTGGGCTATGCACCCCAGCTGAATCATCGAATTGGGACTCAGTTGGGGAACTTAGGTGTTAGCATGGCCTCTCAATCTTCTCAACAGGCAAGCAATGCATTCGCTGGGCCATGGAGGAGGGTCAAGATAACTCATCCTGAAGCTCAATTACCAAACTGTTGCTCATGCATTTTTACTTTTCACAACACCTTTGCACTCAACACTTCATTGTTGCACTTGCTGCATTGGCACACCGCTTCATCGCATCTGCACATCAACAACCCTATGCACTCATTCCATTCCCATTTTCTGCACTTTCACCTCCGTCACTGCACATTGTACACAGCAACTCCCCTACACTTCGGTTTGCAACCACCCCCAGTCATAGATTGTCTTTTGCTGTGTTCTTCATCTAGCATTCTGATTCCAACATAGTGTAGGCTTGACTTAATCTTTGCATTTGCCATATAACTTACAAACATGCATATTTAGTATACCATGTACATCTCTCATTTAGCATGAATATCATACTTAGATGCATATGCATGTTTTTCTCATTAGCATAAGCATAGTTCTTTGCACATTCATTTTCTTCATTAGCATAAGCGTAACCATATGCATGACTGGTTTTGACATGACATCTTCCATTTTCCTCTATATTTTTGCATTTTAGCCTTGTGCTAACTCATTTTTTGTAGGGAAAACATATAAGACTTTGATTTCTCTTCCTAGATTAGGAATTGTGATATTTCAATTTCAATTTAAGACTGTAATAATTTGATATTAATGAAAATCTCTACTTTTCAGTTTAGAATAGAATATATGAGCATGTAGTTCTCATAATTGCTTGTGATATCTTCTTTTATTTTTATTTTTATTTTTATTTTTATTTCAAAAATTCATTGTGGTATAACACGAATGACACGTGCACCTTTCTAATAATAGGTAAATAACCCTAAGTAAATGATTCACATTTATGGTCATAGTCAAAATGTGAACAATACTTAGGATTTTGATCTTTTATGGAATAACATTTGTTTTCCATCATATTTTTTTAAATATCTTTTCTTCCTCTATCATAATTTAAGATATAAATTAACTTGAGATATATTTGTGGCCATAGTCATGGATATATTAAAAGTTACTTTCATTTTAAATCCTATAAAGGCACCAAAAATTTATTTTATTCTTTATTAGAATTTAAATAAAGATTATATTACAATATATGTATGACCATAATCATGAATGTATTATAACTTAATCTTATTTCAATTCTATTAAAGAATGAAATTTGCTTTTGAATTCTAAATCTTTAAATTCTTTCAAAGCATTCATCACTCAGGATAGAATTGTATTCTTTTTCGAATTATTTCAAATCATCTTCAAAATTCCCAGTGATTTTTGAAATAAATCTTCAAAAATACAGTTTTAATTTCTAAAATTCAAAATCATTTTAAACATTCACTTACAAATTCAAATTCATCTTTTATTCTCAATTCCATCTTATTTCAAATTCCAACTTTTAATTCTTATTTCTGAATTTCATATTTTAACTTCAAATTTGATTCAAATTCTTTTTCAATTTTTCAAATTCTAACTCAAAATTCTGAGTTCTCAATTCAATTCTAAATCAAAATTTTTAAATTCACTTTGAAATTCCAAAGTCAAATTTCAAAATCAATCTAATATTCCAATTTCAAAGTTCGATTCAACTTTCAAATTCCATTCTGATTTCAAATTCTAAGTCCAATTTCAAATCCTAATTTCAATTTTGGAATCCAATTTCAAAGTTTATTTTCAAGATTCTAAATATTCAATTTCTAAATTCATTTTTAAGTTTCAGTTTCAATTTCAATTTCAGATTCTAAATTCAATTTCAATTTCAATTTCAATTTCAATTTCAATTTCAATTTCAATTTCAATTTCAATTTCAATTTCAATTTCAATTTCAATTTTCAAATTCATTTCCAAGTTCAAAGTTAAACCTCAATTTTAAAATCAAGTCAAAGTTCAAAATTGAATTTCCAATCCAATTTCCAAGTTCAAATTCTGATTTCAAACATCAAAATCTAAATTCAAATTTCAATTTTCAATTTTCAAATTCGAAGCTCAAATCTCAATTTCGGTATCAATTCTAATTTTAAAAACCCAAATTCAACTCCTATTTTCAATTTATATTTTCAAGGTTACAATTTCAAGTTCCAAATTTCAAAATTCCTTTTCAAATCTCAAATTCACTTCAAATTCCAAGTTCAGATTCAAATTTCAGTTTTTCAAATCAAGTTCAAATTTTGAACCACTTCTTCAAGGATATTTCAAAATCAGTTGAAAAATCCAAATCTCTGAAATATTTCCAAAAATATGTATCATATTCCAAATCATCATTTTCAAAGTACATTGCACAAGCATGATTCAATGTGCATTTAGGATTTCAGAATAATCACTTAGACAAATTTAGGCAAAGCAAAAGGCATTGATTTGATCCTTGGTTCAATTACCCTTGGTAAAGGCGTTAGGAATGGTTGAACCTTGTACCGATGAGCGAATCTCGTCTCTCCATTTTCCCGCAAAATTTTTAAAACGGAGGCGAGTAATTTTTCAAAATCTTTTTCAAAGAAAGGTCAAGTGAGACCTTGCAAAATAGTTTTCCTCCTTCTTTCTTTCTTTCTTTTTCCCCTTCAAAAAGGGATGAAGGCAGAAAGGAAAAGAAGGAAAGAGGGAAAGAGGATTTTTTTTGCAACGATCATAAAATGACACGAGGATGTCCTATTGTTGGAACCCTGCATGGAAGGCTTGTTCTATTTTCACCTTCAAGGATACCGTACTCGTAAGGGATAATGCGCTAGAGTAGCCATTGCACTTTGTTAGGCTAGTGATTGATGCAGTTAAATAGCCCGAGCAGTCAATCCAAAGTAATCCTTGTCCATGCATACTGTAAAACTTGAGATTTTTCCTTGATAATTAAAATGAATAAATGATGAATTATCAGTGCCAACATGAATATAATCATGAATTCTTAATTTTCTTGATATTCTTGATTTTCTTGATTTTGACTAATTATGAACCTTTGTTTCAAGTTATGAAGATTATTTCAAGAATAATTGAAAAACTAAAATATGTGGACTAAACAAGAAAGTAAATAATTTGTATATTATTAGATTTTGGATTTTGGATTTGGTTCTAATCTCATTGGATTAGACCAATAGTATCAGATGCTCTGAACAATATCATTATTATTTCAATAGAAATTTTAGTTGATCAGTGACTTATCTATTAAATCAGATTCAATCTTGACGTTCCTCATTTTGAGAGCATCAAAATCGACTATTTATATGCCCAAATTGGTATTGATTTGAGAATTTTATCAGTGACCGAAGTTCATGCCTAATTATAGGTTAAAAATTAACATTTTTCGATATCGACTAAATTTTTTGCCAATCCGTACATGTATGATTAAATCTAAGACCACCACAATGATCTATATTTTGAAAGATATCAAATCAACTATTTAAACAACCATTTCTGATGAGTCTTTGGGTTTGTAGGCCTCTCGAAAGGTTATCTTGAGACTAGAGCCCAAGCCAAGGTAAAAGTTCTTACTTTTATTTTATAGCTTAAGTAATTTCAAAATTTAATTAATTAGATCCCTATGATCATTGCAAAAAAATTTCTCTCGTTCTTTTTTTTCTCTCTCTTTTCCTTTCTAGCCTCTATTCCCTTTTTGAAGGGGAATAAAAGATAGAAAAGAAGAGAGAAGAGAAAAAGAAAAGAAAGAAGAGATGAACTCTTTTGCAAAGGTCTCACTTGACCTTAATTTTAAAAAATATTTTGAAATTACTCGCCTCTGTTTTGAAATATTTGCGAGAAAAATGGAGAGACAGGATTCGCTCATTGGTACGAGGTTCGACCATTCATGGCGCCTTTACCAGGGGTAATCGAACCAAGGATCGAATTTATGCCCTTTTATTTTTGCTTTGCCTAAATATTATCTAAGAATTTATTCTAAGTCTAAGAATGCACAAAGAATCATGCTTGTGCAATGCAAATGCATAGATGTATGCTTTTAAGAAGAATAATTTAGAAATTTTGGGATTTTCCAAGTGATTTTTGAAATACATTTGAAGATACTTGAAGAAATGATTCAAAGGGTTGAAATTGGTTTGAAAAAGTTAGATTTTGAATCTAACTTAGAACTCTGAAAAATAGGTCTGGACGAAGAGACTTTGAAGTTCTAAGTCTTTGGAATAATCAGAGATTTGACAATAAATCTTGGATGAAGAGAAAAGGAGAATTGTAATTTGAATTTGGAATTCTTGAAGTAAGAATGAAATTTCAAAGTCAAGATGAACTTTGAATTTGGATCGATTTTCAAGAATTCATTTTGAAAAGGGATCTTTGGTCTTGAGTTTTGAATTCAGGACCTGAAATAGGAATTTTTGATTTGGAAATTGAATTTAGACTTAGAGAAATAGATTTGAAAGTGGTTTTAGAAAATAGAAATTGAAATTGAAATCTTGAAATCCAGATGAGATTTGAAAATGAAATTGAGTTTGGAATTGGAAATCAACTTGAAAAATGGAACTGGATTTGAAAATCTGAATCCTAGATGGAATTGTATTTGAAATCTGGAATTCAAGATGGAATTGAATTTGAAATCTGGAATCCTAGATGGAATTGGATTTGAAATCTAGAATCCTAGATGGAATTGGATTTAAAATCTGGAGTCCAAGATGGAATTGAATTTGAAGTCTGAAATCCTATATGGAATTGGATTTGAAATCTGGAATCCTAGACGAAATTGGATTTGAAATCTAGAATCCAATATGGAATTAGAAGATGGATCTGGATTTTGGAAATCCATATGAGATTTGGAGATGGATCTGAACTATGGAAAGAAATCCAGATAAGAACTTGGAATTGGGTTCAAGAAATCCAAATAGAACTTGAAGATGGATTTGGATTCAGAAAATTCTGATTTTGATCTTTGAAAATTGACCTTGAATTTAGAAAAAAATCGGTTTTAGAGCTAACCTCAGAACTTTGATTCTTAGTTTCAAAGTGATTTGAAGATTAAAAACTCAAAAGATTTTAGAAAGAACTTGGATATTTTGAGAATTTTGAAGTGAAGAATAGAAAACTTGATCAGGAGATGAACTTCAAAGTTAAATTTGAACTTTGAAATTCAATTTGAATTGGTTTTGAAATTGAACTTTTGAATCTTGGAAATGGATCTGAAAATTCCCAAAATTGAGCTTTGAAATTGGGATATTGAACTTTGAAATTTTGAAAATAAAATGAAATAGAAAGATGATTTGGGATTTACATATAGGAATTGAAGATTGATTTGAGAAATGAAGAAGATATTTGAAGAATTATCTCAAAATCACTTGGGTTTTTGAAGAAAATTTGGAATGATTTGAACATAATGATGTAATTCTATCCTAAATGATGAATGAATTAAAGAACTTTGAAAATTGGATATTGAAAAGCGTATTTCATTCTTTAAATGAATTGAAATAAGATTGAAGATATAATACACTTTTGACTATGGTCATAAAATGTATTATAAAATAATCTGTATTTAAATTCAGATGAAGAATAAAACATATTTTGGTGCCTTTATAGAGTTTGAAATGAAATTAACTCTCAATATATCCTGACTATGGCCATTGATATATATTTTAGGTTAATTTCAAGTTAAACTCTGATAAAGGAAGAAATATTCAGAAAACATGATGATTTTTTAAAGAGATCCAATGTGGATCCAATGTTATTCCATAAAAGATGAAAATCCTAAGTTTTGTTCGCTATGGCCATAAATGCAAATCGTAATTTAGGGTTTAATCACCTTTTATTAGAATGGTGCATGTGCCATTCGTGTTCTCATTCATGAATTTTTGAAATGAAAGAGAAAATAAGATGAGACAGATAATTCTAGAAAGATGCATGCTCATATATTCTAATCTAGGCTAGAAATATAAAATTCTCATTGATGTCTACCTATTACAACCTTTGAACTGGATTTGAAATTTCAATTTCTAAGCTAAGAAAGGAAATAACATTTTCTATACATTTTCTGTAAAAATAGAGTTAGCTACGAAGCAAAATATCCAACATATAGGAAAAGAGAAAAGAAAAAAATGCTAAATAGGAACTAAAATGGATATACTGATTAAAGGAGGCATATATGATATGCTTAAGCAAATGATAGAATGAGTTTAAGAAGCATATGAGATGCATTGGGTTAATGAGAAAATGCATGTTTATGATATCTATGTTAGATGAAGAAAATACTATATTTAGACTAAGCATGGTAATGCACAGGATATACATATCTAAAATGAATATGGCATGCCAAGGTAGAGATGTAGATGCTGCAAATGGTAGATGATAAGTAGAAAAGGTGGTGCTTGGAACAAAGGATGTCGTGAAAGCGGGTATGATGTCCAAGTAGGATGGGTAATTTTGTAAGTAATACACAGAGATCATGTAATGCAGGCTAATGTGTCAATATTATACCTGGAGATGCTATATTTAACTAATGATCTTGATATATCATGTACTAACTAA
This sequence comes from Nuphar pumila, assembly GCF_984573655.1. Classification (NCBI taxonomy): domain Eukaryota; kingdom Viridiplantae; phylum Streptophyta; class Magnoliopsida; order Nymphaeales; family Nymphaeaceae; genus Nuphar; species Nuphar pumila. The sequence goes on along the minus strand of NC_143253.1, from coordinate 36,007,045 downwards.
TGTGAAATGTAGGTGAGGTATGGATATGAAGGGAATAAATAAGAAAAATACCATGAATGAGTGTGATGCTATGGTTGCTACAGTGATGGTTGCAGAAAATAGTCATGAATGACTATAGTGGGTACAATGGATGGTGTTGTTATAGGGAGAGCAATTGATGAATGAAGTGTAGATGGTATGTTGTTAAGGGTGGGAGTTCACAGGTGGTAATGGCATTGTGAAGATGCTGCAAGTATCTAAGTATTGGAAGTATGAATGGCAAAGAGAAGGATGCTGTGTAAAGGATGCTACAATGATATAGTTGATGTGGTATATATGCAGAAAGTGGACGTGATGTTGGAATGTTTATGAAAGAGGCCATGGTGTAGGGCAGTGGACGAAGATGGTGGTTGGAGATTGTGGCTAATGGAGGTGATGTTGTGGAGGGGCTGTTAACAGGGAGTCACATCAGGCAAAGGGATAATGTAGGTGGGTCAGGTGAAGGTTGAAGACAGGTCGATGTTGTATTGATGCAGTGCATCAACAAATGCATAGGAGATAAAATGGGGGTTAAAAATATAGATTACTGTGATGAAATGAGAGTTGAATCAACAAAAGCAGATATACTAAAATATGAACAGAACACGAATTGCTATAGTAAAGGAATTAATGCACATGGTAGAAGTGAATGAAAGTATGCTAAAGTATTAAAGTGAGAAATATAATAAAATGTTAAAGTGAGCAATGTAATAGTGGTTGTGCTGTGAAACAGGAAGATGGGTGTGCAACAAATGTGCTGTGTGGTGAACATGATGTGCAACAACGATAGAATGTGAAAATGAGTGGAATATGACAGTGGAGTGGGCTATTGTTGTGGAAGAATGTGATGGTGGTGTTGAGAAACTATGTTTTGATGATACATGATAAATATGATCTGCTTTCATGATGCATATATATGATACATGATAAATATATGATATGCTTTCATGAGATATAATAAATATGATATGCTTTCATATTTGAAATTGGATATGTTATTTTATGACTGGATATGATGTGTTATATATTTAACGTGTATTTGATGCAATGTTATTTCACTTAAGAAGAGTGAAGACAACTTGATCAAGTGCAACAATTTGATGCAATCATACTACTCTGAAGAAAAAGCTTGATGGGCCATACATTCATAAAGACTATCCATGAAGATCGGCTACTTCAAGATGAAGATTTTTTCTTATTTAGAGTCATATGTAACAGAACCTTCAGAAGCATGCATATTTCATATTAGACTATATGCTTTAAAATCATACAAGCCATTCATTCACAAAAAGACAAGCTTTCATAAAAAGATACGTTATGTATATTTGTATGATTTCAAAAACACCTTTTTGAAACAAATCATTATACTTCCTACAAGCATTTATGAAAAAGACAATTTGACACGATATAAAAGCTCATGATTTCAAAAGCATTTATGTAAGAAAAGACAAAATGCATTGGTTCATAATACACAAACATTTACGTAAGAAATTTTGGTTCATAATACATAATCATTTATATAAGAAAAGACAAAATTATGAAAAGATATATTGGTTCATAATACACAATCATTTATTTGAGAAATGACTATTTGTAATATAAGTATTACTCAAGTATTTATTGAACTTCAAATCATTCATTTTAGAAATGACGATTTGAGAAAATAAATATTACTTTATTAATTTAAGAAATGACAATTTATTTCTTTAAGCATGAAATACAATTTAAATAACACTCACTCAAAAAGTGATGACTTATATTTGAAGTCATCATTCTTTTAGTAAGCATTAAATGGTACTTCAAAAGCATTTACTCAAGAAATGATCATTTGTAAAATAAAGTATTAAACAAGCATTTATTTTACTTACATGCATTTAAACAAAGAAGTGACGATTTGTAATAGAAATAAACTCAAACAACTAATATACTATAAATCATTTATTTGAGTAAAGACAAATTACAATATAAATTACATTTCAAAATACTTCAACGTTCAATGTACTACAAAACATTTATTTGAGAAAAGAACCATTATAAATTAAATCTCATTGTTAAAATACACCAACGTATAGTGTACCTCAAATATTTAAATTTAGAAATAACGACTTGAAGAAAGTATCATTATTTAATACACCAAACATTTATTACTTAACAATTCTTTAAATTATGGAATGACGACTTTTCAATATAGTACACATATCATTTCACACCTTTTTCTCATAGAAAGATTGTTTTGAGATGACCTGGCATCTCACATCACAAAAGGACAATTATTTCAAAGCATTTCAAAAAGCAATGACTATTTTTAAGACCTATATATATATATATATACAGACAAAATAATATTTCAAAAACACCTGTGAGCTTTTAAAGAGAAATATTCGTACTCGACACACTGAAAAAGAGCTTAGAAAAAGAAAGAGAAAAAGACAAGAAAAGCTCTCTGACAAAAGAATCAAGTGTGTGAAGAAAAAGAACATTATGTTCTCCTGAACGATTATTCTGCCTATTTTCAAAAGAGAGAACATCCTGAGAGAATCTTCATACGTGTATTCATACTCTGCATATCATTCTGAAGGTTCTATAGGAAAGTGTTGTAACTTTCTGATTACTATTGTATCCCTTCTCTGTTGAGAGAAGTAGACATCTGAGGAAGAGAGTGTTTTCCTTCTCTGTTGAGAGAAGTAGACCTCTGAGGAAGATGGTGTTTCCCTTCTCTGTTGAGAGAAGTAGACCTCTGAGGAAGAGGGTGTTGTACTATTTATCTCGTAACACGGATTTTATAGTGAAAGGCTCAAGTGTTTTACTTGGAGACTGGATATAGGTCAGTAACTCGGCCGAACCCGTATAAATCCTGTGTTTATTGTGTTGTGCCTAATTGTCATATTTTTTATATTATCGATCTGCAACAAATTTCACTATTCACCCTCCCTCTAGTGGAAATTCAGGTGGGTGAGGGTGGCACGTGTTGCATCAAGTATAGCTACAGGTGAGTGAAGTATAGTGTGAAATAAAGTGATGCTATAGGTGAAAGTGACAATGTTGGAAAACATCCAGCAAGCTGCCTTACCCAAATCCTAAATCAACCAAAGTAGCACCCTGTGACATTCTGATGTATCTTAGAGCATACTCCAGTCTTTGTTTTGTTAAAAAGGGGGGGGGGGGGGGGTTAAAGAGAACCTCCTCCATCCTATCCTCCATCGACTCCATGATTTGCAACAACATTATATGGTATTCCAGGAACCCATCATAAGAACAAGATGAAAATATTGCTGCACTTTCACCAGCAGAAGCTAGTATTAACTCCCCAGAAGGAAGCATTGTACTGAAATCAACAACTTGGTTAACAGACATATGACTTAGACACTTTTCAAAATAGCAAATCACCACACTGACCCCTATTTCAAACTCAAATTGCTCTCTGCTGTACTGACATGTGATTTCACTTTTTTTTTTGTTAGCACGTCGGAAGTGCATCAATTGTTTGCATTCCATCTAGTGTACAACAACCCTTCTTCAGCTTGGGCAGCATTTCCACTACAGAGTTGTCAAACTGGTTGATCAACAGGACACACATAAAAAGGGTTGTATCACTTGTTGAATTAAGCATCACCAATCTACTTCAAGTGGACCGAGTGATTCAGATCTAGCGATTTTAGGTTCATCACAAGATGAAGTGCCCACCAGTGACCTTGACCAGAATGAGTATATATGATCTTTGTGAACATGCAAAATCAAACTTACAACATGTGTTGAACTTGAATCAATAAGGGAAGTTGAAAGATCCCCCTTTTTTTTTTAGTCTTTGAAATCCTAGAATCATTTCAACATATGAGCCACGAATACACGACACCAGTCATTTAATACATGAAGCTATCAAACGATTCCTAATATCTAACTGTAAGCTAGACAAGGCTGGATCCTCTTGAGATTTGAAAGAGGATAGCACCCACCATTATCGCATCCAAGGAAACAACCCAGAACAACAACTTGGCATGTTCACAGGACCTGAGAGTGATAGAAGAGACGAAATGCAGATGAAGCATCATAGGTTGCTGGGATGGGATGCAGAGACACAGGAGTTGGGAGCTACAGTGGGATGAAATGGAGTTAGGAAATAACGAAGGCAGGTGAAGATGGGTATTCATCAATTGTACGCATTATCTCCTGCAAAGTGGCTTCCAGATCAATCCGGTTTTTTTGGTTAAGATATTATTTGCTTTAAACTGAAATAGCTAACACAGAGGTTCCTGGTTGCAGGTGGCTCGAATGGACCTCATGACAAGAATCTACTCGATTTCATAGCAAAAACCACCCTGGTGACCTATAACAAATTTCATGGAATTTAGTGGTAAAACAAGAATTCAACCATAGAGGCCATCCACGCTGAGCTGTGTGTTACGATGAGAATTCAGGGGACTGAAGGTGCATACCTCAAGATAATTTCGTTGATCAACACTAAGCCACTTAGTTGACAATCCTTCCAATGTGCAAAACAAAACCATGTGAACCCTTGAAGTTGGGCTATCTCGGCAGTTCATAGTGTGTCTTTCCAGCAACATCATAGGCAATTTCTTTTGAGAAGCAATGCCGACATTACTTTAGATTCCATTGCTGAGCATCCAGTCGTTGGTTCATGAAGAATGAAGACTACAAAAGAGGCCAAAAGATCATTATAGTTTTCAAATAAGATAATGAACAAAGCTTTAAGCACAAGGCCTGAGTCGTTTGGTTTTTCTGCAACAAATTCTGCTCATGCTGAAGACGTTGATTCCACTCCCCTAAATCATTTACATTTTAGCAAGATTTTTTTTTTTGCAGTGGCCACATTCCCATGGACGATAGGTCCAACAATAACCAATCTGTAATGTATACAGTCCATAAAAGACATATCGAACAACAGATTCACTTAAAATGGAATTTGAGAGAACTAACCAATCCAATGATAAGCCTCCACCAGCTGATTCTAACCATTTTTAGCAGAACGAAACCAACAAATCAGATGAAGAAACAAATGGATGAACCAGAAAATGAAGGGGAAGTGCAATGACATAGAAAGTCACATAAACAGAGCAATGAAGGAATCATACTAGGTAATCATGAAACACATCGAATGTATTGGATCAAGTAATAAAATGTATGCAGAATCAAAACATAACAGGTAGGTGAATGAGGTCTAATGTAAACAAACATTTAAAACAAGAGAAATCCAAAAAGAATTGCAAAGAAAAGAAAATGAAGACTTAAATGCATGTATATTTGTTATAATTGCACAAAAAATACAGGGGCATGATGGTGCAAGATTGAAACTAAGTACGCAAAACCCTTGTGGTGCCATATGGCCACTCATGATGCTAATTGATTTGCATATAAATTGAATTGTGATTGCATGCAATTGTTATGATCATGTCTTGTGTTGGTTGATATATGCTTATTCGGTAAAAAATTACCTAATAAAGGACATTTGCTATGCCATGATCATCTAGTTCTGTTCGTCTGGAAAGAAGGTCAGTCCTACGGTGCATAAGACCATTGCGTGTTGAATTCTTTCTCGAGTTGTTCTGGATAATGAGCTGACTTCTGTAAATGTTCTGTACTGACAGTAGAGCTCGAGTAAGTCAACATATTCATTTTCGTCTGCTTCGATCAGTGGCTAAGATCTACGTCCTGTCATGCAGGCTAAGGCATCTCGGGGATCCAGACCCTTGACGTTGATTAAGAACTGTTGCTCTAATGGGTCTCCGGGTTGTAGTGCGAAAATATTCTCTCTTTTCTACCTGAAGTATTACCTCCGATTGGGCTTATCTTCATAGAATCAAGATTCAAATTCAAATTCAAATTGCTTGCAATTGGCTTTCTTCAAAGGAGTTATCAATTTTCTTGACATGAACATGAAAGAAAGCAGTTGGTGAAAGAATATTGATAATAGAATTTCAAAAAATTAAAGAAGATTCTTGGCAGATTTAATAGTTTGAAAACTATCATTCATTACATATTCAAAATCGCATTGGCGGCCATATTACACACTTTTCATGTGATTCCAAATTAGAGTGTTCACCCTGCATATTCAAATCACATGAAATGCAAATAAACATGCCGCTAAAATATAAACTAAAGTAACAAAAATTGAAACATGAAACGTGAATATCGGAGTTCATATACAACCATAGAGTTATTAGAGCTTTAGAGTTCTTTCCCCTGAAAAATAGTGTATCGTCTCATTCATGCCAAAAATATGCTCCCAGCTTTCATTCATTCACCAAGTTATAAATAAAAAAGAAGAAAATTAACCAAATTAAACAAAGCTTTCTTATGGTCAACAAAATAACAAAAAAGAATATTCATTTATACCAAACTTGATATATAAATGTGATAAATTAACCTAATAACAAAAAAGAACTCCAAATAATCCAAAAAGAAAATTCATAACAATATCAAAATGGGCATCTCATTAAGCCCATATTATTGAAAGAAAAAAAAATACAGAAAAAGGGGGTTGGTCACAGCGAGCTCGAGGGCCTCGAAGTCCCGTAATTTAGTCTTCCTCTGACCATTGAAGTTCACCACAACGTAGGTACTTGAGGTTCCAACGCCGTCCTTGGATAGCAGATGGTGGATGCCGACCAAAGAGCTTGGACCACCCAAGTTGTGCCTTGCTGGTGTTTGAACCTTGCCAAAATCAGACTAAAACTGCTTATAGGAAAAAAAAATCCATCTGAAACCTTGGCAAAATCGGCCGAAAAATGGTGGTTGAGGAAAAGAAGGACGGGAGAGAGAGAGAAGGTGGGGGCTACAGTTAGGGTATTACACACACACACAGAGAGAGAGAGAGAGAGAGAGAGAGAGAGAGGATGCGCGGCTGCAACACTGAGAGAGGGCTGCAGGGCTGCAGTCGCCCGAATCAACTGAGATTTTTATAGGTTTTTTACAAATATAATCATGCTGAATTCGTGGTCCATTTGCTAGGAATCAATTATTGATCATTGTAATCGGATTAAGAAATGTGATTTTTTTACAATTGAATATTTATGATAATTTTATGCCATTGATTTTTAAGCTTTAAAAAATCCTTCTTATGCATCTTAATGGGATGATCCAAGAGTTTGTTTTTATAAAACCAAGCATCTAGATGCACTAGAAAAAAAGTAAAGAAAACTATGAAAATCTGAACGTTCGATCATCAGAATTAACATGGTTTTTGGTGGATAGGTTTTCAAAATGAATCTGGTATCAGATTTTCACCATTCGGAATTTGAATCCCTTTAGCCAACATCCTGTTTCTGGTATTTGGCGACATCCAATCGGAATCCCAATCGTTTACATCCCTAGACAGATAGATCTCAGCCACGCTAAACCAAGCCGGTTCGGTCCTGGACCATGATCCGGTACATTAAGCTATGTCATAAATACTGTATTATTCTGAAAATATCATTTATTTTTATAGTGATATTTCCAAATAGCGATTTCACTGCAATATATTGGAAGTATATTTTGAAAATATCACGATAAATTATCATTTTAAAACAATGACGAAAACATCGTCCCTTTTAATCTCTCTCTCTGTCCAGAGTTTTCACACATTTCTAAACGAATAAATTAATCATATTTGGGTTATTTTAAGTGTTTGTTATTAGTTAACAGTCTCTGGCACTTCGTCCAAACTCGGATCTGAATCTCCCTTTCTCCCTTAAAAAACTAAAACCCTGCCGTTCCCCCTCTCTCTGAAATCTAATTTCCCCTTCTCCTCCCTCCCTTCTTCTGTCTCCTCTTCCGATGGCGACATGCCGATCCGTCGCTGCGCGTCTGTGGGTTCCGATCCTCTTCTTCCTGTGCATCGTCGGCGGAGCCCGTTCCTTCTACCTCCCGGGCGTCGCACCCGAAGATTTCGAAAAGGTTGGGTTTTCTCCTCCCTCTTCTTCGTTTCGTTCGAGGTGTCTTGATCTTTGTTTTTTGTGATTTTTAGTTCTCGATCTCGTTGATTTCGTCCATGATTTGATCGATCTGCCTTGTGTTTAGTAGATCTGGTAATTTTCTTTTCCTTTCGTGAATTTCTCTGCCCCAGAAAGGGTTTTGCCGCGTTTCCTAGTGTTCTATTAAAAAGATTGTCGAATTTTTGTCTCTGTTCGACGGAGAGCTTGTTGACGGGTTTCGGCGATCTGTTTTCTTCGACGACATTGGGGATTAGTTTGGCCATTTGCTGTTTAGGTGTTTGGATGAGTTGATATGGCGAAAATATTGGAAACGATTCCTTTGAGGCGTAGGTTATGTCTAGCTGAAAAAGAAGGGGAAAGCATATAGATTTCGATGATACCTGGTTTCGGGTTTTGAGGGTACTTATTTTTTCTGAAGATGATTTAATTATTAGATCCGTTCTCTACTTGGATTACCACTTTGTAGTTTATGGGCAACAGAAAGGAGAAATCTATTGCTTTCATTTAATTTGGTGGGGCACTCTTGCGCAGTTTGAGATTGATGAACTAGGTGGGTGGCTTTGATAACTGGTTGTATGAATTCTGTGATTTTGTATTTCTCGTTTGGGACAGATATGCTTGGGTATTGGGACTACAGGTCTCATAATTCAATGCCGGTAATCTATTTGGCTTTATTCACTGGTTATGCATTTTTCCTTTTGGGAAATTGAATTTGTTCACCAAGAGTTCCAGGGTTGGGATTTGGGGCTACCGCTAATTTGGCTGTAGGAAAAAGAAAAGAAAAAGAAAAGCAGGAATAAGTTCTACGATGGTCTTTTCGGCTCATGCAGGGTGATTGTTTACTTTCTCTCTTCTTGTGATTTCTTTGTGATATGATTGTTCCAACTTTGCTTTTAAGGGGGGCACTCATTATATGGCTAAATTACAGGTTTGTGGTTCGTTCTCGGATGTTGTTTCAACAGATAAATTTCCATGGGTTTACTTGAAAAGGCCAATTAACTTGTTCTATCCATGATTTGTTGTGCAGAACTGCTTTTTCTAGTTTAATTCCATTAAGTTTACTTTCAATGGTTTTTTGTGTCATTATGTTTTATCAGATGAGATAATTTCCAGGAAGATCTTTTTTCATGGTTTAATTGATGCTTCAATGATGTGCATCGTTTTATAGGTTTATATCATGAATATCTTAAATTTTATAAGTCATTATTTACATGAGGATACATAACTTATGGTCCTTAAAGATGTTGAGATGTTGCCATTTTCTCTACCATTTTTACATTTATGGAGCATGTTGTTGATTATTGCTGTTAATAAAATCCCATGTTACAGAGACAGGGGCATGCGTTTCAATTCATTAAATTTTTTGTGACACATGGTTACATGTCTTGGGCAAGGCAATGTCAACATGACTTTTGAATTTTTTATTTTATCATTTGTTATTTCTCATGGTTCTCATTTGTGTTTTCTTCTAACATCTTTGATGTGGTCTTCAAAATGTATGCATGTACTTGCCCTAAGGGGTTTGGCGTAGTGAGAGGGTGCCTTCGCTAATAGATGAATAATCAAGGTTCCATTACCATGGGCGTCACCCCCTTGCATTATGCCGAAGCTTGGAGACTCTCTGGGGATGCCACGGGTTTACACTGTCGGGAAAATGACTTTAAGTACGACAATCATAGGCAGCGTGACTAGGTCTTTGATTCCGAGGGTGGCTCCCCGTCCTCTTGTAATGAAGTTGGAAGATTTCAAACACGACGATCAACGACACAAACACAAGCCACTAGGGAAAAGATCACACGTCACTAAGGGCTAGAGAGCACACACTTAAAAAAATATTAATTTATTAATTCACATAAATTCATAAAATATGCATAAAACAAATGGTGACAAAGGTCCCATACATATACACAAAAGAGGGACAAGAGAGATCTAACTAGCCATTGGGGAGGTCCCAATTTCCAGCTGGTCAAAAAGACCAAATTACCCTTGATAAAAATAAAAACAAAACATCCTAAATACAACCTAAAAAAATGATATATATATATATATATATATATATATATATATATATATATATATATATATATATATATATATAAACTTATGGTGCTAACATTGAAAGTTTGCCTAATGAAAACTAGAACTGTGGTGATGGGAGTGCTTTAGTGAAGAAGTCAGCCAACTGGAACTCTGAAGAAACATAAGGAAGCATGATAATTTCTTTTAAATACTCTTGACGAACATAATGGCAATTCATCTTGATAGAATTGATATGCTTAGTCTGCTTGTTAAAGGTATGATTATTGGCGATGTATATAACACTCTTGTTATCACAACATAGCTTGGAGGGTTGAGCTATGTCAACTCCCATATCTTCGAGCAGTTCGCCATGTCTCTATACTCAACTTTAGTAGATGATAGAGATACCTTTTGTTGTTTTTTACATTTTCACAACACCAAGGAGTCATCTACAAAAATACAAAAACATGTGGTTGAGCGATAGTCACTTACATCTCTTCTCCAATCAGAATCAATGTAAGCAATCATTTCTAATAAGAAAGAAGAAGATACAAACAATCCATGAGTAATAATATTTTGAATATATCTAACAATCTTCATCACAACAGACATATGTACTATGATGGGGGATAGTTGAAATTGACTAACAAAATGAATAACATGAGAAATATCAAGTTTAATAATAGATAAATAAGTTAGAGCCCCAATCATCTATCAGTAGGGCGTTGGATCCTCCAGAGGCACTCCTTCATCGATCCTTATCTTTTAATTTATAACTTTGGGAGTGTTTACCCTCTTTTCATTTGTAATCTCAGATACAATCACAATCCCAACTACATATTTACTCTCAAACAATAAATAACCACGAGGTGAGAAAGCAACTTCTATTCCAAGGAAGTATCTAAGAAAACCTAAATCTGTTATTTCAAAATGGTCCTTGAGGATAAATTCGATATGGTTAACTCCTTGTTTATCTCCTCTCGTGATGATCATGTCATTTACATAAAATAACAAAATTACTATTCGTGTATCAGAAGACTTAACAAACAATGTAGTGTCAATATAACATTATTTTAAACCTAAATTAATCATCACTGCTAAACCGATGATATCATGCCTTGGGAGTTTGTTTCAAGCCATACAAGGCTTTACGCAAATGAAGGACCTTTTCATGTGTCAAGCTAAATCTTGGTGGAGGTTCCATATATACTTCTTTATTAAGATTCCCGTTAAGAAATGCTTTTTTACATCCAACTGATAGATAGTTCATTTTCTAATAGATGTAATAGCTACAAGAGTTTTAACTGTGGTTATCCCAGCTACTAGCTACTGGAAAAAAAGTTTTCTTGTAATCTATGTCGTATTCTTGACTATATCCTTTAGCAACTAACCTGATCTTGTACCTTTCTAATGCCCCATCACGCTTGGTTTTGGCCTTGTAGACCCATCTACATCCTATGGGTAAGGATTGTATTTTCCAAGTTTTAGCTTTTTCGAAGGCTTTCAACTCATTTTTCATTGCTTCTATCTACTCAAAATGATCATTATCTTAATTATGCGAATGGGGTTCTTTGTAGAAGTGAATAGCCATGAGACATGATATATAGTTTAGGCTAAAAGACTCATAGGAGATAAACAAACTAGGTGCTTTGGATATCGTAGTGGATCTTTCATTTCTAGGTTATTCCAAATCTTGATTTTGAGAATATTTTTATAAGGTACATAGAGGATGGTCAACATTGCGACAAGTATAAACTTGCATATCACGATGATATTCATCAACACTTTCATCAATAAAAGGTAAATTATCATCATGCACATCACTGTCATGCATTTCATTATGACTATCCTCATCATCAATATGTTCATTTTCATCACAAAATATTATGTTCATGAGCTAGATAAAAAAAAATGAATACTTATACTCTTCCTTAGATGCAAGTTTATTAAATCCATTTTCGTTTTCAAGAAAGTTAACATTTCTTGAGACATATAATTTATCATTTTTAATATCATAACATCTATAGACTTTTTTTATTTTTGGCATACCCTAAGAAAACACATGGGATGACTTTTGGGGAAAGCTTATCATTTTTGGTAGTAAATGCAAAACATTTACAACAAAAATTCTTAATCCTTTGTAATTTGGAGATATTTTAAATACTTTTTCAATAGGTGTAATGTTCTTTAGAGAAATTGAAGGCATTCTATTAATTAAATATACCATTGCAAGAGTGGCTTCAACCCAAAAGTTTAGGGATGTTTCTTAAAATCAGTAAGGTTTTTGTATTTTCAATAATATGTCGGTGTTTTCTTTCGGCTAACCCATTTCGTTGGGGTGTATTAGGATATAACCTTTGGTGAAAATTCCATGTTGATCTAGATAATTTTTAAAACATTAGATAAAAACTCTCCTCTAGAATCGAATAAAAAAATCTTAATGTTGGTTTTGAAATGGTTTTTGACAAGATTATGAAATTTTTGAAAACAAGTAAATACTTCGGACTTGAATATAAGAAAGTATATCCAACTATGTCTACTATAGCCATCAACAAATATAACATAAAATGAAACTCCACCTTTAGATATAATGGGTGTGGACCCCATACATCTAAATAGTTCGTTAGCGACAAAATTATTAGGTCTAAAGGGTAAAATTTTCATTTTCCCAAGCATATAATCTTTATATAATAAGTTTTTATTATTACACTTCTTTCAAGAAAGGGAAACAAACACAAGGAATCCATGAAGTAAAGATCTCCTGTCCCATGGCCTCGCTCATTCAACTTCTCTGATTGGAGATCTTGCATCCAATAATCACTAGGTGAGAAGGTGATATTACATCTATGGTTCAAAATTTGTGAAATCGAAAATAAATTTAAATTCAATTTAGATACCACTCTAACATTTGTGACATAGAAATGTTGGTTAGTTTTAGAGAAATCATTCAAAACTCCCAAGCTTTTAATTTTTTAGTGATGTTCCATCGACAGGGGAAACAAAAGAATCATTTGAACTAAAATGACATTCGAATATAATGGACTCATTTGGGGTTATATGAAATGAAGCACCATAATCAATAATCCATGAAGTCTTACTAAGATAATGCAAGTAGATATCGTGATATCAAAGAGAGAAGATGACTGACTTTGAGAAGTTATAAGGCCTCCACTAGTTGAGAAAGCGACATCGATCCAATGCATTTCGAGCTTTTCATCAACACCAATTCTCTCATGAAGAGCTCCTGTGAAAGCCACATTTTTTTCTTATTTCTTTTCATTTCTTCTTCTTTTCGGGCAAAAGGGCTTTATGCGGTCTAGTTCATTGCAAAAATGACAAATAATTTTCTTCTTGTTTTCATAATCATTAAGAGTTCCCCAAAATGAGGTGGTTTGTAGGCATTATCTTTGATTTGGACCGAGACATGGCCAAGATCGATTTTTCATTCTTGGAAATATGCTTATTTAGTCTATCCTCCTCCATAGTTAATTCTTCCAAATTCTCCTTAATAGGAATACTCCCTCTACGAAGAAGAGCCATATCAAATTCAGACCTTAGTGCATTGATGAAATGATAGAAGTGCTTCTCTTGAATTTGCTTTTCACGTAGTTTTATGTCCAATGAACAATGCCACCTCGGCTCAAGAAGTGCATGCTCATCCCAAATGAGAGATATAGAGCATTATAATATTCATGAATGCTCCTAACTCCTTGCGCAATAGTCCTCACATTATTTTGGAGATTGCATATATGTCCAATATCCTTGAGCAAATACATATCACGTATATACTTCAAGGTTCATTTGCATACTCAAACTTTGTCAAACTTGCACATTTGTTAATATCCACACTATTTATGAGCCAGAACATAATCTTAGAATGACCATCTTCTACTCCTTCCATTTCTTCTCATACTCCGCAATGACTTTATTCATATAATCTCTTTGAAGTGCAACCTCCTTTCCATCGTCATTCTTTCTGAGGACTAACTTGGGTTCCTTTTCGGTACCATTTTTTGCCCCATATGTGATGCTTCACAATTGATGCCCACATCACGTAGTTTGAGTAATCGAGCTTCATAAGAATAGCAATGGTGACAAGAGTGGTGGATGGCAAGACACACGAGCACCACAAGCTCTCGATCTCACGGTCCACGAATTTGCGATCTCACAAACACACGATCCATGTTATGTTTACCACGATCAATAATGTCCCAAGGAATCAAGAGCCCAAGGCTCTGATACCATGTAATGAAGTCGGAAGATCCCAAACAAGGCCACCAAGGGCAGAAACACAAGCCACTAGGGCAAATATCACAACCTACTAAGGGCTAGAGACCACACTTAAAAAATATTAATTTTATTAATTCACATAAATGCATAAAGTATGCATAAAAAATGGGGACAAAGGTCCCATATATACACACCAAAGAGGGACAAGAGAGAGCTAACTAGCTGTTAGGGAGCTCCCAATGGCTAGAATGTCTAGCCATTGGGAAGCCCCAAAGGCTAGCTGGGCAAAAAGACCATAATACTCCTGATAAAAAATAAAAATCAATTTTGTGTAAAGCAATGAATCATAGAGAAACTGTGGTGCTAAAAAAATCGGCCAAATTTTGCCAAGTTTTTTTTTTAAATAAGAACATAGCGGAATAAGTTTGGTTTATAAAAACCGATCAAGGAGAAAACATCTACATCACAGAAGGAAACTCAAGATTTATGTCCACTAATCTTTTCCATTTCATCAAAATGAAAGTTCATTTATACAAAGTCTCCGGTTACAAAATTTCAAAATTTATAACAGGTGGAAGTCCCAAAAATAACGAGGTCTCAAGTATAGAATGGGTCTCAGGTTTGGCCTTAAGAAGCACACAAGTACTCAGCATCCACCGCCTCAAACGCCCGCCTACCTTTGGGTACCTAAAAAGAAAGAAATAAGTAGCGGGTGAGACCAACCACTCTCTCAGCAGGACACTTGACCTCCCATCTTGCGATAGCGAACACGTTTAGGCCTACAAGCAAATAGAACCTACCAAAGGTCCACGAGAACCATGAGTCATACACCCGTCTCTATACAAGATTTGACTCAATACATCCTCAACTTGAGAGGAAACACCAACAACTGGTCACAAAGACCGAAACAAAACATGCACAATCCTAGATGCATGCACATATTTTAATTACTTTCTCAATTTAAGTTTTCTCTTTTGCTCTCTACATGATGCCAATTGCAAATTACTTGTTTCGATATTACTTAGCTATTTCCATGAGGGCACCATTGCCTTGGGCTGCTATAGGCTCACCGGTCTACATGGAGGTGTATTTTCAATCATTGGTATTTTTTGTATTTTCTTAAACCCCATGAATACTTTGTTACTCCAACACCAAGGTCCGGAGCCCTTCATCAAGCCATTCCTTTCCTAGAAGAAGTCGTAGTATACTACTGCTAGTAGCAGAACCTTCAGCTCTCTAGAGTCCTTATCCTCTAAGCCACCGTGGTCGAGGACTGATCTACCTTAGTGACCAACAGACAAAATCTCACCCATAACATGTCAACCGTCAAGTCCATGAGGTTGGTTATAAAGTCACTCAAGGTAAAAAATCACTCCATCTTTCAGGGCGTAACCAAACAACTCTGTGTAACTTGTTCTAATTTATCTTTAAATTATGTGCATAAGTGCAAACGTGTCTAGGTACCCACAGAGTATCTTGGGTCTTTGCCCAACAAGCTACACCATGAACTTAATTAAATAATATGTTCTATATGTGCACAAATCTTTATTGCACACGTGAGGTCGGTCTCGCACCCCAAACTGCATCATGTCATGCATTCATCTATGTATTGCCCATCTTTGCAACACAAAACCAGAATTTTGTCCCCACATCAACACCAAAATCTTCATGTTGGCACACTTGCAAATATGAACCACAAACAAGCAAAACTATGCATGCTCAAACCATGTAATGCCACACTTGCACTTTTGACATAACAATAACCTTTCATCAATAATACTGAAAAGGAAGAGCATGAACTTATTCATATGCTTCACCCCATGCATGCATTCTTGCATATTCGGGCATCTCAACACAAACCGATGCGTCAAATCTAGAAATACAACCGTTATAGATCTCCCAGCATGTTCCCGAGGTGATTCACTTGAATCTCAAGCTCAGTAGCCCTTATCTGAGATCAAAACATCGAGAAATCACAATCTGGTCCACAAGAGTCAACTCTCCTAGACACAGGAGTAGACTCTTAAGCCAAACAGAACTTAAACCTTACACAAGAGTTGACTTTCCTAATCTAGGAGTCGACTCTTAGGTCTAACAATACTTAAACAACTCACAAGGGTTGACTCTTCTGATTCAGGGGTCGACTCTTTTGATTCAGAAGTCTGATTCAAGAGTCAACTCTTCTGAAAGGAGTTGACTTTAAGAAAAGAGTTGACTCTTTCAAAATAAAGAGTCAACACTCCGAAAGAGGGGTCGACTCTTCTAAATCAGGAGTCAACTCTCGGAAAATAAGAGTAGACTCTGAGAAAGAAAAAGTTGACCCTGACAAGACTGTCCAACCAACTACAACAAGAGTCGACACCCAGGAAACACGGGTCAACCCTCGGGTCTTTCAAACATCTCTAAAGCAGCAGGTGTCTACTCCTATGCTTTGCAGACTTGGGTAGCTTCGCCAAAACACCATTACGAGCTATGAAACTCTACACAACAATGGTTCTACCCCATCAAACTCTACTCCAGCCTTCTAGGGGTGAGATAGAATGAACCCAACATACATGATTCATAAAAATCTAAGGCATTGAACAATGCTTAGCAACCACAATCATATATACAATTTCTAACTTCAAAAGCTAGAACATATACATTTTGCAAACTAAATTTCTACGCATTTCAAACTCTCAACACGAAGATTTTATTTCAAAACTCTACACATGAATTCTGACATAGCTTTTATCCAAAGAGCCAAAAGTCAACACAGTTTAAAGAATGTAAATTCAGGAAAACATGCTAAAACATACTTTCTTCACATAGAACTTATTGTACATACAGTTTCCAAAATACAGACCTTTAGACATGACTTTTCCCCAAAAATTAACTGTCTTGGTTCAAAGGAAACACACTTAGAAATACCCAACATGCTAAAACAAAATTTTAGTTCATATAACAAGTACAAAAATCATAATTTTAAACACTCTTTGTAACAAGAAAGAACTACGGTATTTCAGTTCATATAATAGGTACAAAAATCAAATTTTAAACATTTTTGTAACAAGAACTACAAAATTTTAGTTCATATAACATGTACAAAAATCATATCTTAAACATTCTTTGTAACAAAAAATAATACAAAACACATATATGTTCTTAAAATTACTGTGAGCATAGAAACCAGAAAAAGAACACAGTTCAATTTGAAAAATTATGGAAAATGCGAGTGCATATCAAAACAACCGAGAACACTGGTCCAACCAACCTATGCACGAATGTGTCGGACTGGTTCCGCCAATTCCCATGCTAGACTGTCCTTAATTGCACAAAAATCTACCATATATATCACATAACCTACTCAAGGGTCGACTTTTCTGAGTTTAGGAGTCGACTCATGAGCCAAACAGGGCAAAATAGTATGCAAGAGTCGACTCTCTTGATTCAGGAGTCAACTCTTGTGATGCAGGAGTCGACTCTCTCTGTTCCTCAAAAGCACAAGACAAAGTAATAGCAAGGAAGAGTCGACCCTCGGGTCAACCAGAACAAGAAGAGCACACGGGAGTCGACCCCTGAGACACTTCAGTTCGGTTCCGCACTTCCAGAACACCGAAAGCTCATGGTTCAACACATCCAGTTCGAACGAAAATCAATCCCAACACTTCTATGGGTGTCTCAAATTGGTTAAACACATCATTCAACCAAAACATCATTGGTTAAGTTTTATTGGTATATGAATTTATCATGATATTGACACATAATTTCTTAAAACTAAAATGGTGTTTATGACATAATTTTTCATTTGAGAATCAAAATGATGCTCAATAAAGCAGTCTTCGTATGTGAGTGCTTGAATATTATCTAGATGGGGCTGCTGTATAGGCACCACACTGAAGCCTGAAGGCATAAACATGCTCATTCTATTCCAGTTAACTATTTTTTTGTTGGTTTCTCGTGGCTCTTAGAACCTTGCTTCTAAGGCTGAGGACATCTCATTCTTTATGATTATGATGGTCTTACTCTGTATGCTTAGGGGGGGGGGGGTAGATCTTTGATTACAACCTGACAATAACTCATTCCCTGCTTGTATTAGCGTCAAGCTTTTCGGCATTACTGTTAAGGTGCCATTTATTATCCTTGGGTGGTATGTGCTGATTGATCACTTTTCTAGCTCTTTTTGTTGATCTTATTGGCACTGTCTTAGACCATTACAAAGTTGCATGATTATTTTCTCGGTCATGCCTGTTACTGTAGTATGATGAACAAATTGTGTTTGCAGGGAAGTGTGCTGAAGGTGAAAGTAAACAAGCTGACATCTACAAAAACTCAGCTTCCTTATTCATATTATTCTCTTCCATACTGTGCACCGGAAAAGATAATTGACAATACCGAGAATCTTGGGGAAGTCCTCCGTGGTGATAGAATTGAAAACTCTGTTTATGTGGTTTGCTTCTTGTCTCTGTTTATCTTGGATTATATTTTCCTAAAGAGTAGTAATAGCATGATCTCCATAAAGTTCAAAAAACTGAGCCAGCATGAGTCTGATGTCGCATGTACGAGGTCAGTGGTGTTTTGGGTATTACATTAAAAACAAAAATGAGATTGGGGAAAAAATGTCACACTGTTGCACGTGGCTGCATAC
Source organism: Nuphar pumila (assembly GCF_984573655.1). Taxonomy (NCBI): domain Eukaryota; kingdom Viridiplantae; phylum Streptophyta; class Magnoliopsida; order Nymphaeales; family Nymphaeaceae; genus Nuphar; species Nuphar pumila. The sequence continues at coordinate 35,988,220 of NC_143253.1, read as the reverse complement.
TATTGTAGGGGGTCCTTTTCCGATCTTAACATGATCGTGCAATGAGTTTCCTCTTCCTGATCGATACCTATTTTCCAGTTTAATACAAGGGAGCCACAGAGTTGCAAAGTGGCATGCAGAAAAGTATTGAATGCAAAGGATTCAAAATACTTCAAGGAGAAAATAGATGACGAGTATCGTGTCAACATGTATGCTTTCTTTTAGCTGCATTTTTTAGACATTCAGGATTTTCAAGTTCAAGCAACTATGTTGATTTACGTGTGCTGCAACACAGGATTCTGGACAATCTTCCGCTGGTGGTTCCTATTAAAAGACAAGATCAAGGATCTGCCACCATCTATCAACATGGTTTCCAAGTAGGCTTCAAAGGCCAGTACTCGGGAGTAAGTATCTGTGTTTTATGAAGACGGTTCCTTTCATGTTTCCCACTTGATTTTCTAAAACAAGGTTTGGTTTACATGTTAGAGTACCGAAGAAAGGTACTTCATCCACAATCATCTGCATTTTACTGTTAAGTACCACAAGGACGTGTCAATAGATACTGCAAGAATAGTTGGGTTTGAGGTCAAGCCATACAGGTCAGTAGAGGTTTGTTAAAAACATTTTTTTTGATGTATTTCTGAAGGGACATTATTTCTTAATCTTATTTGAAATGTTCAGTGTTAAACACGAGTATGAAGGTGAATGGAGTGAACAGGCTAGCTTGTCAACATGCAATCCACATGCTCAACGATTTGTTTCAGAGACTGATCTTCCTCAAGAGGTTGAAGAAAATAAGGAAGTCATCTTCACATATGATGTGGATTTTCAGGTCGAGATCTGATACTTCCTAAATGACTGACAGTTCTGTAAATGACTGACAGTTCTGTTTAGCCAGGCTAATCTTCTGTATTTTTATTTGTCGCATTGATTTGCAGGACAGTCCAGTTAAGTGGGCCTCTCGATGGGATACATACCTCCTGATGACTGATGATCAAATCCATTGGTTTTCTATTGTCAATTCTCTAATGATTGTTCTCTTCCTCTCTGGGATGGTGGCAATGATAATGCTCCGAACCTTGTACCGTGACATTTCTAAGTATAACCAGTTAGAGACACAGGAAGAAGCTCAAGAAGAAACTGGGTGGAAATTGGTGCATGGGGATGTATTCAGGCCACCAAATAACTCAGACCTGCTGTGTGTGTATGTTGGGACAGGAGTACAATTTTTTGGAATGGTACTTGTTACCATGATCTTCGCAATGCTTGGGTTCCTCTCTCCATCAAACCGAGGTGGGTTGATGACTGCAATGCTTCTGCTTTGGGCTTTCATGGGATTATTCGCCGGTTACTCTTCTGCCCGTATCTACAAGATGTTCAAGGGAACAGAATGGAAGAAGGTCACCCTCAAGACTGCTTTTATGTTCCCTGGAGTTGTCTTCGCCATTTTCTTGGTCTTAAATGCCTTAATCTGGGGAGAGAAGTCATCTGGTGCACTTCCTTTTGGAACTATGTTTGCATTGGTCTTCCTTTGGTTTGGCATATCTGTGCCTCTTGTGTTCGTTGGGAGCTATGTGGGGTTCAAGAAACCTGTTATCGAGGATCCCGTGAAGACAAACAAGATCCCTAGGCAGATCCCTGAGCAGGCCTGGTATATGAACCCAGTCTTCTCTATTCTCATAGGAGGCATACTCCCATTTGGAGCTGTTTTCATTGAGCTATTCTTCATTCTCACGTCTATATGGCTTCATCAATTCTATTACATCTTTGGCTTCCTCTTCATCGTTTTCCTCATCCTCATTGTCACTTGTGCCGAGATTACAATTGTGCTTTGCTACTTTCAACTATGTAGCGAGGACTACCTGTGGTGGTGGAGGTCTTACTTGACTTCTGGATCTTCAGCGCTCTACCTCTTTCTATATGCCACTTTTTACTTTTTCACAAAGCTTGAGATCACGAAGCCAGTCTCTGGGGTGTTGTATTTCGGCTATATGCTTATTGCCTCTTACAGCTTCTTTGTGCTAACGGGCACCATTGGCTTCTATGCTTGCTTCTGGTTCGCAAGGCTCATATATTCGTCGGTGAAAATAGATTGATTAACATAGGCATTGCAGGTTATCATTTTCAGGGTAGCAAGCGGCCAAGCATCTCAGATGTGGTGAATGTCGTCTCTTCCACATCAAGTAAGCATCTGGGTAGGATTTTGAGTTTTAATCTCATTTACACTGCTTGCCATTGGTTTAGGACATATGAATTCCTTAGCTTTTATCCATTCTGCGGTGGCCCAAAAAGCTTTTTTGTTTTGTTTTGTTTCCCCCCTTCTTACTGTTGTAGTCATTGTTTAAGAATGAAATTGTTCTTGCAATTGGCTGCTAGTACAGACCTCTTCTGACTTGGCCTTTGTAGAATTAAACAAAAAGTATTTAATTGTTTGGCTGGAAACGCTGGAAAGCTATATGGACTAAACGGTGATACCTGTCTCAATATGACAAGCTGCTGCAACCATCAAATTCCTTTGCTTTGCTCGGTTTACCTTTTTTTTTGGTTTTTTGAAAAGATAATATTTTTTAGTTTATTTCTTTGAGAATCGTGTCATTTATTTACCGTGTCCGTGTACCATGCGATTTGTTTTACACTCAATAGGAATTATTTGTTGAATCCGTGTATTGGAACTTGCCCCTGTGATTTTTACCTCAATAATTCCATACCTTCATTAGTGTCAAATATGTTTCCTTCCAAATTGTACACACATCTAAAAGTGCCAGAGCACTTTTACATTTTAAGAATGGATATTTTTCTTCTGTTTTAATTAGAATTCACATTACATTCCCCCCATTTGGATCAGTTCCGTTCCACTCATCTCCTACGTCATCCCCCATCGTCATACTCTTATGGTGCAAGCTGATTTGATCAAATCTGACCTTATAGATGGATTGAGCGCGATCAATTTAATAAGAATTGACCCTTGAATCATATTTTTTGGCAAAACTGATTTTTTAAATCCCAAAATTTTGTATTTTGTCAACAGTTGATTTTTTAATCCTCAAAAAATCTTTGGATTCGGGTGATTTGAATGTTTATCTTCACCACCATGTGAATGAATTATGTAGATCACATTTACTAAATTTGAACTGATCAAAACAATATGCATCAATAAAAATTCAAGGGGTAGTAACATAGAGATGACTTTCGGGATGAGTGCAATCGATTTGCATTTGGATGTCTTTATAATAACGGAAAATGATTGTACGACCTTTTTATCCTCTTCAACTGTGAATTGAGGCTTTATAAAATTGTATCACCTGTCGATTAGGTTCAACTCTTAAATCCAGAATTGTAGGTTTTTTCATGTGGATATAAATTTATTTGTAATTTTTTGGTGAAACTGAAACTACAAAAATCTCAAATATCTTATATTTTCACGTATCTTTCATGAAATCACATAAATTTACGTGCAAAACTTCACTTACACTAAATTTGCAAATATCCTACTGTTTCACATATATTTTTTAAAATTGCATAAATTTATCTACCATTAAATTCACAAGTATCTTATATTTTCACATATATTTTTAGAAATTACATAAATTTATTTGACACTCCACTTACGACTAAATTCACAAATATCTTATTCGCATATATGCATGGTTTCACATAAAGTAATTTGCAAATCACCTTGTATTGTAAATGTCGTACTTAAATATTTGTGCAATTATAAAAATATACAATATTTTTTATTTTTTGCAAAATATTTTCTTGAATCATATATAAACCTGTTGTCATCACCAACCTGATTATTTTTGCATAATCTAGGTCTTTTTTTTTGTCTTTTGTCTTCAATTTGTTTCCCTTTCGGCAATTATTTTTGTCAACTATTTTCAGCAACTATTTATAGCAGGCACTTCATCAATGCCGAACCATCAACATGTATTTTCAGTAAGCACAATGTTTCTTTTTGTTTAGGGGACGAATCAAACATTATTTTCTTTTGTTTAAGGGTTGAATCAAACAATGAGCGCTTTTATTTTATTTTATTTAAATGAAATACTTTTTCAATAAGCACAATGTTTTCTTTTTTTGAAAAACTTTTTGAAACACAAATAGTTTGGTTGTTTTTTTTAATGCTTGTTGAATATTTATTGTAGAAAAATTTGAATATATTTATTAATACAATATGATCAATAAGATGAAGACAATAATGGGGTCCACACCCACATCATCTTCTATTGTTGTAACACAACAACTAAAGCCATTGAAGAACTATGAATTGGGTCATCCTGGTAATTTGAAAGCATGACTTAGTGTACAGAAGTGAGTAGAAAGAGTCACGTCCAAAGCCAAAAATGTGTGTGACATTTTTTTACAAAAAAATGCACTCTCAATAATTACATAAATTACGCTCAAACAATGAGCTAGTAGAAAAACCTGAGTTGTCATACATTGCACAATTACAAATTTTAAGGTGACCCGTATATAAGGCAGAATGTGCAGAAAAAGATGAGCAGTTTATAGGCACAATCTTGTCTTTCATCCTAGAAGCATCTAAGGAGGGAGGGTGACTTATTGGCTGGCACTAAGGTTGTTGCAAACCCCAATGCTTGGGTAAATAAAGTTAGAGATATGACTACCTGTAGTGATAGTGGTGAGAGGGCGAAGGAGATACCTGACCAAGGAGCTGAGGTTAATGTGGACCCTCATCAGGAAGTCGATGTAAGTGAGGGTCATTCGGCTGGATCTGATGTGAATACCATCCATGAGTCCGATGCTACTCTCCATGCGGAGGAGAAAGTGCAAGCTCTGACGGAGACATTGCAGTAGGGAAGAAGGTTCGGTGCCTGTGGACAAATATTGTTATTTTCTATATACATTCAATAATTGATTAGATTTGTAATGCCTCAGAATTTTTAATTTGAAATAAGTAAAAATTTGCAACCATTTTTTTTTAAATACAATCAAATATATCATTCCATCAAAGATTAAACGTATCTAAAAGCATTGGACCATGTCCATATAACAGTCACAAAGTATCTCAATCTAATTAAGATACTAAAGTCCTAAAATCAACAAAAAATAGAAATATGGTCTCTAGTCTCGCAACCACATCACACCGCTATCCTATCATCACATGTATCCCCATAAAACAGGGTCAGACTCTTTTACCCAGGTAAGTTTAAACCAATAACAAAAATATTGCACATGTTAGAACAATCATGATAGTCACGATATCACATCTAAGTAATTTATCATATCATGATATATCAAAAATAAAAAGTAAGCATAAAATTCAACATTAATGTAAATAATAACACGTATCTCAACATCAATCTAGATAACAATTATGCACCTCCACAATAAAGCATAAGTAATATTTCATGAGTCAATGCACATCTTGTTCTTCTTTCTTAACATCTTCGAGTACTCGGGTATAATCATCGTATTTGATTAGGTTACAAAGGGTGTTTATTATGCTATATGATTTTTTTTAAAGTATCTAACAAACTAGATATCCAAAATGGGAGACCCATGGCCGAAAGAATTTCTGTGAAGGCTAGACATTTAGTATGGATTACAATCCAGGACTATCTGCAGTAGTATGATGTATCACCTAAGACATTGGATAACTCCAGCCTCCCTAACTTTGAGTGATTGGAGACCAAAGGGATGCTATTGCTCCCCATAAAATGTTCAGTACGTTATGTAAATGAATCTACATGAGTTTGTATCACTCAAGACTGTACTTCCTACATTCTCTAAGGTAGATTAAATCATGAATGAGTTATATGATTTTTCTTAATTCATGCATTTAATATTTTCATGTACTTTGATCAGTGAGGCAAACAAGGCTTAGTGGAAATAGTTGTAAGATGATTTTATTATGTACCCAACCCAATCACGTTGCTCTGATGCCTTTAGCCTATATGAGCAATTCACCGATGAAAGCGAGTGTAACCATTCAAGGTGTGGATATATGCATGTAGTATGATACGTCCTTGTGCAACTCATGGGTTCTTAGCAAACCCAACCTCATACTCGAGCTATTAAATGAATGACATGACTAACATACAATATCACATGCAATAATAGAAACATTCACACATGTGTGTCCATTGACATCCAACCATAAACTTAGATATAGGCAAATCATAGTGCAAACATGATTTAAACATACATAGAACCTAAAAAATAATGTCTCACATTTAATCTCATTACTTAAATAATTTATGCATTTTAGGTCATACATTATTTCTATTGCATGCATTTACATCATACATCATTTTGTCACATGCATTTACATCGTATTGATACTTAGTCATACATTTGCATTATACATCATTTTATTGCATACTTAGTCATGCAACATTTACATCATGTTATATACCTAGCCATGCATTTGCATCATCCATTGATTCATTACATGTGTTCATATCACAATGCATACTTAATCATTCATTTGCTTCATTCATTACATGTATTACATCATACATTATATATATATATATATACTCTTCAAATTATGTTTATACACTTATTCATGTCTACCACTATCTTTTTTTGCTTCTATCTCTTTTCTTCTTTTGTCTTTTTGTTATCAGCACACCCAACAGGGCTTGTTGGTTCAGATCAGATCTGGACTCACCTGGGTCTAGATCTGGTCTGAACCGGGCTTGGTTTAGACGTGATCTGAACCGACCCTAGTTCAGATCGGTTTGAACTGAAACCAGTTCAAGTTTGGTCCTGAACAGACCTGTGGTTCAGACCTGACCTGAACCGAAGCTTGGTTCAGGTCTGGTCTGAACTGGTCGGGTTCATATTTGAGCTAAACTGAATTAGGTTTAGGTCTGGAAACAGGTCAACAACCAAAAATGATTTTATAACATATGTACTTTTGTTTTAAAAACTTAGCCAATTTAAAAATCGTTGAGATGTGTATATATGTATTTTCCTTTTTGAACTAGACAATTCCTTATGAATTGAATCCTAGAACTTCTTACGTGGTTCCATATTTGGAACCTGCACTTGGTTCATCCTTGAATCTAACTTATGTTTAGGCATTCATATACATGATGATTAACATGTATCACATGCATATACATGAGAAAGCCATCATTAAAATGCAAAATATATTAGAACTAATCAGAATTTAAGATATAAATTAACTTGAGATATATTTGTGGCCATAGTCATGGATATATTAAAAGTTAATTTTATTTTAAATCCTATAAAGGCACACAAATTTATTTTATTTTTTATTAGAATTTAGATTAGATTATAATATGTTTGTGACCATAGTCATGAATGTATTATAATTTAATCTTATTTCAATTCTATTAAAGAATAAAATTTTCTTTTAAATTTCAATCTTTAAGTAAATTTTAAAGCATTCATCATTTAGGATAGAATTGCATTCTTTCTTAAATGATTTCAAGTCATCTTCAAAATTTCAAGTGATTTTGAAATAAACTTTCAAAAATATAGTTTTCATTTCTAAAATTCAAAATCATTTTAAACTTCCATCTATAAATTCAGATTTATTCTTTTATTCTCAAAATCCATTCGTTTTTAAATTTCCAACTTTCAATTCTTATTTCTGAATTTCACCTTTCTGAATTTCACATTTTAAAACTTTGAATTTCATTTCAAATTCAAATGTTAAGTTCAAATTCTTCATTTCCTTTCAAAAATTTTAATTTTTAATTTTATTTGCATTACAAATTTAGATTTTAAATCCTGAACTTTATTTCAATTCTCAATTCAATCTTAGTTCCAAATTCTAAGTCTAAATTCAAATCCTAATTTCAAAATACAATTTTAAAGTTTTATTTCAAAATTCCAAATTTTCAATTTCTAAATTCATTCTTTAAATTCTTATTTTTATTTTTCAATTTCAAATTCTAATTTCAATTTCCAAATTCATTTCCAATTTCAAAGTTAAACTTCAATTCCAAAACTAATTCAAAATTTCAATTTCCAATTCCATTTCCAAGTTCAAATTCTGATTTCAAAATCAATTCAAGATTTCCAAATTCTATTCAGCTTTTCAAAATTCAATCCTTATTTCAAATTTCAGGTCTAAATTCAAATTTTATTCTCAATTTCAAAATTCAAAGTTTATTTTAAATTTTAAATTTTAAATTTTAAATTTTAAATTTTAAATTTTAAATTTTAAATTTTAAATTTTAAATTTTAAATTTTAAATTTTAAATTTTAAATTTTAAATTTCTAAATTCATTCTTTGAATTTCAAATTCCATTCTGATTTCAAATTTCAAGTCCAATTTCAATCTTAATTCTAATTTCGGAATCCAATTTCAAAGTTTATTTTCAAGATTCTAAATTTTCAATTTCTAAATTCATTCTTATGTTCCAGTTTCAACTTCAATTTCAAATTCTAACTTTAATTTCAAGTTTCAATTTCTAAATTCAATTTCAAATTTCAATTTGAATCCAATTTCCATTCTAAATTTCAATGTCCAATTCCTAAATTCAATTTTAAATTTCAAAGACAGATTTCAATTAGACTTTAATTTCAAATCTGAATTTCAAGACTCTATTTCAAAATTCTGATTTATCAAATTCCAAATCCAGTCTTTATTTTTAAAATTTTACTCTTTTCCAAATTTCATTTTCAATTTCAAATCTTCCTTCTTCAATTCAAAATTTAATCTATTTTTATCTTTGATCTCAGTTACAATTTCAAACTTTCAAATTTCAAAATTCTCTTTTCAGATCTCAAATTCATTTCAGATCCAAGTTTGGATTTAAAATTTTAAAACTTTCAAATCAATCTTAATTTCTGAACCATTTCTTCAAAGATATTTTTAAAACCACTTAGAACATCCAAATTTCTTAAATATTTTCAAAGCATGCATCATATTTCAAATCCTCATTTTCAAAGTTCATTACACAAGCATGATTCAATGTGCATTCAAGATTTTAGAATAATCATTTAGATAAATTTAGGCAAAGCAAAAGGCATTCAGGATGATATTCTAATTAAATCTAAATATTGCACTTTATTAATATTGACAAAAAAATGTCTATAACTACAAGTTACAATTACACTAACTATGAATTAACTAAATACTACAAAAAAATCTAAGCTACGCTGCTCAAGCACTCCTTCAAGTCTGTAAGGGCATTTTCGTCCTTTCACAAGCTATGGCTTTACACCATTAACATAAGTACGCCTTTCAACCTGTAGTATGCTTGTTAACCTATAAAAAAAATAAAAATACTAAGTCAGTAAATAAAATTATGACAATTAATTCAAGGATTACAATAGAACTAATTCTAAAAATAGCAACTATTACTACTTTATACTCAAACTAAAACTACATTAAAATGTGAAAATTAATGAATTTAATCTAAATAAATTATGCTAAACTCTGGAATCTAACTACAAATTATGCAGAAAAATACAGTAATTTACTGAAAACTAATTAACTGGCTAAATGTCTATTTTGCCCCTCACGATAGTTCATGAACCATTTCCCGAGAGGGTTTTGAAAACTGGTTGTTTGAAAGCCCAAACAGAGTCCGAATTGGATGATTTTTGTTTTGTTGGATTTCTGACAGACTCAAAAATCTTACAGATTTTACGGACCTCAAAAATTAATCCAGGAGCTCCGGATATAAGCATTTCAAAATCAATAAAAGTTTGAAGACAAGTCTGTCCCGAAATTTAAAATCCAAAAAATTTGATTTTTGAGAAAAATGTTTCAAGACCAAACCAAACCAACTCCGATTGAGCTGATTTTTGTCTTGTACCCAGTCAACACCCAGATGAAAAGAACAAAACTGATTTTTCTTTAAAACTGCAAAAATTTCTGCATAAAATGACTACCAGAGTTTGGAAAATCCAGTTCAAATTTTCAATGCACTATTCACTCAACGATAGGACGATTCATGCACTGCTAAGTTCAAGCACATACAATAACAATCCTAACATACCTATGCACTGCTAAACTAAAAATAAGCAGAATGCCATTAGGCTAAAGAAATTAAACCGAAAAAAATTGAACGAATTAATTAAATATGCACTTAATCCTAATATGCTAAATGCTACATGAAAGACATTAATGCATAAAGGAGGCTGGCTGGACATTAAGTGGGCCCCAACTCACATTTACTTACCTTTGAGAGCCAAAAACGTCAGCCCAATTGGGCCCAAAGGTTATGGCTGGAAAAATTAAATTGAGAAGGGATCTTTTCTTCTTAAGGAAATACACATCAATTATTAAGTAGGTGATTCAAATTTTGAATCACCTTAATAAAAAATCAATAAATCCCTCAAGGTTGGCGTCTTCAAGGAAGACACAACCTTTCCCAATTGAAATCCCACGAAATTGGGCAAGCACTTATGCCAAAAACGCCTATTCATTTGAATTTTCAAAACTACCCTTCATCTAAAATTTGAAAAATTAAAATGATGCTAACCTAATATAACTACAATTTAACCCCAACTACTATATACAATAACTGATGCATGGGCACAAAAATGGAATAAAATAAAACGTGACCAGCTACAAATAGAAGTTTTTGAAAAGTCTAATTAAGACAACTATTGACTAACTTCCTATTCAATGAATCTAGACAAAGAAAAAATTAAATTGACTAACACAAAACAATACGGCTTACCTAAAAACACTAGGACCTTGTTGTTGGAGTAGCAATGGTTGACGTCTTCTTGAAGAAGACAACAACCCTAAAAATAAAAAATTAAAACAATACGATTTTACACTATCTCAAGGAAAACGATTTTTAATAAATGCAAATTTTTGACAAAGCAAAAGGTTAATTTCTAATTTTCCTAAACCATGACTAAACTCGACCTTAAAGAACTACAAACAGACTATTAACTGGCTGTAACCAACAAAACAAATCAGAAAAAAAATTTATATTATGTTAAACCTCAAAAACACTTAAACCTAATCTAGCTGATTTTCACAATAACTTAAAAATACATAACTCGACCCCTAAAAATAATCTAGACTCGATCTTAAAATAACAGAATGTGATTTTTTTAACACCTACAACTGCTGCATCAAATTCAGAATAAAAGAACTTTGAAAAACACCAAAGTCGGCTAGACAAAAGCTAGCTGATTTGCACAAAATACAAAAAACAAAAAATAAAACAAAGAAGCAATGGATCTTACCGGATGATTCATGCTCGGTCCGCGATTTGAGGCCTCCCACGGTCTCTTCTAAGCCTCTGCTAATGTTTGCAACTTCCAGCAGCCTAATGATGGAACGGTGGTCGTTGGTTCGAAGGACGGTAGGTGGGAACAAAGCGCTAGCCCGGAAAACTCCTCGGCTCGCGTGAGGGCCCGGAAATCTCCCTGGCCGAAAAACACCCGAAAATCTCCTCGGTGCGAAGACTAAGCTCCGTCAATGGCTGCCTTGCTGCTGCACACAAAATCAGATTTTTAGTAGAAACTAGACACAAGAATAAAATAGACAAAAAGACATGGAAAGAGAGAAGATGGTAGGTGCCCAGAAAGCTCCTCGGCGGCGCAACACCCGAAAAACTCCACGGTGCGACGAAACGGAGGTGGAAGGTAGGTGATGGAGATGGATGTGCTGGGATGGAGGTTTTCTTAGAATTCTTGGACAAAAAAATCAGCCTAAGGGGTTTGCCCTATTTCTTTGTTTCCTTTTTTCAAAAATTACAAAAACACTCTTATGAAAATGTGTTTTCAAAAACACTCAAAATTTCTCAAAAATAGCTAGGCACCCCTTTTGAAAAAACGTGAATGGGTCTATGGATTGGGCCAATGTGATCCAAAAATCCAAAAATCGGCATTCTCATATGGATCTGGATCTGGATTTCGCCGAAATTCGCTCCATTTCACAAAAATGCTCATAACTTCGCCAATTTAACTCTGAATTGGACGAAATTTAAAATGTAGCTTCCTATGACTAGACTCAACATAAACATGGATTTTTAACTCTAAAAATATGGATAATAACATGCATATTAGGTTAATTATATAATGCACTTCATGCATTATCAACTATTTTGGTTGTAGTTCCTCCATCTCCGTCTGTTATCCCCATTTTCCCTCATGATACCCTTAAGATTGATGCATCTCAAATTAAGGGACCCAATGTGTTCATCGCGAGGCATGAACTATAGGATTTATGAAAATCTCATTTTGTTATGAAGGATTCCCTAGCGGACCCTTCTCCTGAATTCGGTAGTAATTCTATCATTGAAGTTAATGAAGAAATCATGAAGGAACCCAAGAGATGAATGCAGAACTCACCTTCATTAGAGAGATCAACGAGTTCTCCAATCTTTCTTCACTTTCTGACATAGAAGATCATGAAAAGTTGTATCACATCATTTATGACAACCCTTTATTCATGGAGAATCCTGAAGATTGTCCAAACTGGTTCGGGGACAACTTCATCTTTGATAATCCGCTCTATGGCGATGCTGATGAAAACATCAAAGATGAAAAAGCGTTTGCGTGTGAGGACTTCACACTTGTCATTAATAATCTCATTTGTGAGGTTAATGTCAAAATTGAAAGGCTCAATTCTAGTATTAGAGAGTATGTGAAAATTCATGTCAATGAATCCTTAGAATTTGAAAATTCTATCAATGAACCATTAGAAAGTTTTGAGTCTCATATGAACCCTAAATGCGATATAGGTAAATCTAAAATGACAATCATGCATACCCCAAATTTATTTTGGAAACATCAGGATTTAGTCGATAATATAGACTCTACATTCTTAATAAATCCTCATAGAAAATATGAATTGTTGTTATATTGTATTGCTTGTGAATTGCCTATGATTGCCAAAATATTAATGAAAATTTTGTAATATTGAATCATGTGCTATATAGTCAATTGATATCTGCGGCTCAACTAAAATTTGTTACTATCTGCAGAGCGTTGATGCAAGGTAAGGTTATTAAATATAATATTTTACATAATTTTGAGCTTCAATTTCATTATTCTGCATCACATTTATCTAAATTTCTTTTTGCTCGACATATTGCATTACATTGCATCAAATATCCTTGTCATTCTTATATAGAATTTCTTGCCTTGTTTAGTTCTCGTTTATTTGCCTTGAAAAAATTCTATGATGATTACATTTTGAATGTGTGCAGAGTTTATGGAGTGGCATTTGAGCATAAATAGGCTCAGAGGATGAAGCCTTTCAACCCAAGGGGGATGATGCAGAGCATCTGGAGATTCAGAGTTCAAAAGTAGAGTTGGATCTCAATCCAACTCTCCAAACCCGATCCGAGCATCGCTACCCAAGGCAATCCACATGCTTGCAGGACATCTCTTGTCCTAGTGGATCTATAGTTTAGTCGGTGCTCGTTGTGCTCCTTCACTAGAGGCGTTGATTCCATTGCGTCTTTATGTAATCATATTTTTGGATATTTTGCCATCAGTCTTTATTTCATGTAATTTTTTTTTAGGAGCCGAATTCTACGGATCTGGATAGTTATGATGTCCTTTAGGATTCTTTTGTGTCACTAGAGGGTGTATGGGGAACGTGGGTAGTTTTTTATTATTATTTTTTGTTATTACAATTTTCTAATGCATTTTCGTGCAGGATTCAGTTCGTTGCATGTTTTGAATCTGAATCAAAATTTGTTTCTAAGGGGGGGCTAGTTGATGCCATTTGAGAGTGGATCATTTTGGTCCTCATTTAAATTTCAGCCTTGACTAGTCCAAGTCAATATGGTTGTTGGTCACTTAATGACCCTTGGCCAAAAATAGCCCAAATCAAACTCGTTTTTGGAGCAACGCTTGGGAAGGTCATTCCATCTTTATGGTGGGTCTTCCCTAAGCTCCAAGGCCTTTATGAAGGAGAGGTCGACTAAGGTGGAGGGGGCTGCTCTTTGATCTATCAAATACAAAATTTTGGTGGCTGATTTTTTTGAGAAACTCCTTGAGTGAAAGAAGATTTGAAGTTTCTTGGTGTGGCAAGTGCTCTTGAGAAGACCGATCTTGACGTGTTGTTGTGTAAGCACTTGAGTTCGTGATTGCTACTTGTTCAACTTGTTGTCGAGAATCTTCATTGGAGTCGGTGGCTTCTCAGCGACATCCCATGGTCATCTTCATCTGGATAAAAAAATCGTTGGTTCATTTGTGTTTGTCTTTGCTTCATTATCAATTTTCCTACGTTTTCTTGTTGATTGTTGCGTGTAGTTGCAAGTTGGTTATTTGCTTAATATTTTGAGATATTTATGTTGTTAATTGGTTCTGCTGTTTACAAGCAATTTTCAGTTATATTTGTTAATACATAACTCGGTTTCCTGACAAAACTCAAATTCTAGATTTTTTAGTTATAAAAAATGACTCCAAATAAATGATCATATCGACTTCAATACTGGTCGGTTTCTAGCATTCTTTAGCTTTCCCGAAAGCTAAGGCGAACATCTACAACTTTATAGTTGAGGCCATTGCATGAATCAGTCTTCTGCACCCTTGAAAAGTGCTTACAAAGTCTCGGTCTGACAGGATTCCACTGTCACCTGTTTGATTCAGAAAACACTTGGAGGTGTTTGGTATTTTCTAATTATGTTGAGATTCTCTGCATAAAAAATTGATTTGTTTGATTATGTGGAAAGCTAGAACCTAGATCTAAAACTTTCGTGTTCAAAGTCTTAGCCGAATCCTTGTTTATGTGTCTCAAAAATATCATTCTTTTTACTGTTGACGAATAGTTACAAATTTAATTCATTTGTCAATATTACCTACCATTTCCAAAATTCAAAAATTCGTAGTGACTGAGAAAACTCAAAAAAATCCAAATCTTAGTTTGTTAAAAAAGGTCTGAATCTGACCTACATTTTTTATGTTGGTGGTTTCTGCGACCCCTTCGCACAAACTGTCCGCGAAGTCTAAAAGTTTGTTATAGACATGTTTGTCCGTTTCAGTTCTGAGCCTGTAGAACGGATACCTCTGATATGAATCCAATGATTTCGAATTCGTTGAAAAGGTGTGTAAGTCACACACAACTTTCCTTTGTACCACCTCTATCGAAACAGAACACACAGATCCCGAAAACCCAATTTTTTTGTCCTGTTTGAACTCATCTTTGTAAAAGCTTCCGCACGTATTTAAATCCGTTTGAATCTTAGATCGGTATTCACCGAGTCAACATCAACTAGAGAGCTAAGCTTGCAGGATGCTAAAGAAAATCCACGAGACACAATTTGGATCTTGATCCAGATTCACAAGAAAGATGAAGGATCCAACATGGTGACTAAGAGTCGTAGCTCAAAAGGATCCAAGGTGGTGAAGAGTCCCAGCCCAAAAAGATCCAACAATGTCGAGTCCTAACCCACGGCAGACATCATATGTTGTAACGTGAGGCTATATATTCATGTCTCCCCTCTCTTGTAAAATCTTTGCAATAAAGAGTGTTGAGATTGTCATGGACGTAGACACAGCTTGTCAATCTCTTGTTTCTTGTGTGTGGTTTATGTTCCTCTGTCTATATCTGATCCTACATCAGATCAAGGAAGTTTTCAAAGTCCACACATCTTTTTAATTGGATTTTAATTTTTCAAAAGATCGTAAAATATGTGTTCGAAAATCAAAATGTTGAAACAAATGTCGTTCGAATCTCTTTAGTTTTTAATCTTTTGAAGATTCTAAGGATATTAGTGTGAAGGTCCACATATTACATGTGAGGGAAAAATAATTCTAAATAAGTTTGGAATCAGTAATTTTGGGTATAAAAAGTATTTTTGATATATTTCTTAGTATTTGCAGAAACATGCCATTTTTTAAAGACAATATGGTCAAATTCCGTATTTTTAACAGCTTAAGAGAGAGAGAGTAACGGTGCAACAATAGGGAAGGGCAGAAACCACTCCAACTATATCAGAAAAAAAAAACCTGCACCATTCTGTCCCAAACCATTCTACTCGGGAAACTTGCATATCCCCTTCTAGCAAAAACCTCCAAAATAGCATACACAGGCATAAGCACCTCCAGCTCAGAAGCTGTCACAACCTCAATCTCTTCACAACACAAACTGTAGACCTGCCCTGCCGGGCGCCATTGGCTTAATCCTACTATGAAACAGAATACCTTCTATACCTTGATGATGACGCAACAGACTTTGCTTCACAGGGATGCACTGAGGTCGGACTCTGAGAGATCCCTGATTTCTCAGTGTTCTTGCTCTCAGCCTGGCCTTTAGTTACCCACAGCTTGTCAAAAATCCTCCTTGATCGCGACGGCAGCAACAGAAACCCGCCCTTGCCACTATTTTTCTTCAGGGACTTCCTCTTCTTGCTTTGCATCTCTAGGTTCATCATACTGTCATCATCATGAATCTTCATGGAGGACATCTCCCTAGTCAACAACTGGCATCCATCAACTGCCTGTTCCCAGTGTCGGGCCGCGCACTTCACCGAGCAAGATCTATCCTTCAGAACATTTTCAATGAGCCTGCTCTCTCTGACATCGGTTGGTGGGGTTGGCGTGGGAGCCGCTACTCTTACCTGCTCATAGAAGAGCACCTGGACCACCACCCTAAGAGGCAGCCGCTCGTTCTGTGCTGCATGAACACAAGCATCCATTGAAAGCCTCTTAACATCCATCAAACCACAGACCCTCTTCTTCTCCTCTTTTGTCAATCCAGGATGCTCCTAAATAATACATAACTGAATTACCAAAATGCTAGAATCATGAATGGGAAACTATAATTTGCTATACAGTTCAAACTAATGGGTGCACATCAAAATTCAGAGCATTACTATCGGTTGAATAATAGCATGGAGATTCTAAGAATTATACTGTGATTCGGAAATCAAGGACACTTACCTTAAGATAAATGTCTATTGCCCTGTACAATTCATCATGTACAGGTCGTGCTGAATCGGGTACAGACTCCGAGAGACTGATAAACTTGTAAAGGGAGAGATTAGGATCATGGCCTACTTCGGCAAGATAAGAATCAATCAATCTACCAAAAATTAGCCATGAACGATGAGCAATATAAGCATGTTCTGTGCTGTTTTCATTACTTTGAACGTGGCAAGGATCCCCTATGATTTGATCCTGCATCGTAAACCTGTCAACTATGCTTTGCATAAGATCAATGTCATAAACAGTTCCATCTGGACCTGAAGATGGGATAAGGAGGTCTTCAACTGAGGCTTCATCTAGCTGCAGACCAACTCTTCTCACCAAATCCTGCCTCGATGCCTCAGTTGTTCCAAGAAGTACAGCCACTTTCAACAATTTTAGTAGGAAACTACATGAACAGAAAGCTCCCCTATCAGAGGGCAATAACCAGATAATTGTCTCTACCAAAGACCTGTTCCTTTCTGCAAAATCAGCATAGCCATCTGAAATAGGAGTATTAAGATTCATGAAGTCAGGCAACCATCTAAGAATGTAGACCTTCAAAGCTTCTCCTATCACACAGCCAGACATCCTCCCTTTCGATTTTATGGAAACCATAACTCTCTTGTAGAGGTCAATTTCAAGCTCACATGTATCCTCAATCCACCAATCCTTGGGAGCTGCCGAGTGTGACCTCTGCTGGAACTTGGCACCATTATCAGCAGCACATGTTATATCAGGAACAGCCTTTTTCCTGTTATAGGTGTACGACCAATCGACTTTTGAAGGGTCTACAGATGTTCTTGAAGCAATGGAATCAATACATCTTCCAACTACCTTCAAATCCTCAGACCATGGTAAATGTGACTTTGTAGTCTGTAAAACAACGATGGAATCTTTCCAGCTTCGGAAGATACAGGAGCTCAGAAACACCTCAATCTTGTAGATCAAGTTCCCTCTCTCAACCGCCTCATTCATCTCAAGGTACTCTGCAGCACATCTAGTCACAACAACATTGTAGGCATTGAGGGTCACTGTCATGCCATAGCAGAATTTGGCACAGATTTCAAATGCTTTTGGTCCACCAGGAAAATCTGGCAACTGTATTTCATCTGTGTTTCCTTCATTGGCTTTCTGCAAGCGATTGCTCTTGGATAAAAGAGGGAACTGCATTTATTAGTACTATTTGTTAAGAACAATGTCCATTGGCCTCAACAGGGAAACTGACAGGAAAATTAAGTGGGAGAACATATGTGAAACACAATCACCTTTCTTAAAAGCAATGGTTGTGTATTTCTTTGGAATACAATCTGTTAAGAATCAGAAAACTTAAAAAAAATTATTTTAAATTTTATCTTGAGATTTCATGCTAAATCTAGAATGTTGACCTACGCTCAGTATTCTAATTAAGTTGAATCATGAATGGCTCAATGTATGCCCCAGTCAAAATGCTGATTTTTTTATTCATCACTTGTCTGTGAAATAAGCCTAACTGGACACGGTGGTATGAGGCATGTACTAGGTACACTTGATATGATTAAACATGTAAACAACCTTGATCCAGAGACATGCACTATTATAGTGACCCATATAGTGTTGTTTGCATGTAGGAAGGATCAGAAAAGTCACCCTACGCATGCTGAAGCATCATAGCACATGCTTCCCCAGGATTCAGAGCCATATGCAGTATATTCCATCTCCATGATATGAAACTAGATAAAATAATTTTGTGCAACATAGTGATCATCCGATACTTGAATCTATAAGGCTTCAGCTAACATCCACAACCTTTGACCAAGTGGCCAGACCCATATGTGGGTCAGGGGCTTTGTCTTCATGTTGGACAAAAACTAAACCACCAAATTATTGTGATAAATTGAAATAAGGTCAGGTTAGACTACCCCATCTTACAATGATTAAATCAAAGTTTATTTATCTTCACTTGTATTGCACAAACAAGGCAACAACAGGCAGTCAGCATGGACCTACTTCAGACTGAGGTGGGCCTACTTGGGCATCACTCTTAACACAACCCACCAGAGTCCGCACATACCTGACATAGACCAACTGAGATCAGAATCAAACGACCTATACCAAACCAGAACCCAATGATACCATCACCTGGATCCACACTAGACAGACTCAGGTAAAAATCTAATTAACTGAGTTAAACAAAACCTAACAAAGAGAAGCTTGGGCCACACCCAAGTTCAATGCAAATGTCATCAACACCAGGCCCGAGTATAACCAGGTCGATCCCAGCAGTGTTAAAACTATATCTTTAAATGCTTTTCAAATATATTGTTGGATTTATTTTTATTAAATGTTTTATAAGGTTTATAATATTTATTTGGTTTTGTGAAATGATATTTATATATGTGTATGCTTTTATGAGATATAGTTTGAATCTTAGGTTCTTGAACTTTCTTTATTTAATATATAAGTATATGATCTAGTATTTTTGAGCATGTACTTTTTGGCACTTAGATGCTTTACTCGAGCACTTCATGGTTATAAATGTCAAAACATGTTCTTATGTATAACTTCAAACTTATTGCGTTTCTTTTTGGACTTTGTTTTGTCTTTTAATATTTTAAATATTTTCAAATGATTTGAAATATTCATTTTAAAAAGGTTTTGTGTGTCATTCACAAGTATGATTTTATGAGATTTTGCTTAAGTTGTGTTTGAATTACTTTCTTTTCTCTTTGCTGTATTCTTATGTGAAACATAGAATACTTTAAGTAGTATTAAAGATTATATGTGGTTAGGGTCTTAATGATCATGGATATCTTGTTATCTTGAAATTTCAATAAATGATTTTTCATATTTATATATGATACCTTGTGCACTTGTGATTGTCTTATATACACATTGATGAATGAGTTTGTCTGAGGTTTATGAATGCTTTTTAAGTGTGCCTTTTAAAATTATTAAAAATATTTATGTTATGTGTTCTCTTGGTGGCCCTTGTGATTGTGCCCATTTGGGAGGTAGTTTTATTGCACTTGAATGGTTTGTGCCTTGTGATTGTACTACTTCATAGACTCATGACTCCTTAATGAACGTTATATGTTTTTTCATGTTACCTCACATGAGTTTTAATTATTATACTTCTTGAGTGCTTGCAATACTCGATAAAATATTATTTTTTACATTTTGAGCCTTCCTGTGTGTACCCCTTTGTGAGTTTTTGTGATTGTGTTCCTTAGAGAACACTTTTGTGTTTGTTTACTTGATATTAGTGGATATTTTGGTTTGTGATTGAAGGTTTGTTGGTTCTTTACTTGGTATTAATAAAATTTGTATTTTTTTAGAACCTTCCTGTGTTTGCCCTTTGTGGGTTTTGTAAATGTATCCTTTGTGGCTCACTTTTGTTCTTGTCCATTTTGTATCTATTGATGAACATTCACGTTAAAGACTCTCATTGGTGGATATTTTATCTTGTCATATGATTGCATTTATTGCAATTTTTTCTAAACTTATTTGAGGGTTTCACTTAAATTGGTTCTTGTTCCTTGAAATGTGTCTTTCAAGGTTTTCTTTTTTGCCTCCTTATATGGCTTGGTCCATCACTTTTCTTTTGATACATCCATTATTATTTGTTTGGCCTTAACGAGGTGTGTTGTATGCACTTTTATGTTGTGAAGCTATAGTTAGTTGTTGAAGTGAGTTATGTTTGCACCTCTTACTTCTTGTCAGTATAGATTGCCAATGTTTTGGCTTTGACTGATAGTTGATTGATCTCTGGTTCTATGAGTAAGTTGCATCACTCAATTGTTTCTATGAGTAAGTTGCATCACTCAATTGTTTTGTGCACCTCGATGTTGTGGAGCCAGATTTAGTTGTTAAGGTGAGTTATGTGTGCACCTTTGTCTTCTTATCAGTATAGATTGTCAATGTTTTGGATGTCACTGCTAGTTGATTTACCTCTAGTTCTATGAGTGAATTGTATCACTCATTTGTCTTTTAGGCCTTTGTTGTTTATTGGATGCTCCTATCAATTTCTTTGTTAGTGATGGCTCTATTGTTATTTGCTTGTGACCATTTTTGTTCTTACTGATTAAATCTCATATTATTGCAAAAGTTATTGTTTTGATTTGAATATTGTTTTTCAAATCTTCTTGCTTATTGACATCAATTTATCTTCATTACAGTATTTACCTTTCTAACTTTCTCCACTCTTTCTTCTTATTTGAGTAATTTTTTTCTTTGGATAAGAGATTTTATTTTATCGGTGTGGTGTGTTATGTGCACCCATTGAAAATTGATGTTGTTTGCAGTTTTGCAATCATTTGTGAGGTGAGAGATATGCACCTCTTGTAGTTGTAGTTGCTTTGTATTGTCATATAGCCAATATTGTTAGTGCATGATCATTGGTACGGTTATTGCTAATATTTGTATTTGATCTCTTGTCCTACACGCCGATACACTTGAATTTTGAAGATTTTGAGTTGGAGGTTAAAGAGGAAGTTGCTTGTGGTGAGAAAATTGGTGTTGAGATTTGCAAATATCATTCCTTTTGTTACGTGGAATTTTTAAAAATCTCTCCATGAACTTTCTAATTTATTTATTGAAAAATTTTCATGCATTATTATGTACATTAAATATGCTTTAATTGCATGTTGGATATACATGTTGAGAATATTGAGATTTGTTTCATGTTGGTTGTCTCGCATGTTTTATATGAATTTAATTAATTCATCATGTATTATACACTCCTTTGAGTTCTTACATTTGATATACATATTGTCTTGGTATCTTATTTGAAATGTTTACCCAAGCCTTTGAGACATTATTGTAAAATTGTTTATATCTTATTAATATTTGTCTAAATAAGTGTTTTTCTAAGCATATTGCTAATGAGAACATTTTATATTTTGCACTTGTGACTATAAGTGAGTTGTGTATATTGTGAGGATGTTCTTGGTCCATAAGTGACCACTTTGCTTTGTATTTCATTGTAGCCTTTAAAACACACTTTTATGTTTCTAATTTGCACTTGTTTTTTTTTAGTGATCAAAATTCCACGATAATCAAAATTTATGAAAAGTATAATTTTATGGTTATAATTATTTAAGCAAGAAATTCTTAAAAATTGATTTTGAAGTATATTCCTTGTGTTTTCCTTAATGGTTATTGTGCCTTGCTTGAATTGTTACTAATGTTTCTAAACTCTTAAAATTATTGCTTAAGGTGCATATTTGATTCATTTTTAAAATTGTTTAAGTTTATAGTATCTCTATGTTTTGTTGAGAAACTTAACCATCACTTCATATATATGAATTAGTCAGAGTTATTCTTGTTCAAAATATATAATATTTATTTTGAATCTAAATACATGTATTTTATATCTATTTTTTAAACTATTGGGTTAAACCATTTTTCGCTTAATAACTATTTGGTAAGAATATCTGCCTTTGTGTAGTCAGAACCTTTGTTTTGTTCTCTTTAAGTTCTTAAAGATGCTATGGGTTGACAAAAAAATTATATCATTGATGCATCATGAGAATGGAGATAGCCAATGCAGCCATTTTGAGAAGATTATCGTTGAAGACTTGGATCCTTCCCTTTGTTTTATTTTTGTCTTTTCAAACTTTCAATGTTTACACCGTAAGTTTAAGGGGGTGTTAAAATATATATATATATATATATATATATATATATATATATATATATATTGTTAGAATAAATAATGCCCATAAGGGGCATTTTAGTCTTTTTACTTATTGTATATAGGTCTGTCTTGTAGGGACAATTTTGTATTTACTTTTGTTTTTATATTTTTTGTATTTGCCTTGGTCTTAAAGGTTTCTTTTAAGTTAGGTTCCTTTTAGAATAGTCAACATAGATTTAACTAGTCAATAAAGTTGTTGGAAGCAAGGTTGTAAGTATCGTGTCGCTGCACATATCGGTCAAGCCCAAAGTAACTGTTACGACAATGAAGCCATACATGATATTTCAAGTACAAGGTTTTGATGATGAGCAAGTGGAATCAACTGCATTTCAGCTAAGGCTACGAAGAAATTGAAGAATTCAGTGAAGAATCCTTGAAGACTAGTGTGCAAATGTTTAATTCATTAAAAGTCTTAGATTCTTGTAAGAGCCTTACTTAGAGTGCATATTTAGGTTGCATTTCACCTTAAAAGTCTTTAGAAAAACTTTTCTAAAAGAAACTCTTTTGAAAATCTTTTTAGAAAACTCTTTTCTTAAATTTTCATGTTTATTAGTCGACCAATAGACTTATCAGTCGACTAATCCTTTCGCGTCATATTTTCTAAAAAGTCATTTTTGTCAAATTAGTCGACCGAAGGTTTTATCAGTCGACTGGACAGAATGTCTGTTTTCTGGAAAATTAGCAGCAGTCGACTAATGGTTTTTCAGTCGACTGAACAGAACATGTGTTTTCTGAAAAATTTAGCAGTAGTCGACTAATGCTTTTTATCAGTCGACCGAACAGAATGTTTGTTTTTCAGAAGTTTTTAGCAGCAGTCGACTAAAAGGTTTTTCAGTCTACTGATGATATTATCAGTCGACTAACTTTTCTCCAGTCGACTAAGTTTCAAAAGTTCAGATTTTCAAACGGCTCGATTAACAGATCAGTCGACCGACGATAACTGTCAGTCTACTAATAACTAACTATTAGTCGACTAACTGATGTTTCAGTCGACTAATTTTGTCGTTTTCCTGAAACTTCAAAAAGGCGTGTCTTTTCATTTTTCAAACGTTTTGATCGTTCAAAATAGACAGTTTTGACACCCTTTCATTCTCTCAACGTATGGAATCTTTTTACTATAAATATGAGTGCATTTTACACTCAAAAACAACAATTCAATCGATTTGAATCTTGCTTTTCACTCCTATTCATTCAAGTATTTGTTTTCTCACTCACGTGATATTTTCACTCAGTTTTTCACTCAAATCACTTTGAGAGATAGTGAATTCGTGAGTAGAGTGTTTCAACAACCTCAAAAGTCAATTGCATCTCAGTTGCATTCAAAAGGAAGGCTCATAAGTTGTATTGTAAGTTCTTATTTATTTTGTGTAAAAAGGACTCCTTGGTGTAAAAGAGTTGTTTGCTTTCAGTGGGATTGTTACTGAAAGTGGGACCGGTTATGGTCTGTGTGATCTTGTAGTTTACAAGGTTGATAGTGGAAAATCTCAAGCGGGTTTTGCTTGGGGACTGGATGTAGGTCAGGTTTGACCGAACCAGGATAAAATCTTGTGTTCTTTGTGTGTTTGCTTTGAGATTTGCAAAATCATTCAATATTCCGCAGAAAGTTTTAAAAGCACTATTCACCCCCCCTCTAGTGCTCGTTGCCTCGATCCTAGTGCACTTTCAGTAACACCATATCGTATCGTAAATGTATCATAAATTTTTTTACAACAACAACAACTACGCCTTCATCCCAAAACAATTGGGGGTATCATAAATTTTTTTAAAAATCCAAAAAATAAAAAAACAAAAAATATTAGCAAAAATTCTAAAAAAATCATATCATATGAAACAATGAGAATTGCACAAAATACAACCATAAAATCACATATAAAGCATTTATGTTTCTATAAGTTGCATAAGAGATCATCAAGCATCTACTATAAAACAAGAACAATGCAACTTGACCTTACGAACTATTATCGTAAGTTCGTGAAGAGTTACTCTAAGAAGACAGTGGCGCTTACTGAGTTGCTCAGAAAAGACAAGACCTGGGATTGGTCTGCTGAATGTCAGGAGGCATTCACTAAGTTGAAGAGGGTGATAACGTCAGAACCCATCCTTCAGTTGCTGAATTTTAGAAAAGCTTTTGAAGTCCACACTGATGCATCAGACTTTGCAATAGAAGGGGTGCTGGTCCAGGAGGGACACCCAATTGCCTTTGAAAGTCGGAAACTCAATGATACAGAGAGGTGGTACTCTGTTCATGAGAAAAAGATGACGACGATGATACATTGCCTACGAACATGGAGGCACTACTTGTTCGACTCCAAGTTCATAGTTCGGACAAACAATGTTGCTACAAGTTGCTTTGCGATTCAAAAGAAGTTAACGCCAAAACAGGCTAGATGGCAAGACTTCTTGGCAGAGTTCGACTTTGAGTTGCAGTATAAGCCAGGGAGGAAAAATTTGGTAGCTGATGCCTTAAGCCGCAAGGAGGAACCTGAGGTGGTTGTCGCTTCAATCACGCAAGTATCTGGAGATATCTTGCAGAGTTTGAAGGAAGAAACTCAGAAGGATCCCGTCACTATCCGCTTGTTGAAGCAAGTGGAAGAGGGTGTGACAAGGCGGTTTTGGACAAAAGATGGTGTTCTCTATGCTAAAGGAAGGCGACCCTATGTGCCTAATGGTGGCGGCTAGAGTAAGTTGTTACTAAAGGAGGCACATGACACCCCATGGGCGGGGCATCCCGGACAGGAGCGTACGATGGCTCTCTTATTATCTAGTTATTACCTTCCGAGGATGGAAAAAGACATTGACTTATATATCAGGACTTGTCTTGTATGCCAACAAGACAAGACAGAGAAGAAAAAGGTTGCTAGATTGCTGGAGCCCCTACCAACGCCGACCAGACCATGCGAGAGCATATCAATGGATTTCATTTATGGATTGCCCAATGTGGAAGGATTTATATCGATTATGGTCATGGCGGATAGGTTTTCAAAGTATACAACGTTCATTCCTGCTCCAAAGGAATGCACAACAGAGATTACTGCACAATTGTTTCTGAAACATATTGTGAAGTATTGGGGATTGCCGCTGAACATTATGAGTGATCGTGTTGTACGATTCACATGGAAGTTTTGGACTACCTTGTTTGAGATGATGGGCTCACTTCTCGACAAGCAATCATCCACAAACAGATGGTCAAACAGAACGTATTAATGCTCTGTTGGAGGAATATCTCAGGCATTACGTGTTGGTCACCCAGCAAAATTGAGTGGATTTGCTGGACATTGCTCAATTCTGCTATAATCTGCAACAGACCTCGACGACAGGTCAAAGTCCCTTTGAGTTGGCAACGGGGCAACAACCCTTCACTCCTCATGAGGTAGCGAAGCAGAAGGACCAGGGTCGATGTCAGCTGAGTTCATCATGGACCGAAGGGTGGAGGGCCAAAGCAAGAAGAATCAGAGGACTTACTTCATAGTCAAATGGAAAGGACTCCCGATAGAGGAAGCAACATGGGAGAATGACACTACTTTATGACAGTTTGAGGATTTGATCCAAGCCTACTTAAAAAAGATCAATCCGATGAGGACGTTGGATTCATCTAGTGGAGAAGGCTTGTCAGACCCTCAATAAATCATGCGCAGCGCGCGCGGCATGAGCAGCTCGCGGCCTGCGCAGCTCGCGGCCTACGCCGCAGCATGTGCAGTAGTGTGTGCGGTAGCCTGTGCGGCGGCATGCACAACGCACGGCATGCACAGGAGCGTGTGCGGCAGCGTGCACGGCGGCAGGTGGGGAGGCATGCGCGGAATGAGGTGCGACATTCGGACGGTTGACGACGTGTGGTGAGGAGGCGCCCGCGTTCGCCAAGGGGTGCGACCCAAGTGACGGTTGATGGCATTGGGCGAGGAGGCGCCTGCGTTCACCAAGGGGTGCGACCCAAAGGACAGGATGCTTGAAGACATGTGTGTGCATTGCAAGGCATGCAAGTCAGACTTGAGAGAATTGTATTATATGTGTGAATAGTACAAGTGTTGGGTTCCTTACATTCTGCTTGTGTCAAAGAAAGTCTTCCGTTGCTGAGATGCCGAACGAGGTCGGGACGACCCTCGTGCCGGCACAAGGCAAATTTCAAGGGTGAAGTTTGAACTTGTGACAATAATCATGGTAAACTACTTATAATTGAAGGAGGCGGGTGTTTGAGAATTATCATCAACCAAACGAGAATATGTAAATTTCTAAAAGATATGCTTGTTTTTGTAAAAATTTTAAATTTATTCAAGAACAAATTTTCAAAAAATGCCACTAATTTATCATCTATTTAAAGAATTAAATCGAATATTTGGTTATTATATTCAACTGGCTACTTTATATGAATGCATTTTAAATGCCCAACTCTTGGTAAATAGGGATGCAAACGAATCAGATCCAAATCAGCTAAATACATAGGAAAGTCCGGTTAAAACAACCAAAAAATCATATCTGGTCTGTTTCTTATGATAAGTTGAGCTTGAGCTGAGCTTGCTCATTATTTAAAAAATGTTTTTTAAAAGAATTTCAACTCCAAAGTTATTGATGCAAGCTCTAAACCCTACAATCCAGGTACAAGTGTTGCTAGGTACATAAATAGTACTGGTTCTTGGTTGATCCTGCTCTTATTAACTCCATATCTCTTCTAATCTGGACTTGCTTATGTGGGAGAACATGCCCTTTGACTCTGTCCAGTGAGGTAAGATTTTGGATAAAACTAGGGCCAGGTTCCCTGAATGTCCTACCTAGAGCGTGCTGGACTGTGTTTCTAGCCTGTGAACAAAGACTTCCTACACTGGATAGGCTTCAAAAGTGTAGCATTCCCTTAGCTAATTGTTGTGTTGTGTGGGTGTCAAACAAGAATCTAATCAACACATTTTCATTAACTACCACCACCGGGTCGGCCGTGTGGCCGGCGAGGTGGTGACACCGGATCGAACCCCACTGGTGTGTCCGTAGCTTTCAGAAGTGGGCCACATAATGCAGGATGGTCATGGAACCCCACCCAGAGTTTGAGGGTTCCTCGTCATAAAAACACACACATTTTCATTAACTGTGTTGTCTCTAGGAGATTATAGGAGTGTTTTTTGGTGAAATTCGGGTGCCTATGATTATTAAGTGGGACTATTATTCAGGGGCTCAAGTGGTGGCAAAATAAAGTCCTTGGTCATGGGTGGCCCAGAGCTTTTTATGGAGGGTGTTCTTTTAGGGTGCGTTGGCATGATGCTGAAGAGGAAGCTGTGGCTGTTGGACTTTTTGGATTAGGTTCAACTGGATGTAACCTGGTTTGATACACAGGGCACACCAAAAGACAAAAATAAGAGTGAAAAGGGCTGTTAGGTGAATGTGAAAAGCTTAGGTTCAATTTAAGAACGTGAATGGTTCACATGCAAGAATGTCATGCATCTAACCTCACTCTTCTCCCATTATACAAGGAGATTCAACGTAGCTTTATGGGAGCAATTTATGTGATCTCTCATTGGTTCAAGGCTCCTGCTCACCTTTTGACCTAAAGGCTCATCGAGGGTGTCAATGAGCTGAGGAGAACGTCGACCCGCCACGTCTATACAAGCTTAGACCGGACCGACGTTGGCAGCTTCCGGTAAGTTGTATTTTCCATTTGTTTTTCACCATCACTGAGTTATGAGCCCCACACTCCTCACTTCAGTTGTGCCTGTGGATAGTGGCCGTCTGGGTTGTGCAATTGGTGGATGGGGTTTTAGCTCCATCCGAACCACCTTTCCACCGCTATTGTTGCCGGGGGCAGTACAAGTCACCACCACCGAAGTTGGGGGACTATGGATGACGGTGACAGCCCTCCGGTTATCGGCCATCGCCGTCGACGGTGGAATCTAGTGGCGGCCGAAGTAGCTAGTTGATGGGGTTTGCTCAAACCCTATATGACTGCATTTTTGCACCACCACAGCCTCCGACGATGACTCAGTTTGACAGTGGCTAGTCGTTTGAGATCGATCACCATCGACGGTAATTGGGCCAGACGCAAGAGGCGATAGTCGGCGCTAGAAGGGCAGGGAAGGGGGGGCAAGAAACTCTGACGTTTCACATTCATTTTTCTGAAAGTGAAACGTCGGGTTTTCACGTGTTGCGTGTTCTCCCCGGAACACGCACTGTAGCTACAGTGCATGTTTCGGGGTCAGTGGGATGTACGGGCATGTCGTACACCCTATACATCATGTACGGCGTGACCATACACCCCGACTGAGCACCACACGATGCTCAATCGTAACCCCAAAACACGCATTGTAGCTACAATGCGTGTTTTTTTTTTTTGGGGGGGGGGGGGGGGGTGCCCCCAATTTTCACTATAGCATTAAAGCTACAATGAAAACCCAATCCGGCTGGACCTGATCCAGACCCGAATCTATTATCCTTTTTTTAGGGTAGAACAGGTCTTAGTCGACCCGTGGATCCGGTCCTGGACTCGAACCCAGTAGGTGGGTTTAGGGACCCAACCCGACGGGGGCTTGATCTCACTCGAACCAGTTGTTGGGACTGGGTAGATCGGATATGAACCCGATCCAGTTTAGGATTTGGATCCAACCCGAGATTCGTTTAAACAGAGTTTGGATCTGAATTGTGTCCAGGATCCGAATCTGACATGAGATCCAATCTAACTTGGATTCAGACCAGTTATGGGTCGAGGATTCAGACTTGAGATCTAGTCTAACCGAGACCCATTAAATCTAGATCTAGATCTGAACTAAGTCAGATAAAGTTTGAAATTGGATCCAAGCTTAGTTTACCCTTTTTAAGGAGCAGAATCGGTTCTATGATGGATATTGTGCATTTTGGGACCGATTCAGAACTTTTTTTGATTGGTTTTGAAAGGTTTTTCACTGGTTCCTGCATGAGGAGACCTTATTTTTTTGTATATAAGAAAAACATTGATTTTCTTATTTGATTTTAGGGGTTTATAAGATTTAGTACGTATTTCAGACCAATTAAGGTCTTTCTTGACTAGTTTGAGGTAGTTTCAGACCGGTTCATGGTATTTTTTAACTGGTTTTAGCACAAGGACCCCGGGTAATACCTATAACAACATGTCTTTGTCATTTTTTATGCTTTATGTGTATTTATTATCATAGATGCATGACTCTTGTATGCATTTTATTTGTTTTCAGTTATCCATGATATTTAAGCATGAATTATGACTAAATTCATGATATATGTGATATGTTTCATCAAAATTTTATTTGTACATATGAGATGAAGCATAAATTTGTGTTTTTTATATTATTATACATAGTTTATCATGAATATACATGCATTGTCATAAGTGCATGGGCATGCTCTATAATACAAGTATATTACGTTAAAAGATCTTAATTAACTAACTGATGCAATCACCAATTGATTAAGGTTTTTTTAGACAGTGTTAAAATTTAATATTATGATTATGTGTGACTTGATGAAACATTGATTCTACCCAAAGGTATGTCATTGTGTTCTAAATTTACACATGTTATAATGATAGGTGTGCATCAACCTATGAAGCATGTTCTTACCCAAAGGCAAAGTGCCGAATTGCTTCTGGTCACATGATTTGCTAGTTTCATCAATTGAAATCAATTCCTTAAGACTTGAGGAGTTAAAGCAACTTTGGGTATTATCATTTTCACTAAAGTAGAATGATAGTGACCCTATTATGCTTGTCTCAGAAAAGGTGAATAATAAAGGGTCTCAATTTTACCTTTTCAACATGAGTCACGTTTGAGCATTTATATGGTCTTCTCGTTTTGTTCTTGTAGTTTTATGTTTATTGATCATTGACAATTCTAATAATATTTCCATCTTAGATGGATTTAATTTTTTGGATTGAAAAGAAATAGTATTATTTATTCTGGGTTATAACCTAGATTTGACTCCTAGAACTAACAACTTTTACAGAGCAAAGCACAACCGATTAGAAGGCTACCATGAGAAGCGAGAGCGCTTGAGTAGACCTAACCTATTGCTTTTACAATAAATAGTGGCTAAGGACATTCGAGGCATCATCTGTCACTGTAGGACAATGACACAATTTCTTGGAGCCATTGATGATTAATTTATCACTTTTAATAAGGCTAGAGCCAGTACTCTAATGTCCAAGTTAATGTCTATAAAATACTATGTTGATAGTCACATTTTAAAAATAGAAGACTTTGCATCTTAGTTGAATGTCACAAAGTTCATAATTTCAATTTTTTTTTTAGTCCATCTGATTTTGGCCTCATCGCCTACTGAATATAGACCTTCAAGATCTCTTACAATATACATAATGATGAGTGATCCTGCAATGACCGCTTGACTAAGTGTGTTGAAGATGAAGAAAGATTGAAGGGTGAGAAGTTATCTTGCAATTAAGAATACGTCATAAGACTCATCCTTTCATATTACATAAACAAAAATATTACGGCAATAGTTGCACTCAATTTTCAATCGGTTTTCACTCATTACTTCAGTGTTTCATTGTCATGCATGATCATCAGATGCCATCTTTGTTGGAGTGTGGAGCCTGATTTCTACCTTGAAATAGATCTTTAATTTTCGTAAAATGTTTTTAGAGAGCAGCTTTCTAATTTTACTCATAATAAATATTTTTTACCTTAAGACATTTTCTTGAGTGAAAAAATGGTGTAAATGCATTTTTTTTACCTTAACTCACTTCTTTAGGTGAAAAAAGAGTGAAAATGAACTTATAATGGCCTCTAGACAAATAAAAAAGTCGACCCTCAAAAGGTATTTAAAACCCAAAATGAAAAAAAAGTATCTTTTGGCCTTTTTAAAGTGTTGGAGGTGTATCTAATGCATAATACACTCAATACAAGTATGATACACACTCGTATCGTATCACAAAACCCAAAAGTAATGATACATATCGTATAGTACGATATGGTATGATACAACCTTGGTTGGACAGCTAGACTAATTGTGTATTTGTTTTCAATGATTTTCCTAAGCATTCTACTTAATAAAGATTATATTTTTTATGTTCTTGTGTTATTGTTTTGTCTCATGGAAGTCGTGTGTATGCACTTTGTGTTTGTGTAGTGCTTTTATAATGTTTTTTATTAGACTTGTAATAGTGTTTGTGCACTTTGTATTTGTTTTTTTGCATATTTCAGTACATACCTATATACAAAAAGTAAAAAGACTAAAATGCCCTTGGCAAGCATTACTTATTACCATAAAATTATATATATATATGAGTCACTAGAATATGAGAACTAGAAATATGGGCATTTCCAACACTTTTTTTGCAAATTCAACCATGTGGATGTGCTTGGCATGGTGAATTTGCTAGGAATCAACTATTGGATCGTGTATTTTTTATGAAAAAATGTGATTTTTGAAAGATTGAATATTTATAAAGATTGTGAGCCATTGATTTTAAAGCCTTCAAAAAATTTTGTTTATGCATCAAAATAGGATGATTCAAGGGTGTGTTCTTATAAAACCAAGCATATATGTATGGTTATATTCAAAAGAAAAGAACAAAAAATTCATGAAAATCATGGTTCACACATTAGTTCTCATATTTTCAGTTCTCGTATTCTAGTAATTCTATAATATATATATATATATATATATATATATATATTCATTATATTACGAATATATATACATATTTTAACAATATCTTGGAGTTTTTTTTAAAAACTCCCTTCTCCTATTGGGATCTAATCTATGTCACAGGGATTCGGCCAGACAGGTGCCGCACCCCGTCGACGCGACGCGATGCGGGTGCGGCACCGGGTGCGGTCAACCTGACCCTGGGTGCATTGACCGCACCCAGGGTCATTTTGGTCCAATTTTTTGATTTTTTTTTAATTTTGCCCTGTGAAATGGGCTGCGAAATTTTAAAAAAAAAATCTGCTAACAGCTGACCGCGTAGCGGGACCCGCCCCTTGCTGGATTTTGATTTTGATTTTGGCCTTGATAGCTTCGGTCTCTTCAGAGTTGCCTATTCCCTGACGAGGACTTCCAGATTCTTCACCTCTCCCCACCCCTTGCTGGATCCCTGCAGGTAGTGATGAGAGAATGAAAGAACAAAACAGTTGATGCCTGCTTGCTGCTGCTCTTGTTTTATAAAGGGAGCACTTGTGCCCACAACATCTAACGAGCTTTGTTGGCATCCCATGCTATTCCTGCCTCCAAACAATGAATTCGCAGCGTTGGAAAACATATTGTTAACTTGGAAATGATGATCCATCTTCCTCAAAAATTAAAACCAAAATTCAAGAGCCTTTTGAAGTCTTTATCCTTCAACCATCCAGATCTTTCTTCGGCAATGATTTTCTCTCTCCATAATAAATGATAATGGTGGTGGTACCCTTGGTGGCTATTAGTATTCACTTTTCTCCTAACGAGATGGGTGCTCTAGCTGTAACCTGGTGTAGACCTCTCTTTTCCACATGCCAAATCCAATAAATTTCTTTTAGCTGTCATCCATAGTCCAGATTGGAGATCTGTGTCCAACTGTATATAAAATGAAATTTGAAGAACCCTAGGCAATGGCGTGGCAGTGGAGCCGTAGGCCTCGTGAAGACTCTCTCTCCAACAAACCACATCAAACCTTTCGCTTATTTTTTTTTCGTGAAGACCAGGGAGTTTCAGACATGATTGAATCATGACAATCAGCAGAACGCAACAGGCTGGGTTGATCAGATTGCCAATCCTTTCGGTTCATCAATTTTGTCCCATTGCGCCAAAGTACACAACAAGCAGAACGTGGGTAACAAGTCTTCAAACAAACACACCAGCAAAAAAAAAATTGGTTATAAGTCCTATATATATATATATATATATATATATATATATATATATATATATATATATATATATATATATATATATTTTTTTTTTTTTTGCCGCACCCTCGCACCCAGGTTTTTTGGAAGTGCTGCATCCCCGCACCCATGTGACATAGGATTTAATCCATCATGGGTTCAGAAAGTGATGCTTTGTCCTTCCTCGACATTGTTTAGAGTTGTGGAGAATGGCACTCCCGATAAGAAGTTCACTAGCTCTTGTGGTACCAAACAAGGAGATCTCATCTCTCCTTGTCTATTTTTGGCGGTTATAGAGATGCTTTCTCGTAGATTGAAACTGGGTATTGATAACGGTGAATTGGAGTGTGTTGGCATCCCACATGACACTTTATTTCCCATCTTTTCTCCATGGATGATGTGCTTCTCTTTAGCAAGCCTATGAATAGCTATTGCTTCAAGGTGTTTTAAATGAATTTGAATCAGCAGCAGGTATGAAAGTGAATAACTCTAAATTTGTCTTTATTCCTTTGAATATTACCTCTTCCTATGCTTCATGACTTTCTAGTTTGTCGGGATGGCAAGCCAAAGAGCTGCCCATTAAATATTTGGGGCTGCCTCTGTGTGGGGAAGCTTAAAGCGGGTTTCTTGCCAAAATATTCTTGCAAAAATATTCTTGCAAAAATCCAGCAAAGCATAGAGGGGTGGTAAGATTCCTTTTGTATGCAAGTAGAGTTCTATTGATTATGAATACTCTCTCTAGTATTCCTGTTTTTCGGTTGCTCTCCTTCAGGGTACCAAAGAAGGTCATAAATCAAATGGAGACAATGTTTAAAAAATTCCTTTGGATGGATTCGGATTCAAAGAGGAGGCCACACCTTTTATCATGGGGTGCCCTTTGTAAACCGTGGGATTGGGTTTTGTAGGGTGGAGGAAGTTAATATCGCCAATTTGGCTGAGTTGGCAATTGAGGTGTACTGCAGAGACTCCCTATGGGCAGACTTCATGAGAAATAAATATCTGAAAAATAGAAGCTTTTGAGGAGTTTCTTCACCTGCTGGTTCTGGCGCTTGGGAGGGTATCGTGAGGGGCTGGGAGCATATTGAGGTAATCAAGTCTTGTAAAGTGCATGGCGGGCGTCGTACTAGATTTTGGACAGATCCTTGGAATGGTCCACAACTTCTGCACTATCTTTCTGAGTCTTACAAGAGTCTTTCAAACATCAAGAAGGTACTTGTCTCTGAAGGTATGGGAGGTTTTTTGGTACTGATGTTTATGCTCCATTACCTTTTTAGATGGAGTTTGGTCCAGCTATTTCACCTTTCAATTATCTTAAGGACAGGATGAATTATGGCAGAAAGGTAATTGTGTTGCAGCTAAAGGCTCTAGAAGAGAAATATGGGATTCTATCCACAAAGAGGGTGATTAATGTCTTTGGCATAATCAGGTTTGGGCGAAAGGGATAGCCCCAAGAGCAGTTTGGGTGGTTTTTGTGGCATGTCACCAAAACCATTGACTCAGGACTGGTTGCACTTGTTTGGTGTAACACTGCCTAATAAGTGCCTAGTGCTGCAAAGAAGGGGAAAGCAATTTGCATCTGTTTTTCCTGTGTAGCGTTTCTCAATACATATGGAAATTTATGTGGAAAATTTGGTAAAAGGAGAATCCCACACAGGGGTATGAGAGATTAAATGGTGGATGGTGATCAAATTTCAGTTTCCTTGGCTAAAGAGGTGTTGGGATGTAGTGTTTCATGTGTGCATTGGTCCTATCGTAATTTATGCTATCATGAAGGAGAGCAGCCTAGTCGAGAGATGGTGGTTTATAAAATCTGGTCCGAATCTGTGGAACACTTTGCTGCGTTGGATTGGTCTGCGGACATGGCACCTTTGGCATGTCTTTTCTACAGTGCCAAGCTGGTTACGGAGTGCACCCTATTCTGACCTGATCACAATAAGATTGGCCTCTGTAACATTCGGAGAGTGTCATGGTCTCCTTTGCTGCTTACAATAACGAAATAATTTTGATTATTGGAGGAGTTAGATGCCAGCAGGTTGCAATCCCTGAAGGTGTGTGGTTACTTTCTCAATGTTCTTCCGACCGGGATAAGCGTGCAGGTGATGTCCAACAATCCCACATGGTGCAGGCTAATTTCTGCTGCTATTGAAAGCCGTGGTTGGTCCACCTTAGCATCTTCTCTTGTCTCCATTTTTTGTGTTAGGGCCGTGGTCCTCAAGTGCCCGTTTGAAGCTATGGGTCAGGTTCTCTTGTTATTAAGGAAACATAGTTACCTTTGTTGGAAGGATAAACCTTCGGATTGGCATCCATCGCCAGATGATCTTATGTAATTTGATTCTTAGTCATTAATATATTTAGGGGCAAACCCCCAGCATTTCTCTTAAAAAAAAAATAATTTGAAGATATGAGGAGATTTTAATAGTCATCTAAAAATGGACATTGGGAGCTAGGCTCACCTACCGCTATAAAAGAACTATTTGATCCAAATGGGTTTAAATTTATTTTAGCGCCAGTCTGAGAGGGGACCATGGTTGGATAAAGTTGTATCCAAGTTGAACACAGCCACATATATTTGCACATACCTAAGTAGGTATCTATCAGGTCCAAGTTGGAGTATGTACAAGTTAAGTAACCAAGGTTCAGACCTAGGTGGTTTGCTGCCATATAGGAAATATAATCGCTTTTCATAATCATATAATAATAGAACAGATTAAAAACGCAAAGGAACTTTTTCCATTTGCGTGTGCTTAATGTGTTTCTCACAAATTTAACATATAGTGATACCTCATCATGACCTTTTAATAAATTTTGTTTGTGATGTTTCCCCAATGAAAAAAAACAGCTCCCTCCTTGATGGTGTTTTGATCTAGCAACAACAACAAACAACAACTACGCCTTCATCCCAAAACAATTGGGGTCGGCGATATGAACCAAAAAAGAAAATCATTATGGGTCTTCCACATGAATCCTTCTCCTCCAATCATTTCTATCTAATGCCATGTCCTCGGTGAGGTTCAAAGCATTCATATCATTTCCTATCATCTCCATCCAAGTCTTCTTAGGCCTACCTCAACCTCTTTTAACTAATATATTTTCCCATTTCTCCATCCTTCTAACTGGAGCATCATTAGGCCTTTGCTGAATATGTCCAAACCACCGTAAACGATTATCTCTCATCTTATTTTCAATGGATGCAACACCTACCTTCTTACGTATCTCCTCGTTTCGAATCTTATCTTTTATTGTATTTTCACACATTCATCTAAGCATACACATCTCAGCTACACTCATTTTTTGAATATGATGTCTCTTGGCAGCCGGTACATAGTAAAGCGAGCCTAATTGTCGTCCTATAAAACTTTCCCTTCAACCGCAATGGCATTCTACGATCGCACAACACTCCAGTTACACTTTTCCATTTCATCTACCCAACCTTTATCCTATGATTTACATCTCCATCAATTTCTCCATACTTTTGAATGATAAATCCCAAATATTTGAAACAGTCATCCACCGATATTTCTAGTTCACCAAGCTTCACTACACTCCCATCACTACTTCGTTGCTTACTAAACCGACATTCCATATATTCTGTCTTACTCTTACTCAACTTAAAACCTCTTGCTTCCAATGTTTGTCTCCATAATTCTAACTTAGCATTAACCTCAGCTCTAGACTCATCAATCAAAACAATATCATCAACAAACAACATACACCACGTCACATTTTCTTGAATTGGTCTCGTAAGCTCATCCATCACTATAGCAAATAGGAAAGGGCTTAATGCAGATCCGTGATGTAACCCAACCG
This sequence comes from Nuphar pumila, assembly GCF_984573655.1. Lineage (NCBI taxonomy): Eukaryota > Viridiplantae > Streptophyta > Magnoliopsida > Nymphaeales > Nymphaeaceae > Nuphar > Nuphar pumila. The sequence goes on along the minus strand of NC_143253.1, from coordinate 35,951,113 downwards.
TTATAGGAAAATTCGTTGTCACCCCTCCACAAGTGCGGATTCAAAATAAATTTGAAATTATCAATGACAACACCATATTAGATTTCCTTGTCATATTTTGGTTTTTCAAACTGAACATTTTGGGGTCCATTCACGTTTATGATATTTGGCTATCAAAAGAGAGGAAAAAAGAAAGGTAAAAAAATCAAGACAAAGGTAGATTGTCACGACATTGACATAAATACAAAAAACAAGACTCATCAAAATAGGTTTGATTTGCAGGACCATAAAATGGTTTTTCTATCTTCGTGAGTCTTTAATTATGTGAGATGAAAATCAATCTCCATCCTACAACAGATCCCCCTGATGACAGTATCCTAAACATACCTTCTGGTTTTGGTGCTAAAAAAACAAATGCATATCACTTTTCATACAAGGAATGTTTTGCTGAAAAACTATTTAATTCAAGCATGAAAATAAAAGTGTTAACATAGAAAAAATCAGAGTTACCGAAAGCTTCTTAGAAAGGTGGGACTCGCTTCGGATGCACAATACTCTTCGCTTCCAAAACATGATGAGAATCTCGATTCTTCCACTCTTCTCTTATGTTTTTCACACACTTCATCTATTTTTCTTATATGTTCTTTTCATGTTTTTTGTGTGTCCTCTCACGCTTCTCACTCACTTCCGTGTGCTTTCTCCAAATTGGCGGTCATCATTTTTAGATTTTGTTAAAAATGTAATTCTTAACTCCGCATGTGTATAACTGTTTAGTTATACATTGCCGGTCCCAAGCCCGGATAAAGGAGGAGGGTTGCGGTAGGCCAATGACAGCCAGCATAAAAACTTAGTCATACCCTATGAATATGAACCAATATGAGAATTTCGTTGGGGCGTTCTCTACTGAGCGACGCGTTGTACTCTATAGGCCCGGAGGCAGTGATAAATGGGCAAGGGTTGCTAGGTCGTCGCCCAGAAGCGACGCGTCACACCGGCGCCCGGGTGTGGTGTCAAATAGGCAAGGGTTCCCTCACTTTGTTGGACGGGTGGGGGTAAAGAAGTTGGTCCAAGACCATAAAATTAGGTTAGATACTTGAAACATAGAGTCTTTAACTGGTAAGTTGGTAGAGTTAGTAGATGTTATGTGTAGGAGAAAGATTGATATTTTATTTCTACAAGAAACCAAATGGGTATGTGAGAAAGCAAAAGTGATAGAACCTTAGGGATATAAGATTTGCTATACATGAATAAATAGGAATAGGAATGGAGTAGGGATTGTCATGAGTCATGAGTTTATAGATAATGTAGTTGAGGTCCGTAGGAAGAGTGATAGGATTTTACTTATTAAATTAGTATTAGGTACGAATATTATTAATATTATTAGTGTTTATGCACCTCAAGTAGGTTTAGATGATTCCATTAAGCGTCAATTTTGGAAAGATTTAGAAAGAGTAGTACAAGGGATATCTCATGGAGAAAAGCTTTTCATTGGCGGTAACCTTAATGGACATGTAGGCATTAGTAGGGATGGATTTGAGAGTATCCATGGAGGCTATGGTATAGGAGAAAAAAATGAAAGTGAAGAAAGGATTTTAGATTTTGGTTTGTCCTATGATATGATCTTAGAAAACACTTGGTTTAGGAAGAAGGCGTCTCACCTAGTAACATTTAAAAGTGGGGTTAATACAAGTCAGATAGATTTTTTCCTACTTAGAAGAAAGAGATAGGGGTTATTGCATCGATTGTAAGGTTATATCGGGAGAAAGTGTAGCTACACAACATAGAGTCTTAATTTTAGATCTTAGAATTAGACAATGCCACAAAAGGGATAAACATAGGATAGATCGTAGAATTAAGTGGTGAGTACTGAAAGGAGCTAAACAAGGAATGTTTGTAGAGCAGGTAGTTAAGGAAGTTGATTGGTGTCTCGAAGAGGATTCAGAATCAATGTGGAATAAGATAGCGGGTGGCATGAGAAAGGTGGCTAAGGAGGTATTGGGTGAGTCTAAAGGCGGTGCACCGCTAGGTAAGGATACAGCATGGTGGAACGAGGATGTCAAATTAGCTATTAAGGTTAAAAGAGAGTGTTATAGAAATCTAAGTAAGAGTCGTGATAATGAGAATTTGGAGAAGTATATGATAGCAAAGAAGAAAGCTAAAAAAGTAGTTTGAAACGCAAGGGATAAGGTATATAAGGAGGTTTATGACAAGTTGGATACCAAAGAGGGCGAGAAGGATATTTATAGGCTTGCAAAGATGAGAGATAGGAAATCGAGGGATCTGGGTATGGTTAGATGTATCAAAGATGAAATGCAATGCGTTTTAGTCAAAGATGAGAAGATTAAGGAGAGATGGAAAGATTATTTTGATAAGCTATTTAATGGAAATCATGTTCAGGATCTTAGAGACTTCTTCATTCCTTTTCATGAGATAAATCGCGACTTCATGCACAAGATTCTAAAGAAAAAAATTGCAGAGGTTTTGAAGAAAATAAAATCAAGAAGGGCAGTTGGCCCAGATGATATACCTATCGAGGCTTGGAAATGCTTAGGAGAAAAAGGTTTCGAATGGTTGACAAATCTTTTTAACAAGATTTAGAGGACAAATAAGAGGTCTAATGAGTGGAGGAAAAGTAATTTGGTGCCTCTATATAAGAATAAGGGTGATATACAAGATTACACAAACTATCGTGGTATAAAACTCATAAGTCATACTATGAAACTTTGGGAGAGGGTAATTGAGTCTAGGTTGAGGAAGGTTGTCATGATATCGGAAAATCAATTTGGTTTTATGCAAGGAAGATCAATTATGGAAGCTATACATCTTCTTAGACAACTTATTGAGAGAAATAGAGAGAGGAACAAAGATTTGCATATGGTTTTTATTGATTTGGAGAAGGCATACAATAGAGTAACTAGGGATGTTCTCTGGTGGACAATGATGAAGAAAGGTGTTTCTCTCAAATACATTAGTATAATTAATGGGTTAATGCTAAGTTAGAATTATGGAGACAGACATTGGAAGCAAGAGGTTTTAAGTTAAGTAAGAGTAAGACAGAATATATGGAATATCGATTTAGTAAGCAACGAAATAGTGATGGGAGTGTAGTGAAGCTTGGTGAGCAAGAAATATCGGTGGATGATTGTTTTAAATATTTAGGATATATCATTCAAAAGTATGGATGGAGATGTAAATCATAGGATAAAGGTTGGGTAGATGAAATGGAAAAGTGCAACTGGAGTGTTGTGCGATCGTAGAATGCCATTGCGGTTGATGAGAAAGTTTTATAGGACGACTATTAGGCATGCTTTACTATATAGTACGGAATGTTGGGCTGCCAAGAGACATCATATTCAAAAAATGAGTGTAGCTGAGATGCGTATGCTTAGATGGATGTGTGGAAATACAATAAAAGATAAGATTCGGAACGAGGAGATACGTAAGAAGGTAGGTGTCGCACCCATTGAAAATAAGATGAGAGAGAATCGTTTATGGTGGTTTGGACATATTCGGCAAAGGCCTAATGATGCTCCAGTTAGAAGGATGGAGAAATGGGAAAATATATTAGTTAAAAGAGGCCGGGGTAGGCCTAGGAAGACATGGATGGAGATGATAGGAAAGGATATGAATGCTTTGAACCTCGAGGAAGCGGGAGCGGGAAGCGATAAGAGAAGCGAGGCACTTTCAAAAATTTAGGAAGCGGGGAAGTATAGGACCACTTAGAAGAAAATTTTGAACCGTCTCGGAAGCGACCTAGGAAGCAAACCGGAAGCGAGGGGAAAGCGAAAAAAATGAAAAAATGGGGAAGTGTGCTTCCCATAAAAGGAAAGCGTGCTTCCCAAAAAAGGGGGACGCTTCCCCTCACGCTTCGGAAGCGCGACGTTTCGCGCTTTCGAAGCACGCTTCCCCTTTTACCTAGGCGCTTCCGGTAACTCTGCTTTAAACCTCACCGAAAACATGGCATTGGATAGAAATGATTGGAGGAGAAGGATTCACGTGGAAGACCCAAAATGATTTTCTTTTTTGGTTCATATCGCCGACCCCAATTGTTTTGGGATGAAGGCGTAGTTGTTGTTGTTGTTAAAAATGTAATTCTTACACTAAAAACCATGACATTTAAGAATAGTCACTTTTATTTTAGTTTTTATTTGTGTTCTATTTCGATTCTAATTCAATTCTTTTATATATATATATATATATATATATATATATATATATATATATATATATATATATATATATATATATATTTCTCGCTTCACGCTTCCTATACATTTTAAAATGCATCGCTCCTCGCTTCTGCTTCTTGTATTATTTCTCGTTTTTGCTTCCTAATCTAGCAACCTTGGAAAAAATCAGGCGCAGGAACTAACAATTTAAGGTATAATAATGTTCATAGATAATCAGCATTGCAATAGATGTCTCCATCTATGATGAGACTTGTCCAAATAGAAACAAAGATCAATACCTTATGCAAGTAGAATTTAACTTCTTCAACAATTACAATGATGTCAGTTGCTAACTCTGATGCCACAAACCTGCATGAATAAAGTATCATAAATTAATGTCTGAAAGAGAAACTCATTGGACAAAATCAGTTTTATTATGAAAAGCAGGAGTTTTTTAATCAACCAAATAAACAAAAAAGCAAATTTTTATAAAATTGGTTTATAGTTTTAGTCAACGATACATGGTGCTAGTCAAAGTAATGTCATGCCTAACAGTGGAACTACTAACACCAAACAAACAATAGAAAAAACCTAACTTGAAAGCTGTTATTTTGAGATAATCAGATCCAAGGTATGGCAAGTAATGTGTCAGAGAAATCACAAACATTGCTGAGATTAGTAAACCTAAGCTTCTACATAATAGTTTATATTTGGTATTCCTCTAGGAAATACTAATAGGTACCATGGATGTTTCATGTATTCTGGAAGGAGTTCATTTTGTTTCAAGGGAAGCATAAAAGATGAAATGGAACGTACAAGAAAAGAAAGTGAGCAAAGAAGGTGTATCACTTTGGTCACGCCATGTAAGGTAAATATGAAATGTACAATGGCTGGTCAGCAATATCATGCACCCAAAGAATATTAAAGTTTTAAAAAAGGCATAGATATGTCATCTGTGATACAGATGTAAGTCTAGATTGCATCCATTATGAGTTAAATGGAATGCCTTCTGATAGGCAATCATGATGATTATCACTTCTAAATATTTTCTTATGATAAATAAGTTGTACTGTGATCCAATTCTCGTGTCTAACTCATAATTTCCATAATTTCATATATCACCCATGCTTTCAAGTTATACTTGAATGATAAAGCAAAATCTGTTTCATCATTTAATTGGTCAACTAACACATGCAACGGTGTAGAGATATGATGAGTATTTTTTCATGTATCAGTTTTTTTTTCTGCACATATATTAGGAGTACTAATTTTCAGGATATTGGATATGATCGCAATATGTAACTTTTCATGACATTATTCAGGTATCTGTTTCGAGTCAGAAAAGTCAAATTTAAGAGCATCGTTCTTCACCTCTATGCACACAAAACCATTGAGCTGTTCCACATATATCTCTTACTATATCAGTCCAATTTTAATGGCCATTTTAATGTCCATGAAGTTATCAAAGTAATTGAATTTCAAGCCTTTGACAACATTACGAGCTATAAACTCAATAAACTGATACAAATTCCTTTAGGGCTTATGGTTTTAGAACCATTATTGGTTGTAATGGAATCTTTTTCTTTTTTACATAGTGACATCTTTACAGAACACCTCTTGAGAAGCTGGAATCAATAGAATAAAAGTGTAAAAGTCACACCTAAAGCTCTTGATTTCTTTGCCCCTCAAATACACCTTTCCCTTCAAAAAAAAATTCCACAACATACTTGGAACAAAGATATGTTTTATAGTAAGAGACAGCTCTGGTCAATTCTTATATGTCAGCTGCAGTAGTGGGGACAAAACAACATATCAATGAGAATGGGACAGGCAGGCACAACTGCTACTGCCAATTGATTCCTCAAAGAAGATCATCATGGAGCCTTCTCAAAGAGACCTTTTCATATTGTAGATAATCAAATTGAGGGTAGAGGTAAACCAGGCTTTGTTGATAGACTGGTTATGGATTTGATTTATAAATTTGACTGCTTTTGAGTGGAATTGGTTCCTAAGTCATACAATGCAATGGCAAAGTATTTAGCAAGATGGACTATTCTGGAATCCAATCTCACGTGGAAAGATAGAGTCATAAATCTCTGGCTTGGGTTCCAATTGTCACGCAATGTAATTCACTACTTTAAGCTTTTTCGATCATCTATCAAAAACGAAAGATATGATCCCTATCACAAAGTGGATACTCTTGATCATTAATCCCATGATGTGAAATTCCATACCCACAAGATTTAAAAATAGAGCCCTTGCCTCTGTGATCACAATAATTATCAAAAAGTCTCAGAATCCATAGACTGAAATTTCTTGAAAAGGAGATTTATCAAATGCAGCATTAGCATATATATATATATATAGGGTAATACATTTGTGCTAAATGAAATATGCTAAGTGGGTTTTTCAGTGCTTTTCCTGCAGTTCCGACCCCATAAATGTGTTGGGCATTGTCGATTTACTAGGAATCCATGCTTGGATCATGTGTTTTTGAGGAAAAATGATATTTGGAGCCTCAAAAATTTACAAATATTGTGGACCATTGATTTTTTGAACCTTATAAAAACTCACCCATGTGTCAGAATCGAATGCTTCAAGAGATTATCCATATAAAATCAAGTATATAGATCACATCTGTACGGTCAGAATTAAAAATAAAATGAAAAAATCCCGAAAACCCCATTTAACATTTTTAATTTAGCACAGATGTATGACCCTATATATATATTCTTCATTCATCCTCAATTAATATGTTCTTCCAATTTAGCTATATATATATATATATATGGACTAAACAAGGGAAGAGAAAAAAACTGCCGTGAAGGCTTAAAATGCTGAAAATGGTAAAGGAAAGCATGACATTGGCACTTCACATTGTTTCAAGAACCAAATACATCAGATATAATCTTGCTGACACAGATGCCTTCTGCCATAATTGTTACCAGCAAGAGACAGTCATTAAAAGAGGTTTTGTAACAATTTAAAAATAAAATGAAGTTAATAACCAAGGCATGCCAACGAGTTGTAAGGCAAGAGAATGAAACTTCTGTTCATTTGTGAAGCAGAATGTCCAAGAGAACCATAAGGGGATCTATATCTTTCTTAAATTTTTCATAATGGGCATAGTCAGTTAACATTAGAGATTCAAAGGGGGGAACTAAGAAACTTTTGTCCAAGGTTGCTAGACTAGGAAGTGGAAGCGGGAAACAATACTGGAAGCATAAGCGAGAAGCGATGCATTTTAAAATGTATAGGAAGCTGGAAGCGAGGAATAAAAAAAGCAATATAAGAATTGAATGGGAATCAAAATGAAACGCAAATAAAAACTAAAATAAAAGTGACTATTCTTAAATTTCATGATTTTTTAGTGTAAGAATTAAATTTTTAACAAAATCTAAAAATGATGATTGTCAATTTAGATTACACACATGGAAGTGAGTGAGAAGCGTGAGGAAACACATAAAAAACATGAAAATTAGAGTGAAAAAATATATAAGAAGAATAGATGAAGCGTGTGGAAAGCATAGGAGAAGCGTTGGAGAATTGAGATTCCCATCAAGTTTCGGAAGTGAGGATTATCGTGCTTCCGAAGCGAGTTTCTGTAAGCGGGCTTCCCACCTATCTAAGAAGATTCTGGTAACTCTGCTTCTGTCTTCTCAGTAACAAGAAGACCAACAATAATTTCAGTATGAATGAGATAGCCGGATGACAAGGTCAGACTACCATAACCAAGGGCTCTCAGGTTCAAATCCCACAGGGGTATCCCCCCGGCTTGCCTATCAATCGAAAAAAAAAAGTACCAATAATTGCATAATGACTCATAAGCAATCCCTGTTTGTCTTAACTCCTAAAGGTAATTCCAATATTAGATATTCTAAATGCCAAAAAAATCCTGCATGAAAATCTAAAATGCTTATCTTTCCATGAGTTCCAGAGGTACGTGCTATAAATTGCAGTATTTTATACTAAGAAATTAAGATTGGTCCCACAACAGGGCATAAGTCCAAATCTCACAAGTTTATTTCATTCAACTTTCAAAATATGAAACAGGATAGAACTGATGATAGGCCACTCAAAAAAAGTTATTAAATGAAAAATCTCTCTTGCTTTCATGGAAGAATCAAGAATTCTTGTCTCAATGACCGACATAAGATTGGACATCTCCTGAATAATTGAATAGGCCCTCAAGTGATGTTCGAATTTTATTCAGTTAAAGCCAACTACTAGAACCAAAATATGGGTCACACAAAAAGGAAAATTACAGAAGAAAACAACAAGAACATGGGGCCATGCATAATGCAACATTGGCAGCAAAATTGGCCCATATACTAATGAATTGGACAACCATGAAATTGGGCAGAAAATGTAAGTGCTATATGACAAAAGCAAGATAAGATAGTGGATGATAAACAAAAATATGAAGAAAAGTGTGGTCGATTTGTCAGTGGCAAAGGCCTGACAAATTCTCACAATCCTTACGAAAGCAATGGACAGGGAGTTCGAACCTCACCGAAAATTATATTCAACATTCAACAAAATCTACAGTTTAAGGATTCAGGTTTCTGCCTTTCAAGCAAATATTGTACAAAAAACTAAGTTCCACTAACAAATCCATCCAAACTCAATGACAACATCAGAACTAACACAAAACTAAACAGCAAGCCTTTTAGTTCTTACATGATCAACTAATCCCCAAGAATTCACCCACCATAAACAAGCCCAAAACTCATTTTTTCCCAAAAAGAACGCAAACTCGGCAAACACTAATAGTCATCAACTTACAAAAGTTCAACGTTCATACATCTCCTTCCCACATAGAACTCCAGCTACTAACACCCCCCAAAACATCCAAACCCGAAAATGCATAGTTACTCCACAAGAACCATAAGAAACATAAAATTCCACACTCATAACTAGTGTCAAAACATATCAAAAACCAAACCCACAATAAAAGAAGAGAGAGAGAGAGAGATGCACGACATGCATAATAATGATTGTTATGATCTAAGCCATCATACACCTACAAACTTCTCGACGTAACGCACCTAAAATACCCAGAAAAAAAAACTACTTTTTGAGGAAAGGGAAAGAAAACTCACTTGATGGAATTCCCATCTGTACGAAAGGCATCAGGTTTAGATCCCAACTTCATAAACTTCATCCTCACAAACCTCCCCACTTCGCAAAGCACCCACTTCCCAAAACCACTCCTCTCGCTCCCATTCACCTACAAAACAAGACATGACCACCACCCACCATCCCCACTCTCTTTAACGCCCATCACCAAAGGTGGTGCTCACCAAAACCACTGCTACTAATTACTCGCTGCCGTCTTCCTCCCTACGAACCCTGACCAACGATTCCCATCATTTGACGCCATCAATCTCTCTAGGAGAACCAAAAGCAAAAAAAAGGAAGAAAGTGGAAGAAAAGTTGAGGATACTGAACTGCTTAAATGGTGCTCTTCCTTCTCATTTATGATGATGATATGAGCAAAAAATTAGAATATTTGGATCTGCTCAGAATTTAATAAATCAGGAAGAACAAGGATCGAGAGATCTTCGGCTGTCTCTGGCAGGAAAATTTATAACCAACCAGGTGGTGAAGAAGATGATATTGATGACGACGATCATGCATAGAACGCAGAGCCTCTGTGTTTGTTGTGTTGTTTTAGTAGAGAAAGAGAGGACTAAACACGCTTTCTGACCGTACTGCACCCCTTTTTCTTTTTCCTTTTTACTTATTTATTTTGATTTTGTGAAAAACCATTTGTACGCTTGTCCTTTTATTTAATACCTTTATGTACCTACGAACCACCAGGCTTTGGTTGGTGGACCGAGGGTGGCAGGGGATCAGGGGAAAACCGGGCTTCGCCCTGTTTGGATCGAAGATGGAGGATATGAAATGAGGATGAAGGTGGACGTGAGGGTTAAAATCAAAACCCGTGCCACGATGGAAGCAAAGGAATGAACTTACAGCTTCTCCCATCCCGCACTACCCCATTCTCGATCCCCTTTAGTAAAATAACTAAGATGCCAGTGGACCGAAAAATGGAGTCCCATCCGGACCAAACCTGTTTGAACTGCGAATGAAGGACATGAAACATGAATGAAGGCATGGATAGAAGTTAAAATAAAAACCCGTGAGGGTAAGGATGAAAGGCAAAATTTTAAGATGGGGGCAGGGGTGGTGGAGACCTTGTCCCCAGCCTCCGCCTAAGCTCAGGTCCACTGCCATCCCTACCCCCAACCTATCACCCGGGCAATGTATTCTCCTAACTTTCAAGAATGAAACTAATGTTGAAAAGATGAAAGAAATCAATCATTCACAATCAATGTCGACCAAGTTTGACTTTGCTCGAGTACAAGTAGGCTTCAGTCATGTCCCAAGTGCCCTTTGTTAAGTAGTTTGAACTCATCATCTAGAGTTGATACAGCTAGTTGATTTAAGCACAGTTTGGGACACTCAAAGGCCATTTGAATCAGCTATAGCCAACTTGGTCTGGCTGAGTACGTCAAATTATTCGAAGTACGCAAGGAACACTCCTGTGAAACCTAACAAGCAATCCCAGAAAGTATGGCACTGGACTTTGGCTAACTCAATAAATTAATCAGGGTTTCCCAAACCTATTACAGGCATCGACACTACCTTGGCCTAGCCAGTGGGCGAACAACTTTGACTTGAGGACATTGGCCAGAAGACGCTATAACTTACAACTAATAGGCCACGTGTGAGGACATGATCGCCATTACGATATTTATAAGGGCCATTTTAGACTTTTAATGCAACCGATCAGGCAAGAAGGACAGGGGCAGCTATCATGCCGTTAGTCACGCAAGCTGGGTTATTTATAATACCCTGCATAAGAATTTAATTACATAATGCCATTGTACATTTTTACTTGATTTGTCTAGTTTATAGGTAATGACTAAAATAGGGCCATCATGTATCAGATTTTACTGAATGCAAATAGCCAATTTGGTGAAAGAGAGCTTGGTATTTTGAAGCCTATTCAGTCCTCAACAAAAAGTCAAGTGTTCCCATTTAGTCAACTTGGTAGCCCAAAAACCAAACCCTAGAATCTAGTTTAGTAGCTCAGTCTGACCTTCATCATGACTCGGGTAGGTTCCAAGCCTATCAATATCTCACCTACAAGACTGGGTCTTAGGCCAGTAAAAGCAGTCGTGTTATCCCCTCGGCTGAACCACCTTGGGTCCATGACATCCTTCAGTCTTATTTGAACCCTAAAAAATGGGACTCAGATGGACTAATGGGGTCCGCAACCAACAAGCCCATATCTGAACTCTTCCGCCTAGTCCGGGCAGCCTTGCAGCTGGTACGTGAACCTAGCTGTGATATCAAGAACGCTGTCAAGCATACCTTGTCTATCTTCTTGTGCTAACTTGGACTCAGCCTACCAAGCCCAGTCAGTGTCTGAATTGCATTCTACGCTGATGTATGTCTGAATTACATTGAGTTGCGTGGTTACCAACATTAACTACACTGGTAGTTTTATTAACTGAATAATAAGTCGGGGTGATTACCCATGTGGTCAGCGGGGTCCTGCGACAAGCTGGAGGCCCAAGATCAATGTACCTTGCAGGGAGACCGGCCCATTAAGCCACCGGATTCTCAATGAGGGTTCTTTCATCATAAAAAAAAAAAAATTACTTGGGACTAAAGTCAGCTGACTTGAAAAGGCGGACCTAACATATCTCATTTCAGAAGGCAAATTGAGATTGGTCTAGCTTGGTTTGAGCTTTGGGCAGCAACTATAGTGAGCTCATTTAGATCCTTAAGTCCATACCTCACTGCATGTCATCTTTCTCTACTCAAGGCAGAACAAAAAAAACAAAAAGTCATGAGCCCCCCCTCTCATATCTTGAGAATATTGTAAATGGTTGATAATGCACAAGGGTATTTTGATAATCAAATGGATTGGATAATAAGATAGGACTTCTGATAAGCTTTCGATAACTTAATGCCTATTCTTAAATCTCCATTCGCTGTCCTTATGACTTCTAATTATCATCTTTGTTTTCACCCACCCCACACACACACACACACCAACACCTTTTTGTTTTTTGTTTTTTTTTTCTCTCTGGTCATTCTCTTCCCCACTAACTTATCCACTCGGCATGAAAAAAAACCATGGGCCTTTTTCCATTCTCTAGCATCAAACAAACATTCCATTTAAGACTTGAAACGCCTTTTAAGCTTAAGGTACGGTACAAACTACAAAGTATGTACATAGTGTGAGAGGCGTGTAACCAAGATTCTTGGTTGAAGATAGAAAAAGGTCTCTACTATTGAAAAAGACAATGTTGGTCCTTGACTTTTCTAATGACATTAGTACCCCCTACGCAGCAGCTCTCTTGCCGATTTTGTGCACTGGTCAGTTCCCCTCATAGGGCGCTTTCTATATTGGCATGTCATTTGGTGGCTCTATTTAGAAATTTGTCATAATGATTAAGGCTTCAGAGAAGCTGGCAGACTTGGCAAATCTAAGTTAATTGTAGTTTCCTTTGTTACCCTATCAAACATTAACGTGAAGCAAAAAGAGCAAAACTCAAATGAGTTGATTAATTTAGAGAAGAGTGGATAAGCATTCTTCCTTATCTACATTTAGAATCTGTTAATGAAAGTGGGACTTTTCTCTTTTTTGGTAAATATATGAAAGTTGCTTTCTGTTTTCAAAATTTGCAAACTTTGGAAGGATATGAGGAATAATGGGAATATTGAGAAGGTTTTGTTTCACTTGTACATCATCTATTTTTGCTTAATTGGGCTCATTGTCAAAAATATTGTTCTCAACACACGAGAACATCTTGGTGAGAGAAAATCTCATGATATTTTGAAAACTTTTGTTTTTAAGTAATGAACAACAACAACTACGCCTTCATCCCAAAACAATTGGGGTCAGCGATATGAACCAAAAAAGAAAATCATTCTGGGTCTTCCACATGAATCCTTCTCCTCCAATCATTTTTATCCAATGTCATGTCCTCGGTGAGGTTCAAAGCATTCATATCCTTTCCTATCATCTCCATCCAAGTCTTCCTAGGCCTACTCTGACCTCTTTTAACTAATATATTCTCCCATTTCACCATCCTTCTAACGGAAGCATCATTAGGCCTTCGCCGAATATGTTCAAACCACCGTAAACGATTCTCTCTCATCTTATTTTCAATGGGTGCAACGCCTACCTTCTTACGTATCTTCTTGTTCTGAATCTTATCTTTTATTGTATTTTCACACATCCATCTAAGCATACGCATCTCGGCTACACTCATTTTTTGAATATGATGTCTTTTGGCAGCCCAACATTTCGTACCATATAGTAAATCATGCCTAATAGTCGTCCTATAAAACTTTTTCTTCAACCGCAATGGCATTCTACGATCGCACAACACTCCAGTTGCACTTTTTCATTTCACCCACCCAACATTTATCATATGATTTACATCTCCATCAATTTCTCCATACTTTTGAATGATAGATCCCAAATATTTGAAACAATCATCCACCGGTATTTCTTGCTCACCAAGCTTCACTACACTCCCATCACTACTTTGTTGCTTACTAAACCGACATTCCATATATTATGTCTTACTCTTACTCAACTTAAAACCTCTTGCTTCCAATGTTTGTCTCCATAATTCTAACTTAGCATTAACCCCAACTCTAGACTCGTCAATCAAAACAATATCATCAGCAAACAACATACACCACAACACATTTTCTTGAATTGATCTCGTAAGCTCATCCATCACTATAGCAAATAGGAAAGGGCTTAAAGCAGATCCTTGATGTAACCCAACCGTTATAGGAAAATTGGTTGTCACCCCTCCACAAGTGCGGACATTGGTTACTACTCCTTCATACATGTCTTTAATTATACTAATGTACTTGAGAGAAATACCTTTCTTCATCATTGTTCACCAGAGAACGTCCCTAGGTACTCTATCGTATACCTTCTCCAAATCAATAAAAACCATATGTAAATCTTTGTTCCTCTCTCTATATCTCTCAATAAGTTGTCTAAGAAGATGTATAGCTTCCATAGTTGATCTTCTAGGCATAAAACCAAATTAATTCTATGATATCATGACAACCTTCCTCAACCTAGACTCAATCACCCTCTCCCAAAGTTTCATAGTATGACTCATGAGTTTTATACAATGATAGTTTGTGCAATATTGTATATCACCCTTATTCTTATATAGAGGCACCAAAGTACTCTTCCTCTACTCATTAGGCATCTTATTTGCCCGCCAAATCTTGTTAAAAAGATTTATCAATCATTCTAAACCTTTCTCTCTCAAGCATTTCCAAGCCTCGATAGGTATACCATCTGGGCCAACTGCTCTTCTTGATTTCATTTTCTTCAAAGCCTCTGCAAATATAAGCATATATAAAAATATAAAATAATGACATTCATACACATATATATAGAGAGAGACAAAGCTACATGTATAAGTCTGGTTTTACATAGGGTATAAGATGTCTATGCTAAGTGATAATACATGAATATACAATTTTTTTATTATATAAATCATGCATTTAAGAGTATTTGATTGATTTACATTTCATGCTTATGATGTTTTAGGGTTAAACAAGTCTTGGTTCAAATCTTGCGAAATTCAGAGTTAAAACGAGAAAGTTATGATCGTTTTACAGTTTTGGACCGGATCTCAAGGCAATTTGGATCATGATCCAATCCAAAACACCTCAATTGGATCTTGGATCCAATTCTAAAATGTCCAGCAAGCATTTAAACTAAACCCATTTAAAAGTTTTAGAAAACCTCCTTTTGAAAATGACACATAGCAATTAGTTTTATTTTAATCCTTGTTTTTTAATTTTGTAAAATATAAAAACTAGCTGTAATTTATCAAAATCATTATAAAAGCAAATTTTAGGGTTGGGTGAAAGGGCCTTCAGCCCATTTCATGCCAACCACTTTTTCCATCTCCTTCTTCTCCTCTTTGTTTTCCAAACTCTCCTTTGCTTTCTCTTTTCTTCTTCTTTCTCTCTCCTTTCTCCTTTTTTCTTCTTCTTCCTCTTCTTCTTTTTTTCCCTTTATTCTCTCTATTTTCAGCCATGAAGCATGCTTTGAAAATCACTTTGGAAGAGTGTTGGACACACTAAATTCGTTGGAGGCCACTCTTTTTAATCCTCATTCAACGAATTCATTAGATTTGAGGATCTAGTGAGTTTTTCCTCATGTCTCTCTTATTGTGAATTAAAGTAGCTTAGTTGTTCTTGTTTTTCTTTTTTGCTTTTATATGTTCATTATGAAATTTGTTATTGCAATCTCTCTTTTTTTTTATAATTTTTTTTTTTCTTAAGAAAATCCAAAAATAAGATGGAGATTTATGCTTGATTGATTTCGATTCAATTAAAGCATTAGATCAATCCATCTAATAGATTATATTTCAATTTCTGTAGTATTTGCACTTTGATTCGTGTTTCTTTTTTGTTTTTCTAAAATTAGATTAGTTAAATAGATAGATATGATTCCATGAATTTGAAATTGATCATTCTTTGATCTAATGCAATAGATCAAAGTGTGAAATTTTAGAATTCTAGAATTTTGAAATTTCATTTTTTCTAATTTTCTATAGCTTTTTGTTTTTAGTATATCTGAAGATTTCAAAATTCAAATTACGATCTGTAAATTGGATCTAATTCATGCTTAAGTCTAGTTTCTCTCTACAAAAATTCAGTATGATTGGAGTTTGATTGATGGGCCGTTTTGGATTTTTTTGATCGCATATTTTGGCATCTTCATTTTCTGTAACTTTTATTTCCTGCATTTTTCTTAGTTTTTGTTTTTCAATTATCTGGAGTTTTCGGAATCCAAATACAGTTCTGTAAAATGAATTGGATTTATAAATGAGTCTAGTTCCATCTATAAAAATTTTATTCATTTTCAATCTGTTTTACTATACTAAATCTTTTAAACTCCAAAAGTTATCAAAAGTTTTGACAGTAATTTCTAGAGTTTAGAATTATTCATTAATAAATCAAGTTCTACTTTAAATTTTTTAATTCTGTAAATTGATTCTTTTTATTCATGTATTGAGATTATATCTGAAAAAATTGAAAAGAATTGGAATCCATTTATCATATGATTCTGTCAAAATACAGAAACTTGTTCTGATAAGAATTTTTGCAATAGTTAATGGCAGAATTGTAAATTCAAGTGGAAGTTCAATTTAGATTAGATTTTGCATTTTTGTTTGTTTGTTTTTATATTTGTAGGAAGTGATGTTGTTTTCTGATTTCACATTAAAGAATTAAAGTAGATTTGAAGTTCAAGTGAAAGAGTAAAGGTGAAGGAGTTGCAATTTTAGTTTTGTTTCGCATTTTTAATTCGTAGTTAATTAGGGTCATTCTTGGCTACATTCAAAGTTGTAATTAATTTCAATTTCAGCTATTTGGGGTTTGTAATAATTCTTTAATTTTTAGTTTATAATTACTCTTAAGTAGTTTAAATTTTCCTTTTTAAAGGCAATAAATAAGTAGCTTTGTGTGGAATACGAAGTTGTATCAACCTGTTCTCTGTGTTCGATCCCGGTTCTCACTACTTGTGAGAGTGGGATTTTTAAATTTGGTAACCAACTTTCATAAATATTTTTTCATAAAAACAACCTTTAAAAATATATTTCAAAAAGGTTACACCAAATTTTAGTGCCGTTGTCGGGGAACGGCGATTGAAAAACAAGTATTCGTTTATTGCCTAATTGTTTGTTTACGCTTAATTAGGATTGCTAGATTTTATTTTTGCACTTGAATTAGGATTATTAGTTTGCTTTAGCAAATTAGAATTAGTTCCACGTTGCTTGCAAAGCCATAATGTCGAGTTTACTTTTCTCACACGACCCACCCAATTAGGAAAACCCTTCTTAGGTGACGTGTGCTTGATTGGTACCTTGCACTTAGTTTGATTTTGAAAATTCAATTGCATAAATTGCAAGTGTGTGTTTGTTTGTTTACTTGCTGTATTTACTTTCCAAAATAAATGTTGCTTTGTGGTTTGCGTGGTTTGATCGCGAGTGCACCTTAGTTAGGTAGAAAACCCAAATTTTAGACGTTTGCTTACACTGGTCTTGCTTTAGGTGTATGCAAGGGCATAGGTTTTAAGATCCTGACCTCGTGTTGCCTTTCAAGGACCCGGAGTCCTTAGTTAGGAAATTTAGTCGATCTACCAATATGGCAGAAGATCCAAGGCTTACCTGTCCATTTTGGGAATACTTTATTCCCAATGCCTACAACCCTTCTTTCTATGTCACAAGACCGGATGTGGAAGAACACCAGTTTGAGATTAAGGCCAGCGTGATATAAATGCTACCTTCGTTCTATGGCCTTAGTAACGAGGATCCATATCGTCATCTCGATGAATTCTTATAGATCTGCTCCATTGTGCGGATCCACAACTTCAGGGATGACGCTTTGAGGTTAACTCTATTTTCTTTCTCTCTAAAAGACAAAGCAAAATACTGGCTTAAGTCTTTAGACACAGTTCACATTGCTACATGAAAACAAATACAAAAAGAATTTCTGAAAAAACACTTTCTCATTCGCAAGACAAATCAGTATCGAAAAGCCTTAACCAGCTTTTTGCAAATAGAGAGAGAGCAGTTCCATGGGACCTGGGATAGGTTGAAAGACCTAATCAGGAAGTGTTCCCACCACCAAGTGCCCAAGTGGCAGTTGATGCAGTATTTCTATGATGACCTATCTGACAAAGATAGGCAAATGATTGATTCATCGTGTAGGGGCACGTTTATGTTAAAAGCAAGGATGAAGCATGGGCTTCATTTGAAACATTGAGTGAAAACTCAATGCATCATGACACAACCTCTCATATTGAAAGGACACCTACGAGACCCAAGAAAGAGGGGATATACGAGGTAGGAGCCTCCCTAGAGCTGCATCAGAAAGTTGATACACTAACCTAGAAATTGGACCAGTTACTTTCATACTCTAACCTAGCAGAGCGAGTGTGTGCTTTGTGTGCTAGCCCAGCACACCATGTCATGAATTATCCAGTCACACGCCAATATCCTGAATTTGTTCAGGAACAAGTCCAATTGGTGCAAGGTTTCGGTAGATCTGCGCGCAAACAACCCATTTGCATAGACCTATAACCCAGGATGGTGAAACCATCCAAACTTTTTGTGGAAGAATCCACAAAGCCCACCCACCTTTCCTCCACAGACCCAGGGTAGACAGGGTAACTTTTAGTCAAGTTACCCACATCCCAATTTTTCCCAAGCTCCACCTCAGTATAGCCAGCAACCTCTTCAGAAATTTACTTTCGATTAATCATTTCAGGAGAAACTTTTAGAAACATTTTCTGACATAAAGGCTAACCTCAATTCCCATACGCAGTCAATAGCCAAGCTAGAGACTCAAATGGGACAGTTGGCTGAGGCGTTAAGCAGGCGCATTAAGGAAAATTTACCTAGTCAGCCCCTCATCAATCCGAAAGGTAAGCAACACATGCACCATGGCTTGCATTTGACAGAGGATCATTAAGAGCAAGCGAAGGCTGTGATAACCCTTCAGAGTGGGAAGAAGTTTCACCCACCTAGGATGATGACTGAAGAAACCAGTGAACCACCCAAAGAGCAGTCAAGTTTTCCTACCAAGACCAAGGAGAGTAGCCAAGGCACATTGCATGAACCATCACCTTCTTACATCCCTAGAGCACCTTTCCACCAGACCTTAGAGAAGCTCATTTCTTTTCCCAAGCAAGGAGTGAAGATGAATGAAATGCTTGAACTATTTAAGAAAGTAAACATAAACCTCCCATTGCTTGATGTAATTCAGCAAGTTCCAGCTTATGCAAAGTTTCTTAAATAACTTTGCACCCAAAAGAGGAAGTCAAGGTCTAATACTCCCAAGCGAGTATATTTGATAGAGCAGGTGAGTTTGGTGCTCTTGCACCAGACACCACTGAAACTTAAGGACCCAGGGGAACCCATCATTTCATGTGTCATAGAAAATATTACTATCAAGCGTGCATTGCTCGATCTTGGGGCAAGTATTAATATCTTGTCGAGTTTCTTTTATGACAAATTTGGGCTTAAAGATATCAAGCATACACCTATGACCTTATAATTTGCTAATAGATTTGTCAAGATCCCGCGAGGGGTTCTTGAAGATGTATTGGTCAAGGTGGAGGACTTTTTTTTTCGTTGACTTCACCATTTTAGACATGGAAGGTGTAGATAACATTTGGTAGACACCCATAATTTTGGGTCGACCTTTCTTGGCAACAACTAATGTGTGCGTTAACTATTGCACTGGAGCCATGGATATATCTTTTGGCAACAAGAAGATATGATTAAACATCTTCAATGATGCCATGGGACCTGCAGGCAGTGATGCTTATTTCCAGGTTGACATGGTCAAAGATATGGTTGAAGCGGAGCCTATATGGATGTCAGTAGACCATCCTCATGAGAAGGAGGATGTTTCTTGTTCAGAAGATGAGTCAGATAATGATACTGTGATGGTGGTCTCATCAGGCGAGAGGAGAGTTGCCTGGACCTTTGAGCCCCTCCTTGATTTGGCAGAGTTACCTGTTGAACCCTCTATTGAGTGTCCGCCCATACTTGAATTGAAGCCCTTACCGGCCACTTTCAAGCATACCTTTTTAGGTGATGGCCAGACACTTCCCGTTACTATTGCTTCTAACCTAACAAGCGATCAGGAAAATTAGTTGATTCAGGTCCTACAAGAGCATAAAATGACAATAGGGTGGTCAGTAGCATATTTGAAAGGGATTGATCTTTCATTGTGCATGCACTGAATCATCATAGATGAGGGTGAGAAACCCTCTAGGAAAATGCAAAGAAGGTTAAATCCCAATATGCAAGAAGTTGTAAAAAAGGAAGTGGTAAAATGGTTAGATGCTGGGATCATATATCTCATTTCTGATAGTCAATGGGTGAGTCTTACCCAGGTGGTGCCTAAGAAATTGGGGCTCACTGTGACTACGAATGATGATAGAGAGAGCATCCTCATGCGAACCACTACAGGGTGGTGAGTCTGTATTGACTATAAGCAATTAAACAATGCAACGAGAAAAGATCATTTTTCGTTGCCATTTATTGATCAAATTTTAGAGCGACTCACAGACCAAAGTTATTTCTATTTCCTGGATGGATATTCAGGATACAACCAAGTAGTCATTCACATAGATGATCAAAAGAAGACCACTTTCACATGCCCTTATGGCACCTTTGCATTTAGGCGAATGTCGTTTGGGCTATGCAATGCTCTAACAACCTTTCAAAGGTGTATGATGACTATCTTCTCTGATATGGTTGATGATGTCATAGAAATTTTCGTGAATGACTTCTTGGTTTATGGCTTCGCTTTTGAGAATTGTCTCCAAAAGTTGACTAAAGTGCTTAAAAGATGCATGGAGACAAACCTAGTGTTGAGTTGGGGAAAGAGTCACTTCATGGTGAAACAAGGAATAGTGTTGGGCCATATTGTGTTTCGAAAAGGCATTGAGGTAGATAGGGCGAAGGTGGATACCATTAAAAAACTTATTCCACCTACCTCAGTCTGCTAGATTCGTTCATTCTTAGGGCATGCTGGATTTTATAGGAGAATCATTAAAGATTTCAGCAAGATCTCTCATTCCTTATGTGCGTTACTCTCTAAGGAGACTCCCTTTTATTTCAGCCCTGATTGCATGCAAGCTTTCCTTAAGCTTAAGGAAGCTTTGATTTCAGCCCCTATTTTGATATCTTCTGATTAGGCATTCCCTTTTGAGATTATGTGTGACGCCTCAAATTTTGCAGTGGGAGCCATTCTCGGTCAAAGAATTGATTAAAAGCTATATGTGATCTATTACGTTAGTAGAACCATATGTGATCATTGCAAAAATTTTCTTTTTCCTTTTTCTCTCTTTTCTCTTCTTTTTCCTTTTTTCCTTTTTCCCTTTTTCCCTTTTTGAAAAGGAAAAAGAAAGAAAGAAGAGAAAAGAGAAAGAAATAAAGAAAGAAAAGAAACCCTTTTGCAAGGTCTCACTTGATCTTTATTTGAAAAATTAACTCGCCTCCATTTTTGAAAATTTGCGAAAAAGATGGAGAGACGGAATTCGCTCATCGGTATAAGGTTCAACTGTTCTTAGAGCCTTTACTAGAGGTAATTGAACCAAGGATTGAATCAATGTCTTTTGCTTTGCATAAATTTGTCTAAATGATTATTCTGAAATCCTAAATGCACAAAGAATCATGCTTGTGTAATGAAAATGCAAAAGATGTATGCTTTTGAGAAGTGCTTCAGAATTTTTGGAATTTTTTCAAGTGAATTTGAAATAAGTTTTGAAAATACCCTTGAAGAAGAGGTTCAAAAGTTGAACTTGATTTTGGAAAACTGATATTTAAATCTAACTTTAGAATTTGAAGTGAATTTGAGATTTCGAAGAGAAGGTTTAAAATTATGATGTTGAAATCATATCTGAGATCCAAGATCTGAAATAGATTTGAATTTTGATTTGTAGAAGGAAGATTTGAAATTGAAAGTGAAATTTGGAAAAGAATGAAATTTGAGGAAGAAAGACTGGATTTAGAGCTCTGAATTCGATAAATTTGAATTTGAGATTGAAATAGAGTATTGAATTTTAAAGTTTTAGACTTTGAAGTCTAAGTGAAATTTGACTTTGGATTTTGGAATTCAAAATCGATTTTGGAATTCAAAATCGATTTTGGAATTGGAAATTTAGAATGGAATTTCAAAGTTGAATTGAACTTTGAAATTGGAATATCGAATTGATTTTGGAATTTCACCTGGTATATGAAATCATAATTGAATTTGAAGATTGATTTAGAGATTCAAAGTGAATCTCAAAATTTGATTTTGAATCTCAAAATGAATTTCAAAGCTCTGATTTAAAGTTGAATTAAAACTCAGGATTTGAAATAGAATTCGAAAATTTGAAATGAAAATAAAGAATTTGGAATGAAATTTGGAATTTAAAATGTGAAATTCAGAAATGAGAATTGAAAGTTGGAATTTGAAAATAAGATAGAATTGAGAAAGATGAATTTTGAATTTGTAAATAGGAGTTGAAAATGATTTTGAATTTAGAAATGAGAAAATTTATCTCAAAAATCACTTGGAATTTGGAAAATGATTTAAAATGATTTAAGAAAGAATGCAATTCTATCCTAAATGATGAATGCTTTGAAATTTATTTAAAGATTGGAATTTAAAAGCATATTTCATTCTTTAATAGAATTAAAATAAGATTAAATCATAATACATTCATGACTATAGGCACAAATATATTATAATATATTCTATATTTAAATTCTAATAAAGAATAAAATAAATTTTGTGCCTTTATAGGATTTAAAATGAAATTAACTTTTAATATATTCATGACTATGGCCACAAATATATCTTAAGTTAATTCACATATTAAATTCTGATAAAGGAAGAAAAGAATATTTCAGAAAAATATGATGAAAATCAAGAGAGACCTGAGTGAAGGTCAAATGTTATTCCATAAAAGATAAAAATCTTAAGTATTGTTCACATTTTGACTATGGCCATAAATGTGAATAATTTATTTAGAATTATTTACCTCTTATTAGAAAGGTGCATGTGTCATTCGTGTTTCACCATTTATGGATTTTTGAAATAAAGATAAAAAGTAAAATAAGATGAAACAAGCAATTATGAGAATTATATGCTCATACAATTTATTCTAAACTGAAAAGATAAAATTTTCATTAATATCTAATTATTACAACTTTGAATTGAATTTGAAATATAAAAAATCTCTAATCTAAGAAAGAAAATCTAAATTTTCCATGTATTCCTGCAAAACTGAGTTAGCACAAGATAACAGACAAATATAGAAAGAAATTGCAAATATCATATTGAATCTAGAATGCAAATGATGAAATGCTTATGCATATGCTTTATGCTAATGAAAATTCAATGCATCATGTCTAATGAGAAAACATATATTGGGATGCATATATAATGCACTAAACTAATGAGAAAATGGATATTAAAATGCATATGTAATATCCTAAGCTAATGAGAAAATGGATATTGAAATGCATATGTGATGTGCTATACTAATGAGAAGATGCATGTTAGAATGCATATGTGATGCACTGCATTAATGAGAAAGTGCCTATTCGAATGCACACATGATGCACTACACTAATGAAAAAAATGCTTGTTAGAATGCATATGTGATGCACATCTTGTATATGAGGAAGAAAAGAAGGTGCATGACTTGCAAGTGGTTCAGCAATTTATAGAGTTACAATAGGTGTAACGACAAAGTTTGTTGATATATTGGATCCATATCCATTCGACACCATGAAAAGGGGTGGCAAACTGTTTGTCTTGATTTTTATCAATGGAAACATTTGTATCTTTAATCTTTGATTTCTCGGCATAAGGAACTGGTCTTCTCAAAGAAATAACAGTGTTTTTACTACCATCAATTATACCAGCTGTTAGATTGGCAATGTAAGGAAACTGATTGCTTTCATTGGTCTCAATTTAGATGCCACAAATGATACAACTTGTACTTTATTGGGAGCAGGAGGTGGAGCTCCAATACTAGTTTGACTATCGACTGATGATTGAGAGGCGACTTTTGCAGAAGCTTGTGCAATAGCAGTTGATAATGGATGAGGTGTGTGAAGGAGTGATGGGTTGTGCGAATGAAGGTGGGTGTTGGAAGTGTAACAATGAACAACATATGAAAAAGTGTTGCATAGGTATGAAGTGAGTGTAGGGGTGCATGTAGTGTTGTTGGTTGTAGGTGGTGGAGAAGGTGGCTAACAGGTAATGCTGTGTATAGAGTGTAGTGAAGAGATATTGCAAGTGATGAGGTGGTGTATAGGGAAATGGAAGTGCTGGTGGTAAAGTGTTGCATTGTATAATAACGGATGATGTGACAGCTATATTTGCAGCGACAATATTAGCATTTTCACAGTGATGAGAATGTACAACAGGTGGGTGTAGGGAATGGGCCCATTCAGATGGTTAACACTAACATTCAAGAAGAACAGTCAATCAAATCCAGATTCACTGAAAGCAAGAAAACCTGTGAGAAAGTGGTGGCTCAGGTCGATGTGAGTCAGCTTTTTGAGGGATGAAAGAGCAGATGGGAGAGCACCTGTGGGCTGGTTATCAGACAAGTTGAACTTCACTAGATTGAGGATGAGGGGTGCATGTTGAGAGCGTTGTGCATGTGTAGGGGACAGTGTAAGTAGTGAAATGCTTCCTCTATTCCCTAAATGTACTCTCTAGAGAGAATAAAAAGATCAAACCAATGACACAAACCTCTACTCACGAGCTGAAACTCACACAAATCTACCACCAGACTTGTCACTTGAAAACTCTTCCCGAACTCGAAGGTATGGGCCCACCATCTGAGAAAAATCATATGGATGGGATGAAACAGGTCTGAACCTACTTACTGACCTTATTTCCCCATCTTAAAAAAAACTTTGAATAGCCACACAAATCTCAGATTCCCAGAGAGTGCACTGAAATAAAATTTAGACAATGATGTCCCAGACCCCAGGTAGTGAATCAGTTCTCTAAAATTTTCAGAACATACGACTGATAAACCTTCCAATTTAAGAAGATTTTATGGTTATCAAGCAAGGGTAAATTGTGGATTACCCAATAGATCATGATAAATATAGGTAGCATCATAGAATAAATTACTTTCAATGGAATGTGCATGAACAAGCAATTCTAAAGAACCCAGAAAATTCTGATTCAAAGAAGCAACCAATCTGAGTTCTACTTACATACTCACTAGTGCTGACAAGGAACAACGCAAGACTTATACCCTAAATGTCATATTATATGACTACAGAAGGATTGCTTATTCCATGGAAATTTTATATCAGTAAGTAGCACTATTTCCAAAATAAAACATTACTGGAACTGCCAACGAGTATAAGAAATACATTTATCAGAAACTATTTTCACATGCTGGCTACTCCTTATGAAACAAAACAAAATAAGGTATATATAGCTCAAAGCCACTTAGAATTTTCATATAAATGGATCAAAAGACTGTGGCTAACAAGAAAGACCTCCTCTAAATATTGTGAATGGTTTAATTTTCTCTAATGATCAAGATGAAAACCAGAATTTGGAAGTCCCCATTTTAATCTTAGATGGTAAAAAATGCTTGAGGTTAGCACCCAAGTTGTAGGTAAAGTTTAAATCTTCTGAGTTTCCTGGCAACTTCCCATTAAGGTTCAAACACCATTGTCTAGTGGGAGATCCGATGCAACGCTGACTTAAGCGCTGATATGAAATATCATGTTATGTTGAATATTGGGCATTGTGATGCTAGCACAGAGGTATAACTAATGAAATGGTGGTATGATAGAGGATCAAGACTAAATACAGTGAAATGAACATGTAATACTAAAATGCATGAGTGATGAAAATGCAGATGTATCTAGTGAAGCTACAGTAATCTATAAAGAAGAAATGTTGTGATGGATAGGCAGATGCGTGAATGGTGAAAATACAGAGCATGCATAAGATAGGGGTGTGATGATATTAAACAGTAATGCAGCAGATGCCATTGATGCAGGATGCGGGGAATTGAAAAGGGGACCAAAACACACAACAACAATCAAGGTGAATCTAATGGAATTACAGGTAAAATATGGGAATAAATGAGAGACTACGATAGAGTAAACCCGATCTGATACTGGATTAGATCGGATATTGCTTGAGAAGGTCATCTCCGATTTTGATACAGTTGATGTAGATCGAAATAAAAAAATCAAAGCAAAAAAACTGATTAAAACAGAAGAAATGATTAAATCGACAAATTACAAAGATCTAAGAAAATGCCTAGAATGCAGAAATGGGGATGAACGTAATGATACGCTGGAATTGTGAGCCAACACCAATCAGATGGACCAAATGATAAAAAAAAAGATTCAGGGCAATTTTAGCAGAGTATGCCCCAATCAATTCATGTAGATGAACATGGAAGACATTTGTAGTCATGCGATGCAACAAGAATCAAAAGGAATAAAAGAAACAATGATGATGCAATGATGAACATTTCAGAAAATTATGAAAATAGCCACGAACAATCAGAAATATAATGAAGTCAGATGAATTTTGACGCTAAGGAATAAATATGATGCAAAGATGAGGTTGAATTAAAACAGGAAATAGCATACACAGGTGAAATGGCAACAAGAAACAACACATTGGAATGTAAAACACAAAAATAAAAGATAAAGAGAATGATATGATGGACTGCAAAGGAGTATTAAACCTAAAATAGCATAAACAGATATTTGCACCTACATAAACTGAAGAAATTTAACCAAAATAAATTATAAAAAAAAACAAAAAGCAAATGTTGGAATCGATCATTCCATTGATATTTCACATAGGTAGATCGATGTTGCTATAAGCAACTCGATGCTACCAAGGGTGCTTTAATGGGGGGATGAACAAGAAGAACTCAAAGAAAATTAGAAATAACAGATAGAAGAGGGGGTACTTACCGTGGCTGATGCTTCAGGATCGACCTTATTCAACTAATTTGGGAAGAAGACCAGGGAATAAAAGAAGAGAAAGAAGGAGAAAAGGAAGAAGGAGGAGAATGGGAAGAAAAAGGGAGAGAAGGGAGAAGAGAGATCGATAAGGGGAGACGGCTGGATACCTTGATCGAAGGTGGAGGGGTGAAGGGCGATGAAGGAATCGACTCCCTTGCGGTTGGTTTTATAAGAGAAAGCCATTAGGGATCTTTCAGAAATGGTCCCTCTTTATTTTAAAAATTTTCAAGAAGGTGACTCCTTTTGCAAAGTTTTTCTCAAAAAGTAGGTTAATTATAAAAAAATTTAAGAAAGAGGGTCAAGCCATTTTTCGAGATTTTTCTTTCAGGTTTCTGAAAGAAACGTCCTAAAATACGAGAGAAATATGAGGGTTTTAGGAAATGGGATCCAGATAAGGTTTTTTGGAGTATTTTTGTAAAAATATTTTTTTTGGAAATCGAGTTTTTTTACAAAAGAAGATTTTGTAAAAACACAAGGTTAAATTTCAGAAATTAGGTTTCAAAAATGAATCTGGATCTGATATTTTGAGAAAATATTGAGTTTGAATCTTGGATTGAGACTGGATTCAGATAAAATATCTAAGAAAATACAAAGAATTTGATTTTTTTTTTAATTTTTGAGAAACAGAAAATCTGGGCTCAGAATTGGATGCAGATATCAAATTTGGATCCGAGATTGGGTCAAATATGAAAATTGAATTTGGATTTCGGATCTTCAACCAGTAAATCCGAGAAATGACTGGAATTTGATCAGAAGTTGACCCAATTATTTAGAAGTTGGGAGCCAGGGGCAAAAAAAGAATTTTTGAATTTTTTAAAAAATTTGGGGTGTTCACACCGTATCTGATGCTCAGATGAATTATACTACCATAGAAAAAGAACTACTTGCTGTAGTTTTCGCATTAGAGAAGTTTTGATCATATATTTTGGGCTCTAAAGTAATCATCTACTCAGTTCATGCCACTTTGCAGTACTTGATGAGTAAGAAGGATACTAAACCGAGACTCATTCAGTGAATCGTGTTACTACAGGAGTTTGATCTCGAGATTTGAGACAAGAGTAAAAGTCAGAATGTAGTAGTAGATCATCTATCGAGATTGACAGTTTAGTCATCCCCTCAGTCAGGGCCAATTAATGACTCTTTCTCAGATGAGCAACTTTTGAGTGTTAGGTGTCTCCCATGGTTTGCCAAGATAGTCAACTATCTGGTGACAGGAGAATACCCTGCTCATTGAAGTAAAATAGAAAAAGATCATTTTATGGTGCAGATGAAGTATTACTTCTGGGAGGATCCAAAACTTTTTCGACTAGGTGCATACCAGATCATTAGGAGGTGTGTGCTTAAGGAGGAGGTTCATTCTATTTTGAACTTCTGTCATTCTTTAGCATGTGGAGGACATTTTTCAAGTAAAAAGACTGCAGCAAAGGTCTTGCAGTCTGAATTTTGGTGGCCCACATTACATAAGGATGCTTATAAATTTTGTCAGAAATGTTTGTGATGCCAGCAAATGGGGAACATATCCAAGAAGGATATGATGCCCTTGATCCCCATATTGATAATCTTTGATGTTTGGGGGATAGATTTCATGGGTCCCTTTCCACCCTCATTCAACTTTGTTTATATCCTTATTGGTGTGGATTATGTTCCTAAGTGGGTTGAGGCAATGGCAACTAGAACCAACGATCACAAAATAGTGCTTAAGTTCATTAAGCACAACATCTTTAGCTGGTTCGGTATACCACATGCCATCATTAGTGATAGAGGCAAACATTTTAAGAATGTACATGTTGCTTCTTTGCTAAAGAAGTATTATGTGCATCACAATATTGTCACCCCATATCACCCACAAATCAGCGGTCAGGTTGAGGTCTCCAATAGGGAGATCAAGAGGATCTTAGAAAAGTCAGTCAGACCAGACCACAAGGACTGGTCTCAACGTTTGGATGATGCTCTATGGGCATATAGGACCGCTTTTAAGACTCCTATTGGCATGTCACCTTATCGATTAGTTTTTGGAAAAGCATGCCACATTCTTGTTGAGCTAAAACATAAGGCTTATTGGGGCATCAAAGCGTTCAATTTTGATTTATCCCATACTGGTAAGGAACGCAAATTACAATTAAGTGAACTAGAAGAGTTGCGAAATGATGTATATGATAGTGCCAAAATCTATAAAGCACGAACTAAAGCTTTCCATGACAAGCATATCAATAGGAAGCAATTTGTGCCAGGACAAAAAGTTTGGCTATTCAATGCTAGATTTAAACTCTTTTCAGGAAAACTTAGGTCTAGATGAAATTGTCCATTTGAGGTTCACAAAGTTTTTTCACATAAAGCAGTCACTCTAGTGGACCCCAAAATGGGAGGGCATTTTAAGGTGAATGGGCACAGGTTGAATCCCTATATTTCAGATCTTGGTGAGGGACAGAACAAGGAGTCCATCGACCTCATAAACTTAGAGGATTGAGCACTATCTAACATCTGGCTGAAGACATAAAACTTAGCGCTTGGTGGGAGGCAGCCCACACTAGTATATATTTGTAGAGTTTTCTTTCTGTTTAGTTATTTGTTTATTTTATTCTGTTTGTTTCTGTGAGCATAAATGATATATATCATGCATACACACCAGGATAAATTATAGATTTAGGACAGACTAGAGCTTCACAACATTAGGCATCATTTTACTCTAAAACATCATAAGCATCATATCTTTCTTTTTTTATGTGTCCCTATGTCTTTTCAAGCATTCATGTAGTTTAATTCAAGTATGGGGTAGTGTCACTGAGGACAATGACATTTAAGCATAGGGGAAGGTATGATATTCATAAAAATTTCTATCTATGAATAAATTTTTTGAAAAACTCATAAAATTAGGCATTTTTAAAGCAAAAGTTTAACAATATATGATGATTTTTGCATCTCTTTATCATTTTGAAATGAATTTTAAGCCTCATGTGATTTTTTTTCTAAAATCAATTTAGATGAAAAGATTACTTATGTGGCATTTGAAGAAAATATTTGTTTATAACTGTAAAAATCTATTATAATTTGAATGAATACAAATGCATTGAGTTTTTGAAAAACAAGCACATGTTATCAAAGTAAAAAAAAAGTGCATACAAATAGTATTTTGACACTTCTAGCTATAGTGCACTTAAAAGTAAGGTTCAAGCACAAGTTGAAGTGCTTGTACTAATGTGATTGAATTCCTAATCATTGAGAACATACACGAGTTAAAGTGTTTGTACTCGAATAGGGCAGCTAGAATATCAAAAACCCTTTGTGCAATTATCAAATGAGGCCTTTTGGATTCGAGTAATTAAGTTCGAGGGGTGTTCTATACCTAGTGCCCTAAAGTCATCTGGTTTGGGAGCCATCGGCTCAAAGCTCGTTATAAGGATCCATTAGAAAGCCCGGTTACTAGAGACATTGCTTAAGCAGAGAGAAAAACTATATGTAACTATGAAAATCCAGAATGTAGTTACTCGAGTGACTAAGTCTGAGGGACACTCGGTGTCTAGTGCCCTAAGGTTGTTTAACCTAGGAGTCATTGGCCTAAAGCTCGTTATAGGAGTCATGAAATCTGAAAATTAACATAGTGCTCAATGGAAGAAAAATAAAATAAAAAGAGCTTAAAGAAAAGAAAAACACTCATTGAATTTTTTTACAAAATAGTGCAAGAGTATTTATGTAATGATAAATGGAGTATGAAAAGAGTAAGCAAGTTTTTCTAAAAATAAAACATAGTTAATATAGAAATCTCAAAATAGAAGAATTTTTTTCTACTGTGGAGGCATTGAGGATTCAATAAATAAAAAAGAATGTGAATATTTGAAATATATTTGTTAAAAAGAGTTTTTTACTTGCTTGATATTTGAGAAAATTGTGAAAAATATGCATGACACAGATGTTTGTGGGTATCATCATTAAAAACTCTCACGAGACCATACTCATCCACTAGGGCAACCCAGGGGTTTAAAGGGCTTGTTGTTTATGCTAAATGCAACCGTAATTCCTACAAAAGTGAGTTAAGATTTTTTTTTGTTGCATTTTATGAAGAGAGTTTTCACCTTAGTTTGGGATTAGTGTTAGATCAAGGACTAGCAAACAATAAGCATGGGGGAATTTGATAATGCATGAATATGCAATCTTTTTATTACATAAATCATGTATTTAAGAGTATTTGATTGATTTACATTTTATGTTTATGATATTTTAGAGTTAAAGAAGTCTTGGTTCGAATCTTGCAGAATTCAAAGTTAAAATGAGGAAGTTACATCCATTTTATGATTTTGGATGGGATCCCAAGGCAATTCAGACCATGATTCAACCCAAAATACCTCAATTGGATCTTGGATCCAATTCTAAAATGTCCAGCAAACATTTAAACCAAACCCATTTAAAAGTTTTAGAAGACCCCCTTTTTAAAATGGTGCATAGCGATTAGTTTTATTTTAATCCTTGTTTTGGAATTTTATAAAATATAGGACCTAGCTGTAATTTATCAAAATCATTATAAAAGCAAATTTTAGGGTTGGGTGAAAGGTCCCTCAGCCCATTTCACGCCAGCCGCCCTTTCCATCTCCTTCTTCTCCTCTTTGTTTCTTCTTTTCTTCTTCTTTCTCTCTCCTTTCTCCTTTCTTCTTCTTCTTTCCCTTTCTTCTCTCTGTTTCTAGACATGGAGCATGCTTTGGAAATCACTTCGGAAGAGTGTTGGACACACTAAATTCATTGGAGGCCACTCTTCTTAATCCCCATTCAACGAATTCATTGGATTTGAGGATCTAGTGAGTTTTTCCTCATTTCTCTCTCATTGTGAATTAAAGTAGCTTAATTGTTCTTGTTTTTCTTCTTTGCTTTTGTTTGTTCATTCTGCAATTTGTTATTGCAATCTCTATTTTGTTATAATTTTCTTTTCTTCTTAAGAAAATCCAAAAATAAGATGGAGATCTATGCTTGATTATTTTCGATTAAATTATAGCATTAGATCGATCCATCTAATACATTAGATTTTAATTTATGTAGTATTTGCAATTTGATTCTTGTTTCTTTTTAGTTTTTCTAAAATTAGATTAGTTAAATAAATAGATCTGATTCCACGAATTTGGAATTGATCATTCTTTGATCTGATACAATAGTGTGAAATTCTAGAATTCTGGAATTTTGTTTTTCCTAATTTTCTGTAGCCTTTTGTTTTTAGCATATCTGTAGATTTTGAAATTCTAATTATAATCTGTAAATTGGATCTGATTTATGCTTGAGTATAGTTTCTCTCTGCAAAAAATCAGCATGATCGAAGTCCGATTGATGGGCCGTTCTAAGCTTTTTCCGGCCACATATTCTGGCATATCAATTTTCTGCAACTTTCATTTTCTGCATTTTTTATAGTTTTTTTTTTCAATTATCTAGAGTTTTCAAAATTCAAATCAAGTTCTGTAAAATGGATTGGATTCATGAATGAGTCTAGTTTCACATGTGAAAATTTTATTTATTTTCAATCTATTTTACTAGACTAAATCTATTAAATTTCGGAAGCTATTAGAAGTGTTAACAACAATTTTCAGAGTTTAGAAGTTGTTGTTTATTCATTAATAAATCAAGTTCTACTTTGAATTTTTCAATTCTTTAAATTGGATTCTCTTCATTCATGTATTGAGATTATATGTATAAAATTTAAGAAGAATTGTAATCCATTTACCATCTGATTATGTCAAATTATAGAAACCTGTTCTGACAGAAATTTCTGCAATAGTTAATGGAAGAATTGTAAATTCATGTAGAAGTTCAATTTAGATTAGATTTTACATTTTTGTGTGTTTGTTTTTATATTTACAGGAAGTGATGTTGTTTGCTGATTTTACATTGAAGAATTGAAGTAGATTTAAGGTTCAAGTGAAGGAGCAAAGGTGAAGGAGTTGCAATTTTAGTTTTGTTTCACATTTTTAATTCATAGTTAATTAGGGTCATTCTTGGCCACATTCAAAATTGTAATTAATTTCAATTTCAACTATTTGGGCTTTATAATAATTCTTTAATTTTCAGTTTATAATTACTCTTAAGTAATTTAACTTTTCCTTTTTAAAGGCAATAAATAAGTAGCTTTGTGTGGAATACGAAGTTGTATCAACTCATTCCCTGTGTTCGATCTCGGTTCTCACTTGTAAGAGTTGGATTTTTAAATTTGGTAACTATGATCGTTGCAATTTTTCTTTTCTTTTTAGGGAAGAGAAACTCTCGCAAGGTCCACTTGACCTTTGAAAAAAGATTTTTTAAAATAACTCGTCTCCATTTTTGAAATCTGCGAGAAAATGGGGTGAGAGAGCTCACTCATGGGTATGAGGTAAAATCATTCCTGGTGAATTTTTCAGGGGTAATTGAACCAAGGATCGAATTTATGCCTTTGCTTTGATCAAATTTACCTAAGAAATTATTCTAAGTCCTAAATGCACATAGAATTATGCTTGTGTTATGATTTTAATTTTGAAAATACGATGCATGCTTTGGGAATCATTTTGTTTTGAAAGTACTTAAAAAATATTTGAGTTCTAAGTGAATTTCGAAATTGATTTAAAAAATATTTAGAAAATCCTTGTGAAAATACTTTAAAATCAGCTTAGAAACTTTTGAAATTATTTTGAGAAATCATTTTGAAAATGAATTCAAGAATTACTCTGAAATTGTTCTGAAAATATTTGGAAAATGATTGGAAAGTAGTTTGGAAAATGATTGAAAATAATTGGAAATGAGTTAAAAAAAATGACTTCAAAATTAATTTGAGTTTACTTTGAAAAATTGAATTAAAATGATTTAAAAAATTAATTCGAATTTACTTTAAAAATCTTTTGGAAATTGAGTTGAGATGATTTCAAAATTACTTTAAAAAAAATCTTTTGGAAATTGAATTGAAATGATTTCAAAATTACTTTGAAAAATCATTTAAAAATTGAATTGAAATGATTTCAAAATTAATTCAAAATTATTTTGAATTTATTTGGAAAATATCCTAAAATGATTAACTTTGAAAATATTTTGAAAATCATTTGGAAAATATTTTGAAATTGAAAGTGTTTTGGAAAATACTTGAAAAATGCTGTGAAATTGAAATTGGAATTAAAAATAGAGATTATCTTGAAATCAAATTTTGAAATTGAAATGGAAATCAAAATTGAAATTTGAAATAAAAATTGAGATTGAAATGGAAATTGGAAAAAGTTGAATTTGAATTTGATATTGAAATTGAAATTGAAATCGAAATCAAAATCTGAAAATGGAAATCAAATTTGAAATTGAATTTGGAAATTGAGATTGGAATGGAAATCGAAAAAAAGTTGAATTTGAATTTGATATTGAAATTTTAATCGAAATCTGAAAATGGAAATCAATTTTGAATTTGAAATCAGAGTTTGAAATTGAGTTTTGAAATTGCGATCATAATTGAAATTTAAGTTTTGAACTTTGAAATTGAAATCAGAATTGAAATTAGGAGTTTGAAATTGAAATTTTGAACTTGGAATTGAAAATGAAAATTAAAGTTTGGAAATTAAAATGGCTTTTGAATTTCAAAATTTAAAATTGGAAATTGAAATGGAATTTGAAATTAAAGTTTAAATTGAACTTACTTCTAGGTTTGAAAATAACTTAAAAAAACACTTTGAATTTATAAATGATTTTGAATTCAAAAATGATTTTTAGATAACTTTGAAATGGAAATTGATTTTTGAAAATTTGTTTTAAAAAAATGAATTAAAATGGATTTCGAAAATCACTTAAAAAATACTTGAAAATTGATAATATTTTGAATAATTTTGAAAATTTAAAATAATGAAATGATGCAATTTTATCTTAAGTGATGAATACATTATTTTATAAAAAGTTTTGAAGGAATTTGATTGAGATTTGCTTGAAATTTATATTAAAAGAGAATTTTATGCTTTTATAGAATCAAAACAAGATTAAATTTTTACATATTCATGAATATGGCCACAAATATATTTTGAATTAATTTTTATTTGAATTCTAATAAAGAAAGAAAGAAAATAAATTTTGTGCTTTTATATAATTTAAACAAAAATAATTTTTATGTATTCATGATTATGACCACAAATATACTTTGAATTAATCTTTGTTTAAATTCTAATAAAGGAAGAAAATAGAAATTGATTTGAAAATTGATGATTTTTGAAAAATGACCTAAAATTATAGGTCAAATTTTATTTAATAAAGAATAATAATTCTAAGTATTATTCTTATTTTTGCTATGGCCACAAATACGAACTTTATTTAGTTTTATTTATCCTTTATTAAATGGTGCACATGTCATTCGTGTTTCACCATAGTATATTTGAAATAAAAAGATAAAATGCAATAATTAATTATGAAAAATTGAAATTAAACTATATGCTCATTCATTCTAAGCTAAGTACAAAATAAAATTCTCATTAATTGAATTATTACAACCCTTGAACTAATTACAATAATTGGAAAGAAAATAAAAATTCTTGCAAAATGAGCAAACTTGTTAGAAATAAATGTAGGCGTTTATGAATTTTTTTTCAATTATTGGAAAAATTGAAGAAAATATCTAAAATTAGCCTTTTATGCCCAAAAAATAAAAAAATTAAACAAAATAAATGCATATGATGCATGATTTTGCAAAAACATTTAAAATTATATTTTGGAGTTTTCAATTTTCGAAATGAAGTTTTGAAATATAGAAATTCATTGCGAAATTTGGATTTAAAATGAATTTAACTTGGAATTTGAGGATTTTGTGAAAAATACATTGAAATTCATTAAAATAAAAGGCAAATAAACTCCAAAATTTGTTTAAAATGAAAATAAGGCATTCTAATTTGATGAAAATTATTTTTAATTTATGAAATATATGAATTTCATTTAAAAATTGATTTTAAAAAGTTAAAATGCCCAATTTAACTTCATTTTAACAAGAACAATGATTTTTATAAAACCAATTTTGAAAAATATAATGAATGAATGATCAAATAACCATAGTGTTATCATTGTAAAATTTTACTTTGGCAAGTCAAAGTGACTTTTGAAAAAATTTGAAAATTACTCGCCTCTGTTTTAAAATGCGAGAAAATTCTGAGGAATGGGACTCACATGTCGGTACGAGGTTCAACCATTCCTAGCGTCATAACCATAGGTAATTGAACCAAGGATCAATCTAGCACTTTGCTTTACTCAACTGTCTAAATCGTTGTTCTATTTCCTAAATGCCTAAAGAATCAGGCATGTGCTATGAACTTTGGAAAATGCAGATTGAAAACATGATGTATGCTTCAAATATTTGAAAAATACTTAGAAAAAAGAGATATTTTAAAAATCATGAATCAGGTTTAAGAAAATACTTTTGAAGAAAAGGGAAATCGATTTTTGAAGAAAAAGAAATTCTGATGTTTTAAGAAAATCGATTTAAGAGAAAAACCAGAATAACTTTAAGAAAATTGGTTCTGGACTTAGAAAACACTTTTGAAAAGGGAAATTATTCTAAGGAAATCGATTTCTGAAGAAAAGAAAATTTGGATGTTTTGGGAAAATTGATTTCTAAAGAAAAGGAGATCTTGATCTTTTGAGAAAATCGATTTCTGAAGAAAATTAAGGTGACTTTAAGGAAATCGATTTTTCTGAGTTTTGAACTCTTGAATTAATCAAAAGGATGGGGTGCGTAGCCCTATGAAATCTTTTCATGATGCACTCTAAACCTAGATGATGCATGAATGTAGTTTGAGAAAATATTTTCTAAAAAGTTCATAAAAAATCATTGATAAAAGGATTTCTTGCGCCTTATAGAATTTAGATGAAATAAATTTGCCATATATCCATGACTATGGCCACAAATATACTTTGAATATAGCTCATTTGATTCTAAAATGGGAAATACTTAGAAAACTTTTGAAAATATGCAATAATTAATGAAAAGAGCCTAAGAGTGTAGGTCATTTATGGCTTAAAAGAAGAAGATAAATCTGGGTATCGTTCGTATTCTGACTATCGCCACAAATACGAATTCCACTAAGTTTATTAACTCCTTAGAAGCGAGTGCACGTGCCATTCATGTTGACCATTATAGAATTGAAATATGCATAAATCATCATCTATCACACAATTAACATTATTGAAAATAAACTATATGCAATGCCACCCTAATCTAAGCAGAAAAATAAATTCTTATTCCAAATTTTTTAATTACACTTTAAATCAATAATTGAATTGAAATAAAGAAAAGAAAAAAGGAAAAATAAAAAAATCTAATCCTGAGCTTTCCTGCAATATTAGCAAACTTGTTAGTGGACAAATGCCATCTTTTCGGGATTTATCCAACAATATCTTGAATTGAGGGATTTATCCGGATATAAGCCTTTTTTCATGCTTTCCTAAAATAAAAATCATTAAATAACATAATGAATGATGCATAACTGAATAAGTAACAAAAATAAATAACTTTGAAATTTGGAATTTGAGAAAAAATGGCTAAAATACCCTTGAAAATTGACCTTTAATACAAAATAGGGTTAAAAATAGGGCTTTTCAGAAAAGATTTTTATAAAATGCTTAATCCAGAGATCAAACGAATTCAAAACAAAGAAAAATCAAGTGGAGGGCACCTTGATATAATTATGAACATGATCAAATCCTAAAAATATAAAACTTTTTATGAAAAATTCAAAAATATTAAAAAAAATCAAATTTTTGCTCGTATTTCAGTTGAATCAGGACTCCATAGACATCCTATCTTTATGAAATAACTAAATAATGTATCAAATGAATTCCAAAATTGCTAAAAATTGACATGTACACTTATAATAACCCTAAAATTAAAATGCAATTGAAAAATATAATTTTGAGATTTTATTGAATATGAAAATTAAATAAAAAGATGAAAAATAGGTGATTTTACCTACGACCACGTACCTATCATAATGTTAGACCTGAATCGGATATCAAATGACCATAAAAATTTATAAAAGTTGACAAAAAAAAGCTAGACAGATTAATAAAGATAACCTTTTTTACAGATCTGGAATATGATCTCTGGTTAGGGAGATACGTCTCCGGCCATACGTACCTAATTCCGGCTTATGCATAACGAAGTAAAACAGGTAGATTCGATTTTGGGCTTAAGGAAATATAGCAAAACACTATTAAAATTTATAAAATTTCACAGAGACAAACTATAAATCGTAACGAAGAGAATCCTTTTTACGAATTGTTGATACAATCTTTGTTGAGGGAGAAATCATTCCGGCAAATTGAACCATTATTCAAATCAAGATTTTCACTCAAGAAATACATTTTCTGATTGCGGGCTTCAAGAAAATAGAAATCCACGGTGAAAATTTATAAAATTTATATCACAGAAAGTATACATCACGATAAATCAATGGCTTTTTATGGATCATCAATAAAATCTCCGGTTAGGGAGAAATTGTCCCAGCAAGTTGACCCCAGCCTTGAATCAGGTCTGTTAGTTCAAGAAATACAGATGGTATTGTTGGATCAAAGAATCATAGAAATATACCATAGAAATTTATAAACATTTTACATATTTAAGTAGACATCATGAGAAATATGCTTTTTTTTACGGATTGTCGATCGAATCTCGGACAAGGGAGATATGACCTCAGAAAAATGCTCCTAAATTTCCACAACATTTTCCTGACTCAGAAAATAGGTTCTGACTTTTATTTTTGAACACAGGGTTATAGACCTCTAAAAATTCTGATTTTTTTATTTAAAACTGTAGGCATATGCATGATTTCACCATAAAAAAATAGATTTTATTAATAAATATAAACTGGTAAAATAAAAATAAATACATTAACAAATGACCATATTTGTAAATAATGAATCTAAAACCCTAGAATGAAATAAAATTGATTATTCATGCTAAAAACATAAAAAAATGTATAAATAATGCAATGAATCATGATTTAATGCTTAAAAAATTAAAATAAACATGAATATGATGAAATAAACAAAAAAAATAAGGCAACCATGGTCAAAATTTTGATTTAGCCATTAAAAGAGGGATTCAACCTATAGAAGGGTCGAATCTCGATATTTTTTGAGCATTTAACATAATAATCGATTTTTCAATGAATTTAGTAGATCAAAAACATGAAAATAACCATGGATGATCTGTAGATCAACATCTTGAATCGTGGATCATGGGTTTTTGAAGTGAAAAGAGAAGAAAAGAATCTAACAAGGGGGCAACAATGGCTATTTTAATGAAAATTAATAAAAAATAAGGTAAAGAAAAGGAAGAAAAAGAGGAGAGCTTACCTTGGCTGCAATAAAGGAGGAAGAAGGAGATGAGGGAAGGTGAGAGAGGGAGAGATGGGCTGGTCGACCCCCCCTTAGCCCCTTTTATATTTTTTTAATTGCCTTGTTAATTAGAGAGTCATATTTTTTTGGAACTCTCTTAATTAAAAGAGATAAATATTATAAAGGGGGGGGGGGGGGCAATTTCTACATGGACTTATAACCTAAAACAAATACTAATTAGCTAACCTAACTGACTCCTAATTGATTTGAAAGAACCTCAGATGTGGTGCCACCTCTATGGGCCCACATTTGGTTTTTAAAACATTAATTAAAAGTTAAAAACAAGGTTTTGAAAATACTAAAATAAAGGTGGAGTTTTAAAATCATTTTTGACTCTTTCAAACTTCTAATTTAAGTAGAATGCTAACTAAACCTAAACTAACCTAAATATCCTTAAATGTGGTGCCACCTACTATGGGCCCCATTTGATTTTTCAGAAAACGATTTTAAAAACTTGAAAATAAAGGGGTTAAAAATGTTTTTTTTCAAAAACCTTCAAAAAGACACCTAAACTCACTAACATTTTTGTATTTTTAAAATGTGTAGAACATAGAAATGAAATAAAATTAGATAAAACATGAAAAATTAGGGTTTGCACCCCTGCAGGGTAGGCCCCACATCAAGAAAGTTGTAAAATATGGAATTTGAATTGAAAATCAAGTTTAAAACGAATCTAGATCATTTTTCTAAGGAAAATGTTTTTAAAATAAGGAATGTAAAGTCCTGGGGATTGGCCAAATGGAAAATATCGATTTAAAACCTAGGTTTTTGAAATTGATTTCGAAATAAGGTTTTAAAACTCGAATCTGGATTTGAGATTTTGAAAAATGAGAGTGCTGGACCTCGAAAATGACATGCAATGTGATGAAATGCAATAAAATGATATGACATGATGAGAACTTATATGAAATGATATGAAATGGTATAAAATGATATGAAATGATAACTAAATATAAACATTGGGCAAAGGATTTGAAGTCCCGGACCCCTGGCAAGGATAAAGAACTGAACATTCTTGTTCGAAGGCAAAAATTGATAATTGGATATCAGACCCGCTGTTGGATCTGATTCAAATCTGAATTGAGTCTCGAATATGGCTAAAATTTCCAGGAAAGGAACTGATCTGAGCTTCGATTAGTGGTTGTACCAGCTGGGGGAATGATAAAATAAAGTTTTGGATAAGAGTGATTCGAGAAATGATTTTGCATCTGCAAGGCATGGAGTGACACAGAAATAAGGTTTAAACTGGTCTCGACTGGTTTACATTGAATCTTAGAGTTTCTGAGCTTAGGCGAACTAAAATGACACTGATTCAAACAAACTCCCGGACTGAATGATTGAGAAATGGTACAATTCTTAGAGAAATGTACACTGGAGTGAAATGGGTAATGAGACTGCACTGTGTTGAGCTAGAATAAAGGTCAGTAATACTGAGATGAACTAATTTTGGAGCTCAAACACTAGCTCAACTGACTAGATTTAGCTCAATTTTAGCTGAAATGGGCTCCTAGACTGCGGGAAATGAAATTGAACTGAAACCGAGCCAATTGAACTCCTAGTGAGCTTAGGTTAGACTTAGTGGGATAGGGTCGACTAAGATTGGCTGTTTCAGATACAATTGGCTACAATTCAAGCTAGAATTGAGCTCATTTCTGAAGAAATGAACCAATTTCAGTCGAAATGGTAAAAAATAAATAGGATTTGCTCATCGTGAGCTAAGGTGAGCTAGAAATAACAAGCATTCTAACTATTCTGAACCAAAAAATGAGCTGAGTCAACTTTGACTGACTAAGATCTAAGGTTACCTAGGGGTAAAATGATAATTTTTTGACAAAATAGGGTGAAATAACACCTAAACTAGGACAGGCTTAGGGTTAGACTCCTATATTGACCTACAGGGGTTGGCATCTATTGAAAGAGGGCGTCCGAGATTGAAAAAAGAAAATTTAGAGTGTTTACACAGAACTTTATGAAAATTGATATAGAGACTCCTAACAACCTTAGGAACACTTTAAATTGAAAAATACAAGAAATATTTGAAGAAAAATCTGAATTAAGGATTTTTATCCAATTAAAATAGAATTTTATAAAACCAAGATTTAACAAGCAGACCTATTAGAGAATTTTGAGTAAATGAAAGTCTAAAAAAGCTCAAATGAAGCTCAAAATGAATCCATGGATTCATAACACATTAGAGAAACATCTCCTTTTTAAAGAACTTCAAAATCATTTTTAAAACTTGAGATATGACTAAAACATTAGACAAATAATTTTAGAAACAGGGAATTAGATTTTAGCAGACAAGTTTATGTAATTTTAGTGTTTTAGAGACTAAATCGACTCAATTTCTCCCAAATTTTAGTGTAATTTTAGCAGAGAAGTTTTTCAATTCAACCAGAAAATATCTTTAGTTTACAAAAATGGAAAATCTATTCTGGTTTGAAAATGGTGAGTTCGGGAAGTCACTGTTCCATCTCAATAATGGTCCTGTTACAAAACTTAAAGTTCTGTAACCAGTCCCGATTTTTAGAAAAATTGGAATATCAAATTAGCATAAAAGTTTATGAAATTTAACATGGATAAACTAGATACAAAATATAAGAAAACCCTTTTTACATATTTTTGAAAATGAGTTTTCATTAGAGAGAGGTAATCTAAGCAAGTTGAGATAAAATTTAAGTAATGCTTAATGAGGTAAAATGATAGAGTTCTAATTTTCGATCAGAATCAAACATGAAAATTTCATAAAAAATATTGAAAATTAGCAAAGATAAACTAGACATTTAGAAGAAAAAAAATCAATTTACAAATCTAGAAAATGATCTCCCATTAGGGAGATCCAATCTAAATAAGTGGTGTCAAAACTTGAGAAAAGCCTATCCAAGAAAATTGATAGGGTTCTAGTTTTTGATCTGAATGATAAATTAAAAGGAAATTAAAATTTATGAAAATTGACATGCATAAATTAGACATTCTAAAGAAAAAACTCTGTTTTATATATCTAAAAAATGATCTCTTAGTGGGGAGATATGAATGCAACAAGTCGATCATGGGTCTAAGCAACGCCTGAGATTGCAAACAAACAAAGTTTGGACTTAAAATACAAAAAAAATAGAAATTATCTATAGAAAATTTTGAAACTTTACAGAAATGAACTGGACATTTATATAAAAAAATATTTTTTACAGATATAAAAAATGACCTCCCATTCGGGAGATATACTCTAAAAAAATGGGCTAAAACCAGACCAATAAAATAATACAATATAATAGGGTTCTGGTTTCTGACCAAAATCAGGCACGAAAACACCATAGAAATTACTGAAATTTGGTATAAACAAACTAGATTTAATACTGGAGATATCATTTTTTATGGATTGGAGAGATCATCTCTGGTTAGAGATAAATCACTCCGGCAAATTGATGCTATTTCGGGTCAAATTCGGATGAAGCAAAATGAGATGGTCCAAATCCTGATTTTTAAAATGGGTCAAATCAACTTAGATTGATCTAATTTTTGATGAATATACCGAAAACACATGAATAAAGATGCAGTAAAAAAATTAGATTAAAATGAGGCCTAATTATATGCAAATTGATGGAATTAAAATCAGGTCGGAATTAAAATCAGGTCAGAATTAAAAATATTATCTAAACATGATTGAATAGGATAGAACCTCATTAATGAATTGATCTAATGATCAAGCATGAGATCTATAATTTTATATCATGGATGATGATGAAAATGATGAAAAAAGCATAATTAAAATATCTAAAAATCAAATTGAAAGCATTGGGGCATAAATTGAAATTGATTTAGCCAATTGAAAATGAGATTTGATCTATTGAAGATCAAATCTCCAAATTCTAATGGATAGAATGAAAATAGAAATTATAAAATGTAAATCAAATCAAAACCAAGAAGAAGAAAATTACCTTGCACCAAATGGGGAAGAAGGAGAGAAGAAGCTCCAATGGTGGTGCCAACTCCAAGGAGAGTGGAGAGAGAGAGAGGAGGAGAACTCTTACCTTTCAAGGGAGTTCTAAAAAATTTTCACATTATAGAAAAGAGACCCCCAAGGGGTCTTATTTATAGCTTAAAGTGGGGGCATTTTAGGCACTCAACATTTAAGATATTTTTAAGCTTAGGGCTAAGGTGGAAAAGGGC
This sequence comes from Nuphar pumila, assembly GCF_984573655.1. NCBI lineage: Eukaryota > Viridiplantae > Streptophyta > Magnoliopsida > Nymphaeales > Nymphaeaceae > Nuphar > Nuphar pumila. The sequence continues at coordinate 35,907,831 of NC_143253.1, read as the reverse complement.
TCACATGGGGGGGGGGAGCCAACCCCATGGGGGTCCTTTTGGAAATTTTCAAATGAGAAAAGTTGCCCTTTTGCCAAAATTTTGACACATGGCACCTCTTTTGCAAGTGGGTGCCCATGTGGGTCATTTCTAAAATTTTCAAATGGGTAATTTTGGTAGTTTGATAAAAATTTGACACATGACACCACTTTACAAGTGGGTGCCCATGTGGTTTTTGAAAGAAAAGATGATTTTAAAAGTGAGCTTTAAAATCAATGATTTTAAAGCTAAACAAAAAATTTCAAGATGGATTTTATTTAAAACCAAATGGCACCACCTTTAGAAAAGATATATTTTTTCTATGTGTTAAAAGATTAAAATAGAAGATTTTGAAAATAAAAGTAAAAATAAAAGATGAAAAATAAAGAGGATTTTGGAATTTAAAGATAATGGATCTCAGTTGGATTTGAGATCCATTTAGAAATTTTTGAAATCCAAATTGAATTGAAACTAGATCCAGATTGAATTTTGAAAGATTTTATAAAAACATTGAATTTGGATTTGAAATTCAAAGATTATTTTTTGAATTGGGATAAAAATTAGGTTTTGATTTGAATTTGAAATCCAAGAATTGATTTTGAATAAAAAATGGATTTTAAATTTAAATATAGATCCATTTTGATATTTCGAAATGCAGATTGAATTATGAACTGGACCTAGGGTGTTTTTTGAAAGTTTTTTACAAAATGATGAATTTGAATTTAAAGTTCAAGAATTGATTTTGAAATTAGGGTAAAAATTAAATTTTGAAAAGGATCTTGATCCGAGGTTTTGAATAAAAATTGGATCTAGATCTTGATTAAAGAAATTTGGTCTAAAATGGCAATCAAACCCTGAATATGGATTTATAAAAATTGAATTGAAAAACCCAAATTCATGATAAAAATTGGGATTTGGATTTAGATCTTGGATCCAGCTTAGAGAATGGAATTGGATTTTGGATCTGGATCATAATTCAAGGAGTAAAATTAGATCTAAGATGTTAGATGAATTTGAGTTCAAAATTCAGAAATTGATTTGGTTGTCCTTGTGAATGGATCAGAAGGTGGATCCAGATGGAAATGGATCTGAAATGATTAATTAGATTCTGGATATCTGATGGGATATTTTAGGTTCAATGAATAAATTGAACTCTGGATATGGATTGTTAGAATGAATCAGATAAAAAATCCAGGTTCGGGATAAAAATTGGACACCAGATCCAACATTGGATCCAATATTCGATTTGAAATGGATTGGATCTTGGATATTGATAAAATATCAAATATAAGAATTGATCCGAGTTTGAATTAAGGATTGTCTTAGTTAGAAAAATTGGTAGAAACAACGTTCTGAGTAAATTTTTATTTTTTTGTTTTTTGCCCTATAGGGTAAAAACACGATACTAAACTGGTCTGAATTAATTTGAACTGAATAGGATTGGAATGAACTGAATCAGAAGCTAGTTATACTAAGGTGAACTAAATTAAGAGCTAAGATACTAGCTCAACCAGCTAGGGTTAGCTCAATTTGGACTGAATTGAGCTCAAACGAGCTAAAATGAGTAAAAATGAAGGTCCCGGGATGCAGAGAGTGTCTCTGAACTGAAACTAGACTGTTCAAACTTCTGATGAGCTCAGATTAAACTTAGGGGATAAGATCTACCGGGTTTGACTGACTCAAGAAAATTTTTAACTAAAATTTGAGCTAAAATAAGCTAATTTTGCCTGAAATAAACTAAATTTAGCCTAAATGAACTGACAGAACTCATCGTGAGCTTATTGGAGATAGAAATGACTGATATTCTAACTTCTCTAAACTTATGTTGAGCTTCGCTAAGTCTAATGGATAAAGGTTTAAGGGTGACTTAAGAGAAAAAATGGTAATTTCATCGACAAAATGGGGTAAAATTGATCTCTAGACCGGGATGAACCTAAGAGTGAGACTCTACACTACCCTGCAGGGGTTTGGCATCTGCGAAAAGAATATCTGGAATGGACCTGAAAAATTTGGGGTGTTTATAGTAACCAACTTTCATAAACATTTTTTCATAAAAATAACCTTTAAAAATACATTTCAAAAAGGTTACACCACTAAGGCATGAATGTATGCTTAAATAATAAGACATGTTTGCCTAAAAGGGGTTACACGATTAGTAAGGGACCGAGGGGTCCGACATGTGCAATATGATTATGAAAGTTGAATGTTATCTCTGTTGTTAAATTATATAAATTCATGTGATAATGATAATGATGATGATCACATGTATGCATAGATGTATGCAAAGTTGTGAATGAAATTCACATTGGTTATATATATGCATATGTGTTTGTAAAGCATAAATGAATGTTTGTCAATGCAAATGTTTTATAAGTGCATCTATTACCTTAAAAAGGGACTAAATCCTTCTAATAGATTTAATTATGATGATTGCATGAAAGATATTAAGTTAATTAAGCGAAACAATACAATATAGCAAGTAAAAGATACTTGCTACGAGAGTGACAAGCAATACATCTAACTTCGTAGGACATGTTATGTTTCGAGCATTGAAGGTTGCTCCTCCCCATCCAACAAGATAGGGGAAACCCTCTGCATTAGACAGCAGCGTAAGGGGAAGATACTCATGAGTTAAATTATGATGCATTGGGATAAAGGTATTGGGAGTCTCTCTCGAATTGTCGTCCCTCACCCGAGACTGGTGAATGATGCTTGGCCAGGCTAAAGCTATCCTTGTATGTAAAATAGTGCCTGAGCCATAGTCCTGATCCAGGTGTCTGCCTGTGTTTGTACCCATGGGGATAAGAAGTAAAACCTTAAAATGTATATGCATTAGTTAGGTATAGCATGCATCACTTAAGAAAGAACATGTAATTAAAGATAAAAATTGGTTCATTCATTGAATGTCTGCTGTATTTGGTAAGTTCATGCATTTTAACTGTTCATTCATTTTTATCTACTTTGCTTGAATGATTGATGCTTGTTCAATTTAGTGATTTGTATGCTTATGATAACTATTGAAATACATAATTTATTCTTTAGATTTAAATTATGAAAAGTTAGATGAAATTCCCGTTTCGTATTTCTGTTTTACGGGTTTAATATAATCTACCCTACTAAAATTTTTTATATCTAACTCCATTTAGTTTAATATTTTTCAGGAAGTGAGTAAGGCTTGCAAGCGAAGGCGGGAAGTTACGATGGGAACCGAGCCTAACATTTCCTATACCTCCGAGGATTTTTAAGACTGATTAATTTCCAATAGACAAATATAATTAATTATGGATGGTTGTGGACTTTAATTATTTTATGAATGCTTGAGTTATTTTATTTATTTATATAATTGTATGGTTATGGATGAATACAAGGAGTAGCATACCAAATTTTAGACCTGATGAGTTTTTTCACTGCTAAAGTGTTTAAAAGTAATTTTTTTTAAAAAAATTTACCATTTTTTGGGTTTTAAAAATTAGAGTGTTACAAAATTATTCTTGAAAAGCTTAATTTTTGTTTTTCGTACAAAATTTGAACTTAGATGCTAAATAGGGACATCAATAGAAAATTTTGGTTATGCAAACATAAAAGTTTAAATAGAATTTGAAAATTCTTGTAGCTGGCCGGATGACAACCTGCTGGTTGGACCGTACAGAGGGATTTTCTCCTAAAAGCCCTCACGTCTTTGAATGCCACTTGCCAAAACCTCATGAATAATGGGGTTAATGGCAATGGGAACAACCATCACCCTGATGGCAATGGGCCACTGAATGTAGTGAACCATGGTGTGAGCTATAAGCGCTTTATGAAACTGGGTCCCCTATCCTTTACTGGGAAAGAGGGCCCAGACTCACTTGAGGAGTGGATCTGCGCCATAGGCGAGATCTTTGATATCATTGAGGTTCCCGCAAAGAGGTCTGTTGCCTTTGCCACCTACCGACTTCTAGGCGATGCCAAGAGTTGGTGGGAGACAATATGAGAGGTGTGCTATACGCCAACACAACGACAGTCATTTACTTGGGCACAACTTTCTGAGGTGTTTCTGGATACCTGTTTTCCCCAGTTTACAAGAGATTGCAAGATGCATGAGTTCCTAGACCACTAATAGGGCAACATGAAAGTGGTAGAGTACACTACTCAGTTCAGGCATTTAGAGAAGTATTGCTCGAACTGTATACCAATGATGAGGCTTGTGCGACAAAATATGTGCATAGGCTATGAGATGGACTGAGGACTCGAGTTATGATGAGTCGACCCCAAAATCTCAACTAGGCCATCAAGATGACTATGATACTTTAGGTGAGAAAAATAAAATAATTATTTTTATAACCTTAAGATACCCCAACAAATAATGTATATTTATGTATTGCAGGATGATTGAGAGTCTTCCAAGAAGACTCAGTCTAGGCGATTTGATAGGTCAAAGGCTAATGAAAACAAGAACTAGACACCTATAGCCGAGTCGAGTAAGGCACCACCTACCAAGAAGCCCAAGGTGTAGGAAGGTGGGACTAGCTGCCCACAACAGATTACCATAATGTGTCCTATATGTCAGAAACCACATACATGAGTCTCCTAAAAGATAATAGGAGCATGTCTACATTGTGAGGATATGGGACATTACGTTCAAAATTGTCCCAAGAGGGAGTTACAAAAAAGAATGAACACCGCACCATGAGGGCAGCAACAACGAGCAAAACAACAACAACATTTCCAGGCACAGGAACAAAAGATGGTGATAGGCAGGGTTTATGCGACTTCTATAGAAGAGTTGTAAGAGGATGATGATGTCATCAAAGGTACTAAGATCTCATGTTTTTCAGTCATCGCGGTCGCTGGAAGAGCCAAGATCTCATGTTTTTCAGTCCCGCTCTGATACCAAAGCTGTAACGCCCCAACTTTTTATAGTAAAAATTTCGGAGTAAATTTTTTTTTTTTGAAATAGCGAAAGTGTGAAAACAAGAGTTGGGTGCATTACAAGGTAAAACAGAGAAGTACTAAAAACATATCATTCATTTATTTAAAGCATTATTTTCATTAATTACATCTCTTAACAGAAATGTAAATCGACTAATCAGAGTTCAAACAGGAAACACTGAAAAACAGAGATCTTTTGACTACTTCCATACGCGACGCCCACGATACTCCGATTTAGTTGCTACCTAAAAAACAATTAAAGCAGAAAGGGTCAGACTCCTCTGTCTGCTTAAGAAGCATTATATTTATATGTGGTGCTTAGTGTTCTGTGTACAAATATGTGCAACAACCGTAGATATAACTAGCATGGAGATTTATATCATTCTAAGAAAATGATTATGCTTTCTAATTCATGATACAGTGCAAAAGATAACTAAACTAAAGACACATTTATTCACATTAGCATAAACTGTAGATTTTACAAGTTTTACGAAAGTCATATCAAGAGTTCACGATTCTTCAAGAATGAGTATTTCATTTAACTTATATGATTTAAAGTTTATCTTACTCTTACCCTATGGGTACGCACAGGCATAGACCTCGTAGCGGACCGAGACCATACAGGGGTCTATTATTTAATAACCTGTATGACTAGCCGTACGGATATCCAAAGGGGACGGTCCGTGACCGAGAGAGAACTCCCCAGTGGCTAGAACAAGAAATAGGATGCATCCTTGACACTTCTGCAGAAGACTTGGATCTACCACCTAGGATACACTGGTAGTCCTGGTCCCCTAACTTCGTGGACTGGGGACCCAGTGAGATGCCTAGCTCTCACGAAAACAAGAACGTCCACGAAGCTTGTACCACCTACCCTCTCCAAGGTAGACCATGGGTCCAGTAATCATATACCATTTTTCAGGTATACCCAGAGCCCAAAGAATCCAGTAACATATATCGTCTTTCAGGTATACATAAAATCCTAAAGGTTTTTTTTTTTATCATTTAACCTCATCTTTATAGTCATGTGCGAACTAACTCGCCACTAAGGGTCTAGTAACATATACCGTCTCTCAGGTATACCCAGCACACAACAAGCCGCATGATTAGGAATACATTTTTATTTTCCAATTATATTCTTATACGAGCCCTCACCCCACGAGGATTTCCAAAAATTCTGAAGCCGGCTCGAGGTTCCAAGCCTTGCAAGAATTTGAGAGCCCGAGTGTGATAAGCAACCTCAAAGTAACATTTCACAGAACATGGCTTGACTCGAAGTCCAAAGTTTAATCAAATTCTGAGACGAGGGTGTATGTACCCACATCCCACATACCATGCCATCTACGTGGCGCACAACATATATATATATATATAGATAAAAATATATATCCATATATATATTTTGTTATATATATATATTTATATATATTTAGGCAAGCTCATAGTGAAAATCACCTGGCCTTCACTCAACACGTTGGCTGTCATAAGTCTAATTAGTGCTGGAATGGGGTCCAAACCCAGTGGCAAATTGGATTTAGTTGTAGCATGTTGTCTGTTTTTTATTTATTTATTTATATAACTGGTTATGGTAACCATCTTACAGCTTTGCAGCACACTTAAGTCAGTGTTCTGTTATTAGGAGCAATGTGTCCCAGTTCTGGTCGTCCCTCAATACCTAAAAACCCACCAACAACCCTTGTATCTTAGGTCGATGAGAGGCATACTGTTCGTGGCTAGCACTGAACCGACTAGACCAACCCACTCTCAACAACTCAATAGGGCCAGGGAGGGTCTGTATTATTCTAGTTCAGGTCACATTACATCAAAATCAAAATATAACACACACACACACACACACACACACACACACACACACACACACACATATATATATATATATATATATATATATATATATATATATATATATATATATATATATATATATATATATATATATATATGAGCAACCCAATCATGCATTATGATTAAGTCTGTTTCAAAAGGTCTGTGTCTACACGGACATTCTTAAGTGTGTTATACACTATTGAACTATGGGTGTTGGTTATATATTGCAAAGGTAAGCAATAACCCAACTAAAATTATCAGACCTAACATCATAACAACAAGAAATCAGATGTTAAGTCAAACCATACACTTTCTAAATGTTGGTCCCAGCCAAGACATGTGTTAATAATGTGTGTAGGCCTATCCTTGTTTTGTTATTTTAGTATTATCAGTGTTGTATCACAGTGATGTCCATACATGTGCTAACACAATATAGTCTGTAACTCTCCTATAAGAAATGCAATTAAAAGGAAGTAAAACCCAAAATTTTTAAGATCCTAAGTGCTGCCATAAGGGTAGATTCAACATGCATAACAACACTGATAATACTAAAATAACATAGACTAACATATAATTAAATCTGTCAATTGGTCCAGCCACTATAAATCAATGATTACAAAATAAACAACTTCATATATTCATCATCATTTTTTTTTGTATACTATTTAGTCATACATAACCAGTTCAACTCAACAAATAACATCCTGTTAACAATTACAAGTAATTTACTGGTTTGATATGTATGGGGTTAACAATTTTGTTTTATGCACCCGACCATTGTGTGCCACTATTCTGCCCCTACTAATCAAATGCCCGACCATCATATATGATACTTAGCATAAAAAAAAATATCGTTACGAAATAGTTATGGACCTATGCTGTGCATCCAAACCCCATTATAATCCAGTCCTTCCATTCTGTGTGAAAAGCCACAGCCAAAAAGGGCCATACCAACGTGGTGATGGTCAGTGCCTCCGCCCCCTTTTTTTGTATATTGGAGACAGACCACCAGTGCCCAACTGGGCCTCTTGCTACCAACCACTTTCCTTGTCATTGGTGTTGCCAAGACCCACATTAGCTGCACTGTATGTATCTATGTTGCAGGGCATCAATCATAAATATGTGGAGAAAAATCCCCATTATTCAGTTCTATCACAATGGAGGGTCCAACGCTTATATTTGAAACCCTCATGATGGTGAACTCACCACCCATGCTGGTAATGCCATGATGGGGCGTTAACCATTGTTGGGATCACAGGACCATGATCAACCACACACAAATAACATGCCACTTACTTGTTTGAAGCTTCAACTGGCAAAAATGGTGGTTTCTTCTTCCCGTTGGAGCCGTCACTCACACACCTTGATAATGGGAGTCCACGCCGTCCAACAATGGTGGTCGACCACCACCGTGAGAGAGAGAGAGAGAGAGAGAGAGAGAGAGAGAGTAGCCGTCTCCTCCCTTTTCGTCCAATTTAATTTTCTTCCCTATTTAGGGAAATTTTGATTTTCAAAAAGATCCAACCTCCAGCCCACGTTTTGTGTGGTTTGTTTAGAAACTTCCAAGATTACCCCCTTTACCTCTTTAGCAAAGTGATTTTTCCAAGGTTGCTTCATGGGTACCCATTCATCCCATTTGGTGGGATTCCACTACAAATGTGGAAACATGGAATGAAAAGGCCTAAGTAGTAGGATTGGCTAAGATCCCACGTTTTTGACCCTCTTCTTTATATATATATATATATATATATATATATATATATATATATATATATATATATATATATATATATATATATATATATATATATTCACTATGGTAAGAATTGTAACCTTTGTGTGTAGAAAGAAAAATTTGTGCACATGGGGTTTTGAACTAGGGTGTTCAACCTAAGGGGTAACGAGCTCCACCAGTTGTGCTACATTGCTTTTCGTTCCAAAGGGTGTGAATTAAATTGTATTTAACCCAATCCGTTTCGTTCCGGATTTTATGAAAAATAAAATGCTTTTCACTTCTACGTGGGCGCTCCGGGTTTTTAAACTTGGGTTGTGGTACCACACACCGTGTGTCCTACCACAACACCACACCATCACTTGGTTTTTAATTTTGCAAGAAAAATCTATTTATGTCATATTTGGACGTTTTTCCTTGTTGATGGATTTCTTTCATTTTCAAGTGGATTTTTCACCCGTTGGTTCTAAACTTGCCCTCTCTTACCTTAAAAGTGTTTTGGATCTCACGCTATTATCCCGAAACCATTTAATTTACCATTGGGTTTCGTGAACCAGGTCGGATCATCGGATCTTGCCAAGATCCAGATCCAAATACCAATTTTAAGGGTTTGTTACCAATTTCATTCTAGAAACCTCAAATCATCAAAAATTATATTACTTAGCATAAAATCTCACTATTTCACATAAATGCTCCACTTTTATTCATTTAGAATTTTGTAAATTTCATGGGTTTTACATCCTTCCCCTCTAAATAGAAATTTCATCCGCGAAATTTGTAATACATATCAATCAAACAATTGAGGGTACTTGTCCTTCATTGCTGCTTCTGGTTCTCACGTGCATTCTTCTAAGCCATGATGTCTCTATCTCACTTTGACTAGTGGGATGATCTTGTTTCACATCACCCGCTCACTGCGATCTACGACTTCGATCGATCTCTCTTCTACGGTCAGATCTTCTTGTACACTGATGTCCTCAAACTGAATCACGTGTGACAGATCTTGAATGTATTTTCTCAATATTGATACGTGAAATACATTATGAATCTTGACAAGTTGAGATGGTAGATCAACTCGATAAGCAGTTTTGCCGATCCGCTCTAATATCGAGAAATGTCCGACATATCTAGGACTCAACTTCCCTTTCTTTCCGAATCTGAAAACGCTCTTGGTCGACGACACCTTGACAAACACTGCATCTCTCACTTCAAAACTAAGCTTCTGCATCGCTGATCCGCATAACTTTTCTGTCGACTCTGTGCTGCTCTAAGTCGATCTCGTATCTTCTGTATTTGTTCAGTGTAATGTTGAAGTACCATCGGCGACTCGACTGTTCTTTCGCCAACTTCATCCCAATATACCAGTGATCTACAAGGCCGCCCATACAGTGCTTCGAAGGGCGCCATGCCAATACTTGCATGGTAGCTATTATTGTAAGCGAATTCTGCCAGTACCACGTGAGTGTCCCATTCGCCTTTCCAATCCAGCATACAGGCACAAAGCATGTCCTCTAGTGTCTGTATGGTCCTTTCTGACTGTCCGTCGGCTTGTGGATGAAAGGCAGTGCTGAACTTCAACTTAGTCCCCAATGCCTTTTGTAACTGCCCCCACAATCGTGAGGTAAACCGAGGGTCTCTGTCGGATATGATAGAGATTGGCACCCCATGTAATTGTACTACCTCCTGGATATACAGGTCGGTCAAACTCTCAAGTGACTGATTCTTCCTCATCGGTAGGAAATGTGCTGACTTAGTGAGTCGGTCAACCACTACCCAAATAGAGTCATGGTTCTTTCGGGTTCGCGGTAACCCCATCACGAAATCCGTCGTGATATGTTTCCATTTCCATTGAGGAATTTCCATCAACTGCATTGTTCCTCTCGGCCTTTGGTGCTCAATTTTGATTTGTTGACACGTCAAGCACTTCGCAACGTATCTCGCAACATCACGCTTTACTCCATTCCACCAGTACCAGAGTTGTAGATCTTTAAACATCTTGGTACTGCCCGGATGAATGCTATACTTGCTCTTATGTGCCTTTTCCAATAACTCTTCTCTGGTCTCTAGGTCGCTCGATACCCATAGTCGATCCTTAAACCATATACTTCCATCCTCTTTGCGCTGGAAAACAGTGTCTTCTTGCAATGCCAATGCCTCCATCATCCCATACTACAAATCTTCCTTTTGCTTAATCATGATCCGCTCTCGCAATTCTGATCATATCGTTAGGCTAGACAACCTAAGTATGCCTTGATCGTTGGAGAAAGGTCTCCATTCTGTGAATTCAGAAATCATCTTTCATCCAAGACTTACCAGGCTAGAAAGATTTCCCTCAGCCTTGCGACTAAGGGCATCAGCAACAACATTTGCTTTCCCGGGATGGTACGAGATTGTAAACTCGTAGTCCTTGATGAACTCGAGCCACCTTCTTTGTCGCATATTAAGTTCCTTCTGAAAAAATAGATACTTCAAGCTTTTGTGTTCAACGAAGACTTCGAACTGCTCCCCGTATAAATAATGTCTCCAAACCTTCAAAGCAAAAACCACGACCGCCAACTCCAGATCGTGAGTGGGGTAATTCCTTTCATGAATCTTCAGTTGTCGTGATGCATAGGCAATGACTTTGCCATGTTGCATCAGTACACACCCCAGTCCAGTACCAGAAGCATTCGTGTATACCACGAATCTTCCGCTTCCAGATGGTAAAGCTAACACCAGAGCTGTGGTAAGTTTAGCTTTAAGAGTTTGAAAGCTTTCTTCGCTCTTCTCATTCCATTCGAACTTTACCCCTTTCCGTAGAAGCTTTGTCATTGGCATTGCGATTCGAGAGAAGTCTTGAATGAATCGCCTATAGTAGCCAACTAGTCCTAGGAAGCTTCGGATTTCGCTGACATTCTTTGGTTGTGACCAATTCATCACAGCTTCAACCTTGGTAGGGTCTACTGAAACTCCATCCTTCGAAATCACATGCCAAAGGAACATGACTTCTTCAAGCCAAAATTCACATTTCGAGAACTTGGCATATAACTGATGTGTACGGAGGGTTTCCAACACTATTTTCAAATGTTCTTTGTGTTCCTCCATATTTTCTGAATATATCAGTATGTCATCAATGAAGATAATGACGAAGGAGTTTAAGTATGGCCTGAATACCCGATTCATCAGGTCCATGAATGGCGCTGGGGCATTAGTGAGTCCAAATGGCATCACCAGAAATTCAAAATGCCCATATCTGGTCCGAAATGCTGATTTTGGAATATCCTCATCCTTTATTCTCAACTGATAATAACTTGACCTAAAATCAATCTTAGAAAAGACTTTTGCTCTTTTCAGTTGATCAAATAGATCCTCAATACGAGGTAGAGGATATTTTGAAAGTGCACTAGGATCGAGGTAACGAGCACTAGAGGGGGGGGGGGGGGTGAATAGTGCTTTTAAAAATTGTCTGCGGAATATTTAATGATTTTGCAAATCTCATAGCAAACACACAAAGAATACAAGATTTTATCCTGGTTCGGTCTAACCCGACCTACATTCAGTCCCCAAGCAAAACCCGCTTGAGATTTCCACTATCAACCTTGTAAACTACAAGATCACACAGACCAAAACCGGTCCCACTTTCAGTAACAATCCTACTGAAAGCAAACAACTCCTTTACACCAAGGAGTCCTTCTTTTTACAGAAAATAAGTAACAACTTACAAAATAACCTATGAGCCTTCCTTTTGAATGCAAATGAGATGTTATTGGCTTTTGAGGTTGTTGAAATACTCTACTCACGAATTCACTATCTCTTAAAGTGATTTGAGTGAAAAACTGAAGTGAAAATATCACGTGAGTGAGAAAACAAATACTTGAATGAATAGGAGTGAAAAGCAATAAGTAAATGATTCAAATCGATTGAATTCTTGTTGTTTTTGAGTGTACAATGCACTCATATTTATAGTTAAAGTTTTCCATACGTTGAGGGTATGAAAGGGTATCAAAACTGTTCATTTTGAACGATCAAAACGTTTGAAAAATGAAAAGATACGCCTTTTTTGAAGTTTCAGAAAAACGACAAAATTAGTCAACTGATACATCAGTTAGTCGACTAATAGTTAGTTATTAGTAGACTGACAATTATCGTCGGTCGACTGATCTGTTAATCGAGCCGTTTGAAAAACTGAACTTTTGAAACTTAGTCGACTTGAGAAAAGTTAGTCGACTGATAATATCATCAGTAGACTGAAAAACCTTTTAGTCGACTGCTGCTAAAATCTTCTGAAAAACAAACATTCTGTTCGGTCGACTGATAAAATGCATTAGTCGACTGCTGCTAAATTTTCAGAAAACAATGTTCTGTTCAGTCGACTGATAAAACCATTAGTCGACTGCTGCTAATTTTCCAGAAAACAGACATTCTGTCCAGTCGACTGATAAAACCTTCGGTCGACTAATTTGACAAAAATGACTTTTTAAAAAATATGGCGCGAAAGGATTAGTCGACTGGTAAGTCTATTGGTCGACTAATAAACATGAAAATTTAAGAAAAGAGTTTTCTAAAAAGATTTTCATGAGGGTTCTTTTTAGAAAAGTTTTTCTAAAGACTTTTAAGGTGAAATGCAACCTAAATATGCACTCTAAGTAAGGCTCTTACAAGAATCTAAGACTTTTAATGAATTAAACATTTGCACACTAGTCTTCAAAGATTCTTCACTGAATTCTTCAATTTCTTCATAGCCTTAGCTGAAATGCAGTTGATTCCACTTGCTCATCATCAAAACCTTGTACTTGAAGTATCATGTATGGCTTCATTGTCGTAACAATCTCCCCCTTTTTGATGATGACAAACTTAATCAAAGATGAAGCATTTAGATGCATAGATGAAGTATTTTGATGCATAGATGGAGATTTTACTCCCCCTATCAATATGCTGCAAAACATTAAAAGTTAGCACATTTAAAGCACATATATCACATATTGATTGGTTTGCATTTCCATTCATCATTTCTTCATGCATTTAGAAATACATTCATTCAAAGCTTTCTTTTTCTCTTAATTTTGCATTTCTCATGCAAGATCTCCTGCAATGTAATTGCTATCATCTTTTTCTCCCCCTTTGTCAGAATAAAAAAAGAGTAAGGGCAGAAATAGCATAAGCAAAATAGAGATACAAGTTTAAAATATTACAACCCATAAAGTATGAAAGTTCAGACAACAAAGATTAGAAAAGTGAGTTGAGCAAATCCTTGATTGAAGTAATCTCTTTCTGAATCTAAGATAGTTGTTGAGTCACATCTTCACGAAAAGTATGTTGATGCAGCTCTAAAGCTTCCAGTCTCTGCATAACTTCATCATGGTCTTGACTTGTCGAAAATTTCTTTCTTTTTGCATGAGATGAAGGTGTCGCAGAAGGTGAAGGTTCAGAAATTGATGGTTCATTAGGATCAGATGGTTCAGTTTGATCAACATTTAAAGAAGGCAGATATTTAATTTTCATTCTTTTAAAAATTGTTTGATCAAAGAACTCTTTTTGCTTAATGTATTTTTCATTTGTTAAAGGAACTTTGAAATGTCTAAAAATACGGGTTAAAAGACAACCATAAGGAAGAAATGGTTTTTGTTTCCACAAATTCGTAAAATACACATTGGCCCAGTTGACAGAAATATTTCCAAATAAAACATAAAGAGCCGTAGATAGATCTGTGGAATAATAATCAAAAGAACCAGTTTTGGGTAGAACATTGTGGGCAAGGATTCGTCCAGCAATGCGTGCACGAGTTTGAAGATTAGTATTTTTGAAAGGAGGGCGGTGAGGTGCTCCTGAAAGAAGAATTTGTTCAAAAACTCTTTCATCATTCAATTCAATAGTGTTGAAAAGAGTGTCTGAAGGTGGAATTTCAAGAATTTCTCTAAGTAATTTCGAATCAAACTCGATTTCAACATCATGAACAAGAGAGGACAAAACTCCAGTTTCATGATCCATTTGTAAATTCGTGTAAAACAAGTGAATAAGAAACAGATAGTGAAGGGTATCTGCACAAGCATAAAAAAGATGTGAAATTCCAGGAAATAATTCTCTTATATTGTAACAAGAAAATAAATGAAATAGAACATTTCGGACTGGTAAAATAGGTAGTGCAGAAATTGATCCAAAAGTATTATAGAGAAGAGGATTGCGAAGTAATCTTAGTGAAAAACCATGTCTTGAAGAAGGTGTAGGAGGAGGAGAACCTAAACCTTTTGCAGATGCAGACTTCGTACGAGGCATGGTTAAAAAAAAATAGAGTTACCAAAAACAATAACGGCTTCCAAATGATTTTCGGCAGAAGTAGAACGTTGTCCTGCAATGTGAAACAGAACCGGAGGAGGATACAATGGCTGACGGTGAGTGAGAAGTCGGCCACAAGGGGATTCCGGCAATGCACTGTCACACAAGAGGGTTCCGGCGTGTTTTGAAGATGCGCCAGTTACTGCAGGAGGATTCCGGCGTTTCAAGATCACAACCAGAAGACTCCGGCGTCTCCTTGTCACGGCAAGAAAAATCCCAGCGAAAATGGGATTGAACGACACTCCGAGGTTTTTTTTTGGAAGAGAGAGAGGAAAGAGACCAAAAGGGGTTTTCGTTTTTAAGGGTTTCGTTTTTAAGAAAAACAAAAAGATACAAAAACGAAGTGAAACGATGCTTATTTTAAAAAGAACGGGTGTTTTAAAAATCCAAGGGGTATCGGGTCCCTTCATTTAAAAATTTAAAAAACTTTAGTCGACTAAATCTTTATCGGTCGACTAGGAATGTGCTACTCATTCTAAAAATATCATCAGTCGACTAGAAATATATCGATAGACTAATATGGTGCGATACATTCCAAAATTTAAAACACCAGTCGACTAGAATTTTATCGGTTGACTAATATAGTGCGATTTTGTTCAAAAATCAGCATTTTTATAAATCCAAAAACGAGCAAATACCTAGTTCTCTCCTAATTCTCATAAAATCTTCATTTTTAAGAGGTTTAGTGAAGATATCGGCATGTTGTTCTTTAGTGGAAATAAAATTTAACGAAATATCTCCTTTTAACACATGATCTCTTAAAAAATGATGTCTAACTTCAATATGCTTAGTTCTTGAGTGCTGAATAAGATTTTTTGAAAGATTTATGGCACTAGTGTTATCACAATAAATAGTTGTTGTGGAGTAATTCAAACCAAAATCTTTTAAGGTCTGTTTCATCCAAAGTACTTGTGAACATGCTAAACTAGCCGCTATATATTCTGCTTCAGTTGTTGAGAGTGATACTGAATTTTGCTTTTTATTAAACCAAGAGACTAAGGAATTTCCTAAGAAATGACAAGTTCCACTAGTACTCTTGCGATCAGATTTACTTCCTGCAAAATCTGCATCACTATATGAAACCAAATCAAAGGAAGATGATTTTGGGTAAAACAATCTGAAATCTGAAGTATCTTTCAAATAACGAAGAATTTGTTTTACTGCAGTTAAATGAGATTCCTTTGGATTAGCTTGAAATCTTGCACACATACAAACACTAAACATAATATCAGGTCGACTAGCAGTTAAGTATAATAGATATCCGATCATACCTCTGTAGAGTTTAGTATCTACACTTTTACCATTTTCATCTTTATCAAGAGAAGTAGTTGTACTCATAGGATTCCTTCTTGATTTCGATGAGTCCATCCCAAATCTCTTGAGAAGTTCTTTTGTATACTTAGCCTGATTGATGAAGATTCCTTCTTCAGTTTGCTTTATTTGAAGTCCAAGGAAGTAGTTTAATTCGCCCATCAAGCTCATTTCAAACTCTTCTTGCATAGCTTTAGCAAATTCTTTACAGAGAGAATCATTAGTAGAACCAAATATTATGTCATCAACATAAATTTGCACAATAAGAATATCTGAATTAAGATTTTTAATAAATAAAGTGGAGTCTACCCGACCAATGGAAAAACCAGATTGTTCTAGAAAATTTCGTAGTCTTTCATACCACGCTCTTGGTGCTTGTTTGAGTCCATACAAAGCTCTTTTCAATTTGTAGACTTTTTCTGGATATTTCTCATTTTCAAAGCCTGGAGGTTGCTCTACATAAACTTCTTTATTGATGTGTCCATTTAAGAATGCACTCTTAACATCAATTTGATATAACTTGAAGTTCATGTAACTAGCAAAAGCAAGCATCATTCGAATTGACTCTAATCGAGCCACTGGTGCATAGGTTTCATCAAAATCTATGCCTTCTTCTTGATTATAACCTTGTGCCACTAGCCTTGCTTTGTTACGAATGACTTCACCATTTTCATCCAGCTTATTTCGGAAGACCCATCTTGTTCCAATTACCGGATGATCCTTTGGTCTATCAACTAGATCCCAAACATCATTCCTAGTAAATTGGTTAAGTTCTTCAGACATGGCCAAAAGCCAAAATTCATCAACATAAGCCTCATTGATATTCTTTGGTTCTAATTTAGATATGAAAGCAACATTTGCAATATATTTTTCTAACTGCCTTCTAGTTTGGACACCACTCTTTATTTCACCAATAACTTGTTCATGTGGATGATTAGGAACTACTTTCCAAACTGGTTGAAGAGGAATATTTTCTTGAGAAGTACTCTCTATCAAGGGTTCTTCTTGAAGTATTACTTCTTCTCCTTCGCTTAGAGGTATAACCTGCTCACAATTCTCATCAAATGCAACATGTAAAGATTCTTCAATACAAGATGTTCTTTTATTGAAAATACGATATGCTTTACTTCTAGAAGAATATCCAAGAAATATTGATTCATCTGATTTTGAATCAAACTTATCAAGATTATCTTTGGTATTTAATAAGAAACATTTACTACCAAAAATTTTGAAATATGAGATCTTTGGTATACGATCATAATACAATTCAAAACATGTTTTATGTAAAATTGGTCGAATAAGAACACTATTTAAGACATAACATGTATTAATTGCTTCAGCCCAAAAGTATTTTGGTAAATTTTTATCTTGAAGCATGGTTCTAGCACATTTTTGCAAAGTTCTATTCTTTCTTTCAACAACTCCATTTTGTGGAGCCGCTCTAGGAAAAGCAAAGTTGTGAGATATACCATGTAAATCACAAAACTTTAGAAAAGATTCATTTTCAAATTCACCACCATGATCACTACGAATTTTAATAATAGATGTTGATTTTTCATTTGTAATTCTTCTACAAAGTTTAGAAAATTCTGAAAAAACATCATTTTTGCTTTTTAGAAAAATCACCCATGTAAACCGAGAATAGTCATCTACTATAACAAAAGCATACTTGCTACCATTCAAACTTTGAATTCTAGATGGTCCAAATAGATCTAAATGTAAAAGTTCAAGAGGACGTTTTGTTGAAACTATATCTTTTGCTTTAAAAGAACTCTTGATTTGTTTACCCCTTTGACAAGCATCACATAAGTGATCCTTTTTATATGGTATTCTAGGTAGGCCTCTTACAAGATCATTCTTGGATAACTTTGAAATAATTTTAAAGTTAACATGTCCAAGTCTCTTGTGCCATAACCATTGAATTTTATTTGAAACAATAAGACATTTTTCATTAAAAGAGGGTAATTCATCTAGATATAGTTTATACACATTGTTTCTTCTTTTACCTTTAAAAAAGATCTTTTTAGATTGAAAATCAGAAATTAAGCATAAATCATTTTCAAAAGAAACATGAAAACCTTTATCACATAATTGATTGATAGATATTAAATTATGCATTAAACCATCTACTAAAAGAACATTTTCTATCAAGGGAAATTTTGGATTACCAATATTACCAATACCTATCACTTTTCCCTTGTTATTGTCACCAAAGGTGACGGTTCCTCCATCCTTATTTTGGAGGGTGGAAAATAACTCTGGCCTTCTAGTCATATGTTTGGAACAGCCGCTGTCCAATATCCATTTGCTCCTTATGTTGTGTACCTACAACAAAATCAGAAAACAGAGAATTTGACCCCTTTCTATTTTCGGGTCCATGAGAGTTAGTCTTAGGAACCCATATCCATTTGGATTTTGGTTTCCTTTGATAATAAATATTCTTTTTATAAATGGATTTAGAATAAACATGTCTAGAATAATCATATCTAGATGCATTTCTATTAGAACTAGAAAGTTTAGTTCTATGAACAAAAGGTTGAGAATAAGGTCTTTGATTTTTCACCACATAGTTTGGTCTATTTTGAGTATCAAAGAAGCTATATCCCAATCCGGTTTTATTAACCGAGCATCTTTGAGAACCAAGAAGTTTTTCTAGATTCTCTTGACCATTTGTGAATTTGGTCACTATAGAAAGAAGATCATTTAACTTTTCTTTAAGACTAGATATTTCTTTTTGTAAGAGATTGGTTCTAACTCCAATTTCTTTTATCTCAAGTGCTTGGCAAGAATTTTCCTTCTTGAGATCTTCTATTTCTTGAAGTAACACTTTATTTTGAGAGTCAAGAGTTAAATTTTCAGTTTTTAACTATTTATTTTTAGAACTAAGACTCTTAAATTTAGCATATAAATCATTAAATGCTTCAAATAACTCATCATAGTCAAATTAACTTACCGAATCTTCTTGTGCTACAAAACACATGTTGGTGACTTCTTCATTTGATTCTTCATCGGAAGAGGAGTCACTATCATCCCAACATGCTTGAAATGCCTTTTTCTTCTTGAATTGGTCCTTGGGCTTGATTTTGAGAAGAGGACAATCTTTCTTGATATGTCCTGCCTTTTTGCAGTTAAAGCACTTGACTTCATTGGGAATGGAAGAATCTGCTTTCTTTACCTTTCTTTGAAATCTTCTCTTTTTGATGAATCTTCTGAATTGCCTTGTGATGAGGGCAATATCTTCATCTTCATCTTCTTCTGAATTTTCTGAGTCAGAAGTAGCCTTAAAAGCAAGAGATTTCTTCTTAGGCTCTTCTTCTTGTCTGTCTTGAAGTTGGACCTCATATGCCATTAGGTTACCAACTAAGTCTTCAAGAGTGAGAGTATTGAGATCATTTGCTTCTTCAACAGCAGTGGTTTTTCTCTCCCATTCAGGAGTTAAACACCTTAGAATCTTTCTGACTAAATCCACTTGTGAATATTCTTTTCCAAGGGATTTCAAAGTGTTAGTTATATCAGTCATTCTAGTTACCATGTCAGATATAGATTCATTTTGCTTCATTTTGAACAATTCAAATTTATGAAATAAAGAAGCAATCTTAGATTCCTTTACCTTTGACGTACCTTCATGAGTTACTAGAAGAGTATGCCAAATTTCATTTGCTGTAGAGCATTGAGAGATGCGATTGAATTCTACCTTGTCAACGTCATAATATAATGCATTCATGGCTTTGGCATTCAGTGAAGCAGTCTTCTTTTCATCATCGGTCCATCGGCTGAAATCAGTTGATGGAGTTTGGTACTTTTTTGAAACAACTCTCTAGATATCGAGATCCATGGATTGCAAGAATATTGTCATTCTTACTTTCCAGTATCCATAGTTTGTTCCGTCGAAAAGAGGAGGACGAACAGAGGAGCTTCCTTCTTTGTGTTGAGATGTTGTAGTTGCCATGCTAGATGATGGTCAAATCAAAGTAATAGCAAACCTGCGCTCTGATACCAAATGAAAGTGCACTAGGATCGAGGCAACGAGCACTAGAGGGGGGGTGAATAGTGCTTTTAAAAATTGTCTGCGGAATATTTAATGATTTTGCAAATCTCATAGCAAACACACAAAGAATACAAGATTTTATCCTGGTTCGGTCTAACCCGACCTACATTCAGTCCCCAAGCAAAACCCGCTTGAGATTTCCACTATCAACCTTGTAAACTACAAGATCACACAGACCAAAACCGGTCCCACTTTCAGTAACAATCCTACTGAAAGCAAACAACTCCTTTACACCAAGGAGTCCTTCTTTTTACAGAAAATAAGTAACAACTTACAAAATAACCTATGAGCCTTCCTTTTGAATGCAAATGAGATGTTATTGGCTTTTGAGGTTGTTGAAATACTCTACTCACGAATTCACTATCTCTTAAAGTGATTTGAGTGAAAAACTGAAGTGAAAATATCACGTGAGTGAGAAAACAAATACTTGAATGAATAGGAGTGAAAAGCAATAAGTAAATGATTCAAATCGATTGAATTCTTGTTGTTTTTTAGTGTACAATGCACTCATATTTATAGTTAAAGTTTTCCATACGTTGAGGGTATGAAAGGGTATCAAAACTGTTCATTTCGAACGATCAAAATGTTTGAAAAATGAAAAGATACGCCTTTTTTGAAGTTTCAAAAAAATGGCAAAATTAGTCGACTGAAACATCAGTTAGTCGACTAATAGTTAGTTATTAGTAGACTGACAATTATCGTCGGTCGACTGATCTGTTAATCGAGCCGTTTGAAAATCTAAACTTTTGAAACTTAGTCGACTTGAGAAAAGTTAGTCGACTGATAATATCATCAGTAGACTGAAAAACCTTTTAGTCGACTGCTGCTAAAATCTTCTGAAAAACAAACATTCTGTTCGGTCGACTGATAAAAAGCATTAGTCGACTGCTGCTAAATTTTCAGAAAACACATGTTCTGTTCAGTCAACTGATAAAACCATTAGTCGACTGCTGCTAATTTTCCAGAAAACAGACATTCTGTCCAGTCGACTGATAAAACCTTCGGTCGACTAATTTGACAAAAATGACTTTTTAGAAAATATGGCGTGAAAGGATTAGTCGACTGGTAAGTCTATTGGTCGACTAATAAACATGAAAATTTAAGAAAAGAGTTTTCTAAAAAGATTTTCATGAGGGTTCTTTTTAGAAAAGTTTTTCTAAAGACTTTTAAGGTGAAATGCAACCTAAATATGCACTCTAAGTAAGGCTCTTACAAGAATCTAAGACTTTTAATGAATTAAACATTTGCACACTAGTCTTCAAAGATTCTTCACTGAATTCTTCAATTTCTTCATAGCCTTAGCTGAAATGCAGCTGATTCCACTTGCTCATCATCAAAACCTTGTACTTGAAGTATCATGTATGGCTTCATTGTCGTAACAATCTCCCCCTTTTTGATGATGACAAACTTAATCAAAGATGAAGCATTTAGATGCATAGATGAAGCATTTAGATGCATAGATGAAGATTTTACTCCCCCTATCAATATGCTGCAAAACATTAAAAGTTAGCACATTTAAAGCACATATATCACATATTGATTGGTTTGCATTTCCATTCATCATTTCTTCATGCATTTAGAAATACATTCATTCAAAGCTTTTTTTTTCTCTTAATTTTGCATTTCTCATGCAAGATCATATTTGGACGTTTTTCTTTGTTGATGGATTTCTTTCATTTTCAAGTGGATTTTTGTTATCGCAAAATTTTTACTTTTGCGTGTCAAACAGACATTTGAAAAAAAATTTGAAAATAACTCGCCTTCGTTTTAAACTGCAGGATAATTCCGAAGAATGGGACTCGCCTGTCGGTACGAGGTTCAACTGTTTCTGGCGCCTTTACCAGGGGTAATTGAACTAATGATCAATTGTATGCTTAACTTTGCTTAACTTGTCTAAATCGTGTTCTATTTCCTAAATGCACAAAGAATTAGGCATGTGCTATGAATTTCTAAAAATGTATATTTGAAAAAATGATGTTTGCTTTAAGATTTGAAATACTTGGAAATTTTTGGAAAAGATAACACTTGGAAAATTATGAACCATGGTGAGAGAATATTTTTGAGGAAAATGAAAATCGATTTCTGAGGATTTTAGAGGTTTTGTGAAAATCGATTTTGAGGAATTTCAAACAACTTTGAAAAAGCTTGATCTCTTTGAATTAGAACTTGGAAATTTGAGCTATAATTTGAAAAATCAAATTTTGAACTTGAAAAATAGTTGAAATATCCTTTGAAAACTCAATGTTTTTGAAAAAATCGATTTCTGAGTAAGACTTAGAAAATTTTGAGAAAATCGATTTCTCTGAATTGAAATTGGAATTTGCAAATGAATGAAATGAATGAATATGGATTTGAAAGATTTGATTTTGAGGAATTGAGAAAATTCTTTTTTGTATTTTTGAGAAATGCAGTGCATTTTAAAGTTAGCCTAAGAGTGTAGGCTGAATGTGGCTAATACGAAGATTACAAATCTAGGTATCATTTGTATTCTAACTATGGCCATAAATACAAATTCCACCAAGTTTGTCAACTCCATAAGAGCTAGTGCATGTGCCATTTGTGTAGACCATGGTGAATTTGTAATATGTGCATGAATAATGCATTCATAGCAGTTATATATCAAAATTTAAAACTATATGCAATGCAGTCCTATTCTAAGCAGAAATTGAAATTCTTATTCCAAAATTAACATTTAATTTATATCACTAATTGAATTTAAATACAGGAATTTAAAAGAAAGTAAAGTCTTCAATGTTCCTGCAAAACTAGAAAAACTGGTTAATGAAAATATGTTGGCTTTTCTAGAATTATCGAGTAATATCTGAAAATTGCTGGATTTCGCTAGACATAAACCTTTTTCCATGATTCCCTGATATAAACTTAATAAAATAGGCAATAAAATTGAATAAATAATGTAAATAATATTTGAAAAATCGAAATTGGGGTCAAAATGACCAAAATACCCCTGATAACAAGACTATGGCCTTGAAATCAGGGTTTTCAGAAAGATATTTTGTAAAATGCAACTTTTGAAATACAAATAAGGATAAATTAACTCAAATATGATATGACATGATCAAAAATATGAAAATTAGGGTTTAGAATTTCGAAATTGAGGTCAAATGACCAAAATGCCCCTGATAGCAAGACTATGGCCTTGAAATCAGGGTTTTCTGAAATAGATTTTGGTAAAAACTTGGGATTTATGATTGAAATAAACACAAAATCTAACATGAAACACCCTAATATGATTCTATACATGAGTAACCCTAAAAACATGAAATTATACACAAAAATCAAGAAATATCACAAATATCATGATTTTGACAGTGTTTTTGGATATTTCAAGGACCCTGTTTTGCAATTTGATCAATTCAGACATCAAACGGATTCCAAAACTCATAAAAATTGATACCTGCACTTGTTATGACCCTCAAATCAGATTGAAATCATAAAAATAATTTTTTGACATTATTTTAATCCGAAAATTGCATTAACAACCTAAAATGAGCTATTTTTAACCTAGGTCACAAACCAGTTTCAGAGTTAGACCCGAATCAGGGGTCAATCTTCCATGAAAAATTTTGAAATTTCACAGAGACTAACTAGACATAAAAACAAAGGTTTTCCCTTTTACAGATCGGAAAAAGCATCTTCGGTTAGGGAGAAACCTTTTCGGTAATATGAACCAAAATATAACAAATCTAACAGGAGTTAAAACAGATACTTCGGGTTGAAAATATAGAAATAAATAATAAACTCAATCAAAAATTTCTGAAATTTTAGCAGTGAACAGAATACAGAAAAATAATGAACCTATTTGTTTACAGATCCTGAATCGGATCTACGGTCTGAGATCTATGATCAACACAAGTCAGATTAGGGTTTTGGTAAACCCTAACGAGTTTTAAATTTAAAATCTGACTCTCTGTCAGAGGAAAAATACTAAACAGAAGCCAAAAATTACCAAAATTTCACAGTAAATAGATAATGTCAACACAAATCCACAACACTTTACGGATCTCAAATCGAATATCAGATGAGAAAAATATCATAACAGAAAGTTACCCTTTTGATTATAACAATGATTTTAAAGCTTGAAAATCCCGATTTGATGTCTGATTTTTATGACAGGGTTCTCGAATCCCAAAACCTCTGATTTTTTTACAGTACTTCACTCACACATCCATGTATCACATATAAAAAAATAAAAAATTAACAGTGAATATTTCAATCCGAAACAACATACTCTTTTCTGTTCAAAACTAAAAACACACAGAAATTTGATAAAACCTAATAAATCATGCTTTAACTAATGAAAATAATAATAAAAATACCAAACAGAAAAACGAAATTAATTTCTATGCTAAAACACATGTAATAAACATAAATAAGTAAAAAAAATAAATAAACACAGGGAATCCATGGCTGGAATTTGATTTTACCTTAAAAAGCATGGATTTTACCCATTTAACGGGTAAATCACATGTTTTAATGGTTAAGAACATGAAAAACCATACTATAATCGATTCTAATGGATTAAAATCCCTAAAAAAACATTAAAACAGAGTTAGATCATCTTCTTGAACTTCTCTTGAGGTTCTTGAACTTGAATTCATGGTTTAATCTATGAAGGGAATGGCACCAATGGCTAAAATTGATTTAAAACATGAAAAGTATTGAATAAAACTAAAAAAAATATTAAAAATATTACCTTGGTACTTGCAGCAATGGAAGAAGGGCTGGAGAGAAGAGAGAAACTCCAAGAATCCAAAGGAGAGAGACTTAGAAAATCGTCCCCCCTATGGAGACTATTTATAGAATTTTTTTTAGGTTTAAAAATTGGGAATTTTGGAAATTTTGGACTCTAAAGGGGGGGGGGGGGGCGATTTTGGGGTGGAGTTACCTAACTACCCCTAGTCTAAATTATCCTAATTAATTCCTAATTAACCCCTAGCTAATCCTAAAAAGCCCCCAAATGTGATGCCACTTGGCATTTTCTCACATTGGGTTTTTAAAGTTTTAACTAAAACTTTTAAAAACAACAATTAAAAAAACAATCTTTAAAAATGAGTTTTCAAAATAGATTTTGATTCTTATAAACTTCTAAAACTAACCAAGACACTGACTAAGCCTAAACTAACCCTGATTTTCTCAAATGTGGCGCCACCCCAAGTGGGCCCTACTTGAGTTTTTCAAAAAATGATTTTAAAACTTAAAATTGAGAGAGTTTTCAAAAGATTTTCAAAAGCAAACTTGAAATTAAAATTTTTGAAATGGCATAGAGTTTCAACTGGGCTAGAACTCCTCTGGATGTGGCGTCAACTGAGTGGGCCCAGATCAGGTTTTGAGAAATTTGAAATAAACACTAAAAATAACTTTGAAAAGAGGTTAAAATCAATAATTGAAATTCAAGATCTTTGAAAATAGAGTCTCAAGCGAACTGGAACTCCGGGTTAGAGTTCTGGATTTTTAGGATTTTGAGAATTTGGGTTTTAAAAGCCAAATGAAGGAGTTTTTGAAAAGACTTTATCAAAACTGATGAAATAAGTCCGAAAATACTATCAGGGTTAGACTCCTAACTCAATCAGGACTCTGAAATAGAGTCCTGGATTAACTGAACTCTACAAAATGACCTAAATTTTGAAAACCAATGGAAAGAAACGAAAATGGAAGTAAAAACACACTTCAAAACAGACTCCTGACTGGACTAGGACTCTGAGACAGAGTCCTGATCGGACTGAAACTCTAGATTTTTTGGTATTTTCTGAAAAACAAATAAAAGAACTTGTCAAAACAGTGAAAACAATAACAAATATTGGAATAAAACAGAGTTCTGATTCAACCAAGACTCTGAGGACAGAGTCCTAATTGAACTAAGACTCTCGGATTTTTGGATTTTTTGATAAAGCAAATGAGAGAATTTTGAAAACCAGTTAAAAATAAGATGAAATTGAAGTTTTGGTTCAGAGTCCTGATCTGATTAGGACTCTAAGAAAGAGTCCTGATTTGATCAGAACTCTAAGAATTTTGGCTTTCTGATAAGCAAATGATGAAATTTGGGCAAAGCTTTTGAAAACCAGTGAAAATGAAGTATGAAAACCAATTTTGGATAGAGTCCTGATCAAATCAGGACTCTATCTATCCTGATTCGATCAGGACTCTGGGGTAGAGTCCTGATTTAATCAGGACTCTGGGATAAAACCTCAGAATTTTGAAATTCTTTGATAAAAGTGTAACAATTTTGATAGATGGAAAGATTTTTGAAAGATTCTTTCAAAATTGAAATCAGGATCAGAGTCCTGATCAAACTAGGACTCTCTGAACAGAGTCCTGTTTTGACTAAAACTCTGAGTTTCTAACTCATTTTGAAAGATTTGGTTGAAAACAGGTAAAAATAGTGACAAAAGACAGAGTCCTAGTCTGACTGGAACTCTTAAGAAGAGTCCTAATCCTACTGGGATTCTTGAAGAAGAGTCCTAATCCAACTAGGACTCTGGGATTTTGGCCAAAACGGTAGATTTTGAAAGGTTTTTCTTCAAAACATATAACAAAGGTAGTAAAAAGTAGAGTTCTGATCCGATTGGGACTCTGGAAAAAGAGTCCTGATCCAATTAGGACTCTATGATTTTGGCCAAAACAGAGAAAATTGACAAGGGATATGACCATAACAGGTTTAAAATCAGAATGGAATTTTAAAAAGATTCAAAAAGATGAAAATACAGAGTTCTGATCCAACTAGGACTAATTTTTTTGAGATTTTGATAGATGAAAGAATCCAGAAGCGACACCACCTAAATGGGCCTCATCTAAGAATTGAAATCAATTGAAATTGAGTTTGAAATGAATTCAGATTGTTTTCTGAGAAAACACTTCAAAATATAAGGTCCTAGGGGTTGGCAAATGACATAATGTTGATTAAAAACCTAGGTTTTAAAATTGATTTTGAAAGAAAAGTTTTAAAAACCCAAATCTGGATTAAATATTTTGAAAACAAGAGTTCTGGATCTCGATGATGAGATGCAATGACATGCAATGCTATGCAATGCAATGAAATGACATGTCAAATGCACGCAATGATATGCAACGACATATGAAATGAAAGTACTGGATGAGGGTGAAAATTTGGGGTGTTTATAGATGCCCCTCTTTGCTGCTAAGCCGGTTGAAAGCCGAGCTTAGTGGCAAAGAAAACACACCAAATTTGGATTATAAAAATGCCCCAGTTAGAAAATTTTTGCTGGGTATGAAAGAATCAACTCTGGCGGTGATCATGATAGGTATGGAATGGAAAATTAAGAAGAAATATTCATTCTGCGAGATTGAAGTTCAGGTTTTGCTTTTATTCTGGATGAGACGGAAATACCTCGTATGAAATGACGCTCAGGTTTTAACCCTTGACCTGATTGGAGAAAATGAAATACCTCATCAAAGGAGGCTCAGGTTTATACCCTTAACCTGATCGGGCGGAAAATGAAATACCTCATCAAAGGAGGCTCTGGTTTGTACCCTTATCTCTGACTGGGCGGAATCTTCAAAAGAAGAAACAGTGATGGAACCTTCGGATTTTGCACAGTAAATCCGATAGGGGTTTTGCAAAAGGATGAAATTGGGGTCCCTAAAGCTTGAAAAGGGGTTTGATTTTGGGTGTCTCATTGCTGAGACTGAATAACTTTTGAATTTGATGACCTTTTGCGAGAAAGTGATTTGTGACTTAACCTCAAGCCGAAATTGGACTGTCTATGGTGGGACAGTGGGGACACAGGAAAGTGTGCAAATCTGAGAGCCCAGGCGCTCAGATTATACCAAAGAAGGGAAGGAATCTTGAAAACTCCCGTTATCAAGTCCTAAAAGGGATAACAATTGATGTCAAGATACGCCAAAGATGAACCTCAAGCCCTTGCTTCACGCCAGGATAGCTAGAAAGTATTGTCAAAGTGTTGAAAATTATTGTTGATTCAAAATAATTGAAAATGATGCATATTGTTTTGAAAATATTCCCTCTTTTCTACCTGAAGTATTACCTCCGACTGGGCTTAACTCCGTAGAGTTAAGATTCGAATTCAAATTGCTTGCGATTGGCTTTCTTTCAAGGAAGCTATCAATTTCCTTGATATGAGCAGAAAAGAGAGTATTCTTGATATTATGAAAGCAATTGGTGAAAGAATATTGATAAAAGAATTTCACAAAATTTAAAGAAGATTCTTAGTACATTTAGCAGTTTGATATCCTGGGATTTTTTTTTTTCATGATGGTCTTTTTATACTCTTTTTTTTAACAGAATTGGTGCTCTCTTGGATTTTTCAGGAATTACATCATCCTTCATTTTGGAGATGTTCTGGCTTTTCTCTCTTCTTTTTTTTTTGGGGGGGAAGGGTACGTCACAAACTCCTTCATCTCAGAGATGTTTCGATCCTTCTTTTCTCTCAGGGATTATATTGACGGTTATTGGCTCTTTGGTTGGAAATCCCTTGATGATAGCAGAAATTAAATACCTTTTAGGGATTGTCGAGAGGTTCATCGCATATGCCTTCATCTCGACAATGCTTTGGACTTTCCCTAGAAGGATCTGTCACAAACTCCGTCATCTTGGAGATAATTCAAATCTTTTTTGGCCCCGGGGGTCTACCCTCTTAATTCGCCTTCACCTTGACGACAATTGAGAGATCCCTTTTGCGGATATTTAATTGCAGCTTAGGTGATTGAGAAGATATGAAGATTGAGTGGATTTTTCTGTATCACCCAGGATATTTCGACTAATTTATTTTCCAAGAATGATCTTTAAAAATGTGCCATTGACTGCGATCAATATCAATCACTTATGGCTTTGCAACAACATTGAATTTTCTTTGCTGGCCATATCAAGGATTTATTCTGCGTCCTTTTGGTTGGCCAATTGAAAGATCTTGAATTTTGAATCCTTTTTCGCGAAAGCTTTGTCCTTTTGGAAGTAATACTGAAGGTATTCTGAGGTAATGTTTTTGTGTGATAAAAATTTTGAAGTCAACAAATATTTAATAACAAATTGGCACAATTTTCTTGAAATCCTTTGTGAAAGCGAGCATCTGAAGCACAACGCAACGCGTCCATGACAGGAATTTTCTTCTCCTTTCCCCAAAGGAGAAGATTTAGAAATTTGGAAATAGGAATTACTCCGCTCTTCTCTGAAGAGGAGGTGTTTGCAAAATGAACTTTCGAAGAGAAATTAAGCTTTCGTCTAAACTTCCTAACATTAGGCTTCTCTTATGGAAAGGGGGCCGATAATGGTGAGGTCGGTGAATTGGTCATGAAGGAGCGAGTCCATCACACTCTCCCTGAAAAGAGGGTCCTTCATGATGACATGGCCTAGTACAAAATTATGATCACAAGGAAGGCGAACTTCCGTCGAAGCTCTCCCTGAACTAAGGGTTCCTTGTACGAAATTGGAATTTTGTTTTGCAAATGGTTCACAAAAACACGAGTCCCTTCAAACTCTCCTTAAAAATGGGCTAAGTGAACAAAGGATAGCATGCGAAAAGAACGAGCTCTCTCGAACTCTCCCTGTACAAAGGGTCTCTCGCAAGAGAAAATTATTGGAATTTGTATTAGGTGACCAAAAGGTCGAAATTTGGAAATTGAAATTTTGAATTTTTGAAATTTTAATTTTGATATTTGAAATTGGAAATTTGAAGTTTGGAATTTAGACATTAATATTCGGAAATTGGAAATTGGAAATTGGAAATTGGAAATTGGAAATTGGAAATTGGAAATTGGAAATTGGAAATTGGAAATTGGAAATTGGAAATTGGAAATTGGAAATTTGGAATTGACATTTGGAAATTGGAATTTGATATTTGGAAATTGGAAATTGAAAATTGGTTGACCCGAAGGTCGAAATTGAAATTGATTGACCCGAAGGTCGAAATTAACAATTTGAAAATTGGAATTTTGAATTTTGATGAATGATCAGTGCGAAGACTGACCCCAAGAGGTTGACTGACACGACCAACCAGTGAGACATTAATCACAAGTGCTCAATTTGAAAAGAATGCCGGTATGAATACCGAGTTTTGAGAATATGTGATGATGGACATTGGATTTTGAAAATATATCAGTTCGAGCACTGAATTTTGGAAATATACCAGTTTAAGCACTGGGTTTTGAAAATATATTTTATTTTTAAATTGAATCTTTGAAATTCAAAAAGAGACCTAGGCTTTTATAGTATTTGAAAATTGTAACGAGAATGATCGTCGGGGTCTCAGTATTATCCCTTATCCTGAATGGGTATTGAATTTGGTGCAAATGCATGCCAACGAATACCGACACAAATGAACACAGATATATGCAGATATAAAAATGGTATAAATGAGTGCATATGCGTGCGAAATGAGAGATTTGTTTATCCTGCCTGCATACAGGGTATTTGTAGATAAAAACAAAATTTTAAAAATGCCCCAGTGTAACTGGGAAAAGAGAATCTTGATTATTATTTGAAGAAAATTTTGGAGGAATTATAAAGGATAAGACATGATTTAAGTATAGAATTTTTTCAAATGGCGAGCATTGATGGGATCTGGTAATTCCACTTCATCGGCATTGATGAGCCGATATGAGTTACAAGTTAATGCCTCTTTGACAACATAGGGACCTTCCCAATTTGGTGACCACTTGCCACCTGGGCGGTGTTTGAGATAAGTCGTTGATCTGAGCACTAGATCATTGACTCGAAATTTTCTTTCAATGACAGATTTTGCATATTGTCTGGCTATCCTTTGACGATACGATTGAGTGTGCTCTGCTGCTTTGAGCCTTTTCTCATCTAGCAAATCAAGTTGTACTAGCCGTTGTTGCTGATATTGATCAAGAGGTAATTCTAGAAGTGATGCAAATTTCAGAGCAGGTTTCTGAACATGTAGAGGCAGTACTACATCAGTTCCGTAGACAAGTTCTGACGGAGTAGCATTAGTTGGAGTTCGAATGGTGGTTGTATACGCCCACAACGCATCATGAATCTTTTCATGCCAGTCATGACCTATTTCCAAGGTTCGCTCCAGGATTCGAATCAGAATCTTATTAGTGGCCTCTGCTTGACCATTCCCTTGAGGATAATAAGGAGCGGAAAAATGATGATGGATTCTGAACTTTGAGCAGAATGTCCTCATTCTCTCATTCTTGAAATGACTGCCATTATCTGACACAATATCATGCAGTATGCCGAAACGACATAAGATATTCTTGTGGATAAATGAGACCACATGTCGGCCTTCTACTGTGCGTAGAGTGACTGCTTCTACCTATTTAGTAAAATATTCTATTGCGGCAAGAAAGTATTTGTGGCCATTTGAGGCAGACAGAGTAATGGGGCCTACGATATCAAAAGCCCACATGGAAAATGGCCATGGTGAGACGACAGATTGCAAGTATGTCGCTGGCGCATGAATAGAAGGTGCATGCATCTGACATTGAACACACTTCTTCACAAAATGATAGCAATCTTGTTGCATAGTTTTCCAATAATATCTTGCTCGGTTGATTTGTTTGACAAGAGTCTCGTAGCCAACATGACCACCGCAAATGCCTTCATGCGCTTCTTGCACAACTTCTCTGGCTTCTTCTTCGTCCAAACATCTGGAATATTCAAAACTGAATCTACGACGATAAAGGACGTCAGCAAGAATAAAATATCATTCAGACATGCGTTGAATTGCTCGTTGCTCTTTCTTTGAGAGTTCTAGAGGAAATTCGCCAGTCTCTATGAAATTCTTAATGTCATGATACCAGGGCTTCTTCTTTTGCTCAGCCTGGTTTATCTGCTCTACTGGGAAGAAAGCAGGTTGATCAAGTCTACCAATTTCAAAGGAGCGACAAAATTCTCCGTTCTTGAAAGACATGATGGATCCTAGATTGGCTAAACTGTTTGTAACTTGATTGAAGTCTCTCTTGATATGGAAAAGTTAGAATTCTTCGAATTTGTCGGCAAGAGCTGAGACGATCTTCTGATAAGGAAGTAATTTCTGATCCTTCACTTGCCATTCGGCTAGGATTTGATTTACGATGAGCAAAGAATCGCCATAAGCATGCACTCTTTTGACATTAAAGTCTTGTAGAATTTTCAGACCCTGTATCAAAGCTTCATACTCGGCCATATTGTGAGTGCACTGGAAATCCAGTTTAAGAGAAAAGGTGATCATCTCTTTCTCTGGTGTGATTAGCAGAATCCCAATTCCTATGCCTACCATATTCTTGGAACCGTCGAAGAATAAATTCCAAATTGGGGATTGTTGAATATTGCAGATCCGCTCATCGGGGAAATCATCTTCGGCTTTAACATCCTCTGCTAGGGGAAAATCTGTCAATTGATCTGCAATTGCTTGGCCTTTGATAGATTGCTGAGAGACATATTCCAAGTCGTATTGCATCAATAGGACTTGCCATTTGGCAATCCGTCCACTGAGAAATGGTTGCTCTAAGATGTACTTGAGAGGATTAATTTGGATAGAATCTTGACTTCAGATGCCAGCAGATAGTGTCTCAATTTCTGACACATCCAAACCAGAGCTAGACATGTCTTCTCTATTTGAGAGTATTTCTTCTCATAATCAATGAAGGTTTTGCTCACATAGTAAATTGCATCCTCTATCAGACTGCCTTCTTCGTATTGCGCCAAGAATTTGCCGCAAGCAACTTGATTGACTGAAATGTATAGCAGTAGGGGTTTCCCCAATTCTGGCAGTTTTAAGACAGGCAAATATACTTATTCTTCTTCTTCTTTTTTTATCATGCATACATGCCTTATCATAGGCACTTTACACCCTGCACAAAATTTGACATTTAGCTGCATATATATTTTAAAATAATTAAATTTATGAAATACACAAATATTGGGGTTCGGTCCTTAGACTGGTTTCGATTTGCGAAATCCTCAATTCTGATCAACTATTACAGAATCAATAGAAAAATTTTCAGTTAGTAAACAAAGCTAAAATTTTCATAGATTAAAGAAAATTTTGTCAGCTTTCCGTAACCGCAAACCATTCATAAAAATTCCTTCATATGAGGGAGTTACGAATATTTTAGTACAAACATATCATATTTTGTTCTGACTATCACAGAGTTATACTTAGTCCATGAACAAAACTTAAAATTTCACAAAAAGTAGGAAATTTTGTTAACTTTCCAACATAATAAATCGCTCATCAAAACTCATTCGGACGAGAGAGTTATGAACATTTTACTGGTCGAATGAATGGCCAAAAAACTGTAATTTCGAGTCTATACATTCGAATAGGCCCAAACTGGGTCACCCAAATCCATACACCTATATTTTTTTGACATAATTTTAATTAAAAACTAAAATAAAACTACACAATTAAGTCTGATTTACTCTAAATGGGATAAATCATATTTTTCCTCTGCCGTTTGGCAGAAAAAATTGACATGTCTCTCACATGCATTATTTTCTAAAACATTAATTAAAAAATACATAATTAATAAAATAAATTATGGAATTTACATGCAAATAAAATTCATAAAAATCTGAAAAAATCACAAAATATCCACATGCATATATTCTACCAACTACAATAAAAAAATTATATGATCTAAGTCACGAAATTCATGATTTTCTTAAATTACCAAAATCTTTTTCGAAAAACCCGATTTGACTAAAATTGCAATATCTCACAATTTTGAACATAAAAATTCACCAAATTTTTATAGAATGTCTACAACAACCTACTCTAGTAATTCAAATCAATACTTTCAAGAAAATCATAGCATAATTTGCATATTTTTAAAATTTATAGATTTCTTTTTTAAGAAACCAATTTTTAAGCAAAACATGTTTTTAAAAGAAGTTTTCTCACAAAAAACCATTATTTTTCCATCTTTCAATAGCCTTAGGAAAAACCCACATATGGGAGGGTTTTTTTAGGATCTATTCTTATGAAAAATCAATGGAATTCATGCTATGAATTCCGTTTTGCAAGAGAAGTATAAATCCACCTACCTTTTTGATGAAATTGCTTCTTCTAACGAAAAACACTCAAATTTCCTCTACTCAATTCACCTCCTCTCTTTTTGTATGGTGGTCGTAGCTCTATATTCAGCCTAAGTTGAACGTGGGGTCAGAATCCCCTTGCTTAGTGAAGGAGAAAAAAAAACACTCAAAGAGGAAGAAGAGGGGAAAAGAGGGAAAAGAAGGAGAGAAAGAGAGAGGGAGGAAGAGACCACAAAAAAAACCCCAATAAGGTGTGGCGTGAGCCCCTCCCAGCCCCTTTAATATCTCTTGGACTCCTCTATTAAACCTTTCTAAATCTCCTAACCTTGAGCCCATGTTTCCATTTTTTTCTATCCTTTCTCTTTTTTCTTCTTCTAATACTTAGGTACTATATATATATATATATATATTGTATGAAGTCAAATAAGCCAATGGGGCCCATAAGCATGGGACATCCCCCCCTTGGCTTACTAATTTTTAAAACATGGCTTGCTTGTTTGGCAAGCCATTGACTTGCTAAGCTTTTGTTATTTTTTTCTTTTCTT
Source organism: Nuphar pumila (assembly GCF_984573655.1). Classification (NCBI taxonomy): domain Eukaryota; kingdom Viridiplantae; phylum Streptophyta; class Magnoliopsida; order Nymphaeales; family Nymphaeaceae; genus Nuphar; species Nuphar pumila. Next base: position 35,873,125 of record NC_143253.1, on the reverse strand, counting down.
TCTTTGTTTCCTTTCTCTTTCTTGTAGGACTCATTTCCATGTTTCATAAACAAATGAATTTGCTCTTCACATAACCGACTGAATGCAAGTGAATTTAATGAATGAACTTGGCATGTTTGAATATGGTTTTATTCAGACCAACCATGCATGTGACCATGTTATATTCATAAATACTTTTTTTCTTGTTAAGTAATAATTTAAGTACACATTAGCCATGATGCAACGTTATCACGTACATGATAGAAAAACCCTTTTTGTTTTTCTGATGTATATATACATGAACGAAACTAAAAGTCAGTTGAACCATGATCCATTCTTGAACCATGTTTTCAAAGAGCATCACGTTTTGACAAGAATCCCTTTTTTTCTATTTTTTTTTTCAGCAATACCTTATTTGATGCCACAACACATTCAGTACACAGATGCTGATTTAGCAAGTTTCATGAAGAAATATTTTAGGTCATTATGCTTTTTTTCAGCCTTTGCCTAGAATATAAATCAAAGTAACCACGTCTTTATTGGGTATGAGTGGTTGATTATAAGAAGGTTTATGCATGAATTTGAAATTAATCAATTAATTATCTAGTATCAACAGTTGTTGTTAAAACATTAACTAATAGTTGAATATGATTTTAATATATACATGGTAGTCCATGAGATGACTCGACTTTGTAAGACCCTCACATCTAACACAATTTACTAAAACAATACAACCTACTATGTATGCATGGCCTTAACATATTACTTAGATATCATGGCTGATGGCCATGTTAGTGTAATGAAGCTTACATGCATGTCCAAAATATGCTATAGTTATGCTGCCCATTAAAACCAACCAAACCTGAGAGTCAAAAGACTTTAGTTAATGATGATGGCCTTATGAAGCAATGATGGTCAAACATAAAGGGTAATAATCAAAACTATCTTGACCCTGAATGACAAATATTTATGGTGTAAACATGTGTGGGCTCACATAATGGTGAACCATGACCACATAAACATCTTGTGTTAAATCCGAACAATTATCAGTTCCAACTTTATTCGGACCGATATATGCATTCCATAATGGTGTTTTTCCTAAAATCCGCTCGTGCACACATTTCTCAATCTACCCACATTAGTTTAGGACCCCTACTAAATTTTCATTAATGAATTTTCAAAGTGTTAAACATTTAAATCATTTATTTAAATTCATTCCCTCGAGGCTAAATCTGAATTTTACAAAAAATATGATTCGAAATTCCAAATTTACCTTAAATTATACTTAAATTCTAAATGTCATTTAAGCCTAAATTAACTTTGAATTTCAATTAAACTCAAATTCAAATCTTTACAAATTCAAATATAAACATCCATTTATGTAAATTATTTACATTTCTTAAGGGTTAATTTGAATTCTTCAGAAATAATTTTTGAAAAAATTGAAACTCAATGGGGTCAATGAGACCCTGAGGTGTGTAGGGGTTATTTTTTGACATTTTTTATTTCTTCTAAACCCTGCAAACCCTCTAGTGCATTTCTTGGCTAGAACTTGAAAATTGTAATTAAAATCCAAGAATTTAAAAAAAAACCTTGAAATTTTTAGGTATTACATCTAAATTCAAATTGAGATCTGACCTATGTTCATAAATCAAAATCCACTTTTGATAAACTCTAGAAACTAAAATCAGTATTCAATAAGACTCCAAATTAAAATATATACTTAGTTTGAATCCTAACTAATATTAAAACTCGAATTAAGATACATTTAAGTTCAACTTAAACTCAGATTAGGTCCGATAAAAATCAAAACCCTAATTCAGAATAAATTCTTAACTCAAACTTTATTCTGAATCCCAATTAATACTTAATTTATAATAAAAAAAATTAACTTAATTTTAAATAAGGTTTTAGCCTTAATTTAATGTTATTTCTAAAAAAACATAAAAAATTGTGGGTTTTACATGGAGTCTTCATTCTTAAGAATTCAATCATCTCACAAATTTTAATTTCTACCAAAGCATATTTAAGAAATCATTATGCTCCATAAATTGAAGTGATTGTTGGAAATCCATGTGAATATGGGAATTGAAACTAGATTTCATGGAAATTCATGTGAATGTGAAGAGATTCACATATAAGAAATGATTTCATAAAAACAATTCATGTGAACGTGAAAATTGGAATTTGGTTCTAAAAAATCGTATGAATGTGATGGAATTCACAAAGAGGAAAATGAATTCACAAATTGGAACACTACAACAAAGCAGTAGATTAGCGACGACCACATTTCGTCGCTAATCCGTCGCTAACATGGTCAGCGACGGATCTGCGACAACGAGGCGATAGTATGCTTACGTCGCGAATATTTCGATGCTAACTGGCGACGGAATTATTCCGTCGCCAGGTCCGTCGCTAATTGCGATGGAATAATGAGCGCTATATTTCGTCGCCAATCCGCCGGTACTAAACGGCGACCATGGCTTAGCGACGGATTTACTTCCGTCGCTATGCCATCGCTAGATTAATATAAATAGCGATAGATAGTTCCGTCGCTAATCCGTCGCAAACACGAAAAAAAATAAAAAAAAAATTATTTGAAAATTAAATACCGAGCAATTTCTATTTCCTGTACAATTTATATTTCCTGTAAATAAAAAACAAACCACACAAAAAAATTCATATAACAAGAATCTACAACAATTAATCGTTCCACCTTAAAATTAAGAAGTTTAATTATTTACAATTCAATAATTACAATTAGAAAACATAAAAAAAAATAGAACTTCTTCAACACAGTCCTCTAATCATCGCCAAGATTTTGTGCGTCTTCTTGTTCATTGTCTTTATCTGTCCCTTCAGCTCCACTACGTTGATTATCCCTAGCAGCCTACACAAGAAAAGAACAGTCAGTATTGATAAACAAAATATAATGAAATAAATTACACAGTATATGTGATTCTATCATGTGCTCATGTGTGATCTAAGGCAATAAAAAAACTCTATATGTGATTCTATCATGCTCATATGTGCTCTAAGGCAGACAAAAAGTTTTATATATATATATATATATATATATATATATATATATATATATATATATATATATATATATATATATATATATATATATATATATATGTGATTCTATCATTCTCATATGTGTGCTAAGGCAGTCAAAAAATTGAATATGTGATTATAGCATGTTCATATGTGTTCTAAGGCATCTAGAAAAACTCTATATGTGATTCTACCATGCTCAGATGTGCTTTAAGGCAGGCAAAAAACTATATATGTGATTCAATCATGCTCGTATGTGTGCTAAGGCAGTCAAAAAATTGAATATGTGAATATAGCATGCTCATATGTGCTCTAAGGCAGGCAAAGCAAAAAAATTTATATGTGATTCTATCATAAATGATATATAGCATGTTCATATGTGTTCTAAGGCAGTAAAAAAACTCTATATGTTATTATAGCATGCTCATATGTGTGCTAAGGCAGTCAAAAAACTGAATATGTGATTATAATATGCTCATATGTGTTCTTAGGCAGTCAAAAAACTAAATATGTGATTATAACATGCTAATATGTGTTCTTAGGCAGTCAAAAAACTAAATATTGATTATAGCATGCTCATATGTGTTCTAATGCAGTCAAAAAAACTTTATATGTGATTCTATCATGCTCATATGTGTTCTTAGGCAGGCAAAAAAACTTTATATGTGAATATAACATGCTCATATGTGCTCTAATGCAATAAAAAAACTCTATATGTTATTATAGCATGCTCATATGTGCTCTAAGGCAGTCAAAAAACTGAATATGTGATTATAACATGCTCATATGTGTTCTTAGGCAGTCAAAAAACTGAATATGTGATTATAGCATGCTCATATGTGTTCTAATGCAGTCAAAAAAACTTTATATGTGATTCTATCATGCTCATATGTGCTCTAAGGCAGACAAAAAGTTATATATATATATATATATGTGTGATTCTATCATGCTCATATGTGTGCTAAGGCAGTCAAAAAATTGAATATGTGATTATAGCATGTTCGTATGTGTTCTAAGGCATCTAGAAAAACTCTATATGTGATTCTACCATGCTCAGATGTGCTTTAAGGCAGGCAAAAAACTATATATGTGATTCGATCATGCTCGTATGTGTGCTAAGGTAGTCAAAAAATTGAATATGTGAATATAGCATGCTCATATGTGCTCTAAGGCAGGCAAAGCAAAAAAATTTATATGTGATTCTATCATAAATGATATATAGCATGTTCATATGTGTTCTAAGGCAGTAAAAAAACTCTATATGTTATTATAGCATGCTCATATGTGTGCTAAGGCAGTCAAAAAACTGAATATGTGATTATAATATGCTCATATGTGTTCTTAGGCAGTCAAAAAACTAAATATGTGATTATAGCATGCTCATATGTGTTCTAATGCAGTCAAAAAAACTTTATATGTGATTCTATCATGCTCATATGTATTCTTAGGCAGGAAAAAAAACTTTATATGTAAATATAACATGCTCATATGTGCTCTAATGCAATAAAAAAACTCTATATGTTATTATAGCATGCTCATATGTGCTCTAAGGCAGTCAAAAAACTGAATATGTGATTATAACATGCTCATATGTGTTCTTAGGCAGTCAAAAAGTTATATATGTGATTCGATTATGCTCATATGTGTTCTAAGGCAGACAAAAAACTGAATATGTGATTATACCTGAGAGGGACTTGGAATCGAAGATCCCCTATCCTGAACAACAACCTTGATCTCATTTCGGAGAAAGGGGGCGACGGTGTATTGGAAGTAGTTATTCAGTGATTCATTAATGATCTGGCGTACATCATCACCGGAAATAATAGTCGGCTGCTTGGAGCTTATGTCGGCGCAAGAAGTCGGTGAGTCGTAACTGGAAGAACCAATAACTGGTGAAGTGTTCATATTACTCCCAAACCCGAACACACGACCTTTTTTGGGTTCACCTGCTGCAGTCACCCATGCTGTAGGATCAAATGATGGATGCTAAGTAGCGTCATCGCCATATCACTCTACCATCTGTTGCTCATATGCCTCCTACAAAATAATGTTTAAAGTATTCATTAATAATTAATGATAACTTGCATATATATATTGCAATGATTATTAATAGAATTAATACATACCATTGTCGTTCTCGCCTTCTCTGATACGAAGACTCCCGTGGTCTTCCGTTTATGTGTTTCTACAAACACATCCTTATATGGTACACTGCCTCCTTTTTCTGCTTCCTGCGAAGTTAAATGACAAAAAATTTAGTACACAAGTTTGCAACAATACTTATAAAATTAATATTATATATTGATGAGTTACCATTTTCTTTAGGTGGCTCCCAAATGTCTTAGATCCACCTGTGTGTAGATGGGCTTCGGGCATCTTCGATCGATTTTGTGCAGCCTTCGCAGAGCAATTTCTAAATACATCTTCTGCCCACTTATCGCACATTTCATCCCAGTAATCTCTCCTGATAGTAATAGGACCATGGCCCTTCCACAGTAATGGATCATCTACTATGCCAGATGCTTTTTTTGCTGCAGTCTTTATAGTGTGCAGCATGTCTGCAAATCGATTGGCAGCCACCTTCTGCCACACCTTCCTTGCATCATTTTCTTCCACCGTAGTTGCAAAGCGATTCGAAACCTACAAATATTTTCAGAAAGTTAGTAGACATTGCTTAAATAAATTAAATATGAAACACATTAACTATGAGGAAGAACTGTATACCATGAATGACGACCACAATCTGTCTAACACCTCCTTTGGGTACTCTTTCCATTGAGCAACTGGTCCTGGTAGATGTTGAAGAAGTGAATTCCTAATCTCCCGTACTACTTCTTGTGACTCAAACCTCGTGCTGCACATGAATTGTTACACAGTAAATATCAATATAAAATATTTAAAAGATATGCAATAATTGAAAACAAAATACTTACGGTCGATTATCGATATACACTATTCGAATGAGTCTTTTTGTGCCAGCTTGAGAAAACCCTGTTTCTTGTGTTGGATGTTGACTTGTGTGATCAACTGGTGTAGGTGGATCGTGTACAGGCGCAACATCATCTGTAAAAAAATACATTAAAAATTCTCATAATGCGCATTTGAACTAATCAAGCATCCAATTAGTTATATGATATACCTATCACAGGAGCCCGTGAAGATGGAGGCTGAGCCTGGCTACTACTGGATGAGCGACCACTATAACCTCCACAAACCATATTCTAACAAATAACATATGTCATACAATATATTCAAATAATTCACATCAAGTATTATAATGCATTCAAGTCATTCACATCAAGCATTGCAATGCATTCAAATAATTCAAATCATTCACATCAAGTATTGCACTAATTTAAATCATTCGTTGCATAAATTATAATACATTCAGATAATTGAAATCATTCACATCAAGTATTACAATGCATTCGAATCATTTGTATCAAGTATTACAATACATTCAAATAAAATTTTTAATCATTCACACCAAGTATTGCAATACAACTCACATCAAGTATTACAATGCATTTAAATAGAGGTTTGTAGTATAAGATTTTGCTCACTAGCTTAAGAATTCTTCCTCGTCACTAGTTTGACTTTCTTCTTCTTCTTCTTCTTCTTCTTCTTCTTTGCCCATCCACTTGGTACATCATTTGGATCACATTCCTCTATGAATGTTTCATCTGCCAATGGAGATATGACATGCATATCATGCGCAACATCGTGACCATAAGCGAAGTCATAGACATCATCTGATTGATAGTAATCATTGTCTTCAACTAACTCATCTTCCTGTAACTGATCATACTCGGGGTATAGTTGGGACTTCACCTTGCAAACTGCCCACCATTCATTTCTATCTGACTTTTTTATACTCGGATATGAAGTATAATAAACTTGTTGAGCTTGCGAGGCTAATATGAATGGTTCATATGTTCCAAACCTGGATTTATGATTCACCTTCACAATGCCTGAAGCTTTGTCGAGTCTTGTTGCAGTTGGATCAAACCAATGACACTTGAATAAAGTTACCCTGTTATTCATGCCTAAGTAAGTCAACTCCATTATTTCCTCTATAACACCGTAGTAATCATGTTCATTTTCACCGTAGCTGCTACCCTTGACACACACGTCACTATTTATCGTTGATTTGTTTATACCGTAGTCTTTTGTATGGAATCGATAACCATTTACGATATATCCGTTGTAGCATTGCACAACTTTGGTCGGACCATTTTCTAAATCACATATTCCTTGATCTTTAACATCACCATGGCGAACCTACACACAGACATAAACAATGATTGTGATCACGATCAATTAAGTAACTTAGTGTTGTTTATAAGTACAAAATTTATGTTAGCTTCTTTACCAACTGTTTCAACCACTCCACAAACTTAGTTTCACGTTCTTTTTGTACTTCTGCATCAGTGAGATGTGAAACTTCGCTTTGCAACTCCAGATCAAATCGTCTGCAAATCACAAATACTTATATTATCGAGCCATGTATCCACATATAGAACATAAAAGGATTTATAATTGAGTTGCATATACATATACTTACTCGATGTATGGGTCGATCGCTGAGCAATTAAAAAGAATATAGATGTGTGCTGCATCTTGCTCTCGATCTGTCAATAGCCTTGATCGGCAACTACCAAATGCATACCCAAGTGGTTGAAATATCGACAGCTTGTCAGCTATAGTTACTTGTTCTCCATCATCGTTACGGGGCGGGCATGTGTAACGTGTTGGAATATGAGGTTCGAAGTACATAGATGAGAAATTTGAAATCTCTTCTAAAGTGTACGCCTCACAAATAGAGCCTTCTACTCTTGCTTTATTACGAACCTTTTTTTTTAGGTCGAACATGCATTTGACAAGAATATACATTTCAAATTTTAAATATCTGTCATTAAAGAGACAAATATAAAAAAAAATGTACCTTTCAAATGGGTACATCCATCGATATTGCACAGGGCCACCAACCCTTAGTTCATATGGCAGATGTATGATCAAATGTTCCATAACATCGAAAAATGCTGGCGGAAATATCTTTTCTAACAGACAAACAGTGGTGATGACAGAGTCCTCGAGATTCTTTACATTTGATACAACGACCTCCGATGCACACAATGTTCTGAAAAATCCGCTCAACTCAGACAATACCCCCCATATAGGTTTGTCTAACATATCATGGAATGCTAGGGGTATCAATCGTTGCATAAAGATATGACAATCATGGCTCTTCAACCCATATAACTGTCCATCGTCAATCTTCACAGCCCGAGCAATGTTAGAGACATATCCATCTGGAAATCTCAGTTGTCTCAACCATTGACATACATGTTTTATTTGATCAGGTCCGAGCACGTACTTCGCCTTTGGTTTCAGTACTTTGCCATTATACTCTTTGAGTTCCAATTCTGGTCTTTTACATATTAATTTTAAATCCATACGGGCCTTCGGATTATCCTTCGTTTTTCCTTTAATATTCATTACTGTATTGAACACATTATCAAACACATTTTTCTCTATATGCATCACATCCAAATTATGTCGTATCAATAGGGTCGGCCAATACGGTAGTTCCCAAAAAATAGTTTTTTTCGTCCAATTGTGATCCTTCACAAATCCACGAAAGGGTGTAGGACTGCGGGCATCTGTTAATACATCTGGAAAGTATCGCAATCTTCTTAGAATCTCTATGCCGGACAATCTTGAGGATGGACCTTCCGTTTCAGTTGTGCCTGCTTTAAATGCATTCTTTTGACGTCGGAACGGATGATCGCTGGGTAGAAATCGACGATGACACTCAAACCAACAAGGCTTCCTTCCATGCCTCAATCTAAAAGCTTTGGAATCCTCCATGCAGTACGGACAAGCCAACCTCCCATGTGTGCTCCAATCAGATAACATACCATATGCAGGGAAGTCACTGATTGTTCATAGAACAACGGCCTTCATGTTGAAATTTTGTTTTTTGTGGGCATCATACGTGGTAACATCGTCATCCCACAGTACTTTTAATTCATCAATCAATGGCCTTAGATATACATCAAGATTTTGGCCAGGTGAGGTCGGACCAGGGATCAACAGAGACAAGAAAAGATTTGGACGTTTCATACACAAGCTTGGTGGAAGGTTGTATGGAGTTACAAATACTGGCCAACATGAGTATGGAGTTGAGCTACCCCCAAATGGATTAAATCCATCTGTACATAGACCGAGTCTAACATTTCGCACTTCCATTGCGAAGTTCTGATGAGTACGATCAAAGTGCTTCCAAGCTTCAGCGTCAACAGGATGCGTGATCTTGTTTTCATCGTGTCGAACTTTATTTGCATGCCATCTCATGTGTTTAGTTGTCCTTGAAGACATATACAATCGCTGCAATCTAGGAGTGATAGGAAAGTAGCGGAGCGACTTGTATGAAACTTCCTTTGATCTCGTGCTACCATTGCCTCTTGTCTTTGGCTTGAACCGAGGATGCCCACATGACGGGTATGATATGTCATTTTCCTACTCCTTGAAATACAACATGCAGTGATTTGGACAAACATCAATCTTTTTGTAACCCATACCTAGAGCGTTGACCATAACTTTCGCACAATAGAAATTTTGTGGCAATTTCTCATCTTTAGGCAACATACTCTTCACAATCATGCACAAACGGTCAAAACATGATTGACTCAAATTATACTCGGACTTCAAATTCATTAGTTGAAGAACTGCAGACAAGATAGTGTGACTCTCACAACCGTTCCAAAGTGGCTCATCAGCATCTCTAAGTAAATCATAAAATTTACTAGCTGCATCGTTTGGTGATTCTTCATCTATGGCAGTTCTTACATCACTAGAACTCATAGCAGAACCCAGTTCTGTTCCTGCGGCATCAAATATCAAATTCGTATATGGATTATCGTGCACCACATTCACCCGTGCATCAAAATCATTTCTAAATTCTTCTCCATGAAACGTCCAGTTCTGATAATCACTCACAAAACCCTTCCTGTATAGGTGATGTCTAACGCCATGAGGTTCTGCAAATCGATTCTTCTTACAAATCTTGCAGGGACACCTAATCCGACCAGTGGGATCTATTGTACTGACACTTGTCATTGCAAATTCAATAAAACTGTCAACACCATCCATATATTCATGCGATAACTCATTGTCCACTATCCTACGGTACATCCATTCACGATTTGCAGTCATTTTGTCGTATGATGTTGCGAATAGTATCCTAACCAGTTAAAAGAGAACCATCAGAATGCTATGATGAAGAAAATATCAAATTTATGATGCAATATATGATGTCATACAATCACAAGAATTATGATACATGCATTGCTAACTTAATATTTTCATGTGCAAACTATTCATGACACGATACATTCATTTGAAGCATGCTTTCAGTATACAATTTCACATGGTAGACATAATCAAATTGAAAGTAACTACATGTAAGCATGGATACAATCACATCAAACATTGCAATACATCGAAATAATTCATATCAAACAAATCTCAAACATGTACCTGCAGCAAACACACTCCAATATCCCACTAACTACTACCATGCCTAGCATGGACTCCGTACTCCAAAAATAAGAACACTTCCATATTCATACATTAAAATCATGCTCAGCATGATCTCCGAACTCCAACAAAGCAGTCCTAGATATCAACAACTAAGTGAGTGTGTGAACAATAAAGTGTTACATTCAATAAATTAAATAACATGTGATGCGCTTGCATCACTTACTCACCATGGGTATTTACCCGATTTGCATTGTTTTTGTCACTTACTTACCACGGGTGGCGGGGCACAAGCGAGTTCCGTTGAAAAATCTGCACAAAAAAACACTGTTTTAAAATGAAGTCACCACGGAAAAAAAACTGTTCTGGCAAGGGGTCGACTCCCCTGCTGTTCCGACAGGGGGTCGACCCCCTGTCGGAACATAGGGGGTTAACCCCCTTACAGAACGTAGGGAGTTAACTGACCCCCTGTTCGGGCACCGGGTCGACCCCCAGCCTGTTATGGCAGGTGGTTAACCCCCTGCCGGGGTCGACCCCCTGCCCGGGGTCGACCCCCTACCGGAAAGGCAGAGGGCAAGGGTCCCCTGCCGAAAAACGCAGGGGGTTAGCCCTCTGCAAGAAACGCAGGGAGTTAACCCCCTTCCGAAAAATGCGGGGGTTAACCCTCTGCCGGAAAACGCGGGGGTTAACCCCCTCCGTTTTCCGGAAGGGGGTTAATCCCCTGCCGGAAACGGGAGGGGTTCAACCCCCTGCCGGAAATGGCAGGGGAAGCAGGGGGTTAATCCCTTGCATTTTCCGGCAGGGGGTTAACCCCCTGCGTGAACCGGGAGGGGGTTAACCCCCTACCGGAAACGGTAAGGGGGTTAACCCCCTGTGTGAACCGAGAGGGGGTTAACCCCCTGCGTGAAAATGGGGGTTAACCCCTTGTGTGAACCGGGAGGGGGTTAACCCCCTGCCGGAAACGGGAGGGGGAGGGCGTTACCTTTTTCCGGGCGGCGAACGGTGGGACCGGCGGACGGTGGGACCGGCGAACGGCAGGAGCGGGACCGACGAACGGTAACGACGGGAGCGGCGAACGGCAGGAGCAGCGAAAGAAGAAAAGGAAAAGCTGCCTAGGATTAGGGTTATTCGAAAGTTAGCGACGGCTTAGCGATGGATTCATTCCGTCGCTAAGCCAACGTAAAATCAAATTCGCGAAAATAGCGACGAATTATATTTTGTCGCCACATCCGTTGCTATTTAGCGACGACCTAGGTTCCGTCGTTAACGTCGTCGGTAAATGGTGCGATCGTACCGACAAAACAGTCTGTCGCAACATCCGTCGCTAATTAGCGACGGACTAGGCGACGGACTATCTTCCGTCGCTACTTTCATAAGATTCAGTAATAATAGCGACGAATATTTGTCGCTCGCCAATCCGTCGCTAACTAGCGACGGAAAGATTCTGTCGCTAACGTCCGTCGCTAACAACGTATTTTCTTGTAGTGGAATTTGATGCTTTGAGAAATTCTTGTGAATGGGATAGGATTCACTAAATTAGCATTTGATTTCTCATAATATCTATATGAATGTGATGGAATTCACGAAATAGAATTTCTTTCTTGAAGATTAAGGTGAACATGAGAGGATTAACGAATTAGAAGGCCTTTTTGAAAATTTTAGTAATTCAAGAAAAGGAAAATGCTTCTTAAAAATTTTAGTGATTTACAAAAAATGATTTCTTGAAATACTCATGTGATTTTGATATGGTTCACTCAATGGAAAGTGGATTTGGAAATTCATATGAATATAATTCCTAAAGTGGGAAGTGATTTCTTTAAAAAATAGCCATTCGAATTCCTAACTCTTTTAATGGAGAGCTAAATTGAAAATGAAGGGTTTCAAAAGGATGAAATGCATATTCATTGTATTGTTCACAAGCTTGCTTAAGATTCTTGTCTTTGAAGATTCAAAACTACAAATAGGTTTCAAATGCTTTGAAAATTTTTAACACTCAAGGACTGCATGGAATAGAAGTTGGACACACCGAGTCCGGACCCAACATGGTCTAGACTAGGTCTGCAACAAATAGACCACACAGGTATGAACCAAATACGGTTCAGACCTAGGTAAAATTGGTCGGCACAGACCCAACCGAACCAGGTTTGGCTGGTCTGCACCGAGCCAGCCTGAACTGGCTGGACCGAGTGTTCGGTCTAGCCATGGTTGTTTGTCATAGATCAGCCCAGTGCTGACTGGATAGACTAGCAACCAGTCGGTCCTTGCCTTGGAAAAAGAATTGAAATCCACATCAAATTCATTTACATTTCATTCAAATTTTATTTAAGTCCAAATTTAAGTTAAATTAACCTTGAATAAAATTTGAATTTCATTTTAACTTTCAATAAAATTTTAATCTATCTAGAATTTTATTTTAAGTCAATGTACCATATAAACTATAATTCTCAAGTATATTTAAATAAATAAATGCCATATTTAAGATAATAAATCATCTTTATTTAAGTAATTGTTAAAATTTTACGGTTATTACAGAATTCAATATGATTATGACTGTGTTCTTGAATTCCATATGAGTGTAATTATACATTTTATGTTTGATTGATTATGCGTAAGAGTATGCACAAGCTATTCATATGCCTGAGTTGTATGATATGCATGCCTTGATTAATGCGTGCATTGTGTGCTATGACCTACGCATAAGAATATTTGTAGATTTTATACAAGTCACGCATAAAGGTATGAGTGACTTGAGTGTTATGGCATCCACATAAAATATGTGTATTGTGTTTTTGAATTATCGTAAGATGATTCATGGTTACATAACTAGGTATGTAGCATGTTATAGTTTTTAAATGATGTGGTTAATGTGCATGATTGAATAGCCAGAATGTGATGCATATTGACTCATAAAATTTTGTATATATGAAATGCTTGCGAGTTAATTGTATGTTCGTATGTTTAAATATGGTACCTGCATAATTATATGCATGAGATACGTGTGAACCTAATTGCATATTTAAATGAGATAGATGTTTAACTATATGCATGAATTTACATGCGATCATAAATATACGCTCGAATGACCTGTTCACATAATTGTATGCACAAATATAAGTACATATGATTATGTTTGAATTATGTGTATGCATATGAGTATTTATGAATCATATGTTTTACTTATGCTTAAATATATGCGTAAGTTGTATGTTTTAATTATGCATAAATGTGTGTATAATTGTATGCTTATGTACGCATAAATGTATGCATGCATTATATGTTTGATATACACATGAGAGTGTTTGTGAATGATTGGTTATATATGCATCAAAATATGTGTGCATTGTATGTTTGTTGTGCTGCTCACATTATCATAGGTTGATGTAAGGGTTACGTAGATTATACCATAACCACTATTTGTTGTATTGTTTGTTTGTTGAGACCTAGTAAGGGTCTGCAGAATTGTATTGAGACATTATGTATTTCAGGTTTTGTTTTGTTTTTCACTTTTCAGCTTTGCAGAAATAGGCAAACAGATATTGAGGCACATAAGGACTACTATGTTGGATTAGACTGTACTCTTCTGTTGTTGTTTTTTTGTTTTTGGGTACAAACTATGCAATTTCATTTATGATATAAATGAAATTATTTTGTGACATTTGAATTGCTATGGTTTGATTCTAACTTTGTGGCAATCACGAGCTTGAACATAGTTTCGAATTGGTTCAAAAAAGTCTTCTGTTATATTTAAAAAAAAATATCCCCTTCAGTTAAGGTGGGGCGTTACACACACATGTAGAGAGAGACGGAGAAAGAGAGAGAGAGAGGATGTAGGGAGAGGAAAGGGCAGACCTTCGGCATTGAGGGGGTGCTCAGCCTCCGTCGAAGGTTGTAGGGAAGGATTGGGAGAGGGAGGGGAGAGAGGGAAAAAGAGAGGAAGAGCATGCAAAAGGGGCTGAAAAACGGTTTAAATAACCCTTATGTTGGCCACAATTGTGTTTTGATTAAGCTGCTAAGGATTAAGCAACTACACATTTCTCTCTCTCTCTCTCTCTCTCTCTCTCTCTCTTTATATATATATATATATATATATATATATATATATATATTGGCTACTAAACTCTAGCTAAAACTCATAGGTGCAACTTTTTTTTTTTTATCAAATTCACCCCACTGATGCGTTCAGTATGGTCCGTTTACTAGGAAATATACTTTTGATTGAGTGATTTCAACCTAAAAGCATAACTTTCTCAATCATTAAATTTTGACACATTGTGGACTGTTGAATTTTGAAGCCCTGAACAATCTGCTTATACAATCAATCGGATAATGTAAAATATGTTTTTGACTAAACGAACCATATAGATCATATCCTTATGGCTGTATCTACAAAAAAAAAAATTAAAGAAATGCGATGAACCAAGGTGTTTCTACTAGAGGGTACAATATGGTCGCAGGTAGCCAATATGCAAAGCAGACAATGTTATAAATAAAAGTACCACGAAATCGTGATAAAAATGCGACAATCCCAAAATAGGTGATATTTTGAAAATTTTCAGCCTTTTTGGTATATATTGGCCTTTTCTACCGGTGAAATTTGTGACAAATTATTCCCAAGTAAGATCGTCTATGATTTTTTATTCAACATGGTACCCAAATGATGATCCAAAATTAGGTAAGGTGCTTGCTATACAATGTTAATCAAAGGGCCATCCATTTCTTGAACCAAAAACAACTTGCGCATTAAATTGTTCCATCATGGTGCTACTAACTTGGCTCATGTCGATGTAGATTGTCGATTTTGCAGTTGGACTAAATGATCATCACTATGGCAGGCCCAACTCACATGTGTGCACTTCAATAGATGCTATGTTTCCTCAATACTGAACACTTCTCCCAAGTTATTTGTCCTTTGCTTTTGATGTGTTGTCCTTGAAAATAAAGGTTAGGTACTTTCCCTCCTTTTGGTTGTCTTGATTCCTCTTGTAATTGCAATGTATTGCTCTGACTCTTAAGGAGCCAACTTTATTCATGTGTTTATGTATAGTACTCAGGTTGCAGATCTCTCGGCTTTGGCCTTTCAAAATTGTGTATGTTGCTCCGTGCAGGTTGTCAAATGTTGGTGGTGAATGCGATAGACGGTTAGTGTCGACAGGCCTTCACTAGGACACTTTAGCTAATCGCCAAAAAACAAAAGAAGAATGAAAAGGTCATGAGATGCATAGCTAGCATGGTCCCCTTTGTTCCCTCTTACACTGGCTGTTCAATGGTGTCTTCATGTCCATTGAAAATTAGTTGCATTATGGCATAACAATTTTCTAACCTATTCTCAAATATGATTTTACATATGAAAATTTAGGAGTAAACACTATCAAGATCTGTTACGTGTGTTGAATTATTGGCCCGCTCCGTTTCACAACCCTATTCAACATAATATCTATTAAGGTTTTCTCTTCTTTTAGTAGAGATGTCTGCCTTGGGGAGCTGAGAAGTGTTTCAGTGTATTGAGGTTTTAGGGCTTCCTTGAGAGTTTGCTATTAATAATTGTCTTATTCTCTTTTTTATACTGAATCTATTGGCTCCTCTCTCTCTCTCTCTCTCTCTCTCTCTCTCTCTCTCTATATATATATATATATATATATATATATATATATATATATATATATATATATACTCTAAACATTTTAAATTTTTTAGTAAGGAGTAATGCTTAAAGAAATTTTCCGTCTCCCCACGATGGAACTAGTTTAAAAAAATGAAAAAAAACTTTTTTCTAAAATTTAAAATGTTTAGAGTAAGGGCATTATTACAGATTGCATTCCACATTGTTATGCAAAACCATAATGAAAACAAAGCAACCATAAGCTCAACAAAAAAACAAAAAAAAACAAGAAAAGACACGAGATTTACGTCATTAGGCACTCAGGCTTACGTTCATGGGTGAAGGAGGAACAAGAAATTCACTATGAAATACGAGGAAATACAAAGATGAGATACGATGCTCTTAAAACCCTAATCCCGAATACACCCGAAACCCTCATAGCTTAACTCTCAAAAGAAGTTGCAATAAATACAACGAAGAACATAAAACCTTATAGCCCATCTACTACCACCACAAACCCTTATTGAAAATCGTATGATAAGGTAACCAAAATATTTTTAGACCGAGTTGTAGATGGGAGACACTCCACAACACACGTTATTATGGCATCATTTCTTTTGCAAAGGGTTCTGTTTGGGGAGCAAGTTCATTCACACTATCACTTGAGTTCTCGGGCACGAGCTTCAATGCAAACACTTGATAGATCAATGTTGGTTGTGAGGAGATGCTGCGGTTTATGGACCACTATCGTGGCATTCTCCTGTTCCACAAGATTTATCAAGTAAAAGCTACCAAATAGCGAAATATATAGTGCTTCAATTTGTCTTGCATAAAAAGCACAGCTATATTGCCAGCTGAGGCCTAATGACTGAAAAGTATTATACGATTGATTGAATTTGGTGATCCCAAAGTTTTGTGTCCATGATAAAGATTCCAAAGGATGTCACGTGAAAGCAGCGCTCTTTTCCAAGAGATACCCATATTTTTTTCCTTCCAAGACTCCATTTGCTGTGGGACGTGTAACAGCAAATTGATACCTTCAGTCTGCTGATGTCTGATTATGTAGTGGTGCTGTGCTTGAAAACAAGCCCCAGTAATATTCTTCTTCTGCATAAGGATAGCTGTAGTCAACAACGTCACAAAGACGCGGGCAACAACAGTGACTTTATATGAATTTTGAGATGCGAGTTTGCCAAAAAACAAAACAAAAAGAACACATTTTTTTTTATTATTTAGTTGATTAAAAATTATTTTTCTGATATCTCTATATATAAAACATATAATTATCAGAAATAAAGTTTTCAAAAGCACACCTAAAATTTTGGCGACAATAAAAACATACTTAAGTTTTCAGTATTTTTAAAAAACACGTCTAAACTTTTTTATGGTTAATAAAAAACTCGGGTGTGCGATATAATTACCAAAAGTTCTCTCTTTTATTTTTTGTTTGAAGAATGAAAAAAATCTATAGAATTATGAAAAGCTTGGTATCGAAAAGGCAACGAGATGTCACTACATAATCAAAGATTGACACGACTAGAGCTTATTAAAATAATCGGTGACAAAAACCAGGATTTAGAAAAATCAAGATCTCAAGCCTAAAGGCACGTTCTTAAGATCACACTATCTTTAGAATTTTAATCGCCTGACTTAAAATTTTTTAAAGATGCAAAAAGGGTTTGTTAGGATTGAGTTTCCAAGATACAACTAAGCTTGATCCTCAAGAGAGTCATTGGGTCACAAGATCAGGTGACATCTCCCACACTTAAACTTGGCAAGCCAAATCTAGAACAAAAGAATAGAAGAAAAAAAAAGCTTGAGAATAAGAAATTTCTAATGATGCAAAAGACGAAAAAAAATGAAGAAATTTTATAGATTTTACAAAGTCCAAAATGTTTTGTGATAAATAAGATTAAAGGCTATAAATCCAAAGTTTGAAAAATGAACAAAAATGACTCTGAACAGTAACCCACCTTTAATTAACAACAAAGAACCTTCAAAATCGTCCAACAATCACAATACCCCATAAACGCTATATAAATACATTTTTAAAATCTTTCAAACAACTAGACCTTTTGAAAAACAAAAAGTCAAAAAAATGGTTTGGTCAAAACGTACCCAGCACCTCATATGTGCCTCACGCTACTACAAAACACCACATTGTGCCTCAAACGCACATACACACATGTGCGCAAACAATGCAAGCACAACAACATCCGCAAGTCACCCTAACACATAAGATTTACCAAAGTAAAGAATAGAGAACAAACACTCTATTTAAAACCATCCAAAAAATTTTCCCCTTACATATGAACCTAAACATTTTCAAAATACTTTTGGTAGAAAACAATAAATTACCAAAACTTTACAAACATGATATATTTTGAAACTTTTTCTAACAGAGCCAATTATAAATGAATGATGTAGATCATTTTAGGTCAATAGAGTTGCTGAAAATCCAATGTGCCTGAATAATTGTTTGTCGCAGAAATCAACTCCGGTGAAGCTTCTTCTATACATAGTTGTTGGAAGGATACACAATACCACAGCAAGTGGAATGCATTCGGTCCAATGTGTTTATCATGTGGCCTGCAAGTAAAGCCCAACACCCAAGAAAACTGCCCGGGGAGAAGGTCCCATGATATCTCAAATCTAGAAATAACTTCCCACATTTGATCAGGCAGACCTTGGATAAGGTCATTTGTTGGATGATGAGTTAGGCGTGTTTTCCAAGTTTTGAAGGTAATTAAATCAGTAACTTTATTGTATTAACTCAATCTGAGTTAATGATAACCTAAGTTAAATTTAGAGAAGTGTGTTTTCTTTATTAATGGAACAAAATTTTAGGCATGTTTTTAACAACATAAAGAACTTAGTTATGTTTTTTATTATTGTTAAAAATTTTGAAAATTTTAAATTTAATACAAGATGTTAAAAAGTAATAAATTACTGTCCATGGGTGTGTCGCGTTCTCATGTGTCTGTGTGGTGCTGTGCCGCTCGAAACATTAGCGAAAAATGGCATCCCTACGACGTAGATAATAAATCGGGCATACTTCTAAATTTCTAATTGTATCTTTATCCTAGCACTCCTGAGATCCGCTTACTTTGTACGCACGGCACGGTAAACAATGAAGCAAAAATAGAAAGGAGAAAATTAAAGAGAATAAGGAACTATCGATATCTTTCAAAGGCCAAGGTTGGCATCATGTGAATAGGGGTGGCAATCGGGTCGGGTTGGCGGGTCAGCATACCCCAACCCGAACCTGACCCGTTTATTAAACGGGTCGGCTGTGGCAAACACGAACCCGTCCTGTTTATTAAACAGGTAACCCGACACGACCCGCCAACCCGTTTAATAAACGGGTTGGGTCGGGTAAACGGTTTGGCAGGTTAGAGGGCGGGTTGACCTGCCGCCTAACCCGTTTATTAAACGGGTCAGCCGGGTTGGCATACCCCTAACAAGAACCTGACCCATTTAATAAATGGGTTAGGTGGGTCGACCTGTTTATTAAACTTGTTAGTTTAAGCCCAACCCGAACCCGCCTAAGAGGCAGGTTGGCGGGTCGTGTCAGGTTTTGCCACCCCTACATGTGAATTTTAACAAATACGTATAATTACAGTATCATGTGAATACAAGAACTTGGAAATTTTTACCTCACGCCCAAATGTTGCATGACCGTTATGACGTGAAATGAATGTATGCCAAAACAGCTGTTTTACCCAAAATTCCTGAGCTCATGAAAACTGTGAAAAAGATTCAATATTAATAAACAAGTTAAAGGTTTACTATTGGCGTTTCAAAATTGGGAAAATAAAGGTCCATAGGGGTAACATGTTTTATCACTTAAAGTTAAACTTGATTTGTCCACAAAGGTTCCAACTCTCTCTAGACAAGGGCAACTGTCGTATGACCATATTTAGGAACCCACACAGGATGACCCTTGCCACAAGGTCCAAGCTTGGTGTACTTCCAGGTAGGCTGAGAGGACCTCAAAAGTTTTATCAATAGAAGGTTTACCAATTTGTGGCCCGTAATGAGAGGGTTTTCGTTTGGCTTTAGCTAAAAAAAAATAAAAGTTAAACTTGGTTCATGGTCCAGGTCAATTTGTATTGAGGGCCTGTCTGTCAGATTTATGATTAGCTTTGGTGTTCATTACAGGGTTACCTTATTTTTATGGTTACGCAAGAAGCAACTCTTTTGATGTACAAGGATAAAATCCAAAATGGTGCGTGCATCTTTTTTGCAAGGCATGCTTTAAGTGTTATCTTTTAGGAACGTGATTGTGATATCTTGCTTAAATTAATGCAGCACAACTGTCCCAAAGTTAGAGCTCACCATGGTTGTTGGTCTAGAAAAAATGTCCCTTGTGCACATACATATGCACATGCGCAAGTTTAATACACGCCATTCATTACATCGACGTGCTCCAAAGTAATTCCCACCAACATTTCAGATGATCAGTTGCAATCTCGTGGCGGTTGAGTCCATGCTTGTGGGGCCCAATGGTCCAAATATTCCTTAACCAATGTGGGTCCAGCAAAGTAAAGTAACCAAACTAATTAACTTGATACTACTTTTTGGCCAACTTGCTGGTCAAATTGCAACTAACCTTGAAGTCTTGAGGAAATTAAATAAGAGCCTTCCAATTTTTTTTTGTGGTGGGGGTGGGGGGGGGGGGGGGGGGTTAAAACCAATGATTTTTTTATATTTTACAAGAAATAAAGGCGAATGTTAAAATATTATTCAAACTTAAGATGCTATTTAATTATAATCAGAGCTTTAATTGCATTTGCAATGAATCTCAAATTGGGAATTTATTTCGAATTGAGTTTTGAATTTTAATCTATATTTAAGTTAAACTTAATTAGAATTTAATTTAAGTTTCAATATTAGTTAGAATTTGAATTGAGTATGCATTTGAATTTGAAGTCTTATTAAATTTTGATTTTAATTGTTGGAGTTTTATCATATTTGAATTTTGATTTAGAAATTTGGATTCAGATTGGACTTGGATTTGAATTCAGATTTAATTAGCAGGTCTCAAAAATTATAATTGGATTTGGGTTTGATTCGCATCTAAATTAAGATTTAATAGAATATCAATTCAAGTTTGAATTATACAATAATTTAAATCCTTGTCAAAATTGAACTTGGAATTTAAATTGAAGTAGGATGCATTACATGTGATTTTTCAGAGTATTTCTATAAAAGAATAATTAATAAAGATATTTATGAGAAAAAATATAAAAATACAAACTTGTCTAAGTTTAATGATAAAAAAAGATTCTATGAAAAATTAAAGTTGCTTCAAGTTGATTTTAGTGAAATTTGCATTCAGAACTGAATTTATAAAAAAGATGAAATTTAATAAAATAATTAGTAAATTTTGTCAGAATAAAGTTGAATATGATATTAGATGAATTTAGAATAATTTGATACAAATGAAATGTAATTTCAATAAATTTGAATTTAGTTTCATGTGTTTGAAATCCAATTTACAAAAAAAAAATGACTAAATTATCCAACCGACCCTAGTGAAAATCACACTCAAAGCTAATTTTAATAAAAATGATATTTTTAAGAAAAATAATTTAGATAATTATAGTAATTCAGTATTTAAAAGAATTTCATATGCATTTTAAATCATTTGGATTACATGTCATTTCATTTAAAATTTTAAATATGGTGTTGGAAATTTTTGAAATCTAAAATATTAAATAAAATTAATTAATAAAATAAAAAAATAATGGAATGAAAATTTGGATTTAACTATAATCCATAAAATAGTAGAGGTCCATAGGTGGGTTGTCCCCTATGAGGCCCATTCTATATGGCACCTCAAGGTTAAATTAGGAAATTAAATTTAAAACTTTTTTTAAAAGTTGTCAAAAACCAATTTTTGATAACCAAAGTCAAAAGTTTCTAAAACAAGACCAAAGGTGAGACTCTCCCAAGAGGAGAGCCGTCCCATCCTAGAAGGATCTAGGATGGGGTAGGTAGCTAAGGAAAAAAAAAAGGAATAAGGAAAGAAAGGAGGAAGGAAAGAAAAAGAAAAAAATTAACAAATTCAAACTTGGTTACCAAGCAAGTAAGTTTGACAAAATTTCAAAGTGAAAAGAGGAAACCCTATAAGGTTGTGATGTCCAGCCTATGGAGGGATATACTACACATTAAATATACTATAATATACTATATAGAATAATAGACTAAGCTTACTAGATAGAAAGAAAAAATATAGGGCAAATGAAAAAAGAAAATAGGAAACTTAAAAAAAAATTAGAAGAAAGAAAAGATAAGAGGGACTTAGATCAAGGGCTAAGAATTTTCCCATCCCCTTTATCTACCCCTATGCTTTATAAAAAGGGAGGAGGGGCTCACGCCCCTTATTTTCCCTCTTTTTGTGTTTTTTTTTCTCTCTCTCCCTATCTTCTTCCTCTTCTATTTTTTTCTAGTTTTTCACTTTCACACAACCAAAAGGTAAACTCACACATGTTGGAGGGGGGGCTGAACATCGAGTTGTAGCTACTACATGAAGCAGAGAAGCCGATTCGATCGAAAAATCTATTTTGTTTACTAGAAGAGGTGTTTATCAAAAAAGGTAGGGGGTTCTATTCTCTACACATAAATCAGAACTCATACATATGAGTTTATTCTAATTTCTAATTTGATGTATCCTGTACCGAACCTCCCATGCAAGGATTCAATGTCGGATTTTTCAAAATTAGAATAGAGATGGTTTCTTGAAGAAAAACTCTCTAAAAAATCTGTTTTGCTAAATCGGGTTTCTCAGATCTTAATTAAAATTAAGTTATAACACTAATATATGTGCATACACTCTAAATCAGAGGTGTACACATGAATACACGTGTGAGGAAGGCTCTAGTTTTAAGCCTTAATGGAAAAAAATTATAAAACATGCATTGGGTTCAAATATGGGCAAATTGGGCCTAGCAGATTAACCCGAATTTGAAGTATTAAGGGTTTTCAAGTGAAAGCCCTTCATAAACCATGAAATACATTAATGATGAGGGATTTATCTGATTTTCTAGAGAGAAGTTGGTTCAATCCCTAGAAAATGATTTGATTGTATTGAAAAACTTAAGATTTGAGGTCAACTGTGTGTTATGGGTTTTTCAGAAATAAAAATCATTCTCGAAATACAATAGGATAACGTATAATTAGTCATTTGTGAAAAAAAATAGTTTGATTGCTTTATTTATTATTCTCATTCATGTGGTCTATTGTTAATTGAGATTGTGCTATTTTTGCTGTGAAAAAAAAATATAACTCTATGCATGAATATAAGAAAACACCAAAAACTTTTCTGAGGAAATAGTTTTTGGGAAGGCAGATCAATTTCGCCATCTGATGGTTGTGGAAATAGAATTTGTCTGTAATGAAATATCATGAATGTAATACCTGCAAATTTTTGAGGAATTTTCATTAATTTTTGCAAATGCATTTATAGGTAATAAATTGATAATACTAATATACACTAAGTATTATACCATATATTGTGTAAGGCTTAGAAAAAAATATAGGAATTACACTCACACACCAAAACGGTCCTATCGACCCTAGTAAAAATTTCTCTTTCGAAAATTATTTCTGAATAATTGGAATTTCATTAAAAAAAAAAACATATACATATTAAACTAGCCAAATTTTTGATCTAGACACATCCACCTACATTTGAACCTAATTTAAGTTGTATTTAGAGTCATTCCACTTAAATCTAAATTTTAGTTTTGAAAGAATTGAAATTCAAATTACCAAATTTAATTAATTAGGAAATTATTAATTGAAATGGAAAATGTGCTTCAACTAAAATTAATAAACTTATAGGAGTCCTATGTGGCATCTCCTTTTTAACTTTAAAAACTGAAAATGAAATTTAAATTTTAAATTCATAGGGTTTTAAAAAAAAAACTTACCCAAAATCAAATAGGGAAAACAAAGTCAAAACTTAACATTTCCATAAGGAAAACTTCCAAGAGGGGAGGGAATCTCATCCTAAAAGGGAAGGCTGGAACAAGAAGAAGAATGGAAGGCGGATTGGGAAAAGAAAAGAAAAAAAAATAAAATAAATTTTTAACTAGTCAAACTTGTTTGCCAAGTAAGCAAGTTTGAAAATTTGGGAAATAGAAAGGATGACCCCATGGGGGTCGACCAGCCGATTCCCCTCCTTAGTAGATATTGTATACTTTATATAATATAAAATAAATATATATTCTAACCTAAGCTAAATGAAATACACAAAAAAAGAAGAGAAACAGAAAGAGAGAAAAGGAAATTAGGAGAGTTAGAAGAAAGGTAAGGGAGCATGGGAGAGATTAAGGGCTGAGATTAACCCAGCCCTTGACCTAACCCCAAGACCTTAAAAATAGAAAGGAGGGGCTCATGCCCCCCCACCCCCACATTTTTCCTCTTGGAATTTATGCCCTCTTCTTCCTCTTATTCTCTCTTGCCTCTTCTTCCTTCTCCTCTCGAAACGCAGTTGGATTGGACTTTTAATAGATCTAATAATAGTGTAACCTCAATCAAGATCTGAAGTTCAGTTGGGAAGTCTCGAAGGATCCAAAATTTTAGGAAGATCTAACCTGGATCCGAGATTTGTTAGAAAACCATAAGTATATAAATAAATTAATATAGACAAGATTTGCAACAAGATGTGAAGCGGTGTTGTTGTGGGGTGTGTTACATCCTTGTGAGGCAACCTGAGTTCAAGTCTTACTATAGACGATTTTTTTTTTGAAAAAAAAGACCACGTAAATTGATTTGAGAATTCATATTTCTAAATTAAAGAAAAAAAAACAATGGCCCCAATATATATATGTATATCCAAATTAATTAGTTAGAATAATATATATAATGCAATATATGTAAAATCCTAATTATCTAGGGTTTTATTTAAGTGAAGAAGAGGCAACTAGGGAGAGTTGCCATGTTTAGATTAGGCCGAGATTTTTTTTTTCAACCCTCATCCAACATTTTAGAGAGGTCCTATTTGGTAGGAGATATAATTAAATGAGAAAGGTTTAAAAAAAAAATGTAGAAAGAACAACTAAGGTAAGTGGGCACTTACCATATACCTTGGGCTTGGGGGTGACTCTATATAGAGACTCTCCACATGTTTCCCCTCAAGCTACTTTCTTTTTTTGTCTTTGTCTTTCTCTCTCTCTCTCTCTCATTTACACTCTTTTTCTCTTATTTTCCTTTTCTCTTTTTCCCTCCTTCCTCTCCTCTTTCACACCCCTTAAGTACACTTTGTAGCACGAGTTGCAACCATTAGATTTGCAGCAAGGTGGTGGCAGCCTACATCCAACGTGTTCTTCATTCCTCACCAAATTGATCCATCATCTAACCACAGGATTCCAGTTTTGGGTTTTCAATTCATCAAGAGGTAAGGGGCTGATATCTATGTGTGTGTGCATAGTGCCATGAGGCACGTATAGGTGTTAGACCACTTGAATATATGTATGATGATATGTACATTTCAGCCATTAGACTTAGCCATGGTTGAAGAAGCGTATACATCTAACACCGCTCTATACTTATGCATAGATGTATAGTCTCAAATAGTAATATACATAATTGCATAGATTTGATCTTTTATTTTTCATATACATATGTGCTTAATCATAAGTCTGCGTATTTGTGCATATTCGATTTTTATAGTCTTGCATATATCGATGTTAATCATAGATCTGCGTATAAGAGCAGATCTGATGTTAAATCTGCATATAAATATGCCTAACCACATATCTGCGTATTTGAGCAGGTCTGATGTTAAATCTGCATATGAATATTGTATATTTTTGTTGTAGTTGGTAGAATATATGTCTGTGGATATTATGTGATTTTTGTAGATTTTTTTGAATTTTATTTGCATATAAATTTCATGATTTATTTCATTAATTATGTATTTTTCTGAATTACTTTTTGAGAAAATAATGCATGTGAGAGACGAGTCAATTTTTTTGGCCAAACGGTTGAGAAAAAATATTATTTATCTCATTTAGAGTAAATCAGACTTAATTGTGTAGTTTTATTTTAGTTTTTAATTAAACGGTTGAGAAACAAGTTTTAATCCTTTTTAGCAAAAATCGGATTTTCATTTTATGTTTTATGTTCAAATTAGATTAACATGAATACATAGTTGATTCATTTCATGTTAGTAATGTTAATGAACATGATATTATATCTGTAAATTTAAGAATTGATGGCTTGTTTGATTTCTATGTGGTTAATTGGTGTGAGTTTTGGAAAATGATTTTTAAAACAATATTTTTAATGAAAACAAGTGTGAAAGCCAGACACCAAATAATAAAAACCGGCTCGCACGAGTGGTGAAGTCTGGGTCGAACTCAGAGAACGGAAAATATTTTGTATTGAAGAACACAACTAGCTACGCTTTATTGCCAAAAAGGAAAATCAATTAATTGAGTAAATACGGGAAAGAGTGCAGCCCTTTCTAGAGGACTTTAAACAATAATTAATCAGCCTTATTACAAACCCAATTAAATGAATAAAATAAATCCTAAGCTAAAAATAAAAGAAACTATCTTCAGTGCTTTAAGTCTTTTGTCCTTTTTTTGCCTCTTTTGCTTAAGGTTATTTATCACTATTCATGAAGGGCTCTTTTGAGGGGCTTGAAGGGCCTTTTCAGGACATGAGAGGGCACTTCGGGGGTACTAAAAGGGGCTCACCGCACGTTTGATCGCTTCCCTGCAAGAATAAAAAATGCAAAATGCAGCAAAATGATACAAACTAAACAAAATCTAACACTTAATGAACTAAAAAACGGCAGCAAAAGAAGATCTAAACTACACTAAAGGACAAACTAGCCTAACTAACTTTCTAACAAACTTTTAACAATCTATGAAACTAATTGATGTGACTAACTAAATGAGTTCAGGCAACAAGAACATAAAACGTAAACTACGCTAAATTGTAACTTCAAAAAAAGAATTAATTAACCACTAACCAATTAACTATAATCTAAGTAAACATGGCCACTCATATTGAAACACCCCAAAATCAATTGGGACAAAACAACTTGGATTGGCGTTAATCACGCTGAATTGTGATTGATGCCCATCCAAGTTGAATATCAACGCAATAAAATCGTGCACCTCTGTCCGATTCTATCGTTTGGTTTTCTTGCACCCTGTTGTACCCAAGATTAACAAGTAAATATGTTCTTTTGGCACACTATCAGAAGGGTTCAACAACCTGCTTAATGGTGGCCCGATCAACAACAAGCAATGATAGATCTGGGATTCAATCGAAGTACAAGACATGATTAGGTAAGAATAACAAATGAATTATGAGCAAAAATATAAACCTATGCACTATATGAATCAAATCTATCAATCACACACATTGACTACGACCAAAAAACATTGAATAGATCTAATTTAGATGCAACCAACAACTAATATAAGATGCAAAACTAAAAGAAACAAAAATCAAACTAGGCTATATGCTATGAATATGCAGAAAAATAAGAAACATGCATGCAATGATCCTATGAACTACAGAGATGAGAGAGAAGATACAAACCATATGATCTGCATCCGATGGAGGGGTTGAGAAAAAGAGTAGTTTTTTCATTGAGCAAAGCACGCCTCTATCGAGTAAGGCAAGAAGAACCGGTGACAGAGATACGTTAGAAGCAAGACGAATCCAAGGGAGAAAATAAGAGAATGGGGGAGAACCGGTTGTAATTGAGAAAGAGGAGGAAAAGAAGAGAGAGGGTAGAAGAGGTTGCATTTTTCTCAAGAGGCAAAAACAACTTCCATGGCTGAAAAAGTTCTATTTATAATAAAAATTAGGTTAAAACACATTTTCTATGAAAGTCTGAAATATTTTCAAAATTTTCAAAACAAGTTCCTCAAAAATGTGTTTTTCAAAAAAGGTTTTTCCTAAACTAATTAAAAATTAGTAAATACACTCGTAACCTAATTAAACTATGAATTAGAACAATTCTAAACTAATAAAAAATACTGAAAATACAGGGCAGGCTCTAAAAATGTGATTTTTCTCAAAAATTCAATTTAAAATAATTTCTCAAAAGCAATGATAAAAATAGGTTTTTAATACGATTTTATCATGGATCATGCATAAATAGAGATGAATAAAATGTGAATATTATGCATAATCATTAATGTTAGATGTAGGTTGTTAAATAGATCCACCATTTATTTATGATTCACGAATGATAGATATGGTTATTTTAATATTTGGTTAGCTTGACAAGTCTAAATATTTACTATAAATACTGAAATTAAGTTTTAAACATCAATGGTTATGGTTGATTATGTTTTAATATCACATTTAGTCATGGTTTATAAAGTCATTATAAGTTTTGAAATCACTGTGATTCTATTCCCATTTTTAACCTGACCAGTTTTAAAAATAAATTATACATCTCCTAGAATAAGAATTCAAAATAATTAAATAAAATTATTGAGATGATCTACACATCTGGGGCTTAATTTTAGAATATTTTTGTGTTTGATTTGCATTTGTTTTGAGGGACAAACCTCCACTGTAACTGAGCTTAGTTTTTAGGCTCTTGTTATAGGATTGTCTCGATCTGTTATTTCAAAACTCATAGAAACCTATCCAAATTAACTCAATTTAAATTATAAAAAATCTGGGTGAAATCCAATACATAGTAGAAGATTTATAAAAATAATTAACATTAAGTCCCAAGAAATTTTCCAAGTTGAAAAAATGTTTTTAGTTTACATAAACTGGTCTATAATTTTTCTAAAACTATGTTTAGTTGTAGAATTTTTATAATTTTTGTATAAATGATTTTGCAGATCTGTTTTGGGGGTTGTGTTTCTGATATATTATGGAAACCCCAATAAAATGATGAAAGTTAAGTCTTTTTTCTATAATATTTGGTGAATTTTACAAAATCGGGTAAATAAAGATATGAATTATTCTCAATTGCTTATTTTAATACCTAAGCCTTTATTAAATTGCTAATCATGATGAGTAATGAAGAAGACTTGATTTGTGATATTTGATACAAGTTAATTGAATATATATCATGCATAATGAGGCATGATCTTGAGATAGATGAATGCATATGTACAACATATAATTGTGTGCCTAAGTGAAGCGTACAATTGATATGTTTGCATAACAACGTGGGGTCGATATGCTTTGTGAACGATTGTATATGCATAGATGTACATGATATGCTTGTGTGATAACATGACATGAAAGATGTTATTTTTCATACATGAAGTGAATTGCACGTGAAGCTATGCTAGAAATGTTTCATGCATAAGCATGGATGATTAGCCTATCATGATTATGATAATGCATATTGATTGCAGCTTCTCGTAAATTGTAGTGATAAGGACTATTCGAACTTATGTATATTGGTGTCATATACATATTGTTGCATATGAACCATGTATGTAATTGCATGTTTGTATTGACACATTTAATAAGAGAGTTAATCAAAGAAACAAAATGTAAAATCAATTCTCTTGTGGCTTACTGAGAGAGAGTATGCATGGTACAATGGGTGATTCCATAGGGATATTGCTCAAGCACGAAAGGTTACTTTGTCCCCCACCCACTGAGTTAGGGAGAACTACCATGACTTGTTCATGATGTGGAGGTAAGACTCATTTGAAAATACTAATATATCAGGTTGCAAAGATTGAAAACTCGCTCGAATTTATTGTCTCTTCTTCAAAAGTATAATCAACGTTGAGGTGTAACACAAGTTAATAAATCACAATTGTATGAATAAACAAGCTTGGGTCATACCTCTAAAACTAGGTAACTCTGTGTTATACTCACAGATGATTGGTAAAGCAAAACAAAAAGGTAAAACACATGTAGTTAGAACATTGCATGCATCATTTAAGAAATATAATAATAATTGAAGACAAATTTATTCATGCATGAAGAACTCGCACAGCCAAAATGGTAAGTTCATGCATTATACAAATGTTCATATGCAAGTATGATTTTGATGCAATGTTGCAAACCATAGCATAAAATGAGTGTACATGAATATGTCTTGCCATTATAATATTTCTAATTTATAGCATGTTGCGTGATTATTGACCGCTAAGAAATATGCATGATTTACTATGGTATGTTATATATATTTTGAGCGAAGGTATGTCTTAATGTATGCTGATATCGTTCATGAATGCAAGTATGTTTATTTTCTACTCATACTCAAGTAAACTCAAGTTGTCTGATCCTATTAATTTAACAATTTTTAGATTCTAAGGGGGCAAAGTGATTTTCTTTTATGTAGCTGTGACGTTGGACTTTGCTTGCTACTTGTCGAAGTGGTCGTTTTGTTTTTTCACGTTTGAGACTTTTGGCTTTGGACATGATGTTTAGTGGTGGTTCTGGATGTGGACTGTTGTGAATGATTTGAATGATTATGAATTATTTAATTTAATTTAATTCAATTAAATTAATGATGACATATTTTTTTATTATAGTTTAATTAGTCAATGGTTTGCTATAACAATTGAGATGATTTTGAATCCAATGTTTTTGCTGAGTTTTATAAAAAAAAAATCTTTTTGAAAAATCAAGTTATAAATCGAGAGCATTAAACATCTAGATATATTGTTAAAAAAAATGCCACTTACATCAGTCCCACAAATAAAGCACTACAGAAAAAGCACCGAAATTCACCTACATAAATTGATGACAGAAAAAGCACTGCACTGCAGCAAGTGAAAAAGCACTACAGAAAGAGAAAGGAGGACTATAAGACGACACTAATAAAAAAACACCACAATTTTGATCAAGAATGCATGTGAGGCAAAACAAAGCGTAAATGAGAGAAAACAAGGCGTCAAATGCAAATAGAAACTATAGAAAAGTTTGGGTCCAGCAGGACGCATAAACCCTAAATACTCATAATTAAGAATTTTTTTTTTTAAATAAATGAAAAGTTTGCCAATCGCACAAAGAAACAGAGGAAACTTGGCGATCTTCCGCTACTAAATGAAAAAACATCAAAATTCACCCAAAATCAACAACAAAATTTTCCCAAAACACCGATTCCTCCATCTTTGTGCCTGTGTGGATGTGGAGTTTCTGGGTGAGGATACCACTGCCCACCCACCCTGACCCAATACCTCCAATGGAGGCCCTCCAAAATATGGGTCCCTAGGAGGTGGCTTCAAATCGCAAAGAGGCCATGGTTGGACTCAAGAGAAAAGAAAAAAAAAATCATAAAAATTGTGGTTTACACATTAGTTCTTATATTTCCAGTTATGGTTGTAGGTGTAACCACTAAACCACTTATATTGCTGTGTTGATTCTTGAGTGTCTTTCGTTCAATGGTTTGTTTATAGTCATAAGTTGGCTCAGATTCCTCATTCAACTTTAGACGCCAAATTGTTTAAAATGGATCCATTTTCGAAAATCATGGGCTTGGACAACACCAACATTTCTTAAAGTGATTTGACAGATCACCTGAACTGGTATCCCCGGGTTAGTTTTTTTATTAAGCAGTAGGCAGGTTAGTAGGTAACTGGTGAACGAAGGACGAATGGCATGTGAGTTGTTAAGAAGGGTAGAATAGTCATTCTTGCAGATAAATAAGTAATGGAGTATAGAAAATGATAGCATAAAAATTACAAGAACATTTGAGGAGAATATTTTATCCCTTAATCCTTCGTGCAGAGCCGGACTTGTAAAGAGGCCAATGAGGCATGGGCCTAAAAAAAATTTTAGGGGCCCATTTTTAAGACTCCAGCTCCCTTATTTTTATTTAATATAATATAAATATTTAGAATATTATATTTGTTTAATGTGGATGTAAATTTTATTGTTATTTTGATTCTTTAAAAAAAAAATCGAAGGCGCTGCCCCCAAACTCCGACTATTAATAGGGGGCCCATTTTTTCCCTCGGCCTCAGGCCCCATAAAACACAGATACGGCACTGCCTTTGTGCACGATATTATAATGTACATATAGTGCGATCAGCGGATGGCAGATAGAGTGCATTACTCATATATATACGAAAGAGCGTAACGTCGGACCCCTTTCGTCGGACACAATTGGACACATGCAATACGTGAGCATGTAGTGTAAAAGATTCTTTAGCACTGGTCAAGAACACAACTAAAAATTGCATCCACGCAAAAAAATTGTGTTCGACGAATTGAGTGTTTGATGATATATATATATATAGTGACTAGAATATGAGAACTACCATGTGAACTTGGGCATGGGTTTTTTATTCTTTTTTCTTAAATTTAATCATAGGGATGTATTCCACATAATTGGTTTTATAAGGACCAGCTCTTTAGTTATCCGATTATGATGCATAAATGAAATTTTTTTAATGCTTTAAAATCAACAGTCATAATCTTCAAAAATATTCAAGCATTTAAAAATCACATCTTTTATTAAAAAATACACGTTTCAACCATTGATTCCTAGCAAATTTATTAGGCCGAATACATCTACGTGGTTGGATTTGCAAATAGAAAAAAAATGTTGGAAGTGCCCATATTGTTAGTTCTCATATTCAAGTGACTATATATATGGGTTAATATCTTACTATTGAAGACATGAAACTATATGAAACTATGGACATAGAAATCATAGGTTCAAGCTTGATTGGCCTAATCTTACCATATAGATGTGTTCAAGATGGTTTGTTTGTTATGGATCGATCCTTCATGTTATTTCAATTCAAAAATATGATTTTTTGAGATGAGATTTTAATGCATTGCGGGTTGTGAACCATTAATATTTGGCGCTATTGAAGGCACAAAATTATATGAAACTATTGAGCTGAAAATTATATAGTTTATATTTCTTTATAGATTAAATCTTATACATGTGATCTAGGAAAATGACTTTTGAAGCAGGTTTTTTAAGGATTCCAAAAATTAACAGTTCACAATGCACTAAAATCTCATGATTCAAAAAATCAAGTCACAATATAAAAACATGATCCAAGGTTTGATCAGAAAATAAACCATTTTTAACACATCTCATGCTCAGGTTGCGTGGATAAAGCTTAAACCTATGGTTTTCAGCTCAATAGTTTTATATAGTTTTGTGCCTTCATTAGTACCAAATATTAACCCATATATATCCTTGAAAATCAAGTCACAATATAAAAACTATGATCTAAATTTAAGACTTGATGCAATTTGAGCTCAAGATCTGATAATTTGGATCCGTATCTTGAGTTTTTGTGAAAAGTATTTTTTCTAAACGTATTCAAATGGTTTAGTGAGAGCATACTTCTTTTAATTTGATCGATAGAGCCCGCTAACTACCACCGGAAACAATGGCTAAAAATGTGGGTCTTTGCCCACCTTTTAACCCTTAAATATGGGAAACGAAGACAAATTTTTTTTTTTTAAATGTTATTCCTTTGCTAATATAACTAATATAGTGTGATTGTCCCATCAGTTTTGGTGCAGGAACGCAGAAAACCACACGCAGGCATCATATCCAGCGACTGTTTCTTTTTAAATAGAGCTTTGGCTGTCTACCGTCCACCAAGAGGGTCAATCTTCTTTCCACCAACGCCTCTCTCTCTCTCTCTCTCGCGCGCGCGCTTGGCTTTTTTCGACGTTGATCGTTCTTTTAGTAAGTTTCTCAACGTAAGCTAGAAGAACCCACCATCTCAATTTTAGCTCTTTGGAGAGATCTTCGTTGAAGAAGAACCGACCTCAATTTTAGCTCTTTGGAAAGATATTCATTGAAGGTACTTCATTTGAGTCTTAACTTGTTTTTCTGGTTATGTTCAGTTCGGTTCTATGCTTGACCCGGTTGGCTACAATTTTAGTCTCTCTCTCTCTCTCTCTCTCTCTCTCTCTCTCTATATATATATATATATATATATATATATATGATTTGATGCAACAGTGGATGACAAAAGAACGTCGATTGGGCGGGCGGACGCGCCGAGTGTTAGCCCAATAGGGCTTTTGCGGCAGTCCTTGACCACTACTAATGCCTCAAGGGTCTTTAGCTGAGGTCTTTTTTTGACAGAATTTGCACGTGCACTGCAATGGCATGTGGGTTCCATCTTGTGTCTGATGGTTTGGGTGTTATATATAGAGAGAGATGGTGGTAGCTGCTAAGTACTTTTCTAACTAATTGCTGTGCTAATCAGGTTTTCGAAGGGTTTTCTCCATGTATTACTTAAATTGGACAGTACAGCCGCGTTCGGCATGGTCGATTTACTAGAAAAAATACTTGGATCATGTTTTTTCGATGACAAACATGATTATTTAAGCATTTAATGTTTATAAAATCTTATACCGTTTATTTTTTAAATATTATAAAAACCTACCTGTGTATGGGAATCAGATGATCTACGAGCAAGCATGATGCATCTATATGATCATATTTAAGGAAAATCTGAAAAAAACTTAAAAAGCTGGGTTAGCACAGCGGCTAGTTAGAAAAGTGGTTTACCACCTCTCTCTCTCTCTCTCTCTCTCTCTCTCTCTCTATATATATATATATATATATATATATATATATATATATATATATATATATATATATATATATATATATATATATATATATATATATATATATGTGCTTGAATGTGATTAGTTAGAAAAGTGTTTATCGGACCCATTTAGAAAATATGCTTGCATATGTTTTTTGCTTAATATATACCCATAGATGTGAACTCTATGCTTTCTCTAGTATAAAATATGTAATAGTTTAAGTATTTTTTATGTTTAGATGTGTTTTAAAACTAAAAAATCAATGAATTATATTGCAGCAAAAACTTGATTAAGTAAAAATCAAGAGTTTTTTGTTAAAACTGATTCAATCCAAAGCAGGGTTTTTAGTTAAGAAATAGTGATAAACATGTCTAATTATTTGGATTAAGCAAAAAAACATTTCTAAAGGGGTACGAGAGATAAAGATACACATCACTCTATCTCTATATATATAGAGAGAGAGATAAAGTTCACAATTTGATTTGAGGGATTGTTTGGGTCAGTTACATTTTATATTGTATGGAACCGTTTGAGTCGGGTTAGAAAATGGGTTAGATCTAAAAGGGTTTGGGTCTATATATACATTATATAAAAAAGCAGACCCATTTTCTCTATGGGTCTAGATTTTGAACCCGATCTGATCCCATGGGGCTATTAAAAATGGGTTGGGACTGGTCTTCATGTCAGGTATACCAAACCCTGTTACATCCCTACCTAGGAAATTGACAGGTTTCATAAACTAATCACTTTCGCTAGATGAAGGCTGGTCTACTATTTCTTAATTAATATGCCTAAATTATGCATTTGGAACCTTTTATTATATATATAGGGACCATCCAATCAAAGGAAGGTCCAAAATCTACGACGTGTTCCTTCTCTACCGATCGAGTTTTTTCATCAATGGGACTTTATATATTGGATTATTATCATTCATTTAGTGAGCAACATATTTTGAATTATGATTTTTTAATGTTTAGATGCATTTTTTAAAGCGCTAAAAATCAATGGCTCACAATACTTTGTATTGTAAAGTTTTAAATTTATTATGAGTGGTTGATTTTTCAAGTTTCAAAGAATATGTCTATATGTCATAAAGTCTTTTTATAAAGTATATTTCTTACTAAATAAATTATAAAGAATAAATATGAGGTATGATCCATGAGATGCTGAGAGAGCCATCCTATTGTCGTTGGTTTTAGATTTTGAACCTTCTTTTGGTTGGACGGTCCCCTTTCCTGTTTGAATGTATAAATGTCATATTTATTATTATTTATCATTGTTTGGTTGTTTTTCATGAAACGACCTTAGAGGATCTACATGTTTTTCTTACGGGGAATCCGTTCTTAGATTTTTTTCTTGACTCAAAAATATATTTTCTCATTCAAAAAGCCTGATCCATGAGTCAATTCCTGCTAAATCAAGCATGTTGAACACATCTATGAGGTTAAATACAGTCAAAACTGCTTGTATCATGAAATCCCAACCCAATTGTAGCAAATATAAATCTTACACACGTGCGCGGATGGGTCTATGGTGGTATACACTTGATTTTCATAAATCTAAGTTCCAAAAGCAAAATTTAACCTTTCAAGCATGTTGAGTTGGTCAAAACAACTTTCTCCTTATGAGTTGCAACTTGGTGGTGGGCTCCTTACCCACTAAATGTATGGTCAACACAACCAACCCTCATGAATATACACATGCCTGCCTATGTCACATTGATTCATGGACTCGAGGATGAGGGATTTGGATTCGACTTGAAAGTTTTTTTTTTTTTTTCAAAAGTAGTATATGGGGACACAATTTTTTTTATTTTTAATCAATAAAAACTATTTTTTGAACATTTTAACAAGAAAATGGTTTTTTATTGAATTAAAATATAATAAAATGTTATTAAAAAAATAATGCCATAAGTGTCAATGTCCGAGCCAGTGTGTCACCAGGGCAAGCAGCCTAAATGGTGTCCCTGTAACATAGGTTACTGCACTACATCCAAAAATGAAATGTATGTGGATGAGAACCGAAAGAAAAATCTTTT
Source organism: Nuphar pumila (assembly GCF_984573655.1). Lineage (NCBI taxonomy): Eukaryota > Viridiplantae > Streptophyta > Magnoliopsida > Nymphaeales > Nymphaeaceae > Nuphar > Nuphar pumila. The sequence continues at coordinate 35,836,403 of NC_143253.1, read as the reverse complement.
AAACTCTCAACAAAATAATTGGCGTAGCGAGTAGTTCATGTGTAGGGATGTAAATGGGTCGGATGTAGGTTAAACCAAATCCGACTAATCGGGTTTTTGGTGATCGGATTCGGAGTCAGACTCGGAGCCAGATGCATAAATATGCCAGCCATAAAATCCGGATCCGATCAGAATCCAATAAAGTTCATTTAATGCTGTTAAAAAGTGCCCACAAATAACTCGCTTACACGACACAGCGTTGTTTGGCTGTTCACTGCTTGGTAGGCAGTTTAAGGGAAGAGAAATGCTAGAACGTTTCCTCATGCATTTAAGAAAGGTTTTTAAACTTTTAATAGTTACATTTACTGCAATCTGCAGTTACAACCTACAGGGTTTCTTCCCGAAACCCAGTTTCACACTGAACCCGATTGCCCTGTACCGAGCTTAGCCCAATTATGCATTTAAATACAAAATCTTCTACCAAACCCGATCAAACAGATTCGGGTCGTTCGGGTACCTGACCCAAACCCGTACCATTGACATCCTTAATTATGTGACGGGGTGCTGTTCCCTTAGAGAATGAACGACTCTGAAAATTTTTATGGGGACCATCTAAGATATAAGTAAACGAGAGAGAGAGAGAGAGAGAGAGAGAGAGAGACGACTTAAAAAACCAGCTGGATATATCAGCGATGGTGATGAGAACAAACCACACTGTAATCGAGCTCCAACCAAAACCCTAGCAGCAAAACCAAAAAACGAAAACATTATTAGATTGGCTACCATTTCATGTTTTTTTCACCTATATTGTGTAACATAACTGAAAAAAACAGTGGAGAGAGAGAGAGGTTGTATTTCTTATGTAAATACAAGAACAAAATTACAGAAAATTCTACCCAAGTTCCAGATTATCTAAGAAAAAAGTAGGAAATATGAAGAAAATTAAAAAATAACTGAAAAATAAAGAAAAAACAAGAAATTAATGAAAAACTAGAAGTTAACTGATTTCAAGATCTCGATGACCTGAGTAATCCCTAAATCTCTCATCTATTTATAAATGAGGGATCCTAATCCTAACAAATATAGATTTTCTATTTGATAAACATTAAATAAGATAAGTTGATAAGCTTTCTAATTAGATATGGATCTAATATAGATCCAATATCTTCATACAAACTAAAAAAATCTAAACTACAAAATGAATCCAATTGGATCTTGCAGACCCAGATATGTTTTGTCTTAGCTCCTGGATCATTCTTCCCAGGTTCTTTCAATTGCGCTCCATTTTGTAGGTTATAGACTCATAGTATTGTATGGGATCCTCATATTATTTTGTAAACAGAAAGAGCCTTGTTGAATCAAGTCCAATATGCATGACAAAGCCAAAAATATTCTTTTCAAACCATCCATAGTCATATGAGGTGCTTATAAGTGAAACAAATCAAACAGATATAGAACAAATAGTTGAGATAAAGTCATAATCCACTCAAAGGAAACCTGATCCAATTCAGGCAAGTTGAAGGTTTAGATGAGGCTTGGGTTAGGCAAGATGGGTTTAAGTTGGCTTTGGATCTGAATAGATGATATGTTTTGATGGTGTCCACCATAATCCAAAATAAATTGGTGTTGGGTAACATGAGATTTGGGTTTGGGTAGTGGGTAGGATATGAGATGTTTGGGGTTGGATTGGGCATGAATGAGATTGGCTAGGGTTTAATAGGGGTTGATTTAGAGCCTGGGTAATGGATTCTAAAACAGGTTTAGATCGATCCAATAAATTGAATTTGAATTCAGATTCATTAAGAGATTTTGGATCTAAATCTAAAGTAACTGGATTTGGGCATTTGGGGGGTTCTGGAGCGGGTTTTGGAGATGCTTCATTTGGGCTAGGTTCCAACAGCCCATTATCTAACTGTGTTTGGGTATATTTTGGATCAACAGTGAAAGATGGTTGTTCTGTGAACCTCACCCGCATCAATTGCTTAATCTTGATCTAGTCTGGTAGACCTTCTCTTCGACGAGTAACTTACATATCCATCCACAGCGATCTCACAAAATGCAATAGTGGTTAGGAGGACTTTTCGATGATCCAGGACATTATGTTGCTCGAAGGTTCGCTTCATTGCTTGAATCCAATCAAATAATGCGTTTGAACCATGGCCTGTGAACTCAGGAATATACAATTCATCACCACACCATATTCAATATGAATCCAATATTCTAAGCATTTCTCAACGAGTCTTGGTGTATGTTTGGATCCATGCTCATCACCATTGGAATCAAGAATTAGATCAAATCTGCATTTGTTCTGGATCTCAATAGAAGCAGATCTTGAGACCCATATCTGTTTTAAAGAAGCTTGAGGTTGGTTTTGGGTTTGCGTCTGATCTAGATATAGATTAAAATTTAATGGGTTGGGTCCAATATTTGGGGTTTGGGATTGCTTAAGTGGATTTGGATAGGGGCTAGCGTCAAAACAGGTCAAAATGGGAGGTGTTAGGGAGGGAACTAAGTCCAAAATATTGGTTTGGTTAGGTTAGAATGGGCTGAACCCGGTTTTAGAACTCAAAACCGGTTTCATATGTTAGATTAAATGGTGTGAAAGAGTGATGGCAGAATTGAACCAGTTCGGAATCGAACCGATTGGTTTCCCTCTACTCTTTTTCACGATGTAGAGAAGGGTGGATGGTGGTGAGGTTAAGGTTTTGCTGCCCACCCACCACCTCCGCGATAAAGAACCACCGGTCAGTGGCTAGGTGTTTTGTCGACGGCCACAATTTGGCGAGATCCTCGTCAGCATGTACCACACCGGCGGTGATCAGATGTGAAAGAAAATATGAAGAGGGAAAGTTAGATGGGAAAGAAAGGATAGCGGAGGAAGGGGTGCCTCCCACCGGCGGGTGGGGTTCCAGTTGGTTAGACTAGGTCAGCGTTCAGTTACTATTTTTTGGACTCCAACGTGCCAATATTTTGGTGACGGCTTGGGCTGAGCGTAGTTCCGTCACCATTAGTAAATGTGTTGGCATAAAATGGATCGGGTAGAGCCACTTACCGGATGTGGTCATGGATTATCCGAATGGTGCTTCAGTGCACATGGTTGTTTGGTCAACATTCAACCAATCAACGCCCTCAATGAGCCCAGGCTAGAATGTCAAGTGGTGAGCAGGTCACTTGAAACCCAAAAACTACTCATAATCACACCGCTACGGGTAAGTATAAATGGTGTATAATGAGCATACATAGACAATTATGAAACCTTATAACTGTCTTATAACCCCCAAAACCCAAGATTTTCTCACATGTATATCCTTTGATGTGCCCATGTCAAGATAGGTCATATTCAGGTTGGATTTGATCGGATCTAAAATTCAACATTCTCTCACTTGACTCATTGACATACAACACTTCATCCAGGTTCGTTATTGTTATCTCGATTCAATTTTTACATGGGTTCACTTGCTATCCTATATCATGAAAATGAATCATACGAGTCTATGAGATGCTATATTTTCATGTATTACAATAATATTCATTTTAAGTGTTTAGCATGTTAAGAATACTTTTACGAACATGTTAGTCTCTGACCCATTTTATTGATCTTTTTAATATTGTTATTTTGCTAGTCTCTCTTCAAAATGAAAGACACTTTACATAGAAAACTATATCAATATAGTTTTATAAATATGATCACATATAATCATAATGTATTGTCATAACATCAAAAAGAATCAAATAAACCCATCCTCGTTACATGTTGAGAATATAATCTTGATGTTAGCCCTTTAATAAGAGGATCGAGAGTCATTTCCTTCGTACCGATTTTATCAATACACACTAAATGATTCTTAAATTTTTCTTTAACCACAAAGTACTTTAGCTCTATGTGTTGAACTGAAGGGCCTGAATCGGTCCAAACAAGACCCGATTTTGCTGAAAACCAGGTCCTAAGTTCAAAATTGGGTCCTATCAGTTCAGGCATAGACCCAATCTACCTAGAACCCCATTCGGATCCTAGACGGGGTCCAACGGGTTAGGGTCAGGCCTGGTCCACCCAGAACCCCCAATGGGTTTGGGTCCTAGACTAGGTCCGACTTAGACTCAATTCACCTAGAATCCCCAACACTTTCGAGTCTCGGACCAGGCCCGATCGAGTCGGGCACAAACCCGATCCATTTGATCCCGCCAATGGGTCTAGGTCTGGATCGAGTCCCACTGGATCAGGTGTAGACATGATCTACCCAGTCCTGCCAATGGGTTTGGGTTGGGATCAGGTCTCGCCAGGTCGGGTGCAAATCTGATCCGCCTGGTCATGCCAATGGGTCCGAGTCAGGATTGGGTCGCGTCAGGTCGGGTGCAGACCTGATCCACCCAGTCCCACTAATGGGTTTATATCTGGATCAGCAGGGATATGTGCACACCTTATCCATTTGGAATAGAGGATCGGGTCTGGGTTCGGATAGGGTCCGTGATCGGGTTTGACTATAGCTATTACAGTAAAACCTAATGCCCTCTGTTCTGAAACTGTCATCTTTTTTTTACAACGCCCCCATCCTCCGATGCGAACAACAATCACCACCATCAGTTAGCCAGACACTGCCATCCACCGACGATAGCAGTCGTTAGGATGGCTTGTGGGAAATGGTTCTACCCCCCTCCTCTCAAGCTTTCAATGCCGACAGCCACCACCGATGGTCAGCCCACCTCCGACGACAAAAAAAATTATCGGACCCAATCACCGGCAGGCGACTAAGGCAGAGAGTCGAAAAAGAAAAAAATAAACATAAAACGAAATGGGGGAGGGGGCTCTCTAGCATCCTGCCGCCTGGAGAGGGTGGTGTATGTTCTCCTCCGATGATTCACTGAATCCCACGTCTGTGTTCGGGGGTTCGAATGAGCGCCACGTATGTAAGCACATGGGGCTCGTATTCCTGTGTATGTTGACATCACTTAGCATCGGAGTCTGGTGCGGTTGCAAAGACTTAAGTACCCTTTCTTGCTATTCTTGCTATAGAACGACGGTTTGAAAAAATGACAAAAATGTCCATTCAAAAAAAGGAAAACAAACGGTTCAAAAAAAGGACAAACATGTCCTCTGTCCAGAAAGTCGAGGATGATGTTGACTCTTCAAAATCTAAACAGTGAAACAAACCTTAGTCGGCGATTCGATGGTGATCCGGCGAAACGATGGTGATCTGGCGAAACGATGGTAAGCTGGCGATCCGATGGTGATCCAGCGAAACGAACCTGAGCCATCAAAAATGTATGTTTGAACTTTTCGTCGTCATCTTCTTCTTCCTTCTCTGTAAAACACTGTAAAGCCCTCTCTCTCTAGAGAAGAAATCAAGGGAGGCAAAGAGCTGGCAATCCGATGGTGATTGTCATCCTCTTTCTACTAGCAGTGGCCGGAATGCTGCTCTCGTTCAGCGGGCAACCGACTGCGGTGGCTCCTCCTCCGTCTTCGAGGGACACCTACAACAGAATCTTCCTCCAGTACACCTACAACGGAGCATGTTGCTCTCATCCAGCGGGCAACCGACTGTGGTTGCTCCTCCTCCGCCTTCGAGGGACACCTACAACGGAATCTTCCTCCAGTACACCTACAACAGAGTACAGCCTCCAGCTTCCCCATCATGAACCTCAAGACTGCCATCAGAATGCCTGGCGACTACAGCCTGATCACGGCGAAGATCGTGCTCAAAGGGTGGTGTTCGGCATCGCGATTTATGAAAATCGCGTCGTGCAAAAAAATGGCAAATCACAAAATCGAGTAGCAATTTATGAAAATCGCGTAGCAAAAAAATAAATAAATGGCAAATCGCTATGTGATTTTCGAAAATCGCTATATCGAGTAGCGATTTACGAAAATCATGTAGCAAAAAAATAGCAAATCACTATGTGATTTTCGTAAATTGCGATATAGAGTAGCGATTTACGAAAATCACGTAGCGAAAAAAATGGCAAATCGCAAAATCGAGTGGCGATTTATGAAAATCACGTAGCAAAAAAATAAATAAATGGCAAATCGCTATATCGAGTAGCGATTTACGAAAATCACGTAGCAAAAAAAATGGCAAATCACTATGTGATTTTCGTAAATCGCTATATCGAGTAGCGATTTACGAAAATCACGTAACAAAAAAATGGCAAAACCCAAAATCGAGTAGCGATTTATGAAAATTGTGCAGTAAAAAAAAATGGCAAATTGAGTAGCGATTTACGAAAATTGCAAAGCGAAAAAAAAAAAACAGAAAAATTATGGGAAAGGGTGTTACGAAAACCTCAAGCAAGAAACAACCGAATGAAACATGAGCACCATGATTAAAAAAAATACTTTATTGCTCTTTTTCGATAGTTACAAGAGGAAAAGAAGAAAAAATTTATACAAGGCCCCCAAAAAATTTAGTTTGGGGGGCGCTGCCCTTCGAGCCCCCGCCAGAGGTGCCCCCCCTGGACCCCCGTCCGCTGACAGCGCTGGGGGGAGCCCACGGACCCCCCTTATATAAGGGCAAAAACTCTGAATCAGGTTCCACAACTCATCAAGTTGAATGATGCTACCTACGTCAGGGAGAGCCCCCAGACCCCCCTTCTGTAAGGGAAAAAACTCTGAATCAGACTCCACAACTCATCAAGTTGAACGATGCTACAATCAGTGTGCAAGTTAGTTGGTGTTTGATGGAGCAATGTAGGATCGTCTGCTGGATGTGCACAGAAGCAGAAAGAGAAGGGAGAGAGAGTGAGAGGGTTGATGTTCATGGCCTTGTCTATGGGGATTCCTTTCTCAGATAATCCTGCAGTGCAGGTACTGGGTCTTAAATAACCATCTTCGGGGTACTTAAGTCTTTACAACCACTCTTTTTCTAGAATCGTCATTTTTTTTTGCACTAATGGAGGAAAGGGTACTTAAGTCTTTGCAATCGCATCAAACTCCAACGCTAAATGATGCTGACAAACATGGGGATACGAGCCACACATGCTTACATACGTGATGATCTTTGGGGACCCCGAACATGAGATGTAGCTACCTGCCGGGGGGGGGGGGAGAGGGGGGCATATAACCTGCTTCGTGCCGCCTACAAGTGCCATTGACGATGATCGTCGGCCTTCGATGGACAACCGCCGACATTGGCAACATTATTCTGGCAAAGATATCATAATTGATTGCCTGTTGTAGTTGTTTACAGCCACAATCACTAACAAAGCCCCCTCTATCGCCATGGCAGCCACTGACGATGGCCAACCTCAGGCATTTGTTGTGACCAACTTATAGTGGTGAGAGACTCTGATTACTCAGCTGAGAACCCAGATTGTGACAACCTTGTTCGCCTGGGACGCCCACTGCCAGCCTTTGCGGGGGAGCAAGACCTTCTGCCAACCTGTAGGCGATGGGTCGTTGGAAAATGCTTCCCTAGTCACCGTTTAACATCCCAAAACCAAACAAAAGTCTCGTGAGGGAGAACAATACCAACAAAAATATTAGGCAAGCGCCAGATGGATGCCAACACACCCACACCCAGAATACGTACTACTGTAACCTAATGTTGCCATCAAATGGATAAGGTAGAGCCACTTACCGGATACAACCATGGATAATCTAAATGATACTTCAGTGGAGGTGGGTGGTCGGTGTTCTCCATAACCAATCGATCTTCAAAACGAGCACAAGTCAGAATGTTGAGAGGTGATCATGACCCTTGAACCCCAAAAATATTAAGAGACGATAACACGGAGGTAGTAATCATCACACTACTATCAGTCTCTTATTTATAGAAAGATCTGGAAGAAGGTCCATAATGAGCATAATAGGTCTATAATGGGCATACATGGACATTTATAAGAACCCTCAAAACCCAAGAGCTCATGTATGCCCCTTGATGTATCCATGTTAATATGGGTCACATTAAAGTTGGATCCCATCCGATCCGATCTAAAATCTAACAAAATGTTGTATGCCATATCATTCATTGTTTCGATGAGAGGCACCCGTGGGTCTCCTACCTACACCTGACTTGATTCTCACTCCTTAGGAAACATCTTTTTTGGTACTCGAATTAAAAAGGTAAAGTTCTCAAGGAAGATCTTTCAAATGCATAGACTGCCATTTTATACACCAACAGTTATGAGGGAAGCACATCAAACTAAGGAAGAAGTCTCATGTTTTTCAAACTTCAAAGTAAAGACCAAATTAATCCACCACCAACCAACTGGAAGGGGTCGCCCTCATGGTCTCAGGCCCCTAACTTGAGTTCGGTCCCCCAATAAGGTGAAGCAGTTGCTTCCTTGGGGTTCAATGGGAGCACAAAAGATATTTAGGAATAGGAACTGTGACCATAGGTATAGTAGAGTAAGAGAGCACAATCAGTTATAGTCCCATGTGCGGTTTATTTGTGTAATAAATAAATAAATAAGTCAACCAATCAGAATTCACAAATAAATTCTCTTGACAAGAAATTAAGAAATTACAAACAACCCAAATGTTGAATGTTCTCTCTCTAAAACTCTTTATACGGGGGCTCCGTTTGTCTGTACGTCACCTTGTGTTGGGACGTTGCAACTTCAAATCTCAATGGTATCGTTGTATAACTGGTAGGGTACGCCAGCTTGCCTTAAAAAAAAAAACTCTTTATATGCTACCTTCTATTTCTCATGTCCAATCATGAAGAGTGGTTGTGTGATCGGGCCGAACACCTCATAGGTGGCTCCCCTCTTAACGGAAGGGGGCAGGCACTACGTGGTTCACAGTGGTTGCATTCCGCCCTGATCATTGATCACTACTCTTTATCATGCCCTATTAGCACAGAAAAGAGCAAAGGACCAATTATAGCATTATTTTTGGGGTTTATGTTTGGTAATGCATAAAAATTCACCAAGTCGGTAATCTTCCATTTCCACTTTCATCATGTCAAGATTGTGGCTTTTGTTCGTGCTTACTAATAGAATGTGATATTATTATCGGTCATATTGACACACCAAATGTAGACATGTCCGTAAAGTACATTTCAGTACATTGCGCACATAGGCAGAGCCACGGATCGGCCTGATCCCACCCTGAACTGAATGCTGTGCTTCCCCTCTCTCTCTCTCTCTCTCTCTCTCTCTCTCTCTCTCTCTCTCTCTCTCTCTCTCTCTCTCTCTCTCGCTATATATATATATATATATATGAGATAGAGAGATCTTAACATATTAGGCTCCATTTTTCGTTCTGCCTTAAAGGTTTTAAGTGTTTTATGATAGATCTGAACCATTAGATGTGTTTAGCATGATCGATTTAGTGAGAATCGACTCTTAGATCATGTTTTTTTATGGAAAAAAATGTTTTTATGAGTCAGAAAAAACAGGTACCTTCATAGCCATTGATTTTGGTTCACTAGAAAAACCTATATACAGGTCAAATTCTGGCGATCCAAAAGCTGGTTCCCACTAGAAAAAACCTATAGATCACATCTATGGTATTAGACGTGAGAAAAAAGTAATTAAAACTATGATTTTTTGAAAGAACATAACAATACCTAATGAAAAAGAGGGCCTAAGGAATGCTATATGTAGGCACATACATATGCACGCACACATACATACATTTGTGCCCACCTTAATCTGGGTTTCTAGCACTGCCTCAGTTTGTGCCAAACATCATTGACACCATGACATGTCATTTTCCTTTAATTTTGACAATTCTAGTATAAAAACAGGAAAAAATCATGAGAGAGAGCTCACCATATCATTTCTTTTCATTCTTTAAAGTACTGTAGGATCGATGCAACCAGCACTAGAGGGGGGTGAATAGTGATTTTAAACTTCATCTTTGAAATTTGAAAGATTTTGAATTCTGCAAAACAATCACACACAAAGAACACAAAGATTTTATCCTGGTTCAGTCCTCTAAACCTACATTCAGTCCCCAAGCAAAACCCACTTTATATTTTTACTATTAAACTTGTGTCACCATAAGACCAAACAAACCAAAACCGGTTTCACTTTCAACTACAACCCTGCTGAAAGCTAACTTCTCCTTTAAACCAATGAGACTCTATCTTTTTATAGAAAAATTAAAATAAATAACTTACAATCAGCCTATGAGCCTTTCTTATGAATGTAAAGGAAGTTAAATAGGTTTGCAGAGGCTTCTAAGGCTTCAAAAATACTCAACTCACGATTTCACTGACTCACAAAAAAATTTAGAGTGAAGAACTTGAGTGAAAAGACTTAGTGAGTGAGAAAACGAATGCTTGAAAGAATAGGAGTGAAAAACACAGAATTCAATGTTTCAATTCATTGATTTTGAGTGTAGATCTCACTCTTATTTATAGTTGAAGAATTTCAGACGTTGATGGTATGAAGAGGTGTCAAACTGACAGTTTTGAACAGTCAAAATGTTTGAAAAATGAAAGAACGTAACTTCTGAAAAGTTCATAAAAACAACTATATTAGTCGACTAAAAAAGTTATCAGTCGGCTGAAATCAAATATTAACAGACTGATTGTTAAATCAGTCGACTATTGTGTCTAGCCAAAATTATTTGAATTCGAGATTTTGAAAATTAATCGACTAAAGAAAAATTAGTTGACTGATAAAAATCATCAGTAGACTAAAAAAAACTTTCAGTCGTCTTCTATTAAATTTTTCAAAAATCGGACATTCGGATCAGTCGACTAAGAGTAGATTAGTCGACTGATCAGAAAATAGATATTTGGCTTTGAAAAAGGTGCGAGAAAATTGATCGACCGATAAGACTATTGGTTGACTGATAAAACTAAAAATATAGGTAAAGGGCTTTCTAAAATAATTTTTGCAAAGAGTTCTTTTTAGAAAAGTTTTCTTAAGTATTTTTAGGTGTAATGCAAGTGAGATATGCAATCAAATTAAGGCTCTTATAAGAATCTAAGAATTTAAAGAGATTTACACTTGCATAAAATCTTCAATCAATTATTCAATGTAGAACTTGTAAATTTTTTCAATTCTTTTCTTCTTTCTTTATTGTCATAGCTAAAATCTCGTTGTTCCAGTTGTTCATTATTAAAATATCATACTTGAATTATCGTGTACAACTTTCTTGTTTTAACAATCTTTCCTTTTTTTATGATGACAAACTAGTCACAAATAGAGCATTGATAAACATATAGAATAACTTACTCCCCCTATCAATATGTTGTCAAAATATAAGAAGTTAGCATATCAAATAACATATATCACACATGCATATTGTTCTCCATATATCACACATTGTTCACATGTATATTGTTCACCATGTATCACACATTGTTCACATGCATATTGTTCTCCTCCTTTGTGATGATCAAAAAGATTAGGTAGAGACATAGTATCAAAAAGATACTGCAGATATAAGTTAAAAAATATTACAAACCAAAAATGTTATCATAGCAATCAAAGTTCAAGAAAAATGTGAGTCTTACAATTTTTTAAGTAAAACAAAAATTTTAAAAAAAATATATTATAAGTCCAATAATGAGCAAATACCAAGTTCTCTTCTAATTCTCACAAAATCTTCATTTTTGAGTGGTTTAGTAAAAATATCAGTATGTTGTGCATTTGTGGGTATAAAATTCAAACAAATATCACCTTTTAAAACATGATCTTGTAAAAAATGATGTCTCACCTCAATATGCTTAGTTTATAAGTGATGAACAAGATTGTTTGAAAGATTTATAGCACTACTGTTATCAGAATAAATAGTTGTTGTGGAGTAATTCAAACCAAAATCTCTTAAGGTTTGCTTCATTCATAGTACTTGTGTACATGCTAAACTAGCTACTATATATTCTGCTTCAGTTGTTGAGAGTGATACCGATTTTTTTTTTACTAAACCAAGAGACTAAGGAATGCCCTAAGAAGTAACAAGTTTCACTAGTACTCTTGCGATCAGATTTGCTTCCAGCAAAATCTGTATCACTATATGAAACTAAATCAAAGGAAGATGACTTCGGGTAAAACAATCCAAAGTCTGAAGTATCAAAGAAATTGTTTTACAACAATTAAGTGTGATTCCTTCGGATTAGCTTGAAATCTAGCACATATACATATACTAAGCATTATATCAGATTGACTAGCAGTTAAATATAATAGAGATTTGATCATACCTCTATAGAGCTTAGTATCTACAGTTTTACTATTTTCATCTTTGTCAAGAGAGGTAGTTGTGCTCATAGGATTTCTTCTTGATTTAGATGAGTCCATGCCAAATCTTTTAAGAAGTTCTTTTATATACTTGGATTGGTTGATGAAGACTCCTTCTTCAGTTTGCTTTATTTGAAGTTCAAGAAAATAGTTTAATTCGCACATCAAGCTCATTTCAAACTCTTTCTACGTATCTTTAGCAAAATCTTTGCAAAGATAATCATTAGTAGAACCAAATATTATATCATCAACATAAATTTACGCAATAAGAATATCTGAATTTAGATTTTTAATAAATAGAGTAGAGTCTACCTGACCGATGAAGAAATCAGATAGTTCTAAAAAACTTTGTAGTCTTTCATACCATGCTCTTTATGCTTGTTTGAGTCTGTACAAAACTCTTTTTAATTTGTAGACTCTTTCTGGATATTTCTCATCTTCAAAGCCTGGTGGTTGTTCTACATAAACTTCTTCATTGATGTATCCATTCAAAAATGCACTCATAACATCAATTTGGTATAACTTAAAATTCATGTAGCTAGCAAAAGCAAACATCATTTGAATTGACTCCAATTGAATCACAAGAGCAAAAGTTTCATCAAAATCTATGCCTTCCTCTTGGTTATAGCCTTGTGCTACTATCCTTGCTTTGTTTTGAATGACTTCGTCATTCTCATCCAGCTTGTTCTGAAAGACCCATCTCGTTCTAATTACTAGATAATTCGTTGGTTTATCAACTAGATCTCATACATCATTATGAGTGAACTTGTTAAGTTCTTCAGACATGGCCAAAATCCAAAATTCATCATCACAAGCTTTATTGATATTCTTTGGTTCTAATTTTGACATGATAGCAATATTTATAATACATTCTTCCAACTAGCTTCTAGTTTGGACACCACTCTTTATTTCTCCAATAATTTTCTCATGTGGATGATTATGAAGTTCTTTCTAAACTGGTGAAAGATTTTGAGGAATGTTTTCTTGTGAAGTGCTTTATATCAAAGGTTCTCCTTGAGGTATAACTTCTTCTCCTTCGTTTAGAGGTATAACCTGCTCACTATTCTCATCAAATACAATATGTTAAAACTCTTCAATGCAAGAAGTTCTTTTATTAAAAATATGGTAAGCTTTGCTTCTAGAAGAATATCCAAGAAATATTATTTCATCTGGTTTTGAATCAAACTTGTCAAGATTATCTTTGGTATTTAACAAGAAGCATTTGCTACCAAAAATTTTAAAATATGAGATCTTTGGTATACGATCATAATACAATTCAAAACAGGTTTTATATAAAAATGGTCGAATAAAAACACAGTTTAAAACATAACATATTGTATTTACAGCTTCCGTCCAAAAGTATTTTGGTAAATTTTTATCTTGAAGCATAGTTCTAGCATATTCTTACAATGTCTTATTCTTTCTTTCAACAACTCCATTTTAGGGAGCCGCTCTAGGAAAAGCAAAGTTGTGAGATATTCCATGTAAATCATAGAACTTGAGAAAAGATTTATTTTTAAATTTATAGTAATAATAGAGGTAGATTTTTCATTTATAATTCTTCTACAGAGTTTAGAAAATTTAGAAAAAGCAGCATTTTTGTTTTACAAAAAAATTACCCAAGTAAACGAGAATAATCATCTACTATGACAAAAGCATATTTACTATCATTCAAACTTTGAATTCTTGACGGTCCAAAAAGATCTAAATGTAAAAGTTTGAGAGGATGCTTTGTTGAAATTATATTTTTTGCTTTGAAAGAACTCTTGATTTGTTTACCTATTTGGCAAGCATCACATAAGTGATTCTTTTTATATGATATTCTAGGTAGGCCTCTAACAAGATCATTCTTGGATAACTTAGAAATTAATTTGAAGTTAACATGTCCAAGTCTTGATATCCTTTTGAAGAAATTTTAGTTTTGAAAAAAAATTTAAATGAAAAGCATGTGAAAACCAGACATCAAATAATAAAAACTGGTTCTCACTAGTGGTAGAGACAGGGTCGAACTCAGGGGACGGGAATACTTCGTATTCAAACAAACAATTAAACTAATCTTTATTGCCAAAATGAAAAGTATGAGGAAATTAATCTACTTATCTATTACAATGAATGAATACCTTACGCAGAGGGCTTAAAAAGACTTTATTACAAACCCAGAATTAAATTCCTAAATTCTAAAATAAAAGCAAAAATTCTTCTATGATTGTGCTTCTATGTCACTCGATCACTTTCGCTCCACTCATGTGCGATCTTGCACAGTTCAAAAGAATACAAGCAACACAAGAGAGAGAAATAGAAACTATACTAAATAAAGTATACTAACTAAATGCTACAACGATGAAAGACAATGTGAAAAAAATTAAATGACAAGTAAACCGATATTGAGTGCTAATTATTTCAAGTCAGTGAAGTAATCTAACAACTAACAATTAAGCTAAACAGATAATAGCTAACACTAACAATTTCAACTAAGCTAAATGACAGCTAACAACTAACAAGTAAATTTTCAATTAACATCTAACAACTAACAAGTAAATTCCTAACAGCAAAACACTTAGTTAACAAACAACAAAACAGGAAATCAGATATTGAAAAACACAGGAAATTAATGATTTGACAAGAAAATAAGAAAATGAACTGAAAAACAGAATGTAAAACAGGAAATTAATTGAATGAAAAAAACAATAAATCAATGTATTAAAAAAATAGGAAAATGAATGTAAAACAGTAAGTAATGTGATGAAAAACAGAAAAACAATGCGATGAAAAACAAAAAAACACAAGATAAGAATGAGGAAATTGGAAATACATGAAATCAAAACATGAATGACAGAAATTTACTTAAATGCAAAAACAGAAAATCAACTATAAATAGAAATTGCAAAAATGAACAAAACAGGAAAAATAACGAATGAATGAGAAAGCAAGAGATCGAATAATGCAAGACATGAAATGTGATGCTGTAAAAAAACAAACAAACAGAAATTTGAGGAAAACACATAAAATCAGAAAATGCAAAATAGGAAATTCGAAATAGAAGTACAGAAAATCATATGCATGAAAGAAAAACAAAGAATCGAAGAAAAAAAAAAGAAAACAGGAAGTGCGATGCATAACAGAAAAATCAAGGAATAAAATAAACAGGAAATCCGATAGTGAATCAAAACAGAAAATTATGATTAAAACAAACAGGAGATCAAATCAATGAATGAAAAAAAAACAAAAAATCGAGAGATGAACAAAACAGAAAAACAATAATGAAACAAAACAGGAAATAGCTATGAAATGAAAAATAAACAAAAAAATCGATGACATGAAATCAAACTTTTTTTGTTTTTCTTTTCTGAAAACAAAATTAACTATTCTAAAATGTACACAGAAAGAAGAAGAGGAAGAGGAAGAAGAAGAGAAGGAACTGTTACTTACCGTAGAGATTGGGTTGGGAAAAGAAGGTTGGACTTCCACCCTTACGCCATTGCCGTGCTGATTGTCTCCACTGGAAAGAAGGAAAGATGAGAGAGAGGGAGAAGGAGAAGAAGAGGAGGAAGAAGTGGAGAGGAAGGAGAAGAAGAGAGGGTTTTGGCGTGAAAGGTGAAAGGGGAAGACAATGATTTTTGCCTCTTTCGTGAAATTTAAACTAAATCTGGTAAGTTGTTACACAATTTTTGAAAATTCTAAAAACTACCCTAAAAAGAAGTTATTTACAAAACACCTCCTTTTGACTTATGTTTTAAAAAATCTAAAATAACTCTATTTTAACTCTAATTTTTGTTATTTTTAAAAACTAAAACTACTACATTAATGACAAACACTAAAATATACACTAAATTGCAAAATAAAAATAATTTTCAAGCATTTTCTATTTTTTAATCATTTTCGCACATTTACTCAAAACTAGCAACAAGTCCTTTCAACCTCTGGGTTACCCCAGTAGACGAGTAAGGTCTCGTGAGGGTTTGCAGTGATGCTACCCACAAACATCTCTATCATGTATGCATAATATCACACATCTTCACAAGTAGTAGGTAATTAAAGGATTTGTTTTCACAAATGTCTGTTACAAAAAAAATCAAAACATAATTAGAGTCTTTTATATACCACCACAGAAAAAGAATTTCTTACACTTTTCTAAATATCACAATTATTTATGTTTTATTCTTGAAAAATCCAATAAAAACAATTTATTATTTATTTATCTTCACTCATAAGTTTTTTGTATAAATTTTCTCAATCACACTTCTAAGCAGTGAATTTTTTTTTTTAAGCTCTTTTCTTTTCTTGATTTTCAATTTTTCACACTTTTTCTTTTTGCGTACTTATTTTTATTTTATGGCTTGCGTATGGTCTGCTTTTATGCCCTGTACAATGTTAATATATTTTATACTTTTTCAATGTATACCAAAAGATATCAACTAAGACATAAGAGTGAGTTTCTTCCTTTACCTTTTCAACATGAGATTCAAACACTTCAGCTTGTGTCTGTTCTCAGCTACTAGGGATCACGAAGTTTTCCACTCTCCTTTTCAAAATGAAATTCAAACGCTTCAACTTAAATCTGAGTCTCATCTACTAAGAATTGTGAAAATTATCCAAACAACCTAACACATGTTTTTTTAGTTTTTAGCTCATTTTTGTGCTTTTGTTCATTTGCTTAGTTTTTCAAAAACAAACTGTTCATATTCATATTTGTGATTCAAAAAAAACTCTAACATGTATCTATCATCATTTCTTCGAAATCCACATAAACAACCATAATTTCTAGATCTATATCAGGAAAAAATTTGTGGGGCTTAAAAATCCTCTAAAAACATTAGATTTGAAATAACATTCATATAAGTTCAAACTCTTTCTTTTAAAAACTTACTTTTCATGAAAGATGTATAAAATATGCAAGAACGTAGAAAAAAATATCAAGGTGTGCAAACTACACCCTCCCCCATGCTTGAATGGCATTGTCCCAATGGCACTCCCCCATGCTTATATGAAACTGCGTGAATGGATATGAGACACAATAAATGAGAGAAAATAGTATAAACAACCTGACATGAAATATAAATGCACATGCAATGAATGAAATGTATACATGACATAACATGAAAACTCATGAATGAAATAAAAAACAAAAACCTAAGAAAATCTATAAATCTTAAAAGAAAATCTAGTAATATACAACATATGGTTGCCTCTCATAAAGCGTTAAATTTCATGTCTCCAGCCAGACGGATCCCTGAAAAAACCTTCATCGTCTATGAGATCAATGGATATGAAGTCTCGCTCAATCGGGCTCTTTGAAGAAAAGAGTATCATCTATGACACTGCGCACTATGTTTCCGCCCACTCGACTCCTAAAAGTAATATCGTGACTCTCACTACAAGAAAAATGTTAATTAGCGACAGAAATTTGCGACGGATTTTTTTCGTCGCAAATTAGCGACGGATTAGCTAGAGAAAACTTTCTTCATGAATCTGTCGCTAAGTAGCGACGAATTAGCGATGAAAGTTTTCTCTAGCTAATTCGTCACTAATTAGCGACGAATTAACGACAATAATTGTTTTGTCGCTAATTCTCAATACAAGAAAAACATTTTAGCGAGGGATTTAGCGAGGGAATTTTTTCGTCGCTAATTTGTTGCTAATTAGCGACGGAAAAATTCCCTCGCTAAATCCCTCGCTAATTTTTTATTTAAACCGAGCGCGAAATTTTTCCTCTCTCCCCGTTTGAAATTTAAATTGATCACGCTCGATTTAAACCGACTTCTTCGAAGGACGACGACGTCGGCGAGCACGTTGGAGAGTGGAGGACGGCAACGCCGGAGGACGGTCGGCGATCGCTGGAGGACGTCGGCGCCGGTTCACGGAGGACGACGACGCCGGTTCACGGAGGACGGCGACGCTGGTTCACGGAGGATGACGGCGACGCCGGTTTACAGAAGATGATGGTGCCGGTTCATGGAGGACGGCGACGCCGGAGAGCACCGGTTCACGGAGGACGGCGACGCCAGAGGACGGTCGGCGAACGCTGGAGGACGTCGGCGCCGGTTCACGGAGGACGACGACGCTGGTTCACGAAGGACGGCGACGCTGGTTCACGGAAGATGACGGCGACGCTGGTTCACAGAAGATGACGGCGTCGGTTCATGGAGGACGGCGCCGGAGAGCATCGGTTCACGGAGGACGGTTCACAGAGGACGGCGACGCCGGTTCATAGAGGACGACGACGCCGGTTCACAGAGGACAGCGATGCCGGAGAGCACCGGTTCACTGAGGACGATACAAGTCCGACGATGAGGGAGAGCGATCATTCTGTGTAATGCCTGTCGGGTGCGGTATAAGTCTGGCTTATTGCTGCCGGAATACCGCCCGACAGGGATCATTTTTTTATTTTTATTTTTAAATTTAGCGACGGATTAGTGACGGATAATGTTCTTCGCTAATCTGTCACAAATTAACGACGAAATTAACGACAGATAAGTTTTTTCGCTAATTAACGAGCAAAAATTCGCGATGGTCTCTATCCATTGCTAATCCGTCGCTAAACAGTTTAGCGACGGCTTAGCGACGGATTAACGATGGATATAAGCCGTCGCTAATCCACGATTTTCTTGTAGTGTCTTGTTACAGAAATAACGGAGGTTAGTCTCCTCTGGGAGACTACTCTCAAAAGGAGAGTCTAGGACCGATCGACTATCAATGTATGCAACCTCAAAGAAGTGGTGGTCATGATCTTGCTTGACTAGGTTAAGCATCTTTTGCATCTGCACCTCTTGCTTGCTAAAAGCAATCGGTTGTCCCAACGCTTAGGAGACTGGAGCTCGATGAATATATGATGATAATGCATGTTGCGGGCCTTGTCCCTTCTCCTGAGGCCTAATGGAGGAAATCGACTTGTTAGTGGGTATGACATTGGGCTCCTGAATCGATTCCTAAATGGGGTGATACACCTTCCCATTCTGAAGGGATGTAACAGATTTGACCTGCGTAGGGTATGAATCTGTGGGGCGCAGGTCAAATGACATAGAATCTCCTCCCTTGGGTATGACAACAGGCCTACTAGATAGGTGCCCCTCATTTTGCCTGCTAAAGGTTTCAGCCAACTGTCCCATTTGAGTCTCTAGCTTGGCTATTGACTGCATATGGGAACAAAGAGTGGCCTTAATATCAGAAAAAAACTCTAACATCTTCTCCTAAAATGATGTGCTCTATGTGGGCTCCTGAGAAGAAGGCAGACTATACTGGGGGTAGACCTGTGAAACTATGGGACACAAGTAACCTTGTGAAAAGTTACTTTGTGTATGCTGTGTCTAGAAGGGCTGATGAGGTGGACTGATCGGATATTTGGGGCGGTCGACTAAGAGTAGATTAGTCGACTGATCAGAAAATAGACATTTGGTTTTGAAAAAGGTGCGAGAAAATCGGTCGACTGATAAGACTATTGGTCGACTGATAAAACTAAAAATATAGGTAAAGGGCTTTCTAAAATGATTTTTGCAAATGGTTCTATTTTAGAAAAGTTTTTTTTAAGTATTTTTAGGTGTAATGCAAGTGAGATATGCAATCAAAGTAAGGCTCTTACAAGAATCTAAGAATTTAAAGAGATTTACACTTGCACGAAATCTTCAATTAATTATTCAATGTAGAACTTGTAAACTTCTTCAATTCTTTTCTTCTTTCTTTATTGCCATAGCTGAAATCCAGTTGTTTCAGTTGTTCATCATCAAAATATCGTACTTGAATTATCGTGTACAACTTCTGTGTCTTAACAATTCTATTGTTTCATTGAACACCATGTAGATCAGACTTACATATTAGAGTAGAAGACATTAATAATAAATAATATTGTAAAATCCAAAGCTATAAAAAAGTAAATATTATATGTGATTGAAATGCTACATTAGAGTTTTAAATATTACCAATCATTTGTTGCTCAACTTTTGAAGGTAAATATTGCTTTATATTTTTAATAAATTTAAAGATATATACATTTGGTACTAATGAAGGTATGAAACTATTGAGAGAAAATAACAGTCTTTTTCTAGATCGAACCCTCTGGATGTGATCTACGAGGTTTGTTTAGTAGAAAATGAGATCTGAATCTTGTGGTTGTAGCATGTAAGCAGACTTTTAAGTGCTTAAAAAATCAATAGCCTACAATATACAAAAATTTTATGACCTAAAAGATCACAATTTTACATCACCAAATCAGGTTACAAGGTATGACCCTTAGCACGGGAACCATGCTGAACACAACATCCGTATAGCCAGATTGAATCAATACAACTTTAACCTATGATTTTCCTTTTTTTCTTAAAAGAAGTATATTTCATTGGCATAATTTATTCAGCATGACAACAGAACTTTAGCCTATGATTTCCAACTCAAGAGTTTTGCATCTTCATTAATACGTTTGTATTTGGTACTACTAATAAAGGTGAAAAACTATTGAGCTGGAATATATATATATATATATCATGTCAGAGTTTTATAAAACCAATGAACTGCATCTCATATGAGAGCCATGTACACGTATGTATCAGTGTCACTGTGACAAGCTGTCATTTATGCGTACCATTAATAAAAAATGAATGAAAAAGGAGCAGGAGATTTTGCTTTATTTTGTAAAATTTCTAGATTTAAGGCAATGTTTGGAAAAACAAGTTCAACATCGAGAATCGTGCCTTATTGTTTTGCAGTATATGCTGGTTATTTTGGTGTACCTTCATCTTGGTTGTATCACTACTAATTCAAATATTAGGGGGGCAACAATTTAGTGTTCTGCATTATATATGCAGGATATGATAATTGCAGTGAAAGACTCGACCATGGTCTGTCCTGCGGCCAAGACCCCACAGCATGGGCTATGGATGTCAAATCTGGATCTTGTGGTGCCAAGGAGCTACACTCCAAGTGTTTACTTCTATAGGTCTAATGGCACCCACAACTTCTTTGACACAAAGGTGATGAAAGAGTCACTAGGCAGAACACTTGTTCCATTCTATCCTATGGCTGGAAGGCTCAGGCGTGGCAAAGATGATCGCACCGAGATCAACTGCAATGGCCATGGCGTTCTCTTTGTTGAGGCGGCTGCAGAGGCGGAGGTAGATGACTTTGGAGATTTTGCTCCAAGTATGAAGCTGAAGCAGCTTATTCCTAAAGTTGACGACTCAGAGGAGATCTCTTCCTACCCTCTCCTGGTGCTTCAGGTAATAAGTCATATGCACATGACCAATGTCATCTTCTGTTTAATCTGCTTATGTAGCTTAAGCAAAGAACACACAATTAATGGTGAATTAAAATCATAGACCTAAGGTTAGATTTGATCATAACAACTTGCATCATAAGATTTAAGAGGGTATGAAGATGGAGGATGACTTAGCAGGATGAGTGGAAAACCGACAACGGTGTTAACCTGGGTTTGTATCTGAATTAGTGATTCCTTAACGGGATACCAGATTTACATCTGACACTGAGTTCACTGGTGGAGCAAAAATGCGAGAAAATAAAATGATGAGATACAAAGCTTTCAAAACCCTAATCTTCAATACACCCAAAAGCTTTAATACCCAACTCTCAGAAGAGGTGGCTATATATATATATATATATATATATATATATATATATATATATATATATATATATATATATATATATATATATATATATATATGATGAAGGGCATAAAACCCTAGTTCAAAACTGAACAGGTGAATACCACAGGGGGTCCGCCCCGCAACCCTAAATAACTTTGTGGTAGGGCCTAACAGCCCGACCCTTCCGCTACCACCACAAGCCTCATTGAAAATTCACATTCTACGTCCACCAAAAATATTTTTGGATCAAGTCATGGTATGGAGGGGGTCCAGAATTCATGACACCCATAACATTTCTTGTATCTGTATTTGAATCCACGTCAAGGTTGCTGGATCTTGAAGTATATGGCAGTCATGTTTTATGGGCTAAATATAAATAGATCTTATCACGTCAAAATCCTACTTGCACTCATTTACTGGATCAGACCCATTTCTCACAATTTTCAGGAATTATGTCTGGGACTGTTTGAATAAAATTGACTAGGGTAGCAACAATCAGACTTGTCCTATATTGTTTGGACGTTGTCCGTGTCTTGGATTATATCTAGATCGGGTTGGAGAAAATACAAACCTTATCTGTGCCCCAAATGGGCTTGGAATCTTCACCAACCTGATAAAATAGCGTGAAGCGCTAGGAAGTGTATAAACCGTACTAGCTAGAAGGAGGATCCCAACTATTGGCAGGCCATGTATAGACATACATTCACATCAATAATATACTAAAAGCTTTATTTAGGGTAAATATTTTGCACTCATGAACTGAGTAAAGATCACCTTCTTTTTATATAATTCTTTTGATCCTTTTTTGTATATCTGACATTACAGATGTGATCTACATGGTTGGTTTAGTAGGAGCAAGTTTTAAATTTGTGGTGGGACGTTGCAGGTTCAAAACCCTATGGTACGTTGAATAATTGGTGGGGGTCTGCTTAACCCGAGCTTGCCTTTCAAAAAAAATAATAAATAAATGATACTGTGATATGTAAGCAGGCTTTGCAAGAATTAAGAAATCAACCACAAACAATTCAACTCAAAAAGTTAAAGTTTTTACGTCACAAAAGCATGACCAAAGGTCTGATCCTTATCCAACAAACTATGTTGGATTAAATTTTGCTAAAACACAAATCAGGAACAAATATAATAAGGGAGAATAAGAAGAAGAAGAAGAGGGAATTTATTTCATGGGTACTGAAGCCGGTATCTGGATTCAAACATAGATCCAGGTTAGGGCAGAGATCCACACTCGTGCTCATATATAGGATCATTTACAATTGAGAGTTGATTGGGTCCAAGGTCAATTGGATCATTTATGGCTAATAAAATTTGCTATCTAAAGTTTGGACTGTCAATTCCAATGGGACAGGTCACCTTTTTCAAGTGCGGAGGCGTCTCTCTTGGCGTGGGTATGCATCATGTAGTAGCGGACGGGTTCTCGGGCCTGCATTTTGTGAACTCTTGGTCCGATATCGCACGTGGCATGGATGTAAATTCCACCCCATTCATAGATCGGACCCTCCTAAAGTCAAGGGATCATCCAAGACCCTCCTTCCCTCACTTAGAGTATCAGCCACCCCCTCCACTGAGGACCAAGACCCGACCCGTGCAGATTCCTTCAGAAAACTCCCCAAATACCCCTCTCTCCATGGCAATTTTCACACTTACCAACGAACACTTAGCCAAGCTGAAGAACAAGGCCAAGGAAGGGGACAACGGCATGATCAGCTATAGTTCCTATGAGACACTAACTGGCCATGTGTGGAGATGTGTTTGTTTGGCCAGAGGCCTAGATGATGACCAAGAAACCAAGTTGTACATAGCCACAGACGGCCGGTCACGGCTCCAGCCGATGCTGCCATTGGGCTACTTCGGCAACGTGATCTTTACTACAACGCCGGTAGCGGTCTCCGGGGAGCTCACATCCATGCCCACATACTATGCAGCAAGTAAGATCCATGATGCATTGTTGAGGATGGACGACGAGTACTTGAGGTCAGCACTTGACTACCTGGAGTTGCAGCCTGATTTGGGTGCGCTCGCCCGTGGGCCCCACACGTACCAGAGCCCAAACCTGGTGGTCACCAGTTGGGCCAAGCTGCCTATCCATGAGGCTGATTTTGGGTGGGGAAGACCAATCTTCATGGGCCCTGGTGGCATTGCATATGAGGGTGCAGCTTACATTCTGCCTAGCCCTTTCAACGATGGTAGCCTTTCACTAGCCATTGCCCTGCACCCTGATCACATGCTTTCCTTTGAGAAATTGGTATATGATATATAAGTCTTTTTCTCCATTGTTTGCTGGCATGCTATGAAAAACACATGCTTTTTTGTTAATAAAATGCATGTTGGTGATATCTAAATTGTGGGGGACTACCTTTCTCACATGTATTTTTATAAAGTTTGGAGGTTGTTTGTTTTTTCCTTCAAAATTTATTTGATAAAGAATATAGTCCCTCACATTAAAGAGGAAGAAAAAAAAACTTTTGATGCTTTAGAAAATGTTCTCCCTCACATTCTTAGTTAATAGACTGAAACCTTATATAATTGGTGCATGTGAATGCTTTTGCGCCACTAGCGTGCCCTTGTATCTAAGGGCGTTTGAGGCGTCATGTAGCATTTTCACATATGGCACCGTAAACTCTTAATCAGCGAAACCATCACTGTTTGTTCATGTTTCATTTGTTTTATATGATCAAAGTATTTTCTGACAATAAAAGATATGCCACTTACTTTTGGCTCCATTAATTCTCTGTTTTGAAGAGACTAGAGAAATATGTCCAACATATATAGTCAATTTTACCACCCAAAACAGCTCAAACATGACCACTTGCTTTTTCTTGACAATTTTACCGTTTTGTCTCCTAAAAAAAATACACCTTGGGGTCAAGCCACTTGTCTAAGGTGTCGCCTGAAAAAATTAGGTGACATGTAAATTGTCACCTAGAAATATCAGGCACCATATAACTTTGTCTCTTGAAAAAACATGACCGGAATTTTAAGATGGCAAAAGGACAAAATTGTCAAGTAAACAGTAAATTGGCTATATTTGGTATATTTTCTAGCTTGCGGTCAGTAATGGTATTTCCAATAAAAGTGAGGGCCATCAACGTTATCGCCCAAAATGTTTTTTAAATGTTAGCAGAGTAAAACAACATTAATACTAAGATGAGCAAAGTATTTTTAATCAAACCAATTCTAAGAACTAAGGAGAGCAAATCTCAGAACAATAAAACCATATAAAATCTACATGCAACAACAACTACGCCTTCATCCCAAAACAATTGGGGTCGGCGATATGAACCAACAAAGAAAATCATTCTGGGTCTTCCACATGAATCCTTCTCCTCCATTCATTTTTATCCAATGCCATGTCCTCGGTGAGGTTCAAAGCATTCATATCCTTTCCTATCACCTCCATCCATGTCTTCCTAGGCCTACCCCGACCTCTTTTAACTAATATATTTTCCCATTTCTCCATCCTTCTAACTGGAGCATCATTAGGCCTTCGTCAAATATGTCCAAACCACCGTAAACGATTCTCTCTCATCTTATTTTCAATGGGTGCAACACCTACGTTCTTACGTATCTCCTCGCTCTGAATCTTATCTTTTATTGTATTTCCACACATCCATCTCAGGATACGCATCTCAGCTACACTTATTTTTTGAATATGATGTCTCTTGGCAGCCCAACATTCCGTACTATATAGTAAAGCGGGCCTAATAGTCGTCTTATAAAACTTTCTCTTCAATCGCAATGGCATTCTACGATCGCACAACACTCCAGTTGCACTCTTCCATTTCATCCACCCAACCTTTATCCTATGATTTACATCTCCATCAATTTCTCCATACTTTTGAATGATAGATCTCAAATATTTGAAAGAATCATCCACCGATATTTATTGCTCACCAAGCTTCACTACACTCCCGTCACTACTTCATTGCTTACTAAATCGACATTCCATGTATTCTGTCTTACTCTTACTCAACTTAAAACCTCTTGCTTCCAATGTCTGTCTCCATAATTCTAACTTAGCATTAACCCCAGCTCTAGACTCATCAATCAAAACAATATCATCAGCAAACAACATACACCACGACACATTTTCTTGAATTGATCTCGTAAGCTCATCCTCCACTATAGCAAATAGGAAAGGGCTTAAAGCAGATCCTTGATGTAACCCAACTGTTATAGGAAAATTGGTTGTCACCCCTCCACAAGTGCGGACATTGGTTATTACTCCTTCATACATATCTTTAATTATACTAATGTACTTGAGAGAAACACCTTTTTTCATCATTGCCCACCAGAGAACGTCCCTAGGTACTCTATCGTAAGCCTTCTCCAAAACAATAAAAACCATATGCAAATCTTTGTTCCTCTCTCTATTTCTCTCAATAAGTTGTCTAAGAAGATGTATAGCTTCCATAGTTGATCTTTCAAGCATAAAACCAAATTGATTCTCTGATATCATGACAACCTTCCTCAACCTAGACTCAATCACCCTCTCCCAAAGTTTCATAGTATGACTCATGAGTTTTATACCACGATAGTTTGTGCAATCTTGTATATCACCCTTATTCTTATATAGAGGCACCAAAGTACTCTTCCTCCACTCATTAGGCATCTTATTTGTCCGCCAAATCTTGTTAAAAAGATTTGTCAACCGTTATAAACTTTTCTCTCCCAAGCATTTTCAAGCCTCGATAGGTATACCATCTGTGCCAACTGCCCTTCTTGATTTCATTTTCTTCAAAGCCTCTACAATTTTTTTCTTTTGAATCTTGCGCATGAAGTCACGATTCATCTCATGAAAAGGAATGGAAAAGTCTCCAAGATCCTGAGCATGACTTTCATTAAATAGCTTATCAAAATAATCTTTCTATCTCTCCTTAATCTCCTCATCTTTGACTAAAACCCTTTGCATTTCATCTTTGATATATCTAACCATATCCAGATCCCTCGATTTCTTATCTCTCATCTTTGCAAGCCTATAAATATCCTTTTCACCCTCTTTGGTATCCAACTTGTCATAAACCTCTTTATATATCTTATCCCTCGTGTTCCAAACTACTTTTTTAGTTTCCTTCTTTGCTATCATATACTTCTCCAAATTCTCATTATCACGACTTTTACTTAGATTTCTATAACACTCTCTTTTAACCTTAATAGCTAATTTGACATTCTCGTTCCACCACGATGTATCCTTACCTAGCGGTGGACCGCCTTTAAACTCACCCAATACCTCCTTAGTCACCTTTCTCATGCCACCCGCTATCTTATTCCACATTGATTTTGAATCCTTCTCGAGACACCAATCAACTTCCTTAACTATCTGCTCTACAAACATTCCTTGTTTAGCTCCTTTCAGTACCCATCACTTAATTCTAGGATCTATCCTATGTGTATCCCTTTTGCGGCGTTGTCTAATTCTAAGATCTAAAATTAAGACTCTATGTTGTGTAGCTACACTTTCTCCCGGTATAACCTTACAATCGATGCAACAACCCCTATCTCTCTTTCTAAGTAAGAAAAAATCTATCTCACTCGTATTAACCCCACTTTTAAATGTTACTAGGTGAGACTCCCTCTTCCTAAACCAAGTGTTTGCTAAGATCATATCATAGGACAAACCAAAATCTAAAATCCTTTCTCCACTTTCGTTTCTTTCTCCTATACCATAGCCTCCATGGTTACTCTCAAATTCATCCCTACTAATGCCTACATGCCCATTAAGGTCACCGTCGATGAAAAGCCTTTCTCCATAAGATATCCCTTGTACTACTTCATCTAAATATTCCCAAAATTGACGCTTAATGGAATCATCTAAACCTACTTGAGGTGCATAAACACTAATAATATTAATAATATTCGTACCTAATACTAATTTAATAAGTAAAATCCTATCACCCTTCCTACGTACCTCAACTACATTATCTATAAACTCACGACTCATAACAATCCCTACTCCATTCCTATTTCTATTTATTCCTGTATATCAAATCTTATATCCCCAAGGTTCTATCACTTTTGCTTTCTCACCTACCCATTTGGTCTCTTGTAGACATAAAATATCAATCTTTTTCCTACACGTAACATCTACTAACTCTACCAACTTATCAGTTAAAGATCCTATGTTCCAAGTGGCTAACCTAATTTTATGGTCTTGGACTAACTTATTTATCCCCACCCATCCAACAAAGTGAGGGAACACTTGCCTATTTGACACCACACCCGGGCGCCGGTGTGACGCGTCGCTTTCGGGCGACGACCTAGCAACCCTTGTCCATTTATCACTGCCTTCGAGCCTATAGAGTATAGTGTGTCGCTCAGTAGGGAACACCCCAACGAAATTCTCATATTGATTCATATTCATAGGGTATGACTAAGTTTTTATGTTGGCTGTCACAGGCCTACCGCAACCCTCCTCCTTTATCCGGGCTTGGGACCGGCAGTGTAAAATCTACATGAATGAATAAAAAATGAAACTCATGAAAATGAAGGTATATGACCTACTATGCCCTACACGAATAGCATAGCCTATTAGCACATCATGGTAAAGGGGGTGCTTCTAATAGAAATTAATAGAAATATAATTATAAAGGATCTTTTTATCCCTACCAACAAACATGCATGAACCATTTCGCAGAGTGTGTATCCGAATAGCCCAAAGTCTTGATAGTTTAGCTCTAGGTCTTCCAGAAAACATCGATGAAAACATTTAAGTGCACTATTACACGGTGGAAATTGCAATTTTCTATGAAATTTTTATTTCTCGATCAACAATGAAACATTTCCTATTTCTTCTCACAGATGTTTTGATTCCATTCAACAACGATGCTATAGCTTCCAACCAATTGATTCGTAATAAATTAATATCCACCATTTGTCACGAATGTTCTAGCTAGTTGTCGATTAATAGTAAGATAAGATAAGTCAATTGCTTGGCTTCAAGAACCTAGAGATTCATTTGAATGGGTTACACTTACTATTCATGATTGTATCTTCGTCATTCGAAGGAGTTTTAATGAACGGTTTATTGCGTTGGAAAGCTAACAAAATTTCACAGCTACTTGAAATTTTGAACTTTGTTCATGGACTGAGCATTGTTCTTTGACGGTTAAAATAGAAAAGTACATATATGCACCAAAATGTTTGTAACTTCCTCATACGGATTAATTTTTACAAATAGTTTGCAACATCAAAAAGCTGACAAAATTTTCTATAAATTGTTAAAAAATTAGCTCTAACCATTGACTACAAATTTTTTTATAGCTTCTATAACAGTTGGACAGAGTTGTGTTTTCGCAAGTTTGAAACTGGTTTAAGAACCGACCACCGAATGCTTGTATAATTATGTGTTGATGTGCATGCCTTTACGAATGAATGTCAACCTAGATATGCACTATCAAAAGTTAATTTTTTGCAGGGAATTAAATGCTCAAGTATGGAGCATGAACTGAATGCTAAGCGAATGCATATGCTCTCCTATATGACCTTTCGCTACTTAAGGGACTAAGGTGTCTCTATTGTGAAGTTATAGCAAGTTTGAATATATTGTTTATGTTGCATTCTCCCTTATGTGACTGTCATGATGATCGTGTTGATAATGATGATAATATAAATATAAAGGATGCATGCAATGCTTAAGTATTTCATCATGTTGTTTATGCATATACGCATATGATTGACAAGAATAAAGTATGAGCATGAATTCGAATGTAAGGTTTTAAATATACATCTATTGGTTTTGTAGTGGCATAATCCTCTTTTATAAATTCATACATGGTGTTGCATGTAAAATATTTAAATTAAAAAAATAAAATATGTAACACTAAAGCAAGGGTTTGTAAAGATAGGGCAAGCGGTACTTATGGCTTCATGAAAATAAGTTTTGAACACGGAAGGTTACTCTTCCCCAACCACGGAGTTTAGAAAAATCCTCTACAATAAATTGTAGTGTAAAGGAAAGAAATGCATGAGTAGAAGTTTGATGCATCAGGATGGTGGCGTTAGAAGCTTTAATCGCTCTTGTTGTCCCTCGCCCGGTACTGTGAAAGGTGTCCAGTCAAGCCAAAGCCACCAATGTATGATCGTCTGCGCCATGACTCTGATCTAGGTATAGGTCTGTGTTTGTACCCACGGGGCTAAAAAGTTAAACCTAAATGTATGTGCATTAGATAGGCATGACATGCATCATCTGAAAAAGAAAAGTTAATTAAAGATAAGAATCAGCTCATGCATAAGAAGGGCCTTTGCAATGGTAAATGCATGCATTTTAAATTGTTCATGCATTTTTAGTTATGTTCATACAATTTTAATTATTTATGCTTGAATGAATGATGGATTAAGATTAGTTTCACAATTGTATGTTTGTATGAGATATTAGAAATGCATGCTTAAATTCGTTATATTTTTTTTGTTAAATGCATAAAAATTTGTGGTAATTTATACTTGCTAATTTCAATTTACATGTTTTGTATAGTTCTATCCTATTGAGACAAGTGTTGTCTGACCCTATGGATTTTGATATTTTTCAGTGAGTAAGTGAGATCATGTGCGATAGCAGGAGGTTGTGGTGGGAACCGAGCCATGTTTTTCCTAATCTTTGAATATTTTGGATTGAGAGCAATTTTAGTTGTTCAAAGACTTTGATAATTTAATTTGTTAAATAGACATTTATATTCAATTTGGACATGTATGGACTTCTAATTCAATTTGTGAATGTTTGATTTCTGATTTAAATGCTTGTATGGTTATGAATGTAAACAAAAAGTAACGCGTCAAGTTTTTTTTTCTCGTTTGATTTTTTTCACTACAATTTTATAAAAGTATTTTAAAAGCATTTCAAAAAAAAGTTTTCTATGATTTTTGGGATACGAAATTTTGGGTGTTACACACCAGTTCTATTGGTTTCAAGCACAACAATGAATTGTATCTCTATCAGAGGATGTAAATGACAAGCTTGATCATATGCATTTATGAAAATTCATAGAGATTATGCCATAAAACAACAGTCACCTCATCATAAAGGCCATTGTGTAGTTCTCAAATGTGGCAACCAACATATTCTAGCTCAGAGATATTAAGATGACCATCATGTTGGAGGACGTGATACAAATCACAAGATATAGGTACCAATACCTACATAACTAGGGTTATCAACAGGTTGGGTCAAGGTCCGTAAAACCTGTAAAATTTTGGCAATTATTGAAATAAATAAAAGTGAATTTTGTTTATTTCGAGTATGCTATTAAATAAAATAAATTTAATTCAAATGAATCATGGATATGAATAAAATCATATGGATCCAATATACAGGTTTGGATATAGTAATTGGGTCTGGATCTCTGAAAAAACTGAAATTCAGTTGAAAATCGGAGTTGGATTCTTAGAGATCTAAGCTGTAATTCAAAAAAAAAAATCACAAATTTTTTTTAGTTAAATATTTTTGGGCGTTAGAGAGCCTCTATAAATGATTGAGTTCAAGGCTTGTCAGGTCACTAAAATGAAATGTGAAACTTGAATCTCCATAATTTTAAAATTTTATTTTTACTGAGAATACAAATGAAATTCTTGAGTGGGAAAGAAAATCAGACAAAAATTATAACTCAAACCCAACCCACGTATGGCTTAGGTTAGGTTAACAATTTTAATGTTCATACATACTCGAGAATTTAGAGAACCCGACCCATTGACAGCCCA